>NC_143527.1:15702634-16315759 GCF_031878675.1 Megascapheus bottae | reverse complement strand
TGCATGTGGGCTGACTTGCTAAATGTGAAAGCTCATTTAAAAGTCATCTTGCTGAATCATCCATTCACTGCAAACCTGAGGGAGATAATTAAACCATGGAATAGAGACAGAGCAGATGACTCAATTTGCTCATAGGAAAGAGAGCTGAGTGAGGATCTGGTTTAAGGAGCTGCCTGAGTAGAAACTGGATAGTTTCAGAAATGAAGATAAATCTGTCCACTTGCCCTCGAGTGAGGGAAGTACTGTTATCCTGTCTGGAACATAGACCACTTAACAGCTGGTGGAAACTTGAGGGAAAGCGACAAAGCCAGAGAAATCAGAATAAGGATTAGCCAATGAGTGGGAAATGTTCACTTTTTTTCTTAGCCAGAAGTAAGATGAAAGGCCACCCCCATTGTTGTTACGTTTGTTTGTTTGTTTGTTTGTTTTCTATGTATAATTGGTCTTTTCAACACATCAACAGGAGCAGGGACAAAAATCACATGATTGTCTCAATAGATGCAGAAAAGGCATTTGACAAGATCCAACACCCCTTTATGTTAAAAGCTCTGGAGAAACTAGAAATCTATGGAACATTCCTCAATATAATAAAGGCTGTGTATGACAAACCCACAGCTAGTATACTTAACAGCGAAAAGCTAAAGCCATTCCCTCTAAAATCAGGAATGAGACAAGGATGTCCACTCTCTCCACTCCTCTTTAACATAGTACTAGAATTCCTAGCCAGTGCAATAAGGCAAGAAGCAAGCATAAAGGGGATCCAAATAGGGAAAGAAGAAGTAAAACTATCCCTCTTTGTAGATGACATGATTCTGTATTTAAAGAATCCTATAGACTCTACTCCCAAGCTCCTTGAGCTGATTCAAAGCTTTGGAAGAGTAGCAGGCTATAAAATTAACCCTCAAAAATCAACTGCCTTCCTTTACGCCAACAGTGAGAGGAACGAGGCAACAATCAGGAAAGAAACTCCTTTCACAATAGCCTCAAAGAAAATAAAGTACCTAGGAATTAGCTTAACTAAGAATGTAAAGGACCTTTTTGACGAAAACTTTAAAACCCTGAAAAAATAGCCAGTAGAATTTTCTTCAGTAACAGTAATGTGCTATGTCAGGTACCACTCGTTCCAGGTGGTTCCAAGCTCAAAACTGGGCTAGTGTCACAGTCCAACCAAGTAGCTGGAAGTTTTGTTGTACTTAGTTTTCATTGCTGAAAATTTAAATAGCCACATGGGTCCAGAGGCTGCAGTGGTGCACTTTAGAAACATGATGTTTGAGTGGCACTTGAGTCATACAAGCTGAACCACCCTAGTCTGAAAATCAGGAATCCAAACAGTTCCTGAATCTGAAACTTTTTGTATGTTACCATTTTACGTGGAACATCTATATCCAATCTCAGCTTTTGTATATGAACTATTCCCTATATGTAATTATTAAAAACAGTATATACAATTGCCTTCAGCCTGTGAGTCTGAACTATACTAGGAAATGTAAATGAATTTTATGTTTAGGCTTTGCATCCCATTCCTTCCCATTTCTTTTTTTTTAAATTTCTTTTTTTATTGTAATTAGTAAAAGTGTTACATGATATTTGCCAGATAGAAGGTGCATTAATTCACATACATTGATACCCTTTCACATGTCTTGGTACCCATTACCCTCCTCCCCACACCCCCCACCCGTCTTGGTTTTCCCCCCTTCCCTATCAAATTTCAAATAACCAAATACAAATAAATTCAATATATCAGATAACAAAGTGAGATACTATAACAATATCCTTCCCATTTCTTAATATCATCTTATTATACATATGTAAATATTCCAAAAATTTAAAAAAGTATTTCCAAATCCAAAATGTATTTTGTCCCTAGCATTCTGGATAAGGAATAAACAACCTGTACTTGGAAAGGGTGTTTCCTTATTTTTAATGTGTGTGTGTGTGTGTGTGTGTGTGTGTGTGCGCGTGTGTGTGTTCATGTGTGTGTGTGTTCACACTGGGCTTGAACTTGGAGTCTCACACTCTTGCTTAGCTTTTTTACTTAAGGATAGTGTTCTATCATTTGAGCCACACCTCTACTCCTGGATTTTGACTGGTTAATTGGAGATGAGAGTCTCCTGTATTTTTGGGGGGGGGGGGTAAGAGGTGGGGAGGGGTCTGGGCTGGTTTCAAATCAGGATCTTAATATCCCAGCTTCCTAAGTAACTAGAATTATAGGCGAGAGCCACCCATGCTGGCTTCTGATTTATTTTCCTTTCCCCCATATAGTATCTTGCTCAGTGTATGCATATTTCAAACATGGGACATTGTTTGCTTATTCTAGATCACTTTTTCTCATATCCATAGCCTGGCATTCTGGTCCACGGGGTTAAACTGTGGTACTAGACTGCCACTGACGTTTTGGGACTTGGCTGCCCACTCTCGTCAAGTGCTATTTGAGCAGACACATCTTTTCAAGGGCGTTGGCAAAGAGGCCTATAAGCCACCTGTCTTCTGGTCATTTTCTCCTAGCTTCTCCCCGTTTTTCCTGAGAAGACACTGAGTGAGTGGGAAATTGTTCGATCTGCATGCTGTGGCATCCTGGCACAGAGCTTGGGCTGTTGAAGCAGCATATGTACCGTGGGAGCGGTCTTTCAAGGAACCACAGATGGATTTATCTGTACAGATAACATACTTTACCCCACCATTAATGCTAGTCTCTCTTTTTTTTCCCCAGAGCTGAGGACTGAACTCAGGGCCTTCCACTTGCCAGGCAATGACTTCTGCTGAGCTAAATCCCCAGCCCCAATGCTAGTCCCTTTTCTCTATTATTTGCCTGTGAGATTTAACACTGCTTCTAACATAGGGCCAGGTGTTTAGCATCTACAGGCTGCATAAAGGAGCAAAATAGATTTACTTTTCATTTCATATTCTGTTGGCTTTTTATATTCCTTAAACACACTAGAAGGACACACAGGGATGCCATGACACCATTTCTTCATCTCACAAACATCTGTGCCTGAGACACAGGAAAGGCAAGAAGCTTTGGGACAGGGGATCTGTAGTCGCATGGTTGGCCTCTACACAGTCTGGAGTTTATTGATACATTCATGCGTGGATCTAACATTTGATTTTTTTAATCAAATGTTATACATTTGATCAAAGGGTAGGATATAAGATATTTATCCTAATCTTAAGAACTTGGAAAAGCTGCATGTTTAATTTGTTGTTTCCTGTCACTGATCCTGAAGTTGAGTTTCTGCACAGTTAGTCAGGGCTGTAACAGCTGCCCGGTGTTGTTACTCTGATTAATATTAGTCTTTGCCCCATCGCCTGGTGCCAGACTCATGTCTAATACTGGGGAATAAGTTCATCAGCTATGACATTAGTGACCTAAAACACTAATTCACCCCAAAGATTGCACACTGCATTCAGTGGCCCTCTTGAACCCAAAGGAGATCTTCCCTGAAACGTGCACTCCCCCCTCTGCTAATGGCTGCCCTTAGAACATCTTGACTTGGAGTTTCTCAGGGAATTTCACAGCATGCTGCTAAAGAGAGAGTCAGAAAAAGTGGGAGTTACTATGTGTGTGGGAGAATTCTTCTTCTGAATGTTGCCTCTGATCTCAGCAGAGCATCTCACTACCTACTACTTATCTAAATATAGAGGCAGAGTTCTACCAGTGCTTCTCCTCTAGGGCTATCTGAGTTCTGACCATTCCTTCATTTCCCTGCCTTATTCCTGGTCCTGTCCCTCGGTTCTTGCCACAACCTGGACCTGTGCCCCCAGCTTCATCTTTTGCTGACTGAACACAAAGTCATCTGGTTTTGAAGACTTTCTCTGGCCTATGTGGGCAGCTCATCTGTGCCACAGAAAGCAAATTTGTTGTCTCTGGGTTTCAGTTCCTATAAAAATTTCTCCAGTAAATTTCTGGAAAGAGGAAAAAGATGTTGCCTTATGATCCTTTCTCTTTATTTTCTTCATCCCAGCTTTTGGTCTGGAGAAGAGAAAGCTAGACTTAGTGATCCTGTAGCAGAGGCTTCTAAGGTTCTGTGGTTATGACATAAATTCACATTGAATAGGTGGTAATGAGTGTTTCTGTTTGCATAGGTTCTCATATTTCCTCTCCAAGCTTTTTCATGTTGATCATTCTACCTGTGCATCTCAATCTGGAATGCCAAGGTCACTGTATCCACAGAGCAAGGTAATAATCTGGATCTTCTGCAGATGCTGAAGTCTCACCAGGCTATTAAATCTAGAATCTCGGCAAACTTGTTACATCTACTGTTTTTCCTTATTCAGGTCCTATCATCAAAACAAACCTGATCCCCAACTTAGAAACCGCTTACTCATCTATTTCCGTCTCTGCCTCCTCACATCCATCAGTGGTGGTTGCAGTAAACCAGGTAGGCAATCACCTTCTCAGCTGGCATGCAGTATCACCCTGAAGCACTGGCTTTTATCCTCTGAGAGGAAAGACTCCTGGTATCTTGGAACAGTGCAGTCTTATGCCTCACACACCCTGTGGATGATCATTGCATCTAATGTGGTAGTTCTTTCCCTTGGCTGCATGTTAGAGGCTACTGATTAACAAACCAGAATCTGCTTGGAAAGAGTCCTGACCATATTACGTTTAGAAGCTCTAGAACATTCCAATAACTAGCCACAACTCCAACATGGAAGAGGCCAGCCAGCCATAAGGGTGACAATCCTCTATTTTTGGATAGAGGTAGAGTTTTCAGAGGCTTGTGTCCCATATATATGAGCAATAGGAAGAGATAATAACCAGTATCACAGATTGCTGCAGAAATCCTGTAAGGGAAAGTCATGTTTCTCCTGATAAACTTTATCAATAGTTTTATTAAAAATAATACAAATGACCTTGGGTGCTATCACATTTATGCTTTGTCCAACACAGATCAGCATGTCAATGCCTTCTCCACACTAGCCTAGTATCCTCTGCCCATGTCTGGGGAGATGAATGATATTAATAAATTTAGGCCCTCCTGGTATAGTTGGAGGCCCTAGGTTTGATTGCATATCATCTTCCAACACTATTTTTGAAAGCAGGCACGGATTCTGGCTTCACAGCCTCACAAGGCAGGGCGCTTCAAAGGTTAATTGCAATTGGCTACTCCTATGGCATTTCTGATGCTCTGCTCTTACATGTCACCACGTCTCACCCTTGTTCTTTTCCGTGGAGCAGCAAAGCCAATCATCCCCATGACCTTTGCTTCTCTTCCTTTATCAGCGAAGCAAATACACTTGAGCTTCTTGGATTAGACAAGTCACAAATTGTGAAAACAATGTTCCCATTCCTTTGTTTGTCAGGGCGTTCAGGATCCTGGCTGGATTCTTATGTATCTGAGAGTGACAGATGAAAGGGCCGCTATTTAACGTGCAGACAAGAGTGACTGGAGTGGCTAGACTTTAAGGTTCATTGTTTCAGGTCTTAAGTTTTAAGAAGGGTAGCAGAAAGGTCTAACTCAGTAACCCAGGAAAGCTGTAGCTGGTGTTCAGTGAAAACCAGGTGTTTGCAGGAACACCAGATGTCCTGGTATCAGAAAGTGGATGTCACAAATCCTCAAAGATCCGTTGAAAGAAACTAAGAACTCCCAGAATTCTTCCCTTCTTGTTATTTTAGGTTTTCTGATTAATGATTACTTTTTAGTAAAAAAAAGTCATCACCACAGAAGTAGGCCATGGAAAATATCCATTACCCTTCCACACAGATCATCCATTTAAATGTTAAAATACATTGCTTACAAATCTTTATTTTTCCTGAAGATGTTCTACTTATATAACATGATTTTCTTCAAATAATGAAATGGTGTGGACATTTTAATAACAGAAGATGAGAAATGTTACTACCTCTGTCTTTTTTCACGTGTGTACATGCGTCTCTACACAGATGTGCTAACCATTGTACTGACTGTTCTCTCTCTCTCTCTCTCTCTCTCTCTCTCTCTCTCTCTCTCTCTCTCTCTCTCTCTCTCTCTGTGTGTGTGTGTGTGTGTGTGTGTGTGTGTGTGTGTAAAATGTTCCTGGAGCTTGAACCCAGGTCCTAGGCACTGTCCCTGAGCTTTTTACTCAAGGCTAGTGTTCTATCATTTGAGCCACAACTCCACTTCCAGCTTATTTTGATGTTTAATTGGAGATAAGAGTCTCAGGGACTGTCCTGCTCAGGCTTGCTTCAAACTGTGGTCCTCATAGCTCAATGTTCTGAGTAGTGAAGATCACAGACATGATCCACCTATGCCTGGCTATTCATTTTTAATGAAAGATACATTGAAATAAAAACATGTATGGCACTATTAACCTAGATTTCCTGAGCTTCCAGCATTCATTTACAAGCTCTTTCACTCCAGTCAATGCCCAAGTTTGCCTCTACAAGAATCTCACTGAGTGTATATTGCAGCATCATCCTCTGCTTCTCATGTTGGAAAATCCAGCAAGGTTAAAAATACCTTTACTCCAAGTGCTATTTGCTGAAAGTGAGATCTACCAGCAGCATTGTCTTAACCAACTATAAAAGGGGCTAATGAGCAGGCTCTGGGAATGGGTTGCTTGGGGGTACATGGCCAGAGTTCCTGATGGCTGCCCATTAGCAGATGGTCATCAGTTATGTTGGAGGAAGGTCAGTGGCACTTGCAGCTACTTTTAGCAGTCAGAGTAAAGGCCCTACATTAACTGCTAGGCCTAGACAGAAATAGAATTGCCATTCTGGAGGAGTCAAGTTAGCTTATCAATTGGGTCAGCGTCTGCCTTTCCATATGGGAGTAAAAGCATTCTACTCAATTCAACAAATGTTTAGGAACGGGAAGTTTTAATATGGCTTCCCTGAAGTGTTCACAGCTCATCCATGTTTTCTAGTATGGGGTCTTCCCTTTGCTATCTGTGCCTGCAAACTTATAATCTTGGAAGATTTCTTATGGTTTCATAACAGGTGCACCCCTCCATCCTCCTAGTCCACTCCTGGGTCCCATGTATCCCTGACAACCAATGGACTTGGCTGGGAAGAGAGGAATGATAACCTTAAAAGGCTTGGTGCCTTGTGTACAACTGGTTGACTAGGCCACAGGTGTGTGTGTGTGTGTGTGTGTGTGTGTGTGTGTGTGTGTGATTTATCAACTCATCCACTCACAGTGGTGGATAGAACACTGATGAGAGAATTATAAGACATTATCTTCACCTTAAAGAAGTTTCCATTCTGAGCCTGAACATGGATACATATGAAGCATCTCAGACTTAATCAGGGAGACCATGATTGAAGATGAATCTGCCTAGCGTACAAAGGGATGGTAGAACTGTGGGAAACTGGAGGGATCTGAAGATGGTCCTCTCAGAAGTGAGGCTTCCCCTCGGCTTTGATGAATTGTTGAAAGAGATTTGGATGAACTAGGAAAGGGGAAAGAAGAGAGATAAATTCCTCAACAGAACAGTGACACATGCTTGATTCATGAGATAATGAAGACAATGGGCAGCCTGGCTATGGTGGCTCACCCAGAGAACCTTAGTTACTTGAAAGACAGATAGTGGGATGACTGCTCACAAAAACGTTTGTGAAAACTTTCCTCAGTGGCATGTGCTTGTTATCCCAACTACGCATGACATAAAACATTGAGAGAATCAGTGTAAGCCAGACTGGTAAAGAAAAATGAGTCTTTCTTATAAATAACCAAAAGCATGAGGCCCTGAATACACACCTGAGTACTAATAAAAAGAAGGAGGAAAAGGAGGATAAGGAGAGAAGAAAGAGGAGGAGGGGTGGGGGGGGGAGGAAAGAAGGAAGGAAGTATAAATATGTTGACTGCTCTTTATATACTGCATGGTATAAAATTTAAATGTAAAGCTTAAGTGGAAGACTGAGAAAAGAGGGTGTCACTTTTTGAGTGAGTAAAATTGGGCATCTTCAGTTCCCCTTGGGGATCATTAAAGTCACAAGTACGATTTCACAGTTGTCCTCCATATGGCTGAATCTTAGTCATCCTGAAGTCTTTTTTTACAGTAGGCCAGTGGCTCCAGGTGAGCACTGGCAACAGAGAAGAGTAAGGACGCTTTATACCACTGTTCTGTCTGTTCTGCAGTAGTTAGGTCACAGTAGACACTGGCTTGATTTAATTTTCACTCTTGGTCCTAGGTGCATGGATCAGCCTATTTTCTCTCCTCGTGACTAACCATCCATAGATAGTGTAAAGATGGCAGATTATGGGCCTGCATGTCTAAAAGAGGCTGTAGTCCTCGCGGTTTGTCCCCTCTGTCTCCTCTAATACAACCCTGGACCATCAAAAGGTACAGAAAAAAAGACCTAGGGCTAGATCTTCTGACTTCGTTGTAGATAGTAACAATTCAAGATTAGGCACTTCTCAGTATTTATAATCACAATATCTATTCTACATCTCCCAGGCTTAAAATGGTTTCGTATAGAGTTAACAAATTCCTAGATATCCCTTTCATGCTACAAATGAGAAAACTCAGGACTCAAGAGGGAAGGTAACTGCTTACATTTCATTAAAAAATAATGGCCAGTAGAAGTACGAATGTGGCCTAAGTGGTAAAGGCTCCGAGTTCAAGCCCTAGTACCACCACAAAAACAAAACAAACTTTTCTAGAAATGATGGCCAGTGCCTCAGTCGCCTGTTTCTGCTTTTCAGTACCACTTCTGCCTTCCATTCAGCCCCAGTATAACTGCTTGCCTGTCCTCTGACCATCCAGAATAGAAGTGTGTACAACAAAAATACTGAAAATTAAATCACCATTAACCCTCTGGTATAAACATGATTTGGCTAACATTCTAATTTAGAGCTCTTCAAACTTGGCCTTTGTATGCATAGTTATTGGGTATATAATGCACATATTTTATTCAACTAGAACCACAATTCACAATTTGTACTTTTTTTTTTGTCAGTCATGGGACTTGAAATCTGGGTCTGGGCACTCTCCTTGAGCTCTTCAGCTCAAGGCTACCACCCTATCCCTTAAGCCACAGCACCACATCTGGTTTTTTGGTGGTTAATTGGAGATAAGAGTCTCACAGACTTTAATACCCTGCCTGGCTTTGAACTGCGAGCTTCAGATCTCAACCTCCTGAGTAGCATGAGCCACCAGTGTCCAATTCACAATTTGTTCTTTAACCTATTTCTTTAAACTTATGGTGATTAGAAGCATTTATCATATCACCCAAATAAACATTATCATTTATATTTAAAAAGATTACATTATGTTTTATGTATGGATAAAAACTACAATGAAATACAATACCGTACTATTGTTTGTTAAAATTATTTTTAATTTTCATTACATATCCATTTTAGTTTTCTATGAGAAATTCTAACAACTGCAATTGCTAGGTCAAAGAACAAGTATGTATTTTTGAGGCTTAATAAATATTATTAAATTATTAGGAAGGTAGAAACAATTTGCACTCACGAAGAATATAGAACAATTTTTCCCTATACCCTAACACTAACCTGTTCATCCATTGTTTATATTATGACAGGCAAGCCTTAATGCTTTTCTATTTTAATTTGCATTCTTGAGTAACTAGAGAGTTTACACATTTTTTTCCTCCAAAAGTTTATTAGTTTATTTGCCACTGTAGAATAGAAATATTTTCCTGAGATGAACAGGCTCAGTTTTGTCAAACATACTGACCTTTGTGGATCCAATTAAACAACTGTGAAAGGATGAGCTAACTGGTTTATTAGACCCAGTCTACATGAGCTGAGAATTATGCACTGCATTGCCCTTCAGGAATCTCTGGGTCTAAAAACTAAGCAGAAATCAATGAACCACATGGATAATGAGGTGCCTTTATAGTCTTAAAGTTGCAAAAGCAGTCGCTAACAGAATGGTGTCCTAGATTCATAGTTTTACAATTTTGTAGGCATTAGTAACTATACCTTAAGATCTATCAAAGCTATTTGGATACTGTTTTTTGTGGTGCAAGTAATACCTGGTTAGGTTGATGACATTTCCTAGTCATTTTGTCTATAGTCATTTGAAAGCTAATCTTTTTGTCAACCACAGGCAATTACAGTGGATCCATATTCTTTATTTTTTTAAGTTTTTTATTGTCAAAGTAAGGTATAGAGGGGTTATTGTTACATTCACCAGGTCTTTTAATTGTGGGAATTGTGGGCATGCAAAATAATAACTTTTGATTTTTATCCAAGTAGATTTTTTCTTGCTTTCTTTGGGTTTTATCCTGTATCAAATGCCACTATAGAGATGTACATTTTCAATGTACATGTGTATCTGTTGATGTTCGGATGATAGAAGCAGAAACACTTGTAATGTTATTCTTTTGTTCTTATTGGAACATGATTCCTCCTCTCCAAGGAATCTTTCTTTCTCAGAAGTCAGAGCTTTCCTCTGGGGAGTTCTCAGCATGCAGTAGAGAGCTCTTCCTCCTATCCCTAGACTTCTCTTCCTGAAGTAGAGTTCTAAGATTTTCTTACAGTTTATTTCATGGGGACTTTTCCACTGCATCTAATGATGAGTATCTTGGGAATAAGGGAAGTGTATTTTTTCTTTTTACAACACCTACTATTCAGGAGTTCATTAATAAACACTGCTTGAAGAATTAAAGTGGATTCTCAATGGAAACTGGGAAATGGATAGGGGCAGGTATTTAGAGGAAAGGCCATAGACTGCAGTGGGGAGTGAGCAGGAAACCCAGCAGAGTCTGAACGGGCGGAGTCTTTGGGAAGGAAATACAACAGTCAATCTTGGTTTCCCAGCCTGGCATTTAAGAAGCAGTAGTGTGGCTCAGTGTTTGAGACAGGTAAGCACTTCGTTCTTCTCTAACAGGTGACCTTTTTCTATCTTTCTACCATTGGAGATAACTACCAAGCATGAAATGAGTGTCATGAGGACTGTGTCCCTTCAGTTCATTGTGGAATCAGAGGTTTGGTATGACTCCTTGTAAAGGAGATCACGACGTTAGGCCTAGAGACAGCATGTGATGGTGTTCTGAACTTCTGAGGATAGTTTTCTTCTCCCCTGGATAAGATCCTAGTAGACACAAGTCATGTTTTTTTTCCCCCTGAATTGTTTATTCTTCCATAGTTTACTCTGAAATTAAAATATTATAGAAGTAAGCCAGACCTACGGACAAATATGTTGGATATTTTCCTTCATGTATAGTCATTAGAAGGTGCTTATGAAATAAACAGAATGGATGGTAAAAGGCAAGAAATTACCTTGGCTGTGATACATTAAACAGGATTATAGACATTCACACAGTGAGACTTAAGGAGAATATTCTGAGGAGAGGATCATAAAGGCTCAATAGCAATGTGCATATGATCATATAATATGATATTTATTAAAACAGACTCCACGAAATGGAAAGAAGAGGTTTTTGTTATTTTGTTTTTGTCTTTATTTTCTTTTGTTCTCCTTTGTCACCGTTTTTGCTTTCTGTACCTTTTGTCTTTTTTTGTGAGTTTATCTGATTTGGAGAGTGGAAGAGGAAGCACAGAAATGATGGGACACAAGGTGAAATAATTCTGCAGTAATACTCCCGAGGCATTATTCTGAAAATCAACTTTACAACTTACGGGACAGGGGGATCAGGAGAAAAAAACTTGGGAGAAAATGAGGGAGGAAATAACACTATTCCAAAAAGGAAGTTGAATTTCTGTAAGCTCCCACCATTCTACTTTAGGGCATATATCTCAGATAATTGGAAGTAGGTCTTTGTCTCTAAGTTTATAGCAGCATTATTCATAGACTAAAATGAGGAAGAAAATGTGCATCATCAACTGACAGGAAAGCAAAAGGTGCCACACTTTGCCCATATAGTGAAACAGAGTCCATCCTTAAAAAGGATGAACATTATGACATATGCTACAGTTTTAGTTGAACCTTGAGGACATGGTACTGAGACACAAAGCCAGTCACAGAAAGACACCTACTATAGGATTTTGTTTTTGAAGAGATACTTAAAAGTTAGGTAGAGAAAGGTAGAAAGAGAGACAGAGGCAGACAGACACAGAGAGAGAAAAGACAGAGAGAAGAGAGAGAGAGAGAGGAATGGTTGTTGCTAGGAGATGAGGAGATTTTTGTAGTTAATGGGTCCAGAGTTTCAGTTTTAGAAGATGTGGAAATTTTTGGAACTGACTGGCTGTAACAGGTGTATAAGATTATAGACATATTTTGTGTCGCTGAACTGTATACTCAAAAATGGTTCAGATGGTAAAGTTTATGAGGCATGTATTTTACCACAAAAATTGGCTAAGAAGACATAATGTGCTACAGGATAAGAGAAAAGTCAAATGCAAAAGATTGCCTATTGAATGAGTCACACACAGGACAAAAGTCATTAGTAAATGCAAACAGACAAGGAACAAAGTACCAGGAAAGGAGCCTTTGTAAATTATATCCATTTCCATTTGCGTTAAATTTGTCCTAGGGATTATGTGTGTTCTGTGAAATAAATCAGTGTTTCCTGTTCTGTGAAAGAAATCAATGTTTCCGGTAATGGTCTAGGGTAAGCTACATGTCAGGTCTTCAAGTCTTAACCTGTGTTCTACATAGATTTGGAACAGTCACTTCAAAGCTCACTGTTCCTAAACCTTCATGTCTGAAATTTTTTTTCACTGGCACAGAAACACCCAAACACATTTTCCATAAATGGGGTAAAACAATGCAACAAACTGGCAAGAGAAATTCCACTGTCTTTATACTCATATATATTTATTCCATACCAGATACTGTGTGAGGTGGGAGGAATGACAAGTCGTAAAGATTTGCTGAGAACCCATTCAATAATCCTCTGGACTTTAGTTCTGCCCTAGTGGAAGGATGAGAAATACTCAGTGGAGTGTTCATTGTGAATTGAGTGGAGAAGCTTCTGGAAACAAGGAATATGATGCCACACTTGATTTTCTGCAGGATTTCCTTCTCTAAGGAATACCCACAGTGGAGAGGGAGGATTTCTTCCAGAAGACACACAGGTAGCATACTGGTCCATAGTGAATGAGTCTGCACTAGACTCCAGATGGACAGAAAGGAAGGACTTATTCATCATCCATGCACTGAACATACATAGTCTCTCTCTCCCTCTCCCTCTCTCTTTCTCACTCTCTCTCTCTATGTCTGTCACTGTCTGTCTTTCTCTCTTTTACACACACACATGCGCGCGCACACACACACACCACTGGAAGCTGAATAGTTATGTTTGTCCACATTCATATGCTAGAGCCCAACCTCTAAGTATTAGGAATCAGGTCCTGTGGGAGCTAGTTAGAAGCTGATGGGTGTAGGAAGTTCATGTTGGGATTAGTATGATCTTTATTAGGAAAGGAAAAGGCTAGGCCTTCCCTGCCCCTGGCCACCTTTCTTTCCTGTTCTTCCAGTCTTTTTCTTTGCCATGTGAGGATAACATATTGAAGAGGCCAGTGTCTGCAAACACTTCCAAACCAGGAATCAAATCAGTACTTTGATGTTGGATCCTCTGGTCATCAAAACTATGAAATAAATATCTACTGAGTAAAAATCATCCCTTCTCTCCTCCTCCTCCTCCTCCTCCTCCTCCTCCTCCTCCTCCTCCTCCCCCCATTATACTTTGATCTTAAAGGGACGGGAAGGAAGGCTTTCTAAGTGGAAGCAATGTTAAAGTAGAAACCTGCAAGGTTGTAAGAACAGAGTTTTAAGAGGTGGGAAGGAGGGGCAAGAAGAAAGTATCATTTACTGTGAAGTAATGCACCTTCTATCTGGTGACTATAATGTAACCCTTCTCTTAATTACAATAAAAATATATGAAAACAATCAGCAGAGATCTGAAGCACAGGCAAATATGGTCATGCCTGGAAAGCGAATGGCAGAAAGGTCGGCAGAGGTTGCAAGTTGACTTTTGTCTGGTGAATCATGTTCATGACTGTCCTCTGTCTTGAGATTACTGGAACCGGCTGGATTGTTTTGTTTTGTTTTTTCCTTTTTCCAGCTGGATTGTTTTGAGGCTATGAGATGAACAGATGGATATTTTTTGAGAGGTCATACTTATTACTGTAATAGGTAGGTATGGAATGAAGAGAGTATAGAGAGACAAGATTTTGCCTTTGGGCTTGTTCTATTTTCTAATCAGATGATAGTGATCTGGAATACAGCACTAGTACAACACAAATCTATTATATTTTAGAAGAGAGAAAAATATGATGGGCAAATTTATCTACTGCTTACAATGATGAATCATTGCTTGATATATCTTCAGGGCCTCAGTTATTTCACGTAATTTGATTCTCATGTCTCAGAGAAAGTGGTCATTGATCTGTCAAAGGATTTCTCATTATCAATTCATTTTAGGGCATGTTTGCTGAAATTATTACCACTATTAAAATTTAAAGATCAATGAAAGAAAGCATTTTTTTTTGCCAGTCCTGGGCTTGGGCTCAGGGGCTGAGCACTGTCCTTGGACTTTCTCAAGGCTAGAGCTCTACCACTTGAGCCTCAGCACCACTTCCGGCTTTTTTCTATGTATATGGTACCGAGGAATTGAACCCGGGTCTTCGTGCATGCTAGGCAAGCACTCTACCACTAGGCCAAACTCCCGGCCCCAAGAAAGCATTTTTTGTTCAATGTATGTTGTCTTGCCCACAGATTGATTTTCAGATGCAGGTTTTACTGCAATGAAGGCTTTTGAAAGTTGAAGAGAAGGAGACTACTTGCAATAGTGTGGCATTGCTGGAGTGCTCAGGGACTAAGGAAGGATTCCCTCACTTTTCCTTTTGGTTTATTTTTCTCTTGGCTTTGCTTGAATTTTTTTTTCTATTAGACACTGTAAACTTCTAATAAAGAACACTTGTGACTTTGCAAAATGCCATATCTTAGAAGCAGTAAGGCAAAATTTAAAAAGCTGGATATTTATCTGTTTTCAAATATCCTTGGTAGAAAACAGGGTTTGAAGTAGCTCATGACTGAAAGCCAGGTATGAAACAGATTGATTAGGGTCAACAAATGCATAGTGCTGCATGTATTTCATCACAGGGTTCCATTGGTAGAAAACGGATAAACAAACAATAAAGAGAACAGATGTTATTTTTTTCCTCAGATGTCTTAGGGGTCATTGATGATTGCCAAGGGCAAATATTTTCATAATTTTGAAAAAAATCTCTCCTTTAGTAAAAGAAAAGCTTATCTTCAGTATATTGAGGCATAATCTGAAAAGAAGTCAAGTGCCTTTGTTCTGTGTTTTCTCCTTTTAATCACGAATTAAAAAATCGGTATATAACTGGAGTATGATAAATGTTTTACAAATGATTCAAATGACATCTTCTTATATTTACGTTTATAATGATTTTATATTTTATAATGATTTACTCAAAATTCTCTAATTCTAGCATCCTATTTATAAGTGCATGTGTGATATGCCAATACTGGGGTCTAAACTCGGTATTGCAAGCATCTTAGCTTTTATTGCTCAAGGCTGGCATTCTATCACTTGAGTCCTAGTTCTACTTTTGGTAGACCATAGTTAAATCTACTTCTTAAAAATTTATCTCTGTTTGCTCTTGATATTTACCTTTTCTAGTGACTAAGTAACTGTTGCAGTAGAGTTACCTATTTCCAGTCTGTTTTGGTGGCTGTTGATGAGATATGAGAAGCAGCATCTTGCTCGTGGGCAGATGGATGATGATTGCAAGGAAGAGGGGAATTAAGAGTTTCTGTTTTGTTTCCATGTGTCCATGTGAGAACCTAGCTGGTGGTATTTTGAGTATTTTGCTCCAAATTATTCTCTTCCCTCCCTGTTATCTATTGCTTAGCATTCCTTGCTTCTTGGAGAGTAAAGAATACTTTTTGACTCTCTCTATCAGTTGGATCCTGTGACTACAATGTAAATAGGCAGGGCATGAGTCAGATACAAGCAGAACTTCCCCATGGTCTCCTTGGTTTATGCACCACAGTGTTTCTCCTGTGACATGGAGCTCATTCTTCAGCCTGAATTGTCCATATCCAATGGCAAGATTGGTTCTTTGGGTAGACTGAATGTATATAGGGAACGCAGCTGTCAATGAAGTACATAAAAGGATGCAAAAACGATCTGAGAATGATCTGAATCCTTAGGACTCTAGTCCCAGATGTGGAAGGAACAGGCAGCAGAATCATGGACCCATTCAATCGATAGCTGATGGGTTGCATTGAGTAAAAAGAAGGTGCTGTTGATTTGATCCACTCAGGGTTTGGAGGGTCCCCTGCTATAGCCTCAGGAAAGCAGATTGCGATGACAGTGATCTGCTAGCTTCTCAGTGCTCTGGGTAACTTGTAGGAACCTAACCACTTGGAGGCTTAGTTAGGACAGTCTAGTGTATGGCTAAGCAATAGCTATTTTCGAAAGGCTAGCCTGGTAATGGTGATAAACAGTTAAATTTTGGGCCAAGGATTTGGAATATGCCAGAGTTCTATGATTCACTGGCAGAATCTACCCAGCTAGGTACCATTCATCTCCAATTTAACATTCACTATTCTGAACATTTTCAGAATCTTTGAGCATTATAGAAAATACAAAGTGATGACAGCATGGCGACCCATGAAAAGTCGTTGTTCCGTTTTCTTGCTCAGCATTCTCTCAGATACTTTATTCTTATTCTTCTTATTGTTGTTGCTATTATTTTATTTTATTATTCCAGTTGGGGCAGTTGGTGGTTTATTCTATTTGAGACTCACCTCAGACCTCTGCGTTCTGACTTCAGTGGTCGCTGAAGGCCACGGAGGTGGGGGTGGGGATAGGAATCAATTCTAGTTTTGATTTGTTATTCAGCTCTTATCCTCTTTTTATTGATGGTTGTGATCCTGATTTATTGTCTACAGGTCCAGAATCTTCTAGATGTAACTCAGCTGTTCATGTCTGGCTGATCCTTTCCTGGCAACCATGGTTCTCTGTTATGGCTGCTTTAATGCTGGCCAAAGGACTTGTTTATGCCAGCGAGATGCAAAGGGGAATGTGTTGGGGATTTTGAGGACAATCTCTTTTCCTAGAAGGGCCTGGAAAAAGAAAAAGAAGTCTTTTCTTTTTTTTCTTTCTTTTCTTTTTTTTTTTTTTGCCAGAGAGACTATGAATTAGAACTTACAGTGAGCCATCAACCCTGTGCACTTGGGTCTTTCATGACCCTATTGACCCTATAGAACTACTTTTCTTCTTTTTTTTATGTTTATTTTTTTATTTTTTTCCATATTTTTTATTGTAGTTACTAAAAGGGTTACATGATATTTGCCAGATAGAAGGTGCATTAATTCACATACATTGATACCCTTTCACATGTCTTGGTACCCATTTCCCTCTCCCCCCACACCCCCCACCCATCTTGGTTTTCCCCCTTCCCTATCAAATTTCAAATATCCAAATACAAATAAATTCAATATATCAGGTAACAAAGTGAGATACTATACCAATATGAGATAACCAAGAGACAGCCAAGGAGATGAGAGACAACATATTACATTAAGGACAACGATCATTCATTATATGGCTTTTGTTTCAATATCCTGGAGGTCCTTTCAATTAGCTTCACATTATATGTCCTTATGTATCAAGAGTTTGCTCTATTGCAGATCTCTGCTAGTAGAGCCCAAGGTTTCTACTGATTATGACTAATGAGGGAAACCATTGAGCTTAAGTTCCTTTGAGTCTGGCTTACTTCACTTAATATGATTTTTTCTAAGTCTTTCCATTTCCTAACAAATGGGGCGATGTCATTCTTTCTGACAGCAGCATAGAATTCCATTGTGTACAAATACCACAACTTGTTGATCCACTCATCAACTGAGGGACATCTAGGTTGGTTCCATATCTTTGCTATGGTGAATAGTGCTGCAATGAACATTGTTGTCTAGTGGGTTTAGTATGTCCTTGTTTCTGGATGGTTGGGTAAATGCCAAGTAGTGGAATTGCTGGGTCATAGGGGAGTTCTATGTTTAGAGGCACTGCCACACTGCTTTCCATAGTGGTTGAACGAGTTTGCACTCCCACCAACAGTGTAGTAGGGATTCCTCCTGGCCACATCCCCTCCAGCATCTGTTGTCATTCGTTTTCCTGATGTGGCCATTCTAGCTGGAGTGAGGTGGAATCTTAGAGTTGTTTTGATTTGCATTTCTTTTATGACCAGAGATGTTGAGCATTTCTTCATGTGTCTATAGGCCATTTTTGTTTCTTCTTCAGAGAAGACTCTCTTTAAGTCTTTGGCCCATTTTTTAATGGGATGGTTGTTACTTTGGAGGTTAGTTTTGGAGTGATTCAATTTTTTGAGTTGTTGATATATTTTAGATATGAGGCCTTTGTCCATTGTTTGGTTGGTGAAGATCTTTTCCCACTCTGTAGGCTTCCTGATTAGTTTACTAGATATGTCCTTTGCCATACAAAAGCTCTGCAGTTTAATGCAGTCCCACTTATCCAGCCTTTCTCTGATTTGTTGTGATTCTTGGTCCTTATTAAGAAAATTTCGACCTGTGCCAAGGAAACCTAGTGTATCTCCTATTCCTTCCTGTAAAGTTTTCAGTGTGTCAGCTTTTACCTCCAGGTCCTTGATCCATTTGGAGTTAATTCTAGTGCAAGGTGACAAAGAAGGATCCAGCTTTAGTTTTCTGCAGGTGCTTAACCAGTTCTGCCAGCACAACTTGTTGAAGAGGCTGTCTTTCTTCCATTCTATTTTTTTGGCTCCCTTGTCAAAGATTAGGTGGCCATAGGTCTGTGGTTTAATATCTGGGTCCTCAGTTCTATTCCATTGGTCTTCACGCCTGTTCCTGTGCCAGTACCAAGCTGTTTTGAGGATTATAGCTCTGTAATAGAGTCTAAAGTTTGGAATTGAAATTCCTCCAGCGCTGTTCTTTCTGCTAAGAAGTGTTTTTGCTATACGGGGTCTTTTATTATTCCATATGAAATTTTGAATTGCCTCTTCTATTTCTTTAAAGAATGACATTGGGATGTTGATGGGTATTGCATTGAATTTGTAGATAGCTCTTGGCAAGATTGTCATTTTCACAATGTTGATTCTTCCAATCCAGGAGCATGGGAGGTTTTTCCATTTCCTTAGTTCTGCTTTAATTTCCTTTTTTAGGGTTTTAAAGTTTTCGTCAAAAAGGTCCTTTACATTCTTAGTTAAGGTAATTCCTAGGTACTTTATTTTCTTTGAGGCTATTGTGAAAGGAGTTGCTTTCCTGATTATTGCCTCGTTCCTCTCACTGTTGGCGTAAAGGAAGGCAGTTGATTTTTGAGGGTTGATTTTATAGCCTGCTACTCTTCCAAAGCTTTGAATCAGCTCAAGGAGCTTGGGAGTAGAGTCTATAGAATTCTTTAAATACAGAATCATGTCATCTGCAAAGAGGGATAGTTTTATTTCCTCTTTCCCTACTTGGATCCCCTTTATGCTTGCTTCTTGCCTTATTGCACTGGCTAGGAATTCTAGTACTATGTTAAAGAGTAGTGGAGAGAGTGGGCATCCTTGTCTCGTTCCTGATTTTAGAGGGAATGGCTTTAGATTTTCACCATTAAGTGTAATACTAGCAGTAGGTTTCTCATACACAGCCTTTATTACATTGAGGAATGTTCCATGGATTCCTAGTTTCTCCAGAGCTTTTAATATAAAGGGGTGTTGGATCTTGTCAAATGCCTTTTCCGCGTCTATTGAGACAATCATGTGATTTTTGTCCTTGCTCCTGTTGATGTGTTGAATTATATTAATTGATTTGCATATGTTGAACCAGCTTTGCCTCCCTGTGATGAATCCTGTTTGATCATAGTGTATAATTTTTTTGATGAGTTGTTGTAGACGGTTGGCCAGTATTTTGTTGAGAAGTTTTGCATCGATGTTCATCAAAGAAATAGGTCTATAGTTCTCTTTCTTTGATGAATCTCTGTCTGGTTTGGGGATGAGGGTTATACTGGCTTCATAGAATGAGTTTGGTAAGGAACCGTCATTTTCAATTTCATTGAAGAGCTTGAGGAGTATTGGTGTGAGCTCTGCTTTGAAGACCTTATAGAATTCAGCTGTGAATCCATCTGGCCCTGGGCTTTTCTTAGGTGGAAGTTCTCTAATTGCCATTTCTATTTCAGAGCTTGAAATAGGCCTGTTGAGTTGGCTTAGTTTTTCTTGGTTCAGTGTGGGTATGTTAATATTGGCTAGGAATTCATCCATTTCATCTAGATTCTCAAATTTGTTGGCATAAAGGTTTGAGAAGTATTCCCTCATTATATTCTGGATCTTGGTAATTTCTGTCATGATATTACCATTTTCATCTGCGATTTTGTTTATTTCGATATGTTTTCTTCTTTTTTTGGTAAGATTTGCTAAGGGCTTGTCAATTTTGTTAATTCTTTCAAAGAACCAACTCCTTGTTTTGTTGATTCTTTCTATAGTTTTTTTTTGGATTCCAAATCATTTAATTCTGCTTTGATTTTAATTATTTGCTTTCTTCTACTGGGATTAAGGTTGGTTTGTTGCTCTTTTTCCAGGAGCTTAAGGTGAGACATTAACTTGTTGGTTTGCAATTTTTCCATCTTGTTGTTTTAGGCACTCAGCGCTATAAATTTTCCTCTGAGTACTGCCTTTGCTGTGTCCCAAAGGAGTTGGTATTTTGTGTGCTCCTTACTGTTAAATTTCATAAACTGTTGGATTTCTCTTCTGATCTCTTCGATGACCCATTGGTGATTCAACAATGTGTTGTTCAGTCTCCATGAGTTACAGGGTTTTCTTTGGTGGAGATGTGTGTTCAGTTCCAGTTTGATGCCTTTGTGGTCTGAGAGAGTGCATGGAATAATTTCAGTGTTTCTGAATCTGTCCAGGTTTGTTTTGTGGCCTAAGATGTGATCTATTTTGGAAAATGTTCCATGTGCTGCTGAGAAAAACGTATATTGTGTTGTTGCTGGGTGGAATATTCTGCAGATGTCTGTTAGATCTAATTGGTCTATATAGTTGTTCAGTTCTAAGGTTTCTCTGTTGAGTTTTTGCCTTGTTGATCTGTCCATAGGTAAGAGTGGTGTGTTAAAGTCACCGACAATCACTGTATTTCAATCTATGTATGGTTTCAGTATAAGTAAAGTTTGCTTGATGAAGTTTGGAGCTCTGGGATTGGGTGTGTAAATATTTAGGATCGTTATGTCTTCCTGGAGGAAAGATCCCTTTAGTAGTATGTAGAAACCTTCTTTGTCTTTTCTTACTAATTTTGGTTTGAAGTCTATTTTATCTGATACGAGGATGGCAACTCCAGCCTGTTTATGGGGGCCGTTAGCTTGATAGAGTTTATTCCAACCTCTCACTTTCAAAAGATGATTGTTTTTTTTGGGTAATATGTGTCTCTTGAAGACAGCAGAACGATGGCTCTTGCTTTTTGATCCAACTAGACAGCCTATGCCGTTTAATTGGAGAGTTAAGTCCATTGATATTGAGAGTTAGGATTGAGAGATATTTATTAGGTCCTACCATTTTTAAAAGCTTTTATTTGGGCCTGTGTCTTGACAGTTCTTGTGGTTCTTAGATGGTATGCTGTTTAGGTGCCATTTCTTTCCCTATATTGCATTTATTTTGGTTTTCTATGTATAGAACATCTTTCAGAATTCTCTGTAGTGTTGGTTTTGTTGCGACATATTGTTGCAGCTTTTCTCTGGAATGGAATGTTTTTATTGTTCCCTCAGTTATGAATGAGAGCTTAGCTGGGTACAGTATTCTTGGTTGGTAGTTATTTGACTTAAGGGCATGACATATATGCTTCCAGTCACTTCTTGCTTGCATGGTCTCTGCTGAGTAATCTGGGGTTATTCTGATTGGTTTTCCTTTATAGGTTACTGAACCCTTTTCCCTGGCTGCCTTTAGGATCCTTTTTTTGGTTTCTATTGATTCAGTTCGGATTACGATGTGACGGTGGGATGTTCTTTTCTGGTCTGGTCTGTTTGGGGTTCTAAAAGCTTCTTGTATCTGGATGGGTGTGCCCTTCTGGATATTTGGGAAATTCTCTGAGATGATTCCCTGAAGTATATTTCCAATACCATTGCCTCTTTCTCCACGCCCTCCTCAATACCAATTAGCCTTAAATTAGGCTTCCTAATTGTATCTTGGACCTCCTGAAGCGCTCTCTCATTTTTCCTAGATTTGGATTGACTCATTTTCTGTTCTTTCTTTATAATAACTAAATTATCTTCAGCCCCGGAAATTCTCTCCTCTGCATTGTCTAAACTGCTATCAAAGCTATCTACTTTATTTTTCATCTCCCTTGCTACTAATTGCTCATTTTTGATGCCTTGCATCTCTTCTTTTAGATCATGTATGGATTTCTTTAGCTCCTTGATTTCCATTTGAGTGGTTAGCTCAGTAGCTTTATTTTCTTTGAACATTTGCTGGAGTTCGGTCACCTTTTTATTTGTGGATTCTATGAATTCATCCATCTTTCTTTGAAAAACCTTTATTATGGCCTCCTTTATGGCTTCTTCTTTTTCACTTATCACCTTGTTTATGGTTTCCTCTTGCTCAGCTATGGCTTCCTCCCTTCTCTTTCTTTATAGTTTCACATTTTTCATTAATGATGTTTATCAATTGCATTTGTACAGCACTTGGAAGACTCTCCTCTAGGTTTGCCAGTGACTGTTCCATTGGCTGTTTACATTGGGTGAGGGGGGTGGGGGTGTTGTTTCTTGATTTGACATTTTTCTTGAGTTTCTTGTTCTGCCCATTTGAAAATGGGAGCAAGATTAATACTAAACACGATTATAGTTTTTCAGATATAACCAACCTAGACCTCTGTAGCTGGCAGACTCTAGATGTTCACAAGTTTTGATTGGTGTTATCACTCTTTCTTTTTGTGCAGTTACCGACCAGTCTAATAATCCACTGATAAGCGATTTATACCCAAAACAATAAGCCTCTCAATGCAATCTCTATTGTCTTTAAGTCCCTCTGAGCCTAGAGAATAATTAAACACCTAGATATACAGTGTTGCTCAACAGCCATCATGTGTAGATCCATGCAGTATAAGGGTTGAAAGAGGAGCAGAGGTCCAGAGCTAGAAAAATAGAATGAGAGAGGTCAGGGGGTAAGTAGGTAGCGTATTTGAGTACAAAGTTTGGAAAGTATTAGAATAAAACTTATGTGTTGCTGCACGACTAGCTCTTAGCCCAACCAGTGGCCTCACAGTGGACCATGGGATGGCTCTGCGAGCCTCGGTCTGAGCGTGGTTGGCGGACGTTTTCCTGTGCTGCTTCCAGGGGTGGCCCCAAGCCAAGGGTCTGGGGATTGAGAGTTTCCAGGGGCTCTCAGCAGGACCAGCAGGAGACCCCTCTGTTCCCAGGAGCGGGGCCCAGCTGGGGACGTGGGCTCCAAGGGCGGAGCCGAGCCTTTTTGGTTCTCAGAAGGGGAGCTTGGCTGCTGGTCGGCCCTTCAGATCCCTGCTGTGTTTCCACTGCTTTGTCAGAGATGTGACTGTGGGGGGCCCCTCGGTGGTGTCTTGCTCAGGATTCCCAGCTGGAATATGCCCCGCTCAGGAATTGAGGGGGGGCAGATGCTGGCTCCTATTTTCCCGCACCCCCTACCCACTGTTGTAAGGCAGGGGCCCAACGCCCTCTACTCTCCAGATCCAGTGGCCTGGGAGAGGAGCCTGGTGGGCGGGTGGGAGCTGGGACAGCTCCGCCTCCCCTGGTGGGGTGCTGAGTCTTAGGGTCGGCCCGCTTGTCAGTCTCCAGTCAGAGGGCTGGGGGTTG
Organism: Megascapheus bottae; assembly: GCF_031878675.1. Lineage (NCBI taxonomy): Eukaryota > Metazoa > Chordata > Mammalia > Rodentia > Geomyidae > Megascapheus > Megascapheus bottae. The sequence continues at coordinate 16,292,103 of NC_143527.1, read as the reverse complement.
AGCCCGTTGGGTGGATGGGAGTTGGGACAGCCCCGCCTCCCTTGGTGTGGTGCTGGGTCTTATGGGTAGCCCGCCTGTCAATCTCCAGTCAATGGCCTGAGGGAGGGGGCTATTGAGGGGAGGGACAGGATTCTAAATTCCTTGCTGCCCTGCTCCCGCCAGTCTTTCTCGGGCGGGGTGTTGGGGTCTGAGTTAAGTTCTATTGCTTGGCACCCGCTCTGCTTTCTCGATGTGTTTGGGGACGGGCTGTATTACTCACGCCTCTGCGTCCGTCTGCGGGTGCTCCACGGTGGTGGGGAGTCTTTCACTCCCTCGGGTCTCCGCCGCCGCCTGTGTTCTGCGTCTGGGTTCCGCTGCTTGCTGTTCTGGTTCCGTGTCTGGGTTCCGCTGCTTCCGCTGTTTGCTGGCCCGGTTCTGTGCTGGTTTCTGCAGCCGTTGGGCTCCCAGCCTGGCGCCCTCCACTGCCGCTGCTTTTTGTGGATTAGATCCGGCGCCCGCCGCTGCTTTCCCAGCGTGGAGCCGGCACCCGCTCAAGCCGCTTTTCGCGGCTTGGTCCGGTGCCAGCTGCCGCTTTTCGTGGCTTTCCGCGGCTTTCCTGGCTTGGATCCGGTGGCAAGAGGTGGGGGAGTGGTCTTCGCGTTCCGAATTCTTTGAGAAAGTTGGATGTGAGCTTTATCTGGATTTCTTTTCCCTACTTTTCTTCTTTTTTCTTTTTTTATCTGGTCCTGGGGCTTGAACTCAGGACTGGCTGCTGTCCCTGAGCCTCTTTGTGCTCAAGGCTAGCACTCCACCACTTTGAACCACAGTGCCACTTCCTGTTTTCTGGTAGTTAATTGGAGATAAGAGTATCTCACAAACTTTTCTGCCCAGGCTGGCTACAAACTGCCATCTTCAGTTCTCAGCCTCTTGAACAGCTACAATAACAGGTATGACCCACCAGCACCTGGCCTAAAACTTCTTTTTATGTGACACATTTAAAGAACAGTACCATTAAAGCCTACTGGCCACGATGTATTTTGCAACTCCAAGACAAACATCTCTGATGCAAACTTCCTTCCCTTGTGCACATTTTCAAGTTCCGTCATCCACTTTACTGCACATGAGGCTTGGATATTACCATTGACCTCACCTATTATGTCTGTCTGGTCTTACTAATGATTGTGTAAGTTAGTTGCAAACTTGAAACGGATTGTCATTTTGTCTTTTGCAGGAGTGAACAATAAAGTTCTTGTTGAGTAGGTCCATGAAGTTTACCCTATAAAGGAAAGCATTTCACATTCAAGGGTTTCATTACTGCCCATATTGACAAAATCCCTAAATCAGCTGGGATTAATTAACTTTCCTTTCTTGCCATTTCGATAAGCTATAGATTTAGCAGAGGTGAACACTGAGCCACACAGTAAAATGTCTAGGTAGGACACGCTAGCGCCCTTTGGGTAAAAGTAGAGTTCACTTGCGGTATTTGTCCCTTTTAACCTCTTAGTTACATGTATTTAATGACTTCTTTGGTCTGTTGATATTTAAAACATTAACATAATTATCTATCTTAACATATTGTATTTACCACCTGCTGGGGATGAAACATTGAAACCATCACTAGTAGCTCATTAACATTAACACTAGTCCCTCATTAACAGTGTTGACCCAATTACATATTGTGTATCCCAGAGACAAATAACTATAATTGCAACTCAAAAGTGATTTCATAAAACACGAAGATTCTTGGTTTTTGAAATGCAAATTAGAAGGCATTATTTGAATTTTTCCCCCACATAAATACAGGTTTAAATGAAACAAAATCATTCAGCCAAATAAAATAAAAATTCAATCTGAAGAGAGGCCATTTGGAATCAATTGGTACACAGCACATTCTGTTGTGAGGGCTCCAACACTTTTAATGCTGGGTGCAGAAACTGAACAAGTTAGCAACAATGAAAGCCAGACATCTGGTAAGTGACACCTACCCTGGCTGTCAGCAGGTAGTGACTTTCTTTTGGTACTATTCAATGCATTGTTTGTTGCCTGGACAATGGAAGTCTGATGAAGCATTGATATTATCTGCCTGGAGGTTTTAAAGCTCCATTGAAGAGATGGAAAGCCATTGAGATTTATGTGGATAAAGAAGCCTTATGTCTACATGTATATATAGGCACCAATAACTGTGCCTCTACCATCATAGGGAAAATACCCATAGAAATAGAAGCAAATGTAGTACCATGTGTTTATAGAGTTCAGTAACATTAATTTACTCAATTACTATGATAATGGTTAGGCAAAACAGCCCAGAGAGTGAGCTCTAAAGAAGAAAATCTGTACACAAGTCAAGATGTTAAAAGCAGAGACATTTCTTCAATACCAGTAGACTGCTTCACAGACTTTTTATTATTGTTTTTCCTATGGAGGAAAAAATACCACTTGAGAAACAGGGCCCAGGGATAGAGGAGAGCAGAAACAGTAGTGAGGCAATGAAACTTTAAAATACACTGTCTAGGAAATCAAAAACAAAAACCAAACCAGCTTCCAAGATTTCTTTGAAGTCTCAGTTCAACCAACGTTCAATGCGATGATCAGGTCTACTTTCCTTCTCTTATTTACCAAGGTCGTGGGGTCGATATGACGCTGTAGTTACCGTTTAAAGCGTAAAAATAACCGAATACAAGCCATGTGCCAGAAATCTTGCAGGCACTGCTATGAATACTCCAGGGGGATCTCTAAAATTCGAATGGGGCTCAGAGCCTCCCTCCCAGGAACACAGTTATCTCAGCACTAATAGAAGATACAGACAAGGGTCTGGAGCTGGTGGCTCACTCCTGTAAGCTAAGCTGCTCAGGAGGCTGAGCTCTGAGCACTGAGGTTCAAAGCCTCTTCGAGCAGGAAAGTCTGTGAGACAGACAAGAAGGTAGCTGTGATAAACTCTGTAACTGGGAAATACAAGATTCTGTGATGGTCTTTCTAGTCTAAATACAAAAAATGCCGATGTCAGTGTGAAGTGAGCTGCAGAAACCTAGTGCAAACTACTCAGCAGGTCTCAGTGTTTAAAGTACTGGTTCGTCCGGGAAACTATCAAACGATTAAACTTTCTGAAACGTGCTTTCTCCACATTGCACACGGGCTCGCACAGTGAAAATGTCAATGCGGTCTATAGAGAGCGAGGGGGTGAGGATTGACTGTGGCAGGGGACACACGCTGGGAGCCCCACATAGCTCTGTAACAGGGGTCCCAGTGTTTGAATGCCCAGAATGTGCTGAGTTTGAGAGTTCATCTGATCCAGCGGATCAATTGTAATTGACTTATGTCACACAGATTTTGCCATTTCGGCAGGAGCCTTTGATGGAAAGTCACTGGGGCTCTGGGTAGTTCCTTAACACGTACATTACTAAGGAAAAGATTTCTTTGCTCATTATTATTAAGCATTTGGTGCTTGTTTTTCCTAGAAATAAGCCACCTTCAGTGTTTCTTCCATATTGCCAACGTGTCTTTTATGTATTTGTAGGACAGTATGCACTATAACTGGCCTGAGTTGTGGAATCCCTTGCGATTCTGAACCTGTGTTGTCCAGCAGGTTGGTTGGTTTGGTTTTGCAGTGACTTTCAGGGGCAGAATGTCGCAGGGGCAGTATTGTGTTACTCAGGAAGGAAAGGAGGTACAGACATTTGCCAAGCAATACTTTGCTCACCTGACACTGCAAACAGAGACCACGCTTTTACCTTCAACTATTAATTTTTTTTAAACAATTCTCTGTCTTGCCTGAAAGCATCATACATCTGATCATTTTCCAAGGCAGAGTAAAGTGGAGGGCCAGTAAAAAAAAAAACAAAATGAAAAAAGCATCATCTGAATTTATTGTGGTCACACTATTAGTATTCTGTATTATGCTTCCCCTTATCCAGAGATTTGTTTTCATTATTTTAATTTTTGTTTCCCAGAGCTGCAATTTTGATTACATAGCTACTCTTCTTCCAATGCAATTGAGGTAAATGATAAAATTATGAGATAAATCAAAGACAAGCATGCATCCTAATAGTACCAAAAATGGCAAGCATTTACTTTGTATCTTTGGTTAAATTCTTTATCTCTCTGTTCACTCTCTCATTAAATGTTTGTAAATCTCTCTTTCACGCTCCCTCCATCTCCTCTTCCCCCAACACACACATGGAGTCACACAGCTACACATACCTGACAATAGGCCACTTATTTGCTGACTATGAGGTGGCACCTGTTTTAATCATGTGACATTGCAAATTTTCCTCCCCAGTGGTATGAGATTTCATTGTTCCACATTTGGGATTTTCATGGTCCATGGATGCTGAGGTCTGGAATAAATAGGATCTTCCTTTACCAAGTTTGCAGCTTAAAATCATGGCCAGGCATGGTGGCTCACACTTGTTATCCTAGCTACTCAAGAGGCTGAGATCTGAGGATTAAGGTTGAAAGCCAGCACAGGCACAAAAGGACCTGAGACTCTTATCTCCAGTTAACATCTAGAAAACAGGAAGTGGGGGTTGGCTCAAGAGTAGGGTAGGGTGGTGTCCTTGAGCTGAAGAGCTCAGGGACAGCGTCCAGGCCAAGTTCAAGCCCTATGACCCATTAAAAATGAAATCATGATCAGGTCTTGACTTTGTTGCTTTCAAACTATTCAAAACAATAGTGAAAATCAAGGGGATTTTGATAAAGAACACCCAGTCAGACTGTTTTTGAGTATATTGGAACAGAATTAAAGCAAAAAGTTGGGAGACTAGCCAATATCATTGTAGACTACTTAAGAATCTTTACTCCAGAGCTCCTTCCAAATCAATTTCAGGATTGATCCAGTGAGGATTGTTTCAGCTGAGAAAATAAAAAGAGGTCTGACTTAACAGTTTGAAACACAAAGCCAAAATTTTCAGGATAAGCAAAACTTAAACCAAATGAACCGTGCAAATGTTAATCTAGTACATGAAGTTTCCTTGAGAGTTTTGATTATCTTCAGTCAAAGGAGAGAAGCTGGCTATAATGTTTCTTGTTATATGAAAGCATCAAACCAAACAAAAAATATATATCAGAATGAAACTTGCTCTTTTAGACTCAGCAATGGGAAGAATCAAGATAGAGTGTGTATAAAGTTGGATTACCAACCATCTTTACATTTATTCACAGCTCCTCCATTCTAAAACTCCACTTTGCAGGATAATAATAACTGAAAGGGAAACCCAACCAGTAAAGTTGTAAGCAAACATGATATAATGATAATGATTTTGATGATTGGTGAATGGAAACAGAAGGGACTGTGTAAGGTTTGTTTTGCCGGAGGTACCTAAGAGCTTCTTTAGTCTCAGCATCCTAAGATTTCAGTGACCATCCCTTTTTCCTCGTCTGAATCTTTGTGATTCAAGTATTGCTAATCAGGCAGAATGACCCAGTGAAGGGCTTTTTACAGAATTGCCAGCAGAAGGATATATTTATCTTTCGAGATCTTAGGCATAAAAGACAAAGCAAGCTTTGTCTAGTGTTGCCTTGGACACAATACAGTCTGTCTATAAGAAAAGCTACCATGCACTCTATACTGTCAGGTAAATGCTAGGTTAACTTCTGAGAATGAGGCTCTTATATGCCTGATTTGGAGAGTTTTAAAATATCTTTTTTTTTTTTTTAAGACAAGTGCTAAACACAGCAGGTAAACATCTCCTGTTACAAAGGGAAGGAGACTTGTCTGTGGGGGTGGAAACAGCTCGTACCAGAGTCCATGGCTGTAAGAAGGAAAGTATAGACTGAGCGCATAAATTCAGCACATGAACTGTGCTACCAACAATGGACAGGAGTCCAATCAGTTGCCATTTCTTACATCCCTGGATCGAGCCATTCCTGAAGCCTTTGTGTCCTTGACTCTAACACTTCTACTGTTTCCCTAGCTGCTCCTGCTTTCACAGAACTTGGAAATCATTGGCAGCTGGCTAACTTTTATTTTTATTGCCAGTCATGGGGCTTGAACTCAGGCCTGGACACTGTCTCTTAGCCTCTCTGAGCTTAAGGCTAGCACTCTACTATTTGAGCCACCTCACAGCGCCACTTCTGGTCTTTTCTGCTTCTGTACTGAGGAATTGAACCCAGGGCTTCATGCATGTTAGGCAAGCACTCTACCACCAAATCACATTCCCAGCCCTTGGATGAGTCTTGCACTTGGTCACTAGTAGTGAAGGGCTCTCAGAATGTGAAATTGGTTGACTCAAGGTGGGAGAAGCATTATGTATTTTATTAATATCTTAAGTCTAGCACAGTAAACAGTTGACTCAAGCTTATTGGGTCACAGTATTGAGATAATGATTTCGATTAAGGCTTGAGTTTAGTTTAGGTAAAATTGGTCTCTGGCTTTAATTTTGTTTTGCTTCTTAAGGTTCTGATGAGACGGTTATGCTTTGTTTTCAAAATGAATTAGGAAAAACTTCCATTGAAATGAAATTATCTCACACTTGAATATATGATCAAACTTCTCCCAAACAATTGTCTGAGACTAATCTTTATTGAAATAATTCATTGGAAACTATTTCTTCCATAGTTCTTGCTTTACTCATTATTTCTATCTATTATCAAGTAAATGATGCTGCCTTGGGCTTTACAAGAGAATTTTTATAATTCTTCATCATAAATGTTCCCTTCTTCAAGGTTAACCCTCTATAGGCATTTCTTACTTATAATTTTTAAATTACTAAGATCTTGAAGTTTTAAATGTATACCATTTGAGTATCTTATTATTTTTTAATCTGCTATTGTCTTATTTTTCCATGGTTCTTGGAATTTTATATTACTTCTTGTGCTTAATTTTTATTCCATCGTTCATAATGAAATATATATTTTAAATCTCAAAACATTTTTCTTCAGTTTTGGGAGGCTGCACTTACAATATTACTAATTTTTTGCCAGTCCTGGGGCCTGAACTCAGGGCCTGAGCACTATCCTTGGGCTTTCTCAAAGCTCCAACACTACCACTTGACCCACAGCACCACTTTCGGCTTTTTCTATGTATGTGGTACTGAGGAATCAAACCCGCTTCTTCGTGCATGCTAGGCAAGCACTCTTCCACCAGGATAAACTCCCATCTCACAATATTACTATTTTCTAAATAGTTAGTAAGTAGAGTTTAAGATTCTTTCCTTGAATAAAGTAGGAGCATGTATTTGCTCTGTTTCTGTGTGTATGGTATTTCCATGTCACTGAATTTGTTTTTGCTAACCTTTTTTTAATATCAAAAGATTTAAGGCTTGTGACAAGTCTTATGACAAGACTCCTAGTGTGTAAAAAAGAAGTTGAAGAAAAATCTGGTTACATAATCTTCGGGTTTGTTGGTTTAGTCATTGTGAGGAAACTTGTGTGGTGATTGCACTTGATTCTAAGATTTATTCAAAATCAAAAACAAATGAACTACACAAAAAGCTTTTCTCGGATTTTGTGCATGACTGTATCCACTCAATATTTACCATTTTTCCAGTTATCTTCTAGTGTCAGTCCCCAACTTTGATCTCATAAGTACCTAAGGTTAGCAGGTGTGGTGAAGCATGTCTGTGTTCCCAGCCCTCACGAGGCAAGAGTGTTTGTAGTCAGTCTGGGCTACATAGAAAGACCTTATTTTGAGGAAAAAAACATCAGAAAACCAAACAACAGCAACACACACACACAAACACACGCACACACACACACACAGTACTTAGCAACTACAGTAAACAAGTAGATTTAGTAATAAACAAGGACCCAAGGGCTAACTTTTAAGATTTGCCTCTGGAAGATTTTTCTTCTCTTTTTTATTGCCCATATTTTCTAACACAATTGCATGGCCACCTTATTTCACTCACTTCAAAGTTTGCTCTCAAAGAATTAAATTCCATCTGTATTCTGCCTAGTTCCATCACCGAACATAACATGATTCTCTTTTGAATACTAATATATCAAACAAAGAATGAGTTTGTAAAGATGAGCTTGTCTGGAAGTTTAAAAAAAATAAAAGAAACAACAAAATGCAGGGATTTGAGCTACTGGGGAGGCTCCTCTCTATAATACTGACCACCTTGGAGGGAGTGGTCAAAGTACTGAGGTTGGAAGCTGGCCCAGAGAAAAGCATGAGGGGGCCTAGGAGCGTGGCCTAGTGGTAAAGTGTTTGCCTAGTGTGCATGAAGCCCTGGGTTTGATTCCTTGGTACCACATACACAGAAAAAAGCCAGAAGTGGTGCCATGGCTCAAGTGGTAGAGAGCTAGTCTTGAGATAGCCCCAGGGCAGTGCTCAGGCCCTGGGTTCAAGCCCCAGGACTGGCAAAAAAAAAAAAGAAGAATGAGGAGAGCGTCAAATCCCAGTTCCACCAAAGAAATGGTTGAATAACTTAAAAATATATATGTATATTTTCTAACTACTCCTTCATGCTATCTGTAGGGAAATGGAGTTAAGTCATACTCCCTGTTGGCCAGTTCCAGAGGATCCAGGTTCAGTATATTCATGCAACCTTGAGTCATGTACACAGGTGCTGCCTTAGAGGGCCTTGTTGTCATATTTAGCCAGATGCCCCTTTTCTCTCACGTGTGTGTGTGTGTGTGTGTGTGTGTGTGTGTGTGTGTGTGTGTGTGTGTGTATGTGTGTGTCTGTGTGTGTGTGATGCCTGCTCCATGAGTTTGTGCCATTGCTGCCACAAAGCATGGCTAACCTTCTCACTGAGCCTCTCTCTTCTTTTGTCCGTTTCCAGTCCCCTCCCCTTGACCCCCTCTCCTCCCCTTTTTTCCCTCCGCTCCTATCCTCTCTCCTCCTATCCCTTCCCCTTCTGTTCCTCTTCTCCTTTTCTTCCTCGTTCTGTGTTGCCCAGGATGAACCATGACCCTCTTTTTCAGCCTCCTGAATGTTAAACACATGGTCCGCAGAGCTGAACAGTAGTGGCTCCTTGAATAAACTTTTTTTTTTTTTGCCAGTCCTGGGCTTGAGCTCAGGGTCTGAGCACTGTCCTTGGGCTTTCCTCAAGGCTAGTGTTCTACCCTGAGCCACCACACCACTTCTGGCCTTTTCTATGTATGTGGTATCGAGGAATCGAACCTGGGTCTTCGTGCGTGCTAGACAGGCACTCTACCACTAAGCCAAACTCCCAGCCCCCTTGAATAAACTTTTATTTGATGGGTTTGAAGCCTTACTTCCATGTTACATCAGAAGCACCAGGACTCACCAGTGTTTAAGTGTTGATAAACCTCCTAGGTATAAATTGGCCTGCTTGTGGGATTTTTCTTACTTTATTCGGGATTCAACTAGGGTTAGGTAAGTTGTTTCTTGACCATTTCTTTTACTGTTATAAAAATTGTACTGCTTTTTTCCTCTTTTCTGTCTTTGTTTTTCAATTCTGTTCTTCAGTGTTCGTAAAACCCATTCTGTAGTCTCAGCATGTGTCTGGAAGGAAGCAAAAGTAAATGTCTATTTTTGTTCTATTCTCTTTATCCAGAAATATTTTGTTTTAATCCAAGCATTTCTTTCTTACAATGGATTTGAGTGGTTCCTGTTCCTCCTGTGCTCTGTGAGCCTAATAATTAGTGTCAATTCTTCTCATGCCCTGCATTTACATTTTCTGACACTCTTGCTTTCCAAAATCATGGTGAATCGTTTCCCTCTGCTCACCTTTCAGCATAGCTTAGCAATAGAGAGAGGCTGTTTCACAGTTTTACAGTTAAAGACTATGTTGAAGTAGAAACTGTTGATGTTTGTTTAGAAGATGGTGTGACATGATTGGGTGCAAAGTTAAAATTCAGGGATGCTGAGTAGAATATATACATAGAGGGGGGAGCGAGCGAGAGGGTGGCAGAGGGAGAGAGAGGAAAAGGCTGTACTACACTTCAGAAATGGTCCTTCTCATCACCTGAAGCCATTGTACTATGTCCAGATCGTCACCTCACGGCTGTGTGACAAGCACTCTCAGATAACTGCTTTTCTGAAAGCCCTCTTACAGCAAAGTCCTTGAGAGAAAAAGAAGTCTGTAGATGGTGTGCCAGGCTCACTCCCGCGTGATAGCATTCAGTGTTGTGACTCAGAAATGCTCTCTCAGAAACAATGGGACTTAGCCTTACATGTATTTATGACCTCTTCTTTTAAGTGTAGGTTCATTTATTCAATTCCTCCTTGATGTTGAATAGGAATTTAAAAAAAAATCTCCTAAGTCTGCTGCATGTTTCTTCTGTCTTGATGTTGAGAACAAGAAAAGATCCTGGCTAGGCTCCCCTTGTAGAGGTTGAGTCCCCTCACTACAGCCTGGAGCAATTGCACGCAGCCCCTCTGGGCATCCTGGTTAAGACCTGGGAAACTTGCACCTGAACACTAGACTGACAGGACCCCTGAGGCATGCTTCAGAATGGAACCCAGTTACAGAGCCAAAGAGCAAAAGAAGAGCTTGTGGAGCTTATGAAGAGCCTCAGATCGAGTCTGGGGACTATGTGGTCACAGGCTGTCCATTGATCTCAAGAGTCATGTATCGCTCTCCTATTAAATCCCACAATATACCCCAGGGGATGGCCTCCTTTGGGACCCCCAATATTCAGTGGGAGCTATGCTTATCTTTTTCTTCAACAAATCTTTGCCATGTTATTTCTTCCTCTGTGTCTGTGGACTCATTCTTCAAGACCATGGAAATGAAGATCCAGTCCAGGTTGCTATGATTTTTTTGTATTGTCGTCAGAGCTCTAAACTTGCTCCTATGCACCTATGTGTGAACAATCTAGTTACTTTGGTCCGACTTCAGTTCTAGTGGCTGCCTTCTATTTAAGATGAAGCAAATGACCAAGTTTGGGCACACAATAACAAGCATGCATGATGCAGGTATAATTATTGTTTTCAGTGCTGGTGATCAAATCCAGGGCCTTGTAGATGCTAGGAACACACTCTGCCATTGAGCAGGAGTGTGTCTCCAGCCCTTAGTTTTGGAGGCAGATTCACTCATGATCCCTCTATTCCAGCGTCTCAGTGCTGAGATGATAAGCATGCAACATCTCATCTGGTTGCATGTTGGGAGCCAGAGTGGAATCAAACTGTACCTTGACTTGCATCAGACAATGGCTTTATTGTCTTATTGTTTTCTGGCCTTATTCTATGTAAATGACCTGAGATTTACCATATGAATGCAACACCTGGAGGTTGCCTGGGTCTGAAGGAGGGAAGAAGCGGGAGTGAAAAATAAACGCGGCAGTCTTTACCTGGACTGCGGACATCCCGGACCCGGTGTGTCTGTCTCTCTTCTATTTCTTCCTAGTCCTTGCCCCCTATTTCAGGAACCCCAATCTGCGAACCCTGGTTTGCTGCCGGTTGGCCCCGGCAGTTGCAAGTCTAATTGTATCTTGATAACACCAACTTTCTACAGTCTATCTATGATCTATCGTTTCTCTGGTGGTAGTAACTTCTAACCATCATGAATTTGGTAAGTCATTCTGCAAACCCTTCTAATTCTGCTCCTTCAATCAAGTGAATTTTCTAGGTCTTGAAGTAAGTTTTCTTCTTTTTTGTGGATGTGAAATACTAGCTTTTAGCTGAAAGCCCACTTTATATGATAGTATTTTGTAGGATTACATTTTTCTGAGATTGCACCTTCTTCCTCTCAGCACTAGCTTTGTCTTCCTACCCAGGAAGACAAAGTTTTTCTCATTCTGAGAGTGATTTTTTTACCGTACAAGTGGATTTCATTTTGTGATTATATTCTGTTGTGTACTTCCTTATTTCAGGACAGTTTTCTAGTCTTTGGACAAAATGACTAGCATTTGCTTATTCTGTTTCAAGTATCTCAAGAGCAGTGAACTTTGCTGTAACAGCAAAGCCCTCTGAAATAAAGGAATTATTACTGTATTTCTCTAAGCAAGTATGATTTTCATACATTTCTCATTGCTTACCTTTTCTGAATTGCATGTCAAGGAAGCCTCTGGCTTGTTCTCTTCTGGACTTCTTTTGCTGCTGTGGATGGAAGAGCTGAATGTCTAAAATTTTGCTTTTGGAGGAGATTCATTGGTTTCTTCATCCATATGAATGACCATCACCACCATAAATAAACATCTAGAACTTGTTTGCTGGAGAGAGCAGGTCTCTTATACAGCACATCTGAATATTAATTATTAAGCATAATAGGATCTTGTCTAGAAAGTAATATTTCTTGTCATTTAACTATTAAAATTAGAAATAATATATAGCATAACAAAGAGGAAATAACTCTGGGGTTAAATGAAATGTGTTTGAAATCAAATTGGGACTTTCAAACATCAGAAGTCAACACAAGGGGGATGGGGGAGCGTAATGGGTACCAAGACATGTGAAAGGGTATTAATGTATGTGAATTAATGCACCTTCTATCTGGCAAATATCATGTAACCCTTTTATTAATTACAATAAAAAATAAAAAAAAAACTGGGCCAGGAGCGTGGCCTAGTGGTAGAGTGCATGCCTAGCATGCACGAATCTCTGGGCTTGATTCCTCACTACCACATACATAAAAAAGACAAAAGTGGTGGTATGATTCAAGTGGTAGAATGCTGGTCTTGAGGAAAGCCCAAGGACAGCACCCAGGCCTTGAATTTAAGCCCCAACACTCACACAAAGATAAATAAATAAATGACTTCACAAAGCAAAAAAAAAAAAAAAGAAGTCAACACAAACAATCCCATGAACAATACCTATAAAAATAAATATCTAGGAATAACTTTGACTACAAGACAGTGAAAGGTTTCTAAAAATAATGAGGACAGAGAAAGGTAGAATTACAGAAGGTCACAGGAACATTTCCCCATTTGAGGAAAATGAGACCTAATTGAGGAAATAATATTTATATATGAAATTGTATGTGTCAATTATTATTGTAATTCACAATACAGGAAAGTTGAACCATATAATGAGAACAGTAAGTTGTGGAGACCAACTGTGTTTCAGAGTATTCTCTGCTCAGAACTGTCTGCAAAAACAAATTGCATAATTCCCTATACTGGTATGTAGAACAGAATTGAAGAGACAAGCTTTTATGGCAGTTAAAAGTTTGGGCTCTGCAGTACCGTACAACTTTAGTGTAGTATACCCAAAGTGGGTTTTTATGCTCAAAATCAACAGAACCATGTCGAAGAGAATAAGAAGAAACACCTCAAGATTTCTACTTATACTTAACTTCACAATAGGAAACTATGTATGAATGGTAGCCAAGAAGTTGGAACTAATGGCTGTTTCCAGTAACATGCGAGAAAGTTGTGTGTTATCACAGTATAAAGAAAGAGGTCAAAGGCCTAGATTGTAGGTCTTTAGGTGTCTGCTTCTAGTGTATTGAAACACAGTGAACAAAACAAGCTTGATTAATGGACTATAATTGTTCAATTTTGGAAATATATTTGGCAAGTTTTTTTTTTTACTTTGATATTTTCAAGCTGAAATAAAGGTTGCAGAAAGAGTGCAGGGATTTCTTTCCTTTCCCCTACCCCCCAAGTTCTGGGGCTTGAACTCAGGGCCTGAGTAGGCTCAAGCTCTACCACTTTTTTTTTCTATGTATGGTACCAAGAAATAGAATCTGGGTCTTCTTGCATGCTAGACAAGCACTCTACTAATGGCCAAACTCCCCACCCAGAGCGCAAGGATTTCATGTGTATCTTTCACCAGATGGGGACATGTTTTCTCAATTTGCCTTATCACTATGTATTATGTGTACCTAAATGTGTATATGTGAACATATACTTGCATGTGTTCCTTCAGAACCATTCGAAATAAATTGGAGACCTAGTGTCTGCAATCACAGAAAAAACAAGGACTTCCTCTTTAATAGCACTGATCCAAGACAGGGATGTTGAATATTGATATTGTCAGTCGATCCTCTGCTTCTTGATTCCATCAGGATTACACATTACCTTTATCACAAACCATTAATTTTCTTTAACCTGAAACAGATCCTCAGCCGTGAGGGCTTTGTTGTTGACTGTTTGGATGTGTACATTACTTGGTAGAATAACTCTCAAGTCAATTTTTGTTTCCTCATGAGTGTGTTCAGTTATGTACCTTGATGGAAGAGCTTACAGAAGCGATAACAGTCTCCTGGCACCATGTCTAGTGGTGTTTGATGTTGGTTTGTCCTATTACTTACTGGTGATAGAAAATTTGATCTCTTGGTTAAAGTGATATGTTCCAGTTTCTTCATGATCAAGTGACAGTTTTCCATTTGTGGATAAATAAATAATCTCCAGGAAGATCACTTGTAGATCAGAGCTGGAAAGGTATTTGCTGGTCAGAAGATATTCATTCTTGCTATGGCAAAAAAAAGAAAGCTGATTTAATCCGAAGAAGACAATCATAAGGTCATTTCTTTATCACAGATTATCCGAATGACTCATAAGGAAGTATTGTTTATAATGGTTTGTAGAGAAACATATTAGGATATACTGGAGTGCTGGGATTGAAAAAATGGTCGAAGAAAAAAGCATGTTGCATAACAAATTTTAGTGTTTATGGTTTGTGCTAGACTCAATTTAAGCAATAGATCAAGGACTAATTTGAGATATATAAAAGCTATCCTGGAGAAGATTTTCTCAACAGTGAATGATTTATTGAATTGAGCAGAATTTCACCAGAAAACCATGCATAACCTCTGATAGAATGGTTATTTGGCTTAGAATAAAAATAGGATTTTAAAGTTTGAGATTACTTTGAAAGAGGACTTTTAGTCATGTGAAAGCTACTCATTGCATGTCTTATAGGATAAAACATTCCAGTAAATAAGTTGAAGTATAAGGTGCATAAAGTTATAGGATCTTACCACTATAGTTACAGATATCAAGTCCTTTAAAGTATAATCTCTTGTAACTTGTAATGAGATATGTAATTACCTTTTTGTGTGTGTTTTTGTTTTGGAGCTTGAACTTGGCCTGGATGCTGTCCCTGAGATTTTTTGCTCAAGGCTATATCTACCACTTGAGCCACAACTCCCACTTCTGGCTTTTTGAATAGTTAATTGGAGCTAAGAGTCTTTCAAGTTTTTCTGCCCAGGCTGTCTTTGAACTGTGGTCCTGAGAACTAAGCCTCCTGAGTGGCTACGATTATAGACATGAGCCACTGGGGCCTGGCTGTGTGGATGCCTTTTGATCACAATTCATGGGTTACCTTGCATCTGCCATGATGGGCCTGCACTACCACTGCCAGTTTCTCCTGTTGAGGTAGAGTCTTGCAGATTTCTCTGCTAGTGCTGACCTCAGACCATAATCTTTCTGATTTCAGCTAGAATTATAGGTATGAGTTATTGGTGCACTGTTATACTTAGGTGAGTATGAGGTATCATATTCCTTGGACTAAATGGAATAGATACTAAGATAATCTAAACTTAGATTTAGACCATTAAGTCATTGTATGATAAACCTATAATCATAGAAGTCCTTGGTATAGATCTGAACTCTCTGCCTCCTAAGCACTCACAGTTTTTCTTCAATTGCAATGTTACAGGAACCACTTGCACAGAATAGGAAGGGTCTACTGGATACTTGATCCCATACAACTTTCTGTGTAAGGAAGCAAGGTAACAAAACAAGTAGCAATTGTAAACAGTTAATGCTAAGAAATCAATCGATGGATACAGATTGCCCACAGATGAGTTCAGAGAAAAAGCAGGTTCTAACTGACTAGAAACCTTGTAGCATTTCCAACTTTGCTCTCCCCACCACTCTCAACCTGGCTCCAGCTCTTTCATCATCCAAAAGCTTTCAGACACTCTGTTATTCTGGCCTGGAATCAGGGAAATCTCATGACATCTGGCTCCTTCTTCTCAAGTTCTTAGCTCAAAGGACTCCTCTTCAAGGTCCTTGATCTCCTCTAGGTAACTGATGCAATTTTTGTAATTACGTATTGCATAGTAATAGTAATTCATGATTCCATTAGTTCTGTTTATCCCCTTTGCTCACCTATAATAGGGAAATAAAACATTTTTTTCTTTGTTCATTATTGTATTCCTTCAGGGATATTTAGCCAAAGTACATGGCTGGGCATAAAGCAGCAATTGCTTACTGAACAAACAAAAGTAGGAAGAAAAAAGTGGAATTTTGGAGGGTGGGCATAATCTGCATAAATGATGAAATAGAATTACAGACTTCTGGGAAATGGGAAAACAACAGGCTCAGTGAAACTACGGAGGTGGAACAGGGCAAGACACATTTAGAAGACAAATAAGAACAATTCTGCTTGAGTAGAAGGCTTGGGAAATGAAAAGGCTTTGTAGCACATGCAATAGGAAGTTCTGGCCTGAATGTGGGAGGTTTTGAATCCCAGCCTAAGCACATCAGTAGGCAATTTGGATTTTATCCCATGCGTGTGGTCAGCAGGGAGTCACTTACATTCGATGGAACTCTTAAATTAGAATGCTTTACCCTGATGTGTCCCTTGACATTAAGGAACTGAACATTTTCCCAGGATTTCACCGAGATTTCTGTCTAGTCAGTGCTAGGAGAGCACTGGCTGAGTCCATGTGGTAGTGTGGAAAAAAAGAGGCATGGATGCTTCTAGGCAGAATGGTATATATTTTTTTTTGTCAGTCCTGGGCTTGAGTTCAGGGCCTGAGCACTGTCCTTAAACTCTTTCCTCAAGGCTAGAGCTCTACCACTTGAGCCTCAGCACCACTTCCAGCATTTTTCTATGTATGTGGTTACCGAGGAATCAAACCCGGGTCTTCGTGCATGCTAGGCAAGCACTCTACCACTAGGCCAAACTCCCAGCCTCAGAATGATATTTTCAGTGAGTCTGGATGGTGTACTTTGAAACCAGGATGCGAGGTTCTATTTCTTCTGAATGCAGCCTTCTTGAGAAGACCCAGCCAGAGGCTTTGGCTTTACAGTTTAAGTTACGTATTTGAGTAACTTTCTCAGGTCAACTTCTAAAACTGAAATATACAGGACAATGCCTCCTTGTGAGGAAGGCAGAGAGGCCATCTTTAGTGCTGGTGTGTTCTTTTGCAACAAACTTCATCTACAGTATTCAGCACTATCCAGTCCTAAAGACAGTAGCATAAAGAATGAGAATATCTCTAATTGATACTTATATACATATCTAGAAAACTTACGGGAGAATTCATTATAATTATGATAGTGCTTACAAAGCTTTTGGTAAGCCTATGTGCATATCTTTGATCTTGTCAAAATCTAAAACTGTTTTCTCCACTTTAGTTTATTAGCTAATCCAAGTATTTTCAGACATTTTTAAGCCAGAATTCCACATTTTCCTGTGTGTGTGTGTGCGTGTATGCACGTGTGTGTGTGTGTGTGTGTGTGTGTGTGTGAATCATAGGGTTTGAATTCAGGACTAGGAGTGGTTCCTGAGTTCTTTTGCTCAAAGTTAACCCTCTATTGCTTTGAGCTGTAGCTCCCTTTTTGGTTTTCTGGTGATTCATTGGAGATAAGAGTGTCCCATGGATTTTTCTGACCAGGTTGGCTTTGAACTGTGTTCCTCAGATCTCAGCCTCTTGAGTAGTTAGGACTACAGGTGTAAACCAGTGCCTTGTTCCCATAATCTTTTAATCTCAAACTATTTCTAGTAAAAAGTAGGTAATAGATTCACTGTTAGTCACTGGTATCTCATTTTTATAATCCTAGCTTCTCTGGAAGCTAAGATCTGAGAAAGATGGTTTGGAAACAGCCAGGGAAGACAAATCCAAGTGGCTTTTATTTTTGAGATTTCCAACTCCAAATAACCCACAGAAAGTTGGAATTTGGTTGGAGTGGTAGAGTACCAGCCCAAGAACTTGAGGCCCAGAGATCAAGCCCTAGTACCAGAAAACAAAAAGATTTTATTATGAGGTAGCATACCATGACTCCAGGGGGTTAACTCTGCATACCTAGCCCTAGAGACAAGTGTCAGGTGGCCTTGGATGTGTCACTTGGATTCTTAGTGTGAGATGGATGAAATGACTCACAGGTCATTCTGGAGTTGGAGTGAAAGTGGAAGGGCCTGTTTTCTGTTACGTCCTTTGATTATCAATCAATTCAAAAGGTGTTTCTCCGTGAGCTGGAGGTGAAATTAGATGGCCTGAAAGGTCTTTGTCTCCTCCAAATTCTGTTACTGAGTGGCTTCTGTAGATTTTCACAGATAATAGCTACTTAAAGACATTGACATCATCCACTTATCCATGTTAGTAAATCTATTCTCTTCAAGGCTTATAAATATTTCAGAAAACACACCAAAATTCCGTCTCTCTATCCTCGCTTAGATCATCCTTAGGTAATGGTCCCTTTCAGGTCCCTGTGACCTCTTCACAAAGCAAGCTATTTTGAAGGCAGTGAATATTGTCCTTCTGTCCTTCAGACTCAAGGCTACCCAACCTTTGTGTTTTTGAAGAATGGATGTACCTGCTTAAGATGAAAGTATTCCTGAAGCACAGACATAGAGTAAACTTGAAACATTATTTCTTTTCTCACCTGGATGATAGCATTCAAAGGACCACTGGTACTTGTTCCCCAAATTATGTTCAGTTTGAAAAAGTAGAGTCATATTTTAAGCTGTGCAAAAATTGCTGGGCTAGTTAGCCTGGAATGTGGCTATTGGTTCCTATGTGATGAACATTTGCTATCTGATAAATCACGTTGTCTCCCATTTTCTCCCTGATCTCTACTGAAACGTGACCAGGTTCATTAACAGATTTGCAGGTTCTTGAGCCTATCCCTATAAATTTATTTTTCCATCGTCATTGTATTCTTCACCTTAGGAACATATATCGATATACACATCTCATCAGATTTACTCAGTGAATTAGATTTTCTTTTCTGATGACACTTAGGTAACAAAGACAAAATGAGCAATTAATTAAAAAGAGTTTACTATTTTTTTGGATACAGTGCTAAGCAAGTTAATACACTGTCCTTCATTCAGTGATATGAGAAGTGGTCCTATATTGACAGTGAGGAAATAGGGATACAAAAGAAATTAAGTGATTTTTCTATATGCCATGAAAGCCAAGTATAGATTGGACTGGGTCATTTACTAGAGCCCTATCTTCTCACCTGTGATGATGTATAATTTAGACCAAGCCAAATGATCTGAATGCAGAGATATATAGTAAATCCGTGTCATGTTGGCTCTCAGAGCTAACACTAGTAGCTAGTCCTTGGTTTTATTTTCACTGAACTGGGTCTGGATTCAAATTCAGACTTCATCTCATATGAAGTTATTTGTGGCTATCTGCTCAAACAGCCTCCTGAATGGAAGCCTATTTGCCATCTCTAGATAGAGTGTAAGTTGTGGTGTACTAGATATTATACCATCTATCTGTCTTCCTGTCTGTCTTCCTGTCTGTCTGTCTGTCTGTCTGTCTGTCTGTCTGTCTATATCTGTGTGTCCACATCTTATATAATAAACAGGAAATTGCTTTCTGATGGTGCCATTTATAAACTTTTTTCTGTTTTCTTTTTTGTGTATGTGTGGATGCTGATACTGGGGCTTGAACTAAGGGCCTGCACTCAGCCCTTTAGCTTTTTTTTGTTCAAGCCTAATGTTCTGCCACTTGAGTCACATCTCCACTTCTGGCTTGGTGATAGGAGTTTCATGGACTTTTCCATCTTGGCTGGCTTTGAATTGCAATTCTTAGATCAATTACTCCTGAGTAGCTGGGATTACAGGCATGAGCCACCAGCACTTGACTATGAATTTCTTCTCCCATCTTAGCTAACGAAAACACCATCTGATTGCTTTAAACATATGTCAGTTACATTTTCTTCCTCTCCTTCCTCCTCTGATGGCTACTCTGTCCTACTCACTTCATCTTCCCAAATGCTCTCATCCTGGAAGCTTTCTCTCTGCATCTTTACCTATTCTGTTTCAGTCCTTTTCAGTCACCAAACAGACTTCTTGCTTTGACCCTCAGATCTTCTGGAGATAAAGATGGCTAATGACTAAATTTTCTTTTGTTTTTTTCAGCTCCTCTGCCAAATTTCTGCATAATCCAGCATCCCATCCCTGGTATAGACCGTTAGGTCTCTTCCCATTTCCCTACCAGCAGTGACGTGACATATGGGAGACCACACTCCCTCTCTACTGCCCTCTCAGTTTTCCTCTCTATCCTTCTTTGAGGAAGAAATATTTAGTGAACAGAGCACACATCTGCCAGTAACTTTCTTCCCAGTTACAATGTCTCTTGACTATTTGGTTCTCCATCCTTTTGGTGAAGACACTGCTTTTGCTTCTTCTTGTCAGAAATTGCTTTAGATCCACCCATCCTCTACCTTCAATTCCTAACATGCATCTTTCCTCAGGTATTACATAAATAAGTTAATATCTCCTCCTCATCTTGATAGTCCATTTACTAAAGCATCCAGGCCAGGAAAAAAAAGGACAGTCACAACCCTTCCTCCTGGACATATGTTCATTCAAAGCAGCCATCAATACTGATGTGGAGAATGGGGTTCTTCCAGAAGACTTGAAAATCACTGAGGTAATCAGTGGGACAATGTGGTGGGCAGAAATGGCTTTTTATGCCTGAAGGAGATGAGAAAAATCTTCGGGAGAGCTGTCAGATGATGGATAATTTGAAACCCCTTGAAATTATTTATTGGCAATGGCTAACTAAAACTCAGCCACCGTTTTCAACTTGACAAGATGGGGTTGTTTCATATGTTAAACATTCAAAGGAAACCACAGGAAAGCTGTCATTAAGAGATCAGTGAATCAAGCCAATGAGTGAGATAATTGTTCGCTGAAGAAGAGGCAGTTGAATTTTTAATATCTCACCAGTGCTAGAAGGATGAAGAAGGAAGGTTTTGTTGGCTTGTTCCTAAGTGAGCTGCCTGGTAAAACCAGGGCTCTGGTGATATAAAGCAGAGGAAATATATCTATGGGTATCCTGAAGAATTAAAAATGAAGCAGTACTGAATGGCTTTTCGAATGGTCATGTCAGATATAGCTGTGGTGACTGGTTGGTGTTTATTTTCCTGTTCCCATCAAAATGAAGAGCTTTTGGGGAGAGATTCTGTTTAAGAGGCTGCCTTTGAGAGTGCTGCTAACTGAAGGAGCTGTGGCTGTTTGAGTGGAACCAGAGGCAACTCAGTCAGGAGAAATAATGAAACAAGGCACCAGCAGCAAATACCAGCATAGAAAAGAAATAACAAGGAGAGAATAAAACCTCCTGTTCTTGTATCTGCTGACCTTTTCATGGCAGTGGGGTAGCACTGGGGTGGGAGGGGCTCATATCTCCAATTATGAACAGAACCAATCAAGAAGGAGAATGAGTCCTGTGGTGCTATGCCTTTGATCCTGAATCTAAGTATATCTTTATGGAGATTGTGCTTCAATTAAACAATGTCCCAGGAGGGAATTTTTTTTATGGTACAGCTAGTAAGCTACAAGCTTGGCCTTGAAAGTATGAGTCTTAATGATTAGCTTAACTCATAAGCAAAGGGTCTATGTCTGGTTTCATGTATATGGGAAGGCTCCGAGTAGAGATTTCTGGGAGAAGAGAGACTGGATGGAGGCTAACTATGAGGTTAGGAACAGGCAACACTAAGGGCAGGTATGCCATCGAGTTAAAAACCAAACTCCAGTTTGTGTGTGCGTGGGGGGCATCAGAAAATCATGTCTGTATTAAATGTCCTAGTAAAGAGTTGTTATGCTTGAGACATCACACATTTGGTCCTAGTCTGAGCTTGATGATAATGGAGAAGCCCCGCCACCCCCACCCAGGCTCTGAAACACTAAGGGAGATTTTCCCTGAGGACACTGAGTGGGTGAATGGAGTACTTTCCTGTGGGATCCCAGAGCTGAAGTGTTCAGTAAGAGGAAGGAGAGTGATGTGCTGCCCCCATGCTTCCTGAGACAGCACAGGCAGTAGTGGAAGATTCTGGATCTGAGGTCACACTGAGGCCAATTCCTATTTTTTGCTTATTCTTTGTGGCATGGACATGATCTATCATTCAAGATTCTGCACATGTGAAAGGTGATGTAATTTGTTCTATGAGATGTGTTAAGAGAATCAAGTGTGTGTGTGTGTGTGTGTGTGTGTGTGTGTGTGTGTGTGTGTATGTGTATGTGTGTATACTTCCTAGCATGTGGACAACACTATTGTAGCATTAACTGTTATTTGAATTCTGAACACATTGTGAGCACATACTTACATTTTCCCCCCACGGAGTGGTAAATTTCCTGTCTCTAGACGCACCATCAGACTGATATGGATTTGAGTGTTGGTGCTGGTAATCATGCCTGCACTTGGTCTTACTCCTATGGCGTTCGTTCAGCCATGATAAGAGAATATAAAGATCCATTTGTCCGTTAAGAATGACACTATATTCTATTGACTACTGAATGTTACTCTTGCTTCTCCAAGTTCAGGAAATGATGGTCTAGTCTCCACTTACTTTGTGCATTCAAGTTGTCAAGAAGGTGTTGTAGAAGGAACAAATTTCTGCCTGGATCAGCGTTTCCTCCCCAGGTTGCAGGCAGATAAATGGATAAAGGGCACATAAAAAATGTGGCAGGCCAATGGTAACACAGTAAGGACTATGAGAGAGAATTAGCTTGTCTAGAATATCCAGTGCTTGTGTCAAAGCAGAGTGGTCCAGCACTGTTAGAAGATGCTCAGGCAGGAAAGGCTCAGGTAGGTCTCTGCTGCCTGGGAAAACATTGCCCTCCTTCCCCAGGTAGCCACCAAAGAAGGGGGGTGCATTTGGGGAATGTCCTAAAGAAGACACTTTTGTAAAACCTATAAAACATTCTAAAGCTTTAACCGATCTTCTCACCTTTGTTTATTAAACTTCTCACAGAGGCAATGTGTCTTGGAAAGACCCTTTCACCTTTAAAAGAAGCACGTCCATTTGTGGGTGTCATACTTTGATTAGAAGTAGCTATACTTTCTTTTAATCTGTTGTCATTTCCACTTCCTGAGGGCACTTATATTTGTGTGCTTTGGGTCACTATAACCACCACCAACAATAACTAAAGTAGAGATTTATTTTGTCTCATGGTTCTGGAAGTTTAAGACTAGCATTTGGGCCTCTGCTGAAGGTGGCGCAGCATGAGAGGCTACATTATGGTGAGCCATCGCACACTGAAGCCAAGAAACAGAGAGAAGAGGATGGCCAGGGACCGACAATCCTCTATGAAGGACCCCCACCCCCAGTGTCTAAGGTCTTCTTGCTAGTCACAGCACTGAACCACATATTAAGTCATTTATGCTTTAAACAGGTGTTTTCCAACTGTGAAGGTACAGAACAGGCCCTCATTCATGTATGAAGGCTATGCTCTAAGACTACATCCGATCCAGTTCAGTTAAAACAAATGCTTATGTTAAAGGTTCTTTCCTACCAAATGGATGATGATAAAATCTCAGCCTCCAAGGAACATTTTAGGCTGTTCCAGGATGAAAGGTGAATACCAGACCAGATTGCTAAATGAAGAAGGGAAGTGAGACCATATGGATTAGAAGCTCCATATGATCATTGAATGTTGAGCATATATGAACACTGAGAATTTTGTATGCTAAAGTAGTGAATATGTGCAGTCATAAAACCCTAGAATGTGGAGACTCTAGAAACCTTTGGAATCCTCCAACTCCATGGTGACTAACTGTAAGACAAGACATGGGTTTTCTCTTCTGGAAGGGTCGGGGCTTCTAAGTAGAATTCTCATGGGGAAGAGTACCTGCTACTTTTCCTGGCTTCATAGAGAATTCTGGTTTTATGTATGACCACATTTTTAGAAAGTAATTCACGAGGGCTAGGAGTTTGGCCTAGTGGTAGAATGCTTGCCTAGAATGCATGAAGACCTAGGTTTGATTCCTTGGTACCACATACATAGAAAAAGCCAGAAATGGGGCTGTGGCTCAAATGGTAGAGCATTAGCCTTGAGAAAGTCCAAGGACAGTACTCGGGCCCTGAGTTCAAGCTCCAGGACTGGCCAAAAAAAATTCACGATTCAAACACGTAACTTCAGATATATAGGCCTAGCAGCCCTTTATCATGCAGAGCCAGGTGTCAGTCACATACAACTGGTGGAAAGATTTGGATGGGTAGTGATGTTTTGCTGGCTGTGCCTTGGGACCTCTGCCACACTTGTTTTAATGTGGATGGCAGCACACTCGACTGTCATGAAAGACTGCGTGAAGGCAGTGAATGGGAGAAACGGAGACGGTCGTGAGAGGGCCCTGGGAAGTGAGATGAACGTGTTGGATGTAACGTCTAGAGAATGGAAAGCTGAGTGAAATATCTGTTGCAGATCATTGGCTAGTTGGATTATTAGATAGAGAAGTGCCACAGTCTACCCTTTCTGGAGATGGCAAAGTTAGTCTTACATACATTGAGGGTAATTTGGAAGAGGGCCGATATATAGCGGAACTGTAGAATGAAAGGGTTATATACTTAAGTACATCTAGAACCCATCAGAAGATTCATATTGTTAAATAAATGAGGAAAAATTATACCCAGGGGATAGGTGTTTTAAATTACCTTGATAAATGCTTGAAGGAAGCCTTTTAAATGCACTTGAGTTGTCGTATATGTGAAAGATGACTTACTGACACAGACATATTTTTTAAAAATCTCGTGTTATTTTAACAGCAATGTTAATACTTCAGGCTTTTTCCTACCTAGGAGAGATGAATCTTTATAAAAAATAATTGTTTTAATTATACTAAATTCCCTGATCAAAACACTCAGTAGCTCTCTGAAAACAGAGAAATTAGAAACTCCTCTTAGATTTTATTCCAGTTATTCCAACAGCAGTGTGTATAAATCTCAGGGAAGCTAGTCAAAAGCACAAAGAAATTCCATTTCTTCCTACTCACCCTCATTTCCCTTCCTCTTCTTCCTTTTTCCTCTTCCTCATCCAGGAATATTAATTTACTTCCAGGAATGAAGGACAGTGTTAAATGGAAATGGTTTCCTAATAATTTCTGGTGATCCCCATATAACTACCCCAGTAAGGTTTGGTACAGATTTCCTGTAACAAAAGGAAAATTTACTACAACCTGCATCTAAGGTGTGAACCTTTTGAGGGTGGAGTGAGTGAACATCTAAAATCTCCCAAACAAAAAAAGTTCTTTGTCTATTATACCCTTTCCTAGTGAAGATCTGCCAGGTATGAAGAAAGAAGGAGAGACAGAGACAGAGACAGAGGCAGAGAGAGAGAGAGAGAGAGAGAGAGAGAGAGAGAGAGAGAGAGAGAGAGAGGGAGAGGGAGAGGGAGAGGGAGAGGGAGAGGGAGAGGGAGAGGGAGAGGGAGAGGGAGAGGGAGAGGGAGAGGGAGAGAGGAAGAAAGAAGAAGAAGAAGAAGAAGAAGAAGAAGAAGAAGAAGAAGAAGAAGAAGAAGAAGAAGAAGAAGAAGAAAGGAAGAAAGGAAGAAACAAAGGAAGAAAGGAAAAAAGAGTTAGGGAACTAAGATTTCCTTGTTGGCTAAGTTCCCACTAAGATGAATCCTAGACTCTTTGGCTTGGTATGAGAGCCAAATCTATACTTTAAAATCCTAGCTATTATCTTCCACCACCAAGTGCTCTTTCAGCTTCCCTGAAGCTCTGGGGTTTCATAACTTTCGGTCAAAGAAGAATGCGAAAGGAATAGCTTTGAAGAGTATTCTTATAATCACAGTGGCAGAAGCTCATGGACTTTTTTCTTGTCTTTTAAAAATTTAATTTATTTGTTTACTTTTTGTGCCACCTCTGGGGTTTGAACTCTATCTGGCACTGTCCCTTAGCCTTTTCACGCAAGGCTAGCATATTAACATTTCAGTAACAGTTTCATCTTGGATTTTTTTGGTGGTTAATTGGAAATAAGAGTCTCATAGCACATGCTTTTTCTGCTATTATAACAGGCAGAACAAAGCAGTGGTTTCCAAGCTCTCCTTGAAGCTGGATGTACTGCAGTTAGGTAACTAAGTGATGACAAATGAAAGAAGTGGCAATCTCAGCTTTATGGAAGAGCCCTTGGACAGAAGCAGGACACATTCTCTTCTTCTTGCTGTCTTGTAAGTGGAGACCATGTTAGTAAATACGTTGGGGAAACAATAAAGAAGTACCGTAGACCCCTGTTTGTTTGTTTGTTTCTTTCTTTGTTTCTTTCTTTTTTGCCAGTCCTTGGGCTTTAACTCAGGGCCTGGGCACTGTCCTTGGGTTTTTCCCTACCCCTTAAGCCATAGCACCACTTCTGGCTTTTTTATGTATGTGGTACCAAGGAATTGAACCTGGGTCTTTGTGCATGCTAGGCAAGAACTCTACCACTAGTCTAAACTCCTGGCCTCCCTGTTTCTTTATGCAAGTACTAAGGCTTGAACTATGGGATTGAATGCTGTCCCTCAACTATTTAGCTCAAGGTTGGTACTCCAGCACTTGAACCACACCACTACTTCTGGCTTTTGGGTGGATAATTGGAGAAAAGATAATGAGCTTTCCTATCTAAGCTGACTTTGAGTTGTTAGGACTACAAGTGTGAGTCACTGGCTCTGGAAGAAATGACTCTTATCTGTGCACTGCTCACATTTGCATGAGAGATTTAAAAAAAAACTTGAACTTGTTTAAGTCATTGATTTTGTGTTGTTGTTTTTGTCTGTCTTGGGGCTTAGAATCTGAGTCTGGGAGCTGTCCCTGAGAAGTTTAGCTTAAGGCTACTGCCCTACCCCATGTCCTGGGCATTGTCCTTGAGCTCTTCAGCTCAAGGATACCACCCTCCCATTGAGCCTCAGCGCCATTTGCAGTTTTCTAGTAGTTAATTCCTGGTAAACCACGGGTGATAAAGGTATGGGAGGAATATGTGGATAAAACAGTCAAAGTGAAAACTAGAGTCCTTCACTTGAAGCCTTATTGAGCAATGAAGTCCTTGAAATGGAAGCCATTTTTAAAACAATTAATTGCTGATGCACCATCACTTCTTGGGCCATTCTTGGTTGTGTATGTCTCCAGCATTAGATTGGTGAGACCAGGTTGGGATCGAGTCTCATCCTCACTACTAAACAATCATTAATCAGTTTTCCTTGTTCTTTCTCTTTTAGATGTTCAAAGTTAAATTAATTGAGTATGGATTCTGGGCAGATTTTTCTACCTTGGGGAACTTTTCTGCATTCTTCCTGAGTAGCTAGGGCTATAGACTTGAGTGACCTTTTTTAAGTGTGTAGACAGGCCTCGGACTTTTCATTCTTCAGATTTCCAGCATATTTTAAAATGATACACAAACACACACACATCACACACATTGATAAGTGTGAAATAATAACATTCACCACATTGCAAAACTCTTGTTGCTTCTCAAAAATATGGCAGAATAATGTTGTTCTACTTGCAAGATGTTTAGGAGATTTATATCATTTTATGATGCACTCCAGGTGGTGTGATTGATTATGAATTTAAAAATGTAAAACACATATCTTTTCCAACCCTATAAATAAATTCTCAGGAGATTACTAACTTCATTTGGAAATAGCTTTAACAATCTATACTGGAGCTGGTTGTGAGTCTGAAGCCAACATCATATGCATTTTCTGCCTCTACTATTGTTGGACTCTGCCTTTTCAACTTTTGAATGTCATGAAGAGCAGTCTGGCATGTTCTACTTCTGTATAATGCCAGAATGTTTCGATGACAAATAACAGTGCCAATGGCCTTATATTATTTTTACAGTGAAGCAAATTTCTGGAGGCACTTACTCTGCCATTCCATAAGTCCTATTTATTGACTGAGATCTTAGAAGGCAGGCCCTTACAACTGCAAATATATTTGTGGGCACACTGATAAGCAATGGCAAATAATACTAAAAATATGTTTGCCAGCATGGTGTGAAACGTATTTCCTTCTTGGAGGAAAAAAAAATAAACACAAGAAAAATCTCCACCATAGTCTACATTTCCCCATGTTGACTGCACCCAAGGGTGGGTACAATGCTTAGAGCTGTGCAAACCATCTTACAACTGTTTCTGTGTTCACTAAAGACCCTAGCCAGTGTCCTGATGCCCTGAACCAATTCTCTTGCTGGAAACAGTCTAATTCTGGTGGAAATTCATGAGGAGTCAGAAATACCAACAATAGGATTTATTTAATGGGAAGAGATGTTGGTGGAGATGGGTGCTTTCTGTTCCGTGTGGTCCAAAGAACGCTCAAGAGAAAGATGAAACAAACACTACCGAAGGCTGACTGAATCATCCTATGTCTGGACTAAAGGTCATGTGTGAGATAAAACATTGCTGCATAGTAGCAAACACGATGTCGGAAATGAGGTAGAGCCTGTGCTTGTTCTACACTTGGCTGAGTTCTACCACTCAAGTAAATCTGCTTTCCACTCTGAAATTAATCATCTTTCCTAATAAATTTAAGAGCTTGGACTAGAACCTTTCCAGACTAATTTGTAATTATTAGCTGTCCCCAGACAGCTGCTGTTCTGTAATTTAAAGCATCAAATAAAATATAACTTTGATATTAAGATACAACCACCCAGAATTATTGGAATATTTTACCTGTTCTATGTATTCATTCATTTACAAAAATAAATCATTTTAAAGATGAGGTACAGAGAGTTATATGAGTCTAGGAATGAGTGCATTTCCTTTTGAACAGTGTCACCCCTCCCTCCAAGTTTTTCCCAATCCAACTTCCCTCTTCCCAGAGTTGCATAGTTCATTTCCAAACAGTGTCTAGTGGGGTTCACTGCTGACTTAGCTCACCCTTTGTCCCAACTGTTTCTGGGCCTCCCTTCATTCACTTTTTAATCTCTGAGAATTTTCAGAGCAGATGTCTATTTTTTCAGGAGACAAGAGTCTTTGTGATGCTTTCATATTTGGTAGCATTCCAGTCTGGTTGAGCTTGTACTCACTTTCAAAGATATTGAACATTCCATTTCCCCTTAATATCTTGTTTGCGATGTTTTTGAAAGGTGTACATTTGAAAAAATGAAATATAGCATTAAACAGAGTGGGAAAATGACTTGATAAACTTAGTGCACATTCAGGGAACCACTGGATAAGAAATAGTGAAAAGAGGGTGGCAACTGTGGATTATTAAGTGTCTCATCACTCTCTGCATAGGAGACAATTCTGTTTAGAAAAGATGAAGAGCATTTATGTTGTTGATTTTCTCAGATGTTGTTTTCTCATGTGTTTTCTCACACATGTTTGTGTGTGCGTATGAGAAATCTATGTATGTGAAAGAGTGAGAGACTTTTCCTATAAAGACATGACATGATAGCCACTTTTCTGGGCTCTATAATTTAGCTGTTTGTTCCTTTCAGAGAACATGTTATTTTGCGGAAGTCTGTTTGGGTTTTGGTCTCTTAGACTCACTGATGAAACTTTCCACAGAAAAAAAAGATAGGATAAAGCTATTTATTCTAAGAAAGATTTTAGTTGTCTATTCTAACATGCATTCTGCAGATCTTCAAATCAGCTGTCAAAATGAAAATATTTTACTTTTTGGTCCCATTAACACTACTGTCAAAACAGATTTTTCTTTCCAATTTCCTCACAGAGATAGTCAGAGATCAGGGAGCAGTAGGTCAAGTCTTCCTGTTCAGAGTGATGTTCTGGAGGCTTGACTGGATGACACCTCACTCATTCTGGTCTTGGTGGTGACTCACTAGAGGATGTGGTAGCCTTTACAGCTGCTTTCCCTGGCAGATGTTGTTTGTTTATTGGAGCTCTGGTTGGGAGGTTAGAAGCAGTGGCATTGTTTATGTTTTCACATGTTGTTTGGAAGCTTAAAGGTAGACTGTTTTTAGACACGGATTTTGGGGAGCTGTTACTAGACCATTGGACAGCCTCAGAATTTAGGACATGAGCCTTTGGAAAGATGAATAATGCCCTTGCAATGCAACAAGATCACAATCTCTCCATTTACTCCATATTTTCTTAACTTGTACTAATGTAAAAGTACATGCCAGGCTTTTGTCAGGAGAAACCTAGGGAAATATGAAAGGGGAAAACTTCCTAGCACTAATAATTCCCCGGGACCTGTCAAAGCAGTTTAATGTTGTTGTTTACTTAAATTGCATTTCCTGAAGTCAATTATTTTAATTTAATTTACCGAAATGCCCCACAGGATTCAGGATATGCTGTGGTGGAAGGGGTATCTCATAAATTTAGAGTTTCAGATGAGATTGGTTTTCCAAGCACAGCCTTCTGATTCTGACATTTTAAGTCTCAGAGTGAATATAGAAGCAAGGTTTATTCCTCAACAATAATAAAAAGTTCCAATGCTTTGTTTGGATGTTTTTTGTTGTTATTATTAAAGGCAAGAAGGTAAAATTATAGAGGATCTATTTTTCAATAAATTTAAGGAAGCCTTTTCAAGCAGTATTTATTTGTTCTGCCTAGGTTTCTGTCCTCCCTTTATTTAAAATATAAAGAAGATCATCCAAAATGAACTGTCCACCTATGAGGTGGAAATTATTTATATCTTGGTGTAATCTCTCATAGAATTTTTAAACTTCATCATTTTTAGCCATGCTGTAAAATATTTATTGTCTTAGGGGCACTATTTTCTTTAGCTTCTTCTCAGAGGATGTAGTAACTCAACAAGCCATTATTTATGATCTCCATTTGAATACGAGCTCTTTCAAGATCCTGGAACTTTAACAAGAGAAATTTGGCTGTTTCTGCCAGAGTGTGAAAAAAAATAGGTAGCCAGAAAAATTTTGAGGGACTTTAGAGACAAAGGAGACTTCTCGGTGAGTGTTAGATGTGCTGTTTAGCTGTCATGATTCATTAATGATTCATCCCATTTGCTGCCTTTCAAATTTCTCCTTCAGTTCTGATTAAATATGGTAGATGATCTCTATGACCTCTGAAAATTTTGCTAAAAATACAAGATTACAAAAGATTAAATCTCAAAGGGCAAAGAGAACACAAGAAAAGATACAAGTGTATTGAAAACAGTGTATGGATATGGTACATGATTAAGTACTTATTTAAGTCCTCAGAAGTGAAGATGTAAGAAGTAAACAGCAAAAGAAGCTAGAAGAGTTTTAGTGGCCCATCAATGTCATCTGAAAGGGGTGATGATTGTAGGGCTAAAAAAACAAAATGGGCTCCAACTGATGAGTTAGTAGTTCAGATCCTAAATCCTATACTCCTATCTGGGAGACTTCCCTCACAAACCCCAAGTCAGAAAAGTAGAGGTTGATTGTGAAGAGTGAAGACACCTAGATTGTGTTGGGGCACATCACATTTTAGTGCAGAAATGCCATATTGGTGAATGCAGAGTGATGCAGAAGGCTCTTAGAGAACTTGCAATTTGCTGTTCCCCCCCCTAGGCTGTAGGAATAACTATCTCTATGCTATTTCCCTCCCTTTAGAGACTGGAATATCTAATTTTCTTGGGGATATGAGTTATAAAATAAACACCAAATAAGCAAATGAATATTTAATTTCAGATGACCTGCTCTTTCATATGAAGAGATAGTCAAAGATCACCAGTGACAGTTTTAGCCAAGGCAGATGATAGAGCCAGCCAGGCAACATGCAAACACGGAGAAATAGCTTCATTAGCATCCTCAAATATATAGGAGGAGTGTATATATTTATGGTCTCTAAACTACATGCTGTTTTAAAAGTATTTTCAGAGAAAACAAAAGGAGCTTTTCAAAATATATGTATATAAAATAGTGTGACAGGAATGAAAAAAGAAAGAAAGAAAACCCACCAGGAGAGAAAGGGGTCTGAGAGTATCTCTTAGAAAGTAGAAAAACATTAACAGTAATGCTGTGAAAAAATATATATCAAGAAATGGGGAGGGAATTATGGGGCATTGTAATAGGTCCAATATCTGGCACATAAGATTCAGCAAAGAGAAAAGCTAATGGGAGAAAATGATGAATAATGTAATAAATATGTCTAAAGTTGAGGTGCTGAAGTTTTCATCCTGAAAGGGCCCACTAATACCCAGTAAAATAATGCGAAAAGAGATGCTATGTAAGACTTTTGGTGCTGTGTCAAAATACCTGACAAGGGAAAAAGGATTTATTCTTGCTCATGGTTTCCAAACATCAGTGAATCACGGTGGTATGTATGGGCCTTGTAGAACAGAGCAGCTCACATCTGAGTGCTCAGGAAGCAGAGAGACAATGACTGCACTAGTGGACCTTATCCTCTTTTATTCTATCCTGACCCTTAGCCTATGGAATAATACTGCCCATTTTTAGGGTAGCTTTTCCCTTCAGTGAAAATAGCTGTAGAGTCCACCTAGAGATT
This sequence comes from Megascapheus bottae, assembly GCF_031878675.1. NCBI lineage: Eukaryota > Metazoa > Chordata > Mammalia > Rodentia > Geomyidae > Megascapheus > Megascapheus bottae. The sequence goes on along the minus strand of NC_143527.1, from coordinate 16,259,990 downwards.
TGAATTTCCAAGGTGCTTTTCAATCTGTCAAGTTAATATTCAAGTTGACCATCACCGGTACATAGCAGGGAATTTCATAATGTGGTTTTGAAACACAGAGGACATTATAACAGCATGAAATTTTAAGCAATCAAATAAAAACTCCAGATATAACGAGATCGGCACAGAAACAATTGTCTACAAGGGGTGAAAATGATAATGCAGCAAAACTTTCTCAGCATATAAATGGAATCCAAAGACAAGGGAGAAATACTTTGAAGTGTAATAGTTATAGTAGGAAAAATATATATTTCAAACTGATAAGTTGCTAAAAAATATCTGCCATTCTATCTTGAATAGAAATTTACTAATATGATCAGAATCTGTGACTTACACTGTAAGGACAAAATAAAAACAACAGAATCACCTAGCTTGGTGTGTGTGTGTGTGTGTGTGTTTGTGTGTGTATGTGTGTGTGTGCGTGTGTGTTGGTCTGGTGCTCAAGATTAGCACTCTACCACCTGAGCTACTGTAGTACTTCTGACTATTTTCTTTTTTTTTTTTTTTGGTAATTTATTGGATGTAGAATGTCTTGGTCTTTCCTGCCTGGGCTGGCTTTGAATCATTATACTTTGATCTTGGCCGCCTGAGTAGCTGGTATTACAGGTATGAGCCACCAGCACCTGGTAGCTTTTTAAACAATTATTGTACATTCCAAGGAAAGCAGTGTCAAGGATATTAAGGAGGAAAGAGTCACTTCAGCTCCTGGAGTCAATCCATGGTTTCTGGTTGCATTGTTTTGTGGCTGCAGTGAGGGAGAACATCAGGATAGAAAAGCTGTGGCAGGGAGGAGAATTTCTCTTCTCATGGCAGCCAGGAAGCAGACGGGGGGGGGGGGTCTGGACCACGCCTGGGATAAGATGCCCTTTAACGGCACATTCTGGGGGCACCTAACTCAGCTCCATCTTCTACACTTCTTTTTTTAAATCATCTCCTCAGATAGAGCCATCAACACATAAACATGCGGGGCCATTTTATATTCAATCCATAACAATTATGAAATAGAATGTATAGCATAAAGAAAGGTATAGTAAAGGAATAAAACCAAATGTCTGTTCATTCAAAGTCAATAAGTTTCAGTTTCACTTCCTCTGCTGCAAGAACAGTTTTGGTGGGCATTGTTATCATGTTCATTGCAGTAGGTTGTTTCTCTCTAATCCTACAATTGCCCATTTTGAACTGCCAGAGGGGCCCGGTTGGATGTGAGAGTGGGTCTTTTCATGCCCTTTTCACAGGGACAGAGACAGCTTTGAAGGCTGAAGATTATTCAGTGTAGTACATGTTAGTGACTTAGAAGGTATGAAAGTGAATTAGAAATCTAGAAAGAACTCCATTTCAGGACTCTGAATATCTCAAGGGAGTGCCCTTTAAAATTTTATTTCTTTTTACTTTCCTTCTCATTTTTCCTGTACTGGAGACTGAATTTGGGGCCTTGTGTGTGCAAGGCAAGCACTCTACCGCTTGAACCATGTTTATACCCATTTTTTCTTTCTCAAAAATTATTTTTTCGCCAGTCCTGGGGCTTGAACTCAGGGCCTGAGCACTGTCCTTGGGCTTTTTCCTCGAGGCTAGCACTCTGCCACTTGAACCACTTGTACTATTTCTATTTCTGCCTCTTTCTATGTATGTGGTACCAAGGAATCAAACCCAGGTCTTCATGCATTCTAGGTCAGCCCTCTACTACTAGCCAAACTCCCGGCCTGCAAAAATTACTTTTTTTGCTGGTAAATCCTCCACTGTATGGACCCCATCATAGCGGAGATTACAAGAATGCCCTCAGAAAAACTCAGCCACAAAACCAATATCTCAAGGTCTTTACTTTGACAGAGATATTTTAGCACCAATTCAATCTCCTGATTTATTACTGGCTTAAACATATTGATTATTGCTTCAATATTAATCTTGGTAGAAACCTATCCAGTTCTTCTTTCTTCTGTCTATTATTTCTTCTGTGATATTATTTGTAATGCCTTCCTTTCCATGCCTGAATTTGTGTAATTCCTCATATTCTTAGTCTAACTAACACATTTTACCAATTATATTCATTTTTTTGTTCTATCATCTTCTAATCCTCTCCATTTATTTCTCTTCTACTCTTTATTTCTTTTTCAAACTTAAATAGATTTTGGTTTGGTTAATTCTTTTCTTGTGAGTCATGGGGCTGAGAATGGGTACTATCCCTGAGCTTTTGTGCTCATGGCTAGAGCTCTACCACTTTTAACCATAGCTCCAGTTTTCATTTTGTCATAGTTGTTTGGAGATGAGAGTCTTACAGACTTTCATGCCTAGGTTTGCTTCGAAGGAGCCAGAGGTCTCAGCTTCCTGCAAGTGGTATGAGCTACTGACACCTGATCTTGCTTTTGTTCTTGCGGTTCTACCTTTTCTCATTAGTTGAAAGATTCCAGAAGATAATTTATTTGAAATATATTTTCTTTTCAATTTAGTAATTTATCCCTATAAACCTTCTTCTTCAAACCACTTTTGTTATGTAGTAGAAGATCTGGTTGGTCTGAACCTGTTTTTAAAGTTTTTCTCAATTCTTTCATTTATTTGTTGTGTAAGAGTACAGTTTGATTATGACATCTGTGAGTTTTCCTGTGATTTATCATGTTAGTAATTTCTACTTGTATGCCTCTGTTGTTAGACAATAATTACTATGTATGACATCAATATTCTTTGCTTTATATCCTGAAGAATTTTTTTGTGCAGTTGACAAAGATTTTAGTATTTTAAGTTGCACAAACATTAAATAAGGTAAGACACCATACGGATTTCATTGAAATGGAAGAAATGCAAGGAATTTTAAAACACAAAGTACACAGAGCATTCTTCTCCACGACAGCTGTGTTCCAGCTAGGTGGTTTATTTATCTGGATTTGGTCCAAAGAAATCTGAGTCTGTTTCTAGAGAGAATGAGAAGTGTTATTTATACACACCAGATCAGTTGCTCCTCATGGGACAAGTTATAAAAATGGCACTTTGTAGATGCCACAGAATCTACTTTCCCAAAACTAACACTTTGCTTTTTCCTTTCACACACCTCAGTTCACTGGGTACCAGGTTCAGTTCTTGAAGTGAATTCAGGATGTTTTATGTACTCTTGAGTAGAATATGTACTCTTCTACTATTGGGTGGGATGATTTAATATACGTTTGAGGAACATTTGGTCTCAAGTTCAATGTTTTCTATTGATGTTCTGCCTGAGTGATTTATTCATTGCTGAAGGTGGGGAATTGAAAGCCTGTGCTATTATTGATTTTCTGTCTATTTCTCCCTTCATATCTGTTAATATTTGTTTTATATATTTAAGACTTTCCATATTTATCAATTCTTGATGAATTGATTTTTTATCCCCACATAAAGATTTTTTTTGGCTACAATTTTGATTTAAGGACTGTTTTGTCTGATTAAATTATAGCTAGTTCCACAACTCTTTTTTCTTTTCCTAAAAATTGTTTTTGTGTAGTTGATATGCAGAGGGGTTATAGGTACATGAATCAGGTACCATCAGTATAATTCTTTATTAACTATTTTCCCTTCTATCACTTTCCCTCACAGTCCTACACATAAGATATCCAGTTCATTTTCTACATAGTGTCTGTTGAATATCACTGTTATATTTGTTCATCCTTTTTCCACCTTATATGTGTCCTCCCCGCCCTTCCCAAGTACAAAAAAGTAACAAACACTACAAAAAGAAAAGAGAAAAAAATAGGCAATAAAAGGACAACACTTGTTCCTTTTCTTTTTTTTTTGAGTTCATTTCATAGAATATTATTGTATATGTTCATCTGTCTGAGCTGTCACCTTCTTTTAGTTTCTGCTTACATGGAATGTTCTATCCTTTTGTGTTCTATAGTGAAATGAGTCTCTTGTAGGCAGTGTATAGTTGGGTCTTTAGAATTTTTCTTTGCTTTTAATCTTTTCAGCAACTCTAAGTTTTGATTGGAAAGAATTTCATCTATTTACCTATAAAAAGTAATTGCTGGAAAGTACAGATTTACGATTGGTATTTTGTTGATGGTTTCAGAATTTTTTTAATTTCCTACTCTACTTTCTACATGACTTCTTATTTATTTTTGAGATGACACATTTTTATTTCATTGTCTGTGTTATGCATCCTACTATGGATTTCATCTTGTGATTATTATGAGACAAAAATATTTGTTAGAGTATCTGTCTAAATATCTTTGATTTATCAAAACTATAAAAATTAATCAAACTTTATTATAATATTTTCATTGTTACTTTTGTAAGTTTATTTTTGTTGCTGTTGTTGGTCATAGGACCTGGGTACTGTCCCTGCGCTCTTTTGTGCATATCTAGTTCTCTACCACCTTGAGCCATAGCTCCATTTCTGGTACGTGAGTGGTTAATTGGAAATAAGAGTCTCTGGGGACATATTTTGCCTGGGCTGGTTCCAAGCTGTGATCCTCAGATCTCACCCTCCTGAATAGCTAGGATTATAGGCATAAGCCACCGTGCCTGGCACAGCTGCATTTTTAAAATTTGTTTGAAACATCTAGGTGTTTCCAAATAAGAAATGATTTAGGGTCTCACTGAAGCTCTTCTCATCCCTTCTCCTTGTGATATATATATACAGTTGCCATAACATCATGCATTTAATATGCTTTTTTTTCTCACTGAATTTAAAATCACTTTTATGACATTGTAAATTCTAGAATACATTTAGGGAAATTTATGTAAATTTTGTTTATAGTCTAGTATTATTGAGATTCTGTCTAATATGTGTTGTGGAGTCAGCATTACATTCTTTTGAATTATTTTAGCTTTAAACATATTTTATTTTTATTTTTATTAACTTTTATTTATTTTTCTAGATGAGTATGATAATTGTTAATATTTACTTTACATATTTATATGTTAACAATGTTATATATTTTGGATGCATGATAGAATTTTCCAAATTTCTCCACTGTTTCAGTATTCATAAGTGAAAATAGTAGACAAGCATTTTTTGTAAGGTATACCATTTTATTTATTGGTGATACACTATATTCACCAAATAAATTCAGCCCTTTCCAAGGTAGGAATAGTTAATTCCTATTTTAATGATGGTAAAATCAAAGGTATAGGTTAAGTAACTTGCCTAAGAGTGAAAATATTTTAAGAAAAGAGCTGTTATTCTTGCTCACCGAATACAGGGATATTTGATTTGATTGATGGGCACATATTGATTTGTCTGCTTCACATATCCTCTAAATGCATCAAATACATTATGTATAATTGTTAATCATGGTTGTAGTAAGTTTATAAAGCAACATTATGCTTTTCAACAACTTCAGGCCTATCATGTCATTGCTTTCTTTCCAGTGCCCTTCCTAAAGTCAAGGGAGAAAAATGAAAACCCAGAAAGACTTCAGGGTTGAATCAGGGTAAAGTAGAAACCTGATGGTCAGACCAGAATTAGATTCCAAGGATGATAATCCATCTGAATCATTTTTCTGTGGTACCTTCTCCAATGGGTCTTCCCCTAAGAGTAATCTATAGTCTTCCCTCATTCCAAGGAATATGACAAGTTTTTCCACAAAGGCAGTCAACATATTTTGGTTGAAACTTCACCCTGTCAGAGAGGCTGCTTGGCACCATTAGAGCTTTTAAGCAAGGATGAGATAATCACAATAATTATCTTCCATTAGCAAAATGATCTGGCACCAGATTCATTTTCCGGTTCTCATAGCCTCCCTTCTAGGGCAGAGAGCATCTAAAATGGGCTTCCAGAACAGTACAGTGAGAAATAATCAGAAGTATAAAAATGAACTGAAGAAGAGGTGAATTAATCTAAGAACCATGCGTAGTTAATTACACCAAATCAGAAAAAAAAAACTGACTTGGCTGCTATAATTTTTTTTGTCTTCCCAAAGGATCCTAAAGACTACTCTGTAAAATAACCTTCTGATTAGTATGCTTGAGTCATAGCCTCAGTAAGGCACAAAACATTGTAATGTATCAATTCAGTATTTATCCATCTAATTTGTTTCTGATTAAGAGCAGTAAATAAGGTTTATAAGATACTGATTGCTTTAATTTAAGATTTAATGGTAACCCAGCCAATCCCTTTTTTTTCATGTAGGGAATTAAGAAGAAATCATCAATCTATTGGCTATATTGTTTCCCTCTTTTGCCGAGATCCAATTAGGAACTGAAATTCATAGAATTTTTCCATTTTCTGTCTCTTTTCTTTTCTTTTTCCTTTCTGTTGGTTGTGGGATTTAAATTCTAGGCCTGGATGCTGTCCTTGAGCTGTGCAGCTCAAGGTTACTGCCCTACCTCTTGAACCACAGTGCCACTTCTGGTTTTCTAGTGGTTCATTGGAGATAAAAGTCTCACAGACTTTAGTGCTCTGGCTGGCTTTGAACCACGATCCTCAGATCTCAGCCTCCTGAGTAGCTAGGATTTCAGGTGCGAGCCACCATGCCTGGCTTCTGTCTCTTTTCTTTACTCACCATTCTGCCACACATTATTATGCCCATCATCAGGGTTATCATCTTAACTTTCTGCCATATGTGTGTGCAATACTGTCTGTGTTCTTGAGCAAGTTGGAAGGAATTCAGAACCTATAGTTTTCCTGAGATGATTATAGCAGAAAATACAAATGCATTAGTTATCACACTGATAAAACTCATGTGAGTACATGCACCTAGAATGCTCCCCACATAGCCATCTAGAGCAGTGATACACTACAGGGATGTTAGGAACAGATAGCCTGTGGGTTTATTAGATTTACCAGGTTATATTCACCATAAATATAGCAAGAATGTTCATTTCATTCACCACTGTCAACAAAGCACCACTGCAATAGCTAGTACATACTTAGGGGTGGGGGATGGGGCAGTGGGGTCAGGGAATCTTTAACTTTTTCAACCTATAAGGCTTGGACTTTGGGATTGGACATACCCCTTTGCCATTTTTACTCAAGGCTAGTGCCATACCAGCCACATTTTCACTTCTGGATTTTTGCTAGTTAATTGGAGAGCAGATTCTTATGATCTTTTTCTGTCTGGGTTGGCTTTGAACCTTGATCCTCAGATCTCAGACTCCTGAGAAGCTACAGTTTATAGGTGTAAGTCACCTGGATGGGTGTTCACTGAAGTAAAAACTGAGACTCAAAGTTAAATGGAGAGTCTATTTCTAATATTCTTAATCTCCAAGTTTACTGTGCACTGGTATTATATAGGGATCTTTAAACTGGATTGCTATCTTGCCTTCCACTCTCAGGTAGTCAGATTTAATTTATATACTGTACCATCACCTTGTCAACTGAGTTTTTAAAAGTTTCTTAGTTGATTTCGAATGTTTGAAAACTACCACTTTAATAGAATTAAAAGAAGTCCATCCATGCACAAAAAGCCATCCTAGCTTATGAGCTTATTAAGTAATCAATCAAGTTTACTAACATTGATTTAGCACCTGTTATGTATGAAGCATTCTACATCTCAGAGAGATGTTCTGTGGGGACACAGACATGGGTCTGAGGGCTTCCGCTGATGTGAGAGATAAATGAAACACATAAAAACAACACAATTCAATCAGTCACTCACAACGGAAGTATTGAAGTACATAGTTAGTGTATGATTTGCAATGAGAAAACAAACATTAAGGGGCTAGATCAACTAAAACATTTGCTAAGAAGCTATATGATATGAGAAGTACAAATTTCAATGCATTGCTAAGCAGGTGGAACAATAATTTAATTTATAGGTGCTTAAGGATAATTTTAGAAGAGTTTTCAGGGCTTTGTTAGTATTAAAAAATCACAAAAATTATTGTTGCTCATAGGGCTAGCTATGTAAGGTACTTGCTTGGGATTGTCTTTTGGACACAAACTGGAAATCCTTAGTCAATTCCATAATAAGGTAATGAAAAGAGGACTCAAGAGACTGAAGGAAAGGACCATTTGTAAGGAGGCAAGGCTTTGGACAAGGGATTAATGGTTAGGATAGGACAAGAGGCTATGGAACCAGAATTCCTTGGTGGAAAATGGAGGGGTGGGTGTCTTCAACAGGGATAATGTAATAACTTTGATCTTCAATTGTGGCCTCTGCCTTTCCAGATGGTCATTAGCTGTCAGGAAAATTTAACCCGAGGGTCAGTATGGCTTAATTATTTCCTTTGTTAAGTTTAGATGACTTGCTATTTATTTTTAATAAGCTTGTCATTCATTATGTTTCTACTTAAATGTCACAGTGATGGAGAGGGAAAGAGAAGCTTGCCTGATTTCTCTTTCCTGTCATTACTATCAGCCAGGCATTTATTAAGTCTTTGCTTCTTGGCCATTGCTTTTGGCAATCTATTCTTGACGAAAGAAAGAGAATGCATCTGGAGGTGGGGGAGGAGGGCGTTAATTCTAATAGTTTAAAAACCTTGGCTTAGTACAGAATGAATTTAAAAAAAATAGAGACAGGATGACAGCATTATCTCTAGAGTCTGCTAATTTAGGAACTTGCCTTCAGGGGTCCCTGAATTTATAAACAGATGGGAAGAAAGAGGTGGATTACTTCATTAGTGCTAAAATGATCCATCTTTTTCCATAACGTTCAATGAAATATATCCAGTTATTCTCCCTATCAATAAGAATCTAAATTTACCTTTGTCTTCCATTTTATTATTTGGTTAGGTGGCCCTTGAGAGGTGCTGTTTCTTCCATGTTGATGGGTTTTTATTAGTATAACACAATGTGGATGAAATGGAGCATGGCTGGGGAGAAAGTAGCCATTCCATTTTAGGGTGAACTGGATAAGGGATTGAGGTATCCTGTTCGGGAGGGTTGACAAACTTTTCTGAAAGGAGTCCTGGAATAAATATTTGTTTTTGTGGCCCACATACCATTATTTTTTTTTCCTGTGTAACCTCTTTATGTTGGTAGTACCTTGATTTGAGTTTACAACTGTCTAGAAATAAGAAATATCATCAGTTTTAGAGCTGTGCAGAAACAGGCCTTGTACTTCCACTGGGGAAGTAGACTCTATCTCATTTTCTGTGCAAAGAAAGGCAGGTTTTATTTTTAGTTCCCAGAAGTCCGAGGCAGCTGAAAAGGTGAGAGATGTTCAGTGGGTGCAGACTTGTCTTTGTTCTATGGACTGTTCATTTATTTCCTTTTAGCTATGAACATAAAGTTTCAGTTGTGATTTGTGTTGGAAGGTGTGAGTGAGAATTTTTCCCTTTCAGTTATAATTTATGATAATTTGATACTTGGAATTGAAGTCAGTTCAGTGTGGATTAAAATAAAAGCAGCTATCATTCAATGAGTGCTTCCATGTCTCTGGCTTTGTTCTAAATGCTAGGAATGTGTTACTCACCAACCACTCCCTGCAAGAAAAAGCTTCCTCTAGTTATGGATTTGCACGTCAATTATACTTTTTAAAAAAGAACAGCCATGCTGTTCCAGAATAGTTCTGCTTATTTAAATTCCAATTAGTGCATGTGTAAGTTCCCCTTTCTTCACATCCTTCACAATATTCATTTATTTATTTAGCTAAAATGACCTAATATCTTGGATATCTTCTCATTGTCAGTTGTGAGGCTTGAACACAGGGCCTGGGAGAGTTGTCCCTGAGCTCCTTTTTGCTCAAGGATAGCACTCTACCACTTGAAGCGCCAGCTCCACTTTTCTAGTGGCTAATTGGAGTTAAGAGTCTCATGGTCTTTCCTGACCAGGCTGGCTTTGAACTGTGATCCTCAGCTCTCAGCCTCCTGAGTAGTTAGGATTACAGGTGTGAGCCACTAACACCTTGCTGAGATTTATTTTTATGTACATGTTATCTGTTTGTAGATCTTCTTTTGGGAAATATGTATTCAAGTTATTTGTCCATTCTTACATCAGATATTTTTTCTTTTGAGTTCCTTAAATCTTCTAGACATTTATCATTTGTAGGATGAATAGTTTGTACATATTTTTGTTCTTATGTTGGAGATTGTTGCTTTGCTCTACAGAGGTTTTTAGTTTGATGTAATCCTGTCTGAAAATTTTACTTATTGGTCATACACACTTTTTATTTTGTCTAGACTAGTGACCTGATGAATTTCTCCTGTATTTTAAACTAATATATAGTTATGTTGTTTACATCTTTTATTTACCATAGGTTGAATTTTATATATGATGAGAGATGAAAATCTAATTATACACACATGTGTGTATATATATGTATAACGTACACAAATATACACAGTTATAGAAATATATGTAATGACATATATACATAGATATAAAAATATACATGTTTATGGACATATATATATGTTTATGACATATACATGTATCAATACCATTGATTAGAAACAACATTTTCCCTAATGTATGTTCTTTCTGTCTTTGTGAAAAAACAGTCCACTGTCTTTTCTGTTCCCTAAAGTTTCTGCTAGAAATTGATTGTGAACCCTTTATAAGTGACTGAATGTTTTTCTCTGGTTGTTTGTAGAATTCTGTAAACTGTGCAGTTCACAGTTGATTGTTATATGCCTTGGGAAGAATGTATTTGTTTGAATCTTTGGGTGTTAAGACTCTTCCACCTGGAATTTTGTATCTTATCGGGAATTATTTTCTTACATAGCATTTTCCTGCCTTTTTCTTTCCTATACATTGTAAAATACTCATAAGGAAGAAGTTGGATCACTTACTGGAGTTCCATAAGTCTCAAAAGTGACTTTCATTCATCTATATAAAAATATAATTGTTATTTCAAAGATTTGCCTTCAAGTTCAGAATTATTTCTTCTGCATGAGCAATTTTGCTATTGAGACTTCAAATGTATTTTTGTTTCTCTAATTGTAGTCCTTAGCTATACAATTTCTGATTTGTTCTTTTATATGATCTCCATTTGCTGTATTTCTCATTCATAATCTGAATTGTCTTGCCAGTTTCAAATAATTGTCTGCATTATTTTATAGCTCACTATGTTTCTTTTTCATATATCTTTTATTGTAATTAATAGTAGGGTTACATTATATTCACCAGATAGAAGGTGCTTACTTTACAAACATTGATGCCCTTTCTCATGTCTTGTTCCCCATTTCCCTCCCTCCACCCCAACCCCTCATCTTGTTTTTCCCCTTCCCTATCCTATTTCAAATAACCAAATTAACATATATATAATATATCAGACAACAAGGCGAAATACTGCATGTGTATCAGTATGTGGATCTCTATTTAACTCTTTGGAAATGATGGCGTTGACATTCTTTTTTTTTTCCATATAAAAAGGTGAATTTATTGGGGAAGTAGATAGTGAACTGACCAGCCAGGGACACAGTGCAGACTCAGGAGCTGACACTGTGACCCCGAGTGGGGTGTTGACATTCTTGAAGTTAACATTAGAAAAAAATACAGGTGACTAGGAAAAATAATTGGAAAATAGAACTTCGGTCTTAAATTTTGGGTCAGAGCTAACTTCTTGTATTCTTTTGTGGTAGTATTTTAAATCAATGTTTCTATCCTGCTTTATTAATATTTGTAGTAGAAGAACTTCTTTAAGACGAGGGTAAAGTACTTGACCCGTGGAATGGGTTCAATTAAAGATGAACTACCTTGACATTTTTCTCAAGGTCCCCCTTCCCTGTCATAGGCTCTGTTATCTTGTGCAGTGCTGTGAGAAGACTAGATGTGCTCAGTCACTGCCCAAGGACCTCACCTTTCTCCACCTTTGGGTCTTCCTTCTGTCTTCTGTCTTCTGCCTGACTTTTTCCTCTCCAGCTATTTTCCTCTCGGTGCTATTTATGGCTTACTTGGTATGACTCTTCAGCCATAAACTTTTTACTAGAATGCTAAAACTAGTATCTTGGTGAGAGTTCAGATAGTCTCAACCTGAACATCTGCCATTTTCCTGGAATCCTGGATCTTCTTTCAGGATAATTATAACCAATGTGTCACACTGATTATTTGCTAAATGATGGTTCCAAAAACATATATTTACCTTTTCATTGAAATCATGGCCTACATATGCCTACTCAACATTTGTGTGGTTGTATATATCTTCTATTTTCTCATTTAAACTCATCATCTTCATCCCTTATATTTACCTTATTATATTCTATTCATTGCTTTAGTTGTTGGCATACTAATGCCTCCTGAGGAGATGCCAAAAAAGTGGTTCATTTTAGGATTATTCTTTTTATTTTCTCAATATATCATCAAATTTAACAAATTTTACTGTACTTTATTTCCCCATATCATCTACCCTTTTCCTATTTAGCAAAGCCACTCACTAGTTTCAATCCAAGGTACAACATTCATCTTCTAATCAGGCTCCCTACTTCCATTCTAGTTTTACCCTACCACATACTCAAACCATTCAGAAATACATTTTTGCCAGTTGTGGGGCTTGAACTCATGCCTGGGAATTGTCACCAAGCTCATTTTTGCTCAAGGCTCTTCCCAAGCTTGATTTTTTTTTTTGCTCTACCACTTTGTGTCACAGCTCCACTTTCAGTTTTTGAGTGGTTAATTGGAGATAAGCATCTCAAGGAGATTTTTCTGCCTGGGGTGGCTTCAAACTGTGATCCTTAGATCTCAGCCTCCTGAGTAGCTAAGATTACAGATGTGAGCCACAGGCACCCCACAGAAAGAACTTCTTAAAAAAAGACAATGTGTCTCCTTTCTTTTTGAGTCCTTTGATGGCTTCTCAATGTTCTATATGATTTTAAAAAAGTAAAGCCCTACTTGGCAGGTATTCAGCATTCACTGCAGCCAGATGAGAACACTTGTAGTTTTCTGGACCCAGCCATCTATTTCACACCTCACTGGCATTCATATGTAACATATTTTAACCTCAAATGTCTTCTTTAATGTCCTAATCTACCTGTTTCTATTTCATCTTTAAAACTTAGTTCAACAAAAAAATTAATCACTAGTTTGTTTTAGGTCTGGTATTTTCCTGGAGCCACACACTTTTTACCTGGATTGTAATTTTTGGTAAACTTATCTTCTCTCACCATCAATTAGTTAATGGGTCTATATCCTGGGTGACGTAAAAGAGGCACATTCAGTTTTCTTAGAATTATAAAGATCCTAAGGGAATGAGAGGACATAAAAAGTCCACTTCATTGGTTGTTGCCAGCAATCCTCTGGAGTGTTGAAAGATTCTTTATTTGTGTTGTGATAACTGGCTCTCCAGTAGTTGCCCTGGGGAATTATTACTTTTGGAGATGGCTTTCCTTACGATTCAGAAGCATCTCCATCTTTTCTTCCTCTGGACCTCCCACTTTCTCTACTCTGCTGACCTCTTTAAATTCTGTTGTCTGCTTAGTCAACACATCTAATGTTTTCTGGCTTCTGATTACAATCGATTTTTGGTGTAGGTCTTCCATTATGCTTCTGTTCTTCACATACATATCTATGCCTCTTGCATTAAAAGGCCTAACAGTGCAGTTTACTTATTGCTCTCCAAATACCAACTATTCATATTTGGTAACAGATAATTTTGGCTATTTCTTTATTCAATTATCTTTGGAAAGGGCTGCAAGGTCCTTGGGTACAAATTACTATCACCTGTACATAAGATATCCTTAGGGATGAGTCAGAAGGTATGGTAAGAAATTTAAAACAATATCTGGCCCATTTATAGGTTCTGGGATTGAAAGTGTCCCTGGCATTTAGTGTGTGTTTGATAAATACCACAGATAAATACCGCAACTTAATGCTACAGATAGATAACACAATTGAGTGCTACAGCTAAATAACAGAACTTAATACTGAGAAGGAGGTTATGGGAGGAGAGGTAGGCAATTTTAATTATTTGGTAGAGTTAGGTAGCAACTCTAAACCAAAGTGTATATCTAAGATCATTTTTCAGAAAGACTTCTGCAGGCATTTTCAAAATGCCCTTTCTTAATTGATAGAGCTGTTTGATACCTTTTGGACAGAAGCTATTCCTCTTCTCTGTTATGCCAATAGTTTAGTAAAGTTGTCTCTGTACCTGTATTGCAACATGTGTTTTGCAATGTTTTATTTTAGATAACATCTATATCTATATCTAAGGGTTATTGTGGTAAAACAAGAATATGAACAGAATTATTCCATTCTCTAGGCCTTCAAGTCCTTTCTGGTGACTTGAACTTCTGTATTCATAACATCGATCCAAGGAGAGGAACGGGCAGCCGACTCACAGAGGCGGGGATGGGGAAGCGGCTGCAGAACAAAAAGGCAACGTGACCCAGAATCACTAATGGGCTGGAGATTGGGGCATGTCAACACCTTTTCCATCTCTTTAAATAGACTGGCATAATCAGACAATTGAGGTCATTATCTGAGGCTCTGTGTCAAAAATAAATCCCCTGTCTCAAATGTCGGGGCATTTCAGAATGAAAACATACACGTGTTTTTCTGATTGGATAAAGCTGCTTTACAGGTAAAAGGTGTTACCATATGATGAATTGAGTCTATTTTGTGTCATTTTTGGGGGGCTGAGGTTTCAGATGTATTTCATAATTTTTGTCCATATGATGCAAGTACTTAAAACCTCTGGTTGTGTAGTGAGATTCCCTTCATCCTCCTGAAATCCTGGCCTCTCCCAGGCATTCCGTAGGAGGAACTTGAGAGGGTTGTTGTGAATGAGTCCTCATTCACAGAAAGACTGTATCCTAAGTTAATTTTCATCAGCATATTATTTTGCATTCATTTTCTTCTCTTTACCTCCCTCCTTCCTTCTTTTCTCATTTTTTCTCTTCCTCCCTCTTTTTTCTTCCCTCCCTCCCTTCTTCCCTCCCTTTCTTATTTCCTTCCTTCCTTCCATGCTGTTCCTGGGTCTTGAACTCAGATCCTGTCAGGACTCTGAGGGGCTGTCTCAGCTTTTGAGACACAGCTCTCTTCTGGCTTTTGGGTTTTTTTGTTTGTTTGTTTTGGTACTTAATTGGAGATAAAGTCTCACAGATTATTCTGCTTTGCTGGCTTTAGACTACAGTCTTCATATCTCAGCCTTCTCAGTAGCTAGGACAATATAGTTACCTACCAGGGCCTGACTTAATTCATGTTCTCGAGATGTTTGTATAGTAAGTAAGTACAGACTGAATTTGGGCAGAAAGCCTAAAAGGAAAAGGACTTAATTCCTCAGAAAAGATTCTTCATATTGCTTTGTGCTTTGAATCACTAATTAATGAAGGATTTCTCTTTATTGTAAGGTTAACCATTCCTCAGAATTCATCTGTTGAAATCCTCAAATCCATTACCTGAGAATTTATTCACAATAGAATTTAAAAAGATTAACAAGATGGTGACATTGTCCAGAAAAAATACATTCATCACCTGACTTATGCAACTGTAGCCCCTCTGTATATTACTGCTTACCAAGACCTTAGTATTTTCCTACACTGGAAAATACTCATTATCCCAACAGAATGATCAAGAAACAGGTGATACAGACAATGAGGCTACAAGAGAAGAGTGGAGTGATGAAGAAAGAAACTGGTAAGCAGATACACACTACGTGAGACTCCAGAAACATAGGGCAACCCTTTATAAAGAGTGATGCTGCACTCTCTGTAGGGTGTCAGTTCTCAAGGCTATAGACATTTGGCTTGTAAATATTAGAAGAACACGTATAATACTGCATTAATATATCTCCTGGTCATATAGGTCATATAAGACCATAGTCTCATATGCTTAGTCACTTAGAATATGTTATCTTTTCAATTAGTATCTAAGATTTTGCCAAGCCCAAATATAACATTTCCAAATGATTGATCTTCAAACTATCATAATCTCTTCACATAGCATAATTGTTCTGCACTTAAACTAAATCTGCTATACTTTAATGATTAGATCTTTTCACCCCCTTTAAATTATAAGTGAAAATTGATTCTTCAGATCAATATCCCCAGGGGCACCCAATGTGAGGCTGTTGGTGGAGTCTGTGTGGGTCTGTCTGAATGTTAATTGTAGCTTCTACTGTCTCCTGAAGCAGGAAGAGGGGCTCATGTTTGGAGCCCAACTCTGGCTACATGTCAAAATCTATAGCAAAACAACAGAATCATTTTTTTCTGTAGATCCCAAATAAAAAGAGATTAATCACATTTGTCTCCTTTACTACCTTTTCAAGAGAGTGTGTTGAGCAGCTGTTTGTCGATTTAACTTTTGAAGGCCAAAAGAGCATGATAAAGGATGATGGAAAGGCTGGAAAAGGCCTATGAAAATGATAAGTGCTTTTTAGCAAAGCAACTTGAGAAACAGGGTGTTCTTCAGACAGTAGTTTTCAAAGTATGACCCTCAGAATAGCAGCCATAACTCCTGAGAAGTTAAGTTGAAATTTACGTCTTTGAACCTTCTCCTAAACTTTCTGGATTTGAAATTCTGGAGGAAGGTCAAGCAATTTTAACCAATTTAAGAATTTTAACAAGTGCCTATCTAATTCTGATTTAGTTGGAAAGGTTGCTTTGAACAAGTCGGTTAGAAGATTATTTTCTAGAAAATTTCTGACAATTAGTTTCTGTGGTTATTTCTATCCAAAACTTTAGCCTCACTCAAAAAATTCAGGTTATGATGTTCTATCTCATCTTTAAAGGATCTCAAAAAGAAATTGAGATTATTTCCTCTGGATTTGCACTTCAGTGCTACATCTGCCTCCCACATTTCCAATGATAAAAGAACTCAGAATATATACCACTCATGGCCAGAAATTAAATCTCTTTGCAAATATGTGATATACTTTGTTTCCAATTCTACTTGACCTCCATATTACCTCTCAGTAGTGTTAAACACATAAAAACTTTTTATAAATGTTAGTAGTAATAGTGAGGTTCTTGTATGTGCCAGTCTCTAAACCAACCATTCAGAAAACAATATTATTGGAGTTGAAATCAAACCTATCATGTTGATGAGAAAATTAAATAATGGGGAGGTTGGATTAGAATTAGAAAGACATATTCAGCTTGAATAACCTGAGTACTATCATACTGAAGACAGAACCATGATACCTTTTGGTATACGATAGCATACAAATATAAATTGATCATCTAGGAATGGTACTCAACTGACAAAGAAAGTCAAATCTTTTGCTAGATATTTGTGGTAAACTGATTGCGCTGTCAGATAACTAAAGTTGAGTTTAGTGCCTTAGAGGAGGAAAAATAATCCTGTTGCTCAGATTTCTAGAGTTCTTTGGTTCTATCTGGATGAAAATAATCAGTGGGCCAAGATTAGCTTCCTTATTGTTGCCATTCTTGAGTCTTAGAATGCCAAGCCTGTGGGCTGTGAATAACATACCCATAGGTTTTTGGATCTAGGTCTTGTGAATGAGAGGCTTTTGGCTCCAAACCCTAAAAATCACTGACTTGTAAGTATGGATGTTCAAGTCAGGATTTACTAGTGGCCCCTTGTCATCCATCAGTGGGTAATGGCCAGTGTTAAACCTGAGTCTTGAGACCCTCAATTTATTACAGCCAGGTTACAGCTCTTGGACTTTGTGTATTGCGATGGTTGGTCCTTAGGGTTAGACACTCCCTGACACTCTGGGACCTGGCTTCTGTAAGTTGAAGGACAGAACTATAGAAGTTACACTGATCTAGAGTAGTATAAAAAGGACTCTGAATGGCATGATGTAACTTCTCTCGATGGAAATGACTTTGTGGGGAGATGGGAAAGCCAGGGACTTGGTGCTCTTGAGTCCCATTTTTTTTGCTCTGTGCTGGTATGGTTCTTGACAAAGGAAAGCCTAACACCATAGCATAAGCCTCATGAAATACTAGAGACAAAGCTGAGTGTGGAGAAAATCCTGGGATGGACTCAGTCGTTGAGTTCTATAACTAGGAAAACTGTCCTCAAACCTCTCTGGACCTTAATGTTCTCGTCTGTCACATAAGAAGAATCAATGAGATACTGTCTAGGGTTAGGTTATCTACTTTGATGGATAGATCCAATTCTTGAGGATGATATTAGAAAAAGCAAATCAAAGACCCTGATGACACTCAATATTCTTGCTGACAAAAGGGATTTTTGTTGGGTCTAAGTTAACCTTCCACATTATTCAAGTAGAGCTGTTCTTTTCTTGTCCCTGTGATTATTTTCATGGCCTTGCTGAGGGAAAATAGCATACATCTGATTGCTTTTGTTTTTAGTTATTTAAACTTCACATTGCATTTAATTTGTTACATAGGTAGTTTTGTTTGTGTGCATGCATAATGATATTCATGGTTTATCATCTCTATTTTTTAGTTTTGTTTCTTTGATTTATTTCTCTCAATTGCCACACAAACATTGATATCCTTGTAACCTTGAAAAACAACTTCTTTTTATATTCTCTTTTTTCATATAGGAAACCTATACAAAAACATATTAAAATGATATACTGTTTTCTCCAGTTTCTCAAGTTCTAATTTGGATTTAAACAGTGTAAGTAATGTTTTACTTATTTACTTAACAACACTTCATCAAGACCCTTCTTTTGATGGGTCATATAATATTCCCTGACGAGACTGTACCATACATTCTTCAGCCAATTTTTAATACCAAGATTTACAGGAAGGATTTAGATGTGCTAGACATTAATCTTTATTATAATTTAACAGATGAGATTTTTTCCACTAAAACTCATAGCACTTTAAGTTCTACCTCAGTTTTACAATATCTTTTTCATGTATTTCCTAAATAATTGATTCTATAGCATCTTTAACTCAGTTTGATGTAAAACAAGAATTCATTATTTACTTTTAATCTACCTAAACTTCTGTTAACATGAACATCCTTCCATGTATTTGTTGGATATTTTGATTTTTGTTTATAGGCTATCCTTTTATAACCTTTGCCCATGTAGTTTTTCCTCCTGAATTTTCTTTTTTTTCTTGGTAACTTCTAAGAGTTCTTGGCACATTAAGAGAGCCATTCCTCTGTTACGTTTATGTGGTACTTTCTCTCCCCCACTCTCTGCCTCCCCCTGCCAAGACACGGAGATGGAGAGCTATGACTATATTTCTTTGACTGTTCTGTTTTTAAGGTTTGACTGCTTTCTTTTAGATATGAGATTTTCATTTTGGCGATTATTGCTATTGACCAGATAGTGCTTTATTGTGGAGTCTGTGTGGTACGTTGGATATTTCCTAGAAGCATCCTTGGTCACTCCCCACCAGAACTGAATGCCATCCCGCATCCTCATGTGACAACCAAACTTCATTCTGGCTATTTTTTCCATATTATCTGTACAGAAGAATCTACCTCTGTGTTTGTATGTATGTAATCATACTTTTTAGCAATGGATTTATTTTCTACCTCATTTCCTTAACTCATACTATACTCCCTTCCTTAATTTCAAACTACTTTTGTGTGGACTCCAAATAACTGAAGTAAAAGAATAATGCGAGCGGCATCACAGTACCTGGTTGTAAATTATATGACAATCATAGTATCAAAAACAGAATGGTAATGGCACAAAAGCAGATTTACAAGCCAGTAGAATAGAAGACTTGGGAATACACCCATACAGCTATGGTTGTATCATTTTTACCAGAGACGACAAAAGCACATGTTGGAGAAAAGATAGCTTCTTCAATAAGTGGTACTGGAAATCTAGATATTTATATACAGAAGATTGAAACTGGATTGCTGTTCCTCACCCTGTATAAAAATTAACTCAAAATGGTTGAAGGGCTTTCATATGAGATCTGAAGCTATGAAACTGGGAAAACATTAGAAGATATTATAGGCATAGGCCTATAGTCTTAACTTTCTGGATGGGACTCCAATTGTTCGGTGAATAAAAACAAGAATGGACAAATTGAACTACATCAAATGAAAAGGTTTGGAGTGAGCATGAAGGATAATACCTAGATACTCATGAGGCTCAGTTGGAAGGATTTGCCAGCTGAGGCAAAATGTTCATGAGACCCATCTTAACCAATAAAGCTAGGCATGGTAGCTTAGGTCTGTCATCTCTGCTATGTGGAGCAGAAGCCTAGTTTAGGACAGCTTGAGACAAAAAGGCTAGACCTTATTAGAAAAATAACCAAAACAAAAGGTCAAAGGAGAATGCCTGCCTAAGCGAGTGTGTAAGGGAAATGCAAAACATGACAGAATAGCTTCCATCACAAAGACAAACAGCAGATGCTGGTGAGTATGGAAATCAGTATGGATGTTTCTCAGATAACTACAGATAATATCACTCCTGGGCCTGGATCCAAAAGAATGTAGTCAGCTAGTCAAAATATAATAGAGGTCCCTACACATGTGTTTTGCAACATTATTCACAACAGCCAAACTCTGTAACCAATGTAAGTGTCCAACAACTGATGAATGCATTCAGGAAATATGATATACGTGTATGCATATACATATGGCCTATATATATGTGCACACATATAAGATATATATGGGATATATATTCTATTAATACAAACAACAGAGTATCATTCAGATATAAGGAAGAATGAAATTATGTAATTAGTAAGAACATAAATAAAACTGTAAGTCATCATGTTAATCAAAAGAAATCAGGCTCAGAGACACATACAACATATGTTTTCTATCACATGTGACAACTTGACCTAAAAAAGTGAACATGATGGGGCCGGGAGTTTGGCCTAGTGGTTAAAATGCTTGCCTAGCATGCATGAAGACCTGGGTTCGATTCCTTGGTACCACATACATAGAAAAAAGCCAGAAGTGGTGCTGGGGCTCAAGGGGTAGAGCTCTAGCCTCGAGAAAGTCCAAGGACAGTGCTCAGACCCTGAGCTCAAGCCCAGGACTGGCAAAAAAAAAAAAGTCAACATGAATATAAAAGGAGACTGTTGGAGGGTTACCAATGGATGGAGGAGATGCATAGAAGGTTGAAAAGGTAGTTATAATTGAAGTACATTATATGTGTGTATGAAAAGAGTATAATGAAAACCCACTAAAATTGGAATTCCAATTTTATAGGTGAATTCCACCAAAATTCCATGTGACTGGAAAAGCACAATGAAATGATTTTATTTATTTATTATACATTGACAAAAGAAATCCTTTTGTGGTAATTTGCTCTTTAAATCCTTTTTAGCTTTACTAGGCCAACTACACTGAGATTTTTGTGCTCATCTTTCAGTAACTTTATTTTTTTGAAATAACTTTATCATAATGAATAGTACATCACCTATGTGGAAAAATCTTTGGTTCCAGTTTTCTTCTTTTATGAGTCACTTTTTCCTAAGGCTTTCATATTTCTAGGGTTCCATGTGGGCTAAATATGCTGTCTCTGATACTTTGAGTTTGTGATTATATGTCTTTTCCTAGTCCTTGTTTCATGGTTTAACACAAGTACTGGGCATCTATCCTGAACATCATAACCCAAGATATGATAAGGACACCTACTCAGCTATGTTCATCTCTGCACTATTCACAATAGCCAGTGAAGGAAACAATCCAGATGCACTACTGCAGATGAATGGATACAGAGAATGTGGTATACATATACAATGGAATTCTACATAGCCAAGAGACAAGATAAAATAATGGCATTTGCAGGGAAGTGGATGAATCTAGAGCGAATCATGTTGAGTGAGACAAGTCAAGAACAAAGGAACAAAAGGCACATGGTATCCTTAATATGTGGCTATTAAATCCAAACAGTACAAAAGCGAGGACTCAATATTTGCATACCCAATGCTATGGACATGGTATTGGAAATGTAAACACAACTACATAGACATAAAAACTTAAGACTCTATAGACATAATGTCTTATTACATAGATTAATATGTATGTATGACATACAAACCCTCAGCCTAATTTTAATTATGTTCTAAAATCTAAGTGCCAATGATTGTATATAGAGATTCCCTTCTTGAATAGTGTTTGTTGAATATGTCATTTGAAATATGATGTAAAAATCAATGTTAATAAATTCTTTAATAAAAAAATTTAAAAAATAACAAACAAAAAACCAAGTACATATTCCTCTTCTTGACTGCCCAGGCCTTTCCAGCTTCTACTAAGGACTTAATGTGTTATCAGAGAGAGAGAATAATGATAGATGGAAAGAATTGCCTTTTACCTTCTTTAGCCTAAAGTTTAGGATCGGGTTTTCAACAAATATATTACCAATTTTAAGGAACTGCATTTTTATTTAAAAAAAACCCTATTGGATACTTTTCTGGAAGTGTTGAGACTCTACTTTTTCTTTCATATGAGTAGTCCCTCTCCATAAGAGTGTGAGGAGGGTGGGGATGGAGCCAATATGTTCTATGATGCCATCTTTGTATCATTCTGAGAGCTCTACTTGTTGCTCTGAACTGCTTGGGGGCAAGGATGCCCTCTGGATACTGTTTGCTTATGATTGTGGCACATGAAAGAATTATTCAGGAAATGATTTCATTCTGTGTCTTGCATCTGAGCCTTGATGCTATAGATACACCAAATGTAGAAGGGATTTCTCCTTTCTTGGAGCTTATTGTTTCCTTGTTTCATGTTTTAAAGCATGCCTCATAATAACCTCATGGAGAGGACACAGGTGAAGTACAGCCATCACACAACACCAGGAGGAGCCGTTGAAAATCTGTAGAGGGTCTCTTGTTTGAATGCTCTGTGTCCCCTCACTTTGCCATGAGTAGCCTTGAAAGGAAACTTAGCCTGAAGAGCCTTAGTTCTCTGCGTCTCTCTGGTGTCTTAGCAGGAAGTGCAGTCTCCTTGCTCCAAACCCTCTGTGCATATGGATATCCTTTTGTGCCCATATTTTTGCTAGCAGGTCGATGTCACAGGCTGGGCCTCTCTTATTCTAGCCTCGATTTTCCACTGGCTTTAGGTTATGCTCTGAATCACAATAGACATTCAATACCGACATAGAGATAGATGGATAATTACGAGAAAGTGACTTCAATCTTCCTATTTGCTTTTATTTTTTCTTGGGATCTACCCTATTTATCAATGTTGGTCAATGTTAGCATTAGGTCTATATACTATGTCATTGTTGTGTGCCTTCAAGCCATCTATAGTGTTTCCTTCTACTAATTTAGTTTGGTGCTAATTTAAATCCAGATCAGAAAGGCCTTGCATTAAATAAGCCTTCAGGGTGTCAATAAACATCGGGTCACTATAAACTATCTTCTAGCCATGAATCTGTATTCTGAAGTTCTTCCAATAGCGTTTCCTTGTCTTTGTCTCTTTCATCTCTGTCATCTTTCATGGCCTCCTCTGGGCCATTCCCCTCTTAACATTGCTCCATCTTCAAATCCACATTCTATTTTCTTGTTGTGAACCAATAATGACATTATGTTTCTTCGTTGCTGTGAAGTTTCCTAGGATGTGTGTGTCTGTTAATGGTAATTTTTCCTTGTTTTAATAAATCTTAATAGGGTATAGATTTTAATATAGGGACAGAGGTGCAGTGGAAAACATTGGCTAGAGTTTTAGATTTGAATCCGGCATCATTTAAATTTTTTTTATCTTAAAGTAGTTGTACAAATGAGTTTTAATTCAAATGTCAATCTGAGAGTACAATACATCTTGGCCAGTATCACCCCTTTCATTGTTCTCTCTTGTCTCTCCCCACCCCATCCATTGTCTGGATTTACCTGGTTTCATAGACTGTTATGACTTCATCTGGACCCTTTCCCTTAACCTTACCCACCTTCAATGCTTGCTCCAACTTCCTAGCACTCATTTTGTTAAATTATGTTCAAACGAGTTATACCATTGGCATTCTCCCTTGCATACACTATATGTAGTTATTGTGTTTGTGCATATATATATGTATATATAAAACACTGTATTTATGTATATTATATATATTTATCTTCTAAATCTAATTCCTAGCTTTCCCATGTTAATTCACTGAAGGTTCTTAATATATTTATCTCATGGAGTCTCAAACCAGACTTGTATTTTTCTCTACATGACCAAGTCCCAAGGACCTGGCTATGTCCTTGGTTTATGATACAAATGCCATTTCATCAAGGTTGCTGCAAATAGTGACAGGCAACCTACATTTGAATTATAATTTAGGAAAGTTGAAAACTCAAATAATGTGCTCTTACATTTTTTTCTAGTCAATATGTTTGTGTCAAATGATACTCTGGTTGTTTTGAACTGTAGGGCCATGTGAAACAGTGATAGGTCATACCATGTTCCCTTATTTGTGTCTCCATATAATACATACATTATGTATCTAGTTCATATAGGTAACATATAATAAATGAATATATTATTCTACCATGTGCATATGTGTATAAATGTGCACATTTGATTTAGATCAGTCAAATATGTTTAAGTTCTGAGGAAGAATATAGGAGGGTATTGATGCCATTTTTTTTTATTAATTTCAGTTTTGTTCCAGGAAGTTCACTTTTAACATTTACAGTTGTTGCATAACTGATTTATTCTCCTTTAAAATTATGGTAGATTCTCCAAGGTAAGAACAAATAGGAGAGACTTCCCCCCACCCCTCAAATTCACTCTTTAGATTTCTAAAAGATTTTCCTTCCAAGCCCTGTTTAAATGCCATTTGCTTCAAATATATATATTTATCATCTTAAGAACATGAACCTCAAGGTATCAGGCATTCCTTTAAGGTTTGAGGGTTAATATATACTGTGGTATTTTGGCAAGGAGAGAAGATTTTGGCAACAGGAATGCCTTTCTGAATTTCTCACAACCCTACCTTGAACTCTTTATAGGCAAGAAAGAAGATAATTTCCCCTTTACATTAAATATTCAGTTGGAAAATACTAATCTGAAATAAAATTGAAACAGTATGCTTCACTTAATAAGTGACTATATTTTATATTAAAACTAGCACAGTTCTTTTCAGGTCAGTTGAAAATGAGTTAAAAATGAAAATGTAAAATGGAGTTCAAAGATTACACTAATGTATTACAACAACATATTGCCTCTGTTTTCAAATGCAATGTGGGAAGAGGAAGGGCTAAAGTCTTTGGTGGCAGGACAGAGTCTAAAGCCTCTGACATGCAGGGACAAGTGGCCATACTGAATTACATTTTCAGTGAATCAGAGTTTTCCTCTGAATTTCTTAGGGGTCATTGGTCCCTCAACCAATCGAAGACTCCAAGGAGGCATTTGAAAGTCCAGATCTAAATTTAGAAGACTTCAAACCTGAGGGCCATGTACTTCTTCCACTGAAGGAAAGGTAAAGCATCCATTCCCGTATTGAAAGACTCCTCAGTCTCAGTGGTGCTCATACCTATGCCCCACGGTATCACCTCCAGGGCTGGTACCCTTTCTCCAAGTGACTGGCTTGGTTCTCCCAGAAGTCTTTGGTTCTCAGATAATTCTTGTCTTTTGTTTCTTTGTCCAAATGAGACATCTTTTAGGGCTATTTTGCATTTCAAAGAGGTATGCGTTCTGCTTATTTTTTTATCTTTGGTTTGCTGGTAAGTGCTCTCGTTAGAGCAGAGAGATTCCAATACTGCTAATTGCTTTGCTCCAGGCTCATCTCTTCTCCTCCTGCCCTTCTGTAGAGAGCCACATTATTGAGTTCTGTGATTCTTCAGTGACCCCTTTTCCCATCACCTGAGGACAAGGAACTTCACCTAGGCCTCTGACTTCCTTTCCTTATAACTTGTACTATTCAGATGTGCAGCAGAGCCACAGTTTCCTTTCTGATGATATGAGCTAAAGGGTCCATAGAAAAAGATGGTGTCTTAGTCCACTTTATAATTGCCATAATTGGATGTGGAGGAATTTAAAAGACACAAACACTTTCTTGACTTGTGGTTCTTATTTCTATAAATTTGATTGGGGAGCCATATCTAGTAAATTTCTTGTTGGTGAAGACTCCACAGTTTACAATGACAACTCATGATCTTATAAGGTGAGAGAAAATGCACTAGCCCAGGTCTCCCTTCCTCCTCTTATAAAGTCACAGTCCCATTAACTTAAAACCCTACTTCTATGACTGTATTTAACCTTAGTGACTTACCACAGGTCACGTCTCTCAATACCATACAGTCATATCAAGTCCATTCTCTTAGTATCTCATAATGGGGATTAAATGTCAACAAGAGTTTAGAGTAGCATTCAGGCTACAACAGATAATCCCTTCCTGTGAGATTATCAATTAGTAATTCCCAGACAACTACCTCAACATACTTTTGCATCCTATTTGAGGTCATTCTGCTAAAAATGATCCATACCCTTCTCTAAGCTGGGGTTAGTGGTAGGGTGCTCCTGCAGGGCCCTGAATGTGGTCAGATGGTGTGGTAGTTAGCTATCTTGTCACCATGATAGAATGGCCAATGTAAATACATTTAAAGGTGTAAGATTTATTGTAGTTCACAGTGTCAAAGACTGGGGCCCACATTTTGTAGCTCAGTGATGCTGGGCCAGTGGTGAGACAGAGCACGGTGGCAGGAGGGGCGCATGACAGAAGCTGCTCCTCTCAGGACAGGCAGGAAGCAGAGAATGTAGAACAAGTGCTTAGATATTGCTTTTGCTTAAGAAAAAAAAAACACTCACTCTGGACTTGGGCCCACAAGTGATGCTAAATGCAGGATAAATGCTGGTATCCCTGTCTTCACTTAGTGTCTGTCTCTTTCACCATAAAACTTTGGCTCTCAGCCTAACTCTACATCTTGTCATGTTAACTCCTCAAGGATTACCTGTCTAAAAAGCAGTTACATTACCTATTTCATATCTTCAAGAGAGGTAGAACACAATGCTTTTGGAGCTAATCAAAGTCTTCTACCCCAAGGAAAGTACAGAAGTACATGCCACTATGCCAAGTATGTGCCACTTGAGCCATAACTCCATTTCCGTCTTTTTGGTAATAACTGGAGATAAGGGTGTCACAGACTTTCCTGCCAATGCTGGGTTCAAACATTAGTCCTCAGATTTCAGACTCCTGAGTAGCTAAGATTACGGGTATGAGCCCCCAGCTCCTGGTCTTCATCCAGATCTGGAATTGTTGTATTGCAGTGTTTCTCAATGTATGGCCCACAGACCTTCAGCTTCAACATCTACTTGGTGTTTGCTGAAATTTTTAAATTTTGAAGTTTTCTTTCTGGGGTAAGGCCACGGAGTTGGCGCATTTTGTTACATGTTACATCAGCCTTGATGATGTAGCAGAAAGGAAGAGAAAGAAAATAGTTAAGTTCAAATTTGTTTTCCTTCTAGTATTCCAAGAATCAAATACAAGTGGAAATCTCACATGAGGTAGTGGAAAGTATAACAGATTTGAGTCCTCTCAAAAGAGAGGGAAGAAAGGAGATGTTAGCCACTGAGCTATGGATGCTCTAGGACCATGGATGAAATAGCTTCAACAAAGAAGATTCCTGTATGTAAGCAGTTTTCAGTGTTCTCTGACTCCTGCTGCTTGAGATTAGGAGTGACAGACTTGTCAATGGCCTTTGACTAGTGAGTTGAACTGTAGATATTATGATGGTAATTCCCATTTCCTGAAGAAATAAAAAGATAGAATGGAAGCTCTGATATCAACTTATCTGAGGAAAAACACAGCCAGGAGTGACAGATGCAGGTTGTGACCTCAGATCCATCCTGTCAGCAGCTATTGTGTTCTTTTGGCCACAACACATGCTTTCACAGAATGGAGACCATACGCGGTCTCCAGACCTGACCAAGGCTTCCTGCTAGAACTGCTGTGATGGCAACTGCTGAATTACTCTGCATTTGTCTGGCTAGCTTTGGATTTCTCTGATCTCTACGCACAAAATGCTCAGTGTGTAGCAATCAGAACAGCAGAGGGTGGAGTAGCAGGAGGTTGCACTTGCCTGTGGGTCTGCAGGAGTGCCATGTGCTCATTCTTCACTGCCTCATGGAGAAAGTTCCCCTGTGAGGTTTTCTGTCCTATGGAGACCAATGAGCATGGAAGCCTGGGGGGGAAATGACTTCCTCATATCACAGACTCCCTGTGCTCGTTTGGATTATAGATTCACATGATCTCACTGTGCTTGTCCCAGAGTGTTGGTTGAAATCACTGCAGGAGTAGGGAGGGTGAGATTTGACAAAACATTAGAAAAAAAACTCTGCTTTCCTTTTTTTTTTTTTCTGAAACAAAGTGCTTAAATAATCCCTTCCTAAAATCTTCTTTGAGGATATGCAAATAGCCTACCAGGAAAGCGGGTAGCAAGCAAGACTTTTGAAAATCCAAATGGAAGAAGTCTGCTGTGGTAGTAGATTGGGAACTCCTGCTCAGAGATTGGCCATATCTCTGTGCCAAGCTCAGTACTGATGTTGATGGGGGATTCTTTTCTTGCCTGTGATCTATAACCTTGGAGAAAAGTTTCTCTTTTCTTCCTTAATCACTGCACACTTCTTCTGCCAGTGCCCTCCACCTAGACACCCCACAGCCAGGGGAAAACTGAGTTAGGGAGTAAAGTTGCACTGAGTCTTCAGCCTTTAGCTTTTCCCTGGCCATCTCTAGTCTAGGATCAAAGTGCAGATAGAAGAATATCTTACATTAGGCTCTTACTTCTGTTATGCTTCTGCTAGGTGAGAACTTGAAGGTGAATAATGAAGAGAGAGATGGAATCTTAAACCTTGTTGGACACAACCATCTTTGGAAGTAGTCCAAGTCCATTTGGCATAGATCGCACCACTGCTGCCGCCGAAATAATTTCAGAGAAAAACCCAGTTCTGTGGAAAACAGATATAAGTAAAAGTGAATCCAAATAAGGTATTGATCTTATTTCCCACTCACCTCTCTTCTGGTGATAAATTGCCCTGCTCTCAAATCCTGGCTCCCTCCGCCCCCTTGAGAACTTTATTTCTTGACAATGAAGTTGAAACCCTGAGGTCTCATCCATTTTTGTGGTTGGAATGAAGGAACTGGGTGTACAGCAGAAAGTTATGGCATGGAGTGCTTTGCCATAACAGTATGGGCAGCTTATATAGCTTACCACCGAAACAAACCATGAAGGGAGGGAGAGTAGCTCCATGTGGACACATATCTGACTTCCTCTCTCACTCACACACAGTCAGAGCTCAGTCTGGAAACTCAGTCTATAGATCTGAGTTAAGCAACCTTGCACATGCCTTTCTCTGTGTCTGTATCTGCCTCTATTTTTAAGTATTAGAGTTTGAACTTAGGGCCTATAGCTTATTCAGCTTGCTAATGTTCTATCACATGAGCAATAACTCTAGTCCTGTCATTTGCTGGACTTTTGGGCCCAAGCTGGCTTCAGATTGTGGTCTTTCAGAACCCAGCCTCCTGAGTAGTTAGAATGACACATAGGAGGTACCAGCACCAGGATCTTATCACCAAATTCTTTTTTTTTTTTTCCAATCCTGGAGCTTGAATTCAGAGCCTGCGTGGTGTCCCTGAGCCTCTTTGTGCTCAAGGTTAGCTAGCACTCTACCACTTGAGCCAGAGCGCCACTTTTAGCCTTTTCTGAGTAGTTTATTGGAGATCAGAGTCTCACAGATTTTCTGCCTGTGCTGGCTTTGAACCATGATCCTCAAATCTCAGCTTTCTGTGTAGCTAGGTTTACAGGTGTGAGCAACTGGTGCCTGGCATCACAAGATTGTTTATGTGAGATAATTTTACTTTCATTTTCAGTGTCATATTTTGTCAGTTGTGTCATTGCTTGAACTAAAACAAACACTTCCATCGCAAAAAATAAATACCTCCAACAACATTTGAGACAGTATTGTTGAGATGTTTTAAAATATCTTTATTAAGGAGAGAAAAGTTATCATTTTAGGTAAATTGATTTTTAGCATGTAAACTGATGATAGCCCAGCAGTTTCTCAAGCTTTGAATTATTGATATTTTTCATCTGATAATTTTGCTGTTGGGGGGCTCTTCTTGGTATAGGAAAGTGTTTAGCAGCATCTCTGGTCTCTATTTCTAGTAGGTATAAATAATAATTCCCTTTCCACTGTTACTTCCAAAATATTTCCTGCATCCACAAATATCTTGGGGCAGAGTGAGGGGACGAAATTCCCCTCAGTAGTGAACTACCAAGCAACTAAAGTTATTTAACAAAATTATGACTTTATTTTCCAAGAGAAGGTGCTTGGCATTCAAAACATACAAGCTTCACTTTATATTTTTTCATTGGTCATTGGACTTGAACTTGGGGCCTGGGTGCTGTCCCTGTGCTCAAGAGTAGCTCTCTACCACTTTAAGCCACATCCTGTTTAATGGTGGTCATTTGGAGAAAAGATAGTTGGAGGTGAGAGTCTCATAGACTTTTCTGCCTGGGCTGGTTTTGAACTTAGTTTCCCAGATCTCAGCCACCTGAGTATCTAGGATTATAGGTGTGAGCCACCAGCACCCAGCTGCAAGCTTTATTTTTCAAGTGAATATAATTTATCTTTCAGTTCCCCCAGTAAAGTGCTGAAGTAGGTTCATGAAGAGATATTGTCAAAAGGACTTTCTCCATGGGTGTAAATTGAGTGTGTTCAGGAATCTACAACTAAAAGTCACTATGTCTGATGATGTCATAGTCATTTACTCAAGGCTTATTTCTTGACCTAGTGTCATTATTCCCTCATCCAATTTTGGATATTTGTTTTTCAGATGTTTACTTCATATCCTTATAACTGTTTTGGCTAGGGTGATGAAGAATCTTCTGGTTGTAGAGGAATCTCTGTGTTAAAATTTTACACCACAGTATTTGCTTTTCTTTTGGTAATGTGTGTTTGTTTGACCATCTATGTGTCATCCATTAAACTTAATTACTATATGTTCAATATCCTTTTTTCTGCAATTTTGCTCACATTTATTTTGAACTGCAATCTAGCATAATCCAACTCCATGCATTCCTTAAGGGAAATCTTACCTTCATATTCACTAAAATCATTTGTAAATACAATAGTATTAAATACAAAACACACAACCACATAGAATTTAATGCTTGGCCATGGTACTAATCTTTGATTATAAATTTAAAGTTTATCTGTGTCTTATAGTCTTCCTTCTTTATTTTATGTGTCCAAGCCTCATTTCTGAGCTCACACTTTAATCACGCGAGGGAAAGATCGGCTGTCTCTAGTGCAAACTCCTGTCTGTCTGTAACTTTCAACTCCAAGTAACCCACATTTAAGTGAAATCAAGCATTACTCATTTCTTCAGTACCTGGCCCAGATCACTCAGCATGATTTTCTCTGGATTTATCCATGTTGTCCCAGGTGATGGCAGTTTCTTCTGTATGAAGATGCAGTAGTATCTATCCATCATTAGTTGATATTTAGATTGTTTAGCAACTACTATAGGGAATAGTGTTAGAACAAATATGGAAAATAGATATCCATATTAGATACTAAGTGTTCTCATCACAGGAATTAAGTGTATAAGGTAATGGATATGCTATAAATATAACATATATTATACTTATACATAATTTATAATATATTATATAGTCTAGTTAATATATATTTAATATATAATATGCATTTAGTATTGCATTTAATACATATTATATATTTAATTACAATATACAATCTACATAATGAATATGCCTTACATATTCCATTAAATAGAATATATTACATATATTCTATTTTACATAGTATTATTCTACATAGTATAAATTATTCATATAATTTTATTCAGTTATTCCACAATGTATATATACATTGAGGTTTAAGTTGTACTCTGAATGTATATGTTTGCATTTATGAAGTAAAAATAAATGTATATTAAAAAATAGTGAGGCCACGCATGGTGGCCCACACCTGTAATTCTGGCTACTCAGGAGGCTGAGATCTGAGGATCAAGGTTCAAAGCCAGCCTGGGCACAAAAGGACCTGAGACTCTTATCTCCAATTAACTTCCACAAAACAGGAAGTGGGACTTGACTCAAGGGTAGGGTCGTAGCCTTGATCTGAAGAGCCCAGGCCAAGTTCAAGCCCCAAGACCCACACATATACATACAAATAGTGAGAACTTGGAAGGTGCTCCAAAGGAGCTTGAAAAACTTACTGCAATAAAAAGCCTTAGCAGCCCAAGTTTTCACTCCTCCCACAGAGACTGCTTTCCTGGGGTGATGTCCAGCATAGCTCCCAGCCAGAACTTTGCTGTTGGAAGCGGGGACAACACAGTGGGGCAATTCCGATTTTAGTACTGAAAAAGAGCTTGACATATAAATATATAGCATATAGACCATGAATCTGATGCTATGAAAAGGCAAGGCTTGCTAAGCTCCACGCTTTTCCAAAGAAGCATATTGGAATCCTTGGCAACAACTATTCTAGAGGTGGCTCCTGATAAGGGCCAGTCAGGGTTTCAAGGTATGCTTTGTTTCAGCTCAAAAACACAAAAGGATAGTTTCTTTCAGAATCAGTTTCCAAGGTGTAGGGTTGCTATTCCTATCCACAAGCATTATCATATTGAAGAAGGACACATTTCCCAAAAGAGAAAAAGGAGTTGCTTTGAAACCCAGAGACATTCTTTCTCCATGAGGTCTTAGCAACATCACATTGAATCTCCATGCTTTATCAACCTTTTGTTGATTTAAGAAAGTTTAAACACCTATGAGCTCAGCAGACATATTAAAATCATAAGAGGGCCAATTCCTTACAGCAGTCATACTCAGTCTTGGACATCACAATTTGCAGAATAGGGTTTAGTGTAAGGTTCCTGTCAAAAATTCTAGAGACAAGGCAGGCTCGGATGGCTCATGCCTATAACCCTCTCTATGCAGGAGTCTGAGATATGAGGATCAAGATTGAAAGCCAGCCCAAGCAGGAAAATCAGTGGGCCTCTTATCTTCAAGTAATCCCCAGAAAACCAGAAACTGGGCTGTGGCTAACAGTGGTAGAACACTAGCCTTGAGCAAAAAGAGCTCAAGGAGAGTGCCCCAGACCCTGCATTCAAGCCCCACTACTGACAAACTAAACAATCAAAAATTTTAAGGACAGTTTATTTGCTCTTTTGCTGGGTTTAGGGCTTGAACTCGGGGCCTAAGTGCTGCCCCTGAGCTTTTATGCTCAAGGATGGCACTCTACAACTACAGCCACAGCTCCACTTCTGCTTTTTGCTGATTAATTGTAGATAAGAGGCTATGGCATTTCTTTTTTCTTTCTTTTTTTTTTGCCAGACTGACTTTGAACCATACCCCCTCAGATCTCAGCCCCCTGAGTAGCTAGGATGGTAGGCATAAGCTTCTGGCATCCTGTGAGACAATAGTGTTTTGTTTTTTTTTCTATTAGTAATGATCTAATTCATGGCATGGAAATGTCGTGACATGATTGACAAGCGTCACAGGTACAATATGTAATAGTAATACTGTTAGCTTATTTTCTTTTTTTTTAATGGATGCACAGAGTGATACATAGAATTGTCATTCAGACAAATTCCGCTCTTAGTTAAGGGAAGACATGGGGGCATATTATGTTATTGGCAGAATTATTTCTGAAGTGATACATTTAGTAATGATACATCTAGTATGACTCTTTTCTTAGATTCTGTGAAGCCAGAAATTAGAGGATTTTTCAAGATGTGAAAAATGAGTCAAGCAAAACTATTCCTATACACAAAACTTTAAGCAGTTTAAGCATGTAAGGAAACAATTAAACTGGAATCCCAAGTTCTCAGTCATCTCCTTTCTGCCTAGACAAGATGTCACTTTTTAAAATCCTTTCCTCTTCAGAACCTTGTGTTTTAATGACTTAGTCATTGAGATTCCATTCCACACCTTAAGGAAAACAGTAATACTGGAAGCTATTTCTTGGTTCAGCAGGTCAGACGTTGGACCTGAGATCTCCACTTCCCTGCTAGCTACAATTCTGTAATAGATAGTGCCACAGCCATGTGCCATAGATCCATGCTTACAGGGAAAGACTTTCACAGCCCCAGCCATGTGTTTGGGCAATCACTATAGTAGCCTCTGTCAGGCTACTTCTAGCCATGTGGATAATCTATTTTTACTCAATGTCTATCCTTTTCTAGACATATACTAACGGGAAAAAACAGTGTGATCAGTGCTCTCACAGATTGCTGGGGGCTGCTCTAAAACTACAGAATAGACAAAGTGAAGGCCCCATCCCCTCCCGGGGCCTGTCTCATTTTGTACAAATTATCCAAAATTTCTCCAGAAAACCCCATTTTTTGCACTTTTCCAGGGATATTTCTTTTCTCCTTTGCAATCCCCCCTCCCGAAATATGATTAGAATTTCCACATAGGTAGGAAGGGAGAGCATTAGTTCCAAGTAAAGGAGTGAAAGCCCTGGGATTCATTGACACAAAAGTGGTCCTTAGAATATGCTCTGTGCGCTAGCTGTGTCAGTGTCACTGGAAACTTCTGGGGCAGGCAACTTGGGACCCTGGTTTAGGCTTAACAGATCAGACATTCCAGAGGAAGCAGGGAGCATCTCATCTCATGTTTAACAAGTTCTTCTTAGTCTGATCATTGCCTCTGAGGACCACAGAAGGTAAGAGGAAAATTAGAGCTCTAGGTTTCTTGCCTCAATAATACTGTGCAATGAGTCCTGGGGGAAGGTTTCTCTTATTCTTCTGCTGTGTCGAAGAAGAAAGCACTGTAGGAATGAACCCAAACAGGTCTTTTTCCTGGTTGGTGAATAAGAGACTGCAGTGAAAAATAAGGAGAGTCCTAGACTTCTTTGCTAGCCTCTGAGTTATAATCCTGCTCCTAATATTTCAGATATCAAGCAAGTATTAAAAACCCACTGGTTCCAAGTTCTCACTGAGATATAAGAAATCAAAGGACATGAAGTCTACATATCTAGTGAAATAATCAGTTAAAAGCTGACATTGAATATATGCTCCATTTTTTCCCTTATCAATTCAAATATTCTGTTCTTTGGAATTCTCTGATGCTTTAGAAGTGGGCACATGTAGTGTTCATGACTATAAACCTGCTAAGATAGAAGGATCATGGTTCAAAGCCAATAATCCAAGCAACTCTTATTTCCAATAAACTAGCAAAAAGCCAGAAATGGAGGTATAGCCCAAGTGGTAGAAAAACAGTCTTGAGTGAGAAAGTCAAGCAAGAGTACAAGTCCTTGAGTTCAAGCCCAAGTACCTATATACACCTCCCTCCACCCCATACACACACTCGATTGCCTTTGGGATATTGACTTGATTTCCAAGTTAGTACATTGAGTCCTAAGGTTATCTCTGGAAGGGATGTATTTGCTGACAACTTGTTAATTTTCTTACCTTCTCATATGAATGTTCTTATTCCATGAAGTCTGATTACTTATTTTCATGCCAGTATTTATGGAGGGCTCCAGGTTCTTGAGCATTTGTTGCCTGTATGTACCAGCAGTTTCAGGATGTCCTATTATCCCAGGTTTTTCTCTTTACAGCATCTGGTCAAATGATACAAAACATCCATATTTAAATGGAATAATATAAATCTATGCACATCGATAACATGTTTCATTTTAAATTGCCAATCTGTGATTAGAGTCCACTTCTTTTTTTAATTTTTTTATTGTAATTAGTAAAAGGGTTACATGATATTTGCCAGATAGAACGTGCATTAATTCACATACATTGATACCCTTTCACATGTCTTGGTACCCGTTTCCCTCCGCCCCCACACCCCCCACCCGTCTTGGTTTTCCCCCCTTCCCTATCAAATTTCAAATATCCAAATACAAATAAATTCAATATATCAGATAACAAAGTGAGATACTATACCGATATGAGATAACCAAGGGACAGCAAAGGAGATGAGAGACAACATAGTACATTAAGGACAACAATCATTCATTATATGGCTTTTGTTTCAGTATCCTGGAGGTCCTTTCAATTAGCTTCACATTATATGTCCTTATGTATCAAGATTTTGCTCTATTTAGAGTCCACTTCTTTTATATTTTTCTCAATTCTTTAGGCAACTATTTTTTTCTTTCATATATTTTTTATTGTAATTAATAGAAGGGTTACATTATATTCACCAGATAGAAGGTGCATTACTTCACATACATTGATACCCTTTCTCATGTTATGGTCCCCATTCCCCCCACCATGTTGTTTTCTCCCCTTCCCTATCCAATTTCAAGTAACCAATCAGGCATATATATAATATATCAGATAACCAGGTGAAATACTGTAACAATATGAGATAACCAAGGGACAACAAAAGAGATGAGAAATAACATGGTACATTAAGGACAACAATTGCTCATTATATGGCTTGGTGTTTCTATATCTTGGAGGTCCTTTCATTTAGCATCACACTATATGGCCTTATGTATCTAGGTTTTGTTCTATTGTAAATCTCTGCTAGGAGAGCCCAAGGTTTCTACTGATTATGACAAATGAGGGAAACCATTGAGACTATGTTCCTTTGAGTCTGGCTTACTTCACTTAACATGATTTTTTCTAAGTCTTTCCATTTCCTAACAAATGGGGCGATGTCATTCTTTCTGACAGCAGAATAGAATTCCATTGTGTATAAATACCACATCTTGTTGATCCACTCATCAACTGAGGGGCATCTGGGTTGGTTCCATATCTTTGCTATGGTAAATAGTGCTGCAATGAACATCGTTGTGCTAGTGGCTTTAGTCTGTCCTTGTTGCTGGATGATTGGGTAAATGCCAAATAGTGGAATTGCTAGGTAATAAGGGAGTTCTATGTTTAGTCTTTTGAGGAACTGCCATACTGCTTTCCATAGTAGTTGAACGAGTTTACACTCCCAGAAACAGTGCAGTAGTGATCCCTCCTGGCCACATCCCCTCCAGCATCTGTTGTTATTAGATTTCTTGATCCTGGTCATTCTAACTGGAGTGAGGTGGAATATTAGAGTTGTTTTGATTTGCATTTCTTTTATGGCCAGAGATGTGGAGCATTTCTTCATGATCGAAACACAGTGATTGTTGGTGACTTTAACACACCACTCTCACCTATGGACAGATCAACCAGGCAAAAACTCAACAGAGAAACCTTAGAATTGAACAACTGTATAGACCAACTAGATCTAACAGATATTTGCAGATTATTTCACCCAGCAACAACACAATATATGTTTTTTTCAGCAGCACATGGAACATTTTCCAAAATAGACTACAATTAGGGTATAAAACACACCTGGGCAGATTCAGAAACACTGAAATTATTTCCTGCACTCTCTCAGACCACAAAGGAATCAAATTGGAACTGAACACCAATCTCCACCAACGAAACCCTGTAACTCATGGAGATTGAACAACACACTGTTGAATCAACAATGGGTCATCGAGGAGATCAGAACAGAAATCCAACAGTTTATGAAATTTAAGAAAAAGGAGCTCACAAAATACCAGCTCCTTTGGGACACAGCAAAGGCAGTACTCAGAGGAAAATTTATAGCTCTGAGTGCCTACAATAACAAATTGGAAAATCTCAAACCAACAATTTAATGTGTCACCTTAAGCACCTGGAAGAAGAGCAACAAACCAACCCTAATCCCAGTAGAAGGAAGCAAATTATTAAAATCAAAGCAGAATTAAATGAATTGGAGTCCAACAAAACTATAGAAAGAATCAACAAAACAAGGAGTTGGTTCTTTGAAAAAATTAACAAAATTGACAGACCCTTAGCAACTATTTTTTTTTACAGAATCTCATGAGTAGTCAGTCACATTAGTATTATGAGATTGATAACATTGTCTCTAGTTGAGTAACTTTCCCCAAATCACACAGAACAGGACAAAAATAGTTACAAAGAAAGAAATGAACGAACCAGAAAGCAAACCCCAGTGATGTTTTTCTCTCCAGGGGCCAATATTCTCTCCAAAGAAGAAATTTTCCTGATTCTTCTGCTTGTTTCCTAAATGTGCTCAATGTATGCATAAGGGTTTCTCTGATTCTGGAAGCTGCTGAGATGGTGTTAAAATTCCAGTTTAATCAATCAACCAATTAGTATTTATTGAATGTGTGCTGGGCACAGGACTTTACTTGGTGCTGTAGGCATTAACAAAAAACTGAAACTGATCACAATGCAAAGAAGAAGAGAAACCTCAGATGAGCAACTCTGGCTCAGTACATGAGCATTCTGAAGAGTGTTAGACAGGAGTGGCCTGAGATCCAGGCATAGTGGCAGCCTGGCTATCAGGTATGTCAGGAAATGTCTGACATTCCTTTAGCTTTTCAGGTTTCCTGGAATGTCGATCTACATTCCAAGTCTTACTGTGTTCCTGGCATATTTCAGTTTTGACATTAGCTCTTTCTCCAGTTTATGTATGAGCAAACCAAGACCCTGAACAACGGAATGAGCTTCCTTGACATGGGCTTTTTGGCAAGAGGTAGAGATGATCATCAAACCCAAGTCTTTTGATTTTGAGTATGGAGCGCTTTTTTGGCATCATTTATTAGAACACTTTGTAGATAGAGGCTTGCTAATATTTATACTTTCCCCAAAGTGTAAAATATAAGTGTCTAATGTAAAAAAATAACTAACTGGAGTTCTAAACACCTGGAGGTTTTGAGAAATTCAGAGGGCAGTGTTTCCATGAAGAAAAGATCTTCCTGTCTTCACTTAATGAAAACAGTTGTTTATTCAGTTCTGTGCTAAAATATTCACATCCATAGAATATTAAAAAAAGAGCAGTTTACAATTTAAAAAAGAGCCAATTCAGAAGGTCCAGGTAGCTGTCTCCATAGCATTTTCCCAGAATGCCATCAGGAGCCTGGCTCATTAAATATTATTGTTGGTTCCTGGGACATCTACTAGCTGAGTGTGGATGGATGCAGCAACACAAGAGGATGAAAAAAATTTCCCTGCTTTATGAACAGCAAATGTTAGCTCAACCCTAAAGAATGAGGCAGACCTTGGAGAACCCCAAGCAAAACTATCTGCTAGAGGAGATAGTCCTAAGAAGAAACTTCCAGTATTTACTGTTGTTTTCTTTCTAGGTATAAGTTTAAAAGGATTCCTTTTGAATGTGGAACTTAAATGACTCAAAGACAACCTAATTGAAGTAAATGTTGTTGTTCCTGGTACTTTAGTTTGTTGTTTTGTTTTTGTTTTCTAGAGCTGAGGATTGAACTCAGGACTTTTCACTTGCCAGGCAAGTGCTTTTCCGCTGAGCTACATCCCCAACCCCTCCTGGTACTTCTTGATAACAAATGAACATTTCACTTTCTCACTAGGTATGAGAATGGTTTCAAGTAAAGATTCCCAAATATGTTCAAATCATTTCAAGTGTAAATTAGAAAATTGAAGTTCTCTAGTACCTGATATGAAGGTATATATGTACTAAACATCTACAAGTATTTATTGCTAGATCCACCTAATCTTTTGCATGTTGAATGCTTTTGTTAGAATCCTAATATTCTTCTGCATTTTTACAGTCATCCTAATACATGTAACAGCTGAGTGTTAATTTAAATCCTAATTCACAGAGAACTATTACTCCACACTATAATTCAGTTAATGGAAATATTCAACTGTAGTTTTTATGCCAGAAACATTAAGAAGACATAATATAACGCATGTAGTTTACAAATAAAACCGTGCCCAAATGGGCCAATTTTAGGACCAGCGCTTTATATAGAATCATTCTTTCTAATAGTGTAAAGCTCTGTTGACTGTAAGTGACCCACTAATCCTTACCTTACTTTACAAAGTTATCACAGAAAGGGAATCAACAGTAAACTTTAAGGAGTAGAGAGATTTCACTGGTTTCCAGGGCTCAGTTAGTGAGTAACGAAACATCCCTGCTCCAACCTTCTTACAGCCATCAGACAAGCTTCGTTCATCAAGTATGTTCACTCTCTGCCTTCTACTGTAGCTAAATTTTGACGAATTATCATTTTACCTTCTCTCAGATCAAGTAATTTATGTATGCCCTTGAATACGAAGAGCATATTATTAAGTAATTTCCTTTTTTTAAACAGTCTTGATTTTCTTGGAAAAAAAAGAATATGCAGGGAAATAATGAATATTCCTAGCGTAGCATTTTTTTCTTGTCCACAACTATTTCCATTTTTTTATTCTATATTCAGTACCTAAACTACTCAGTATGACCTGCACTCTTTCAGTGGAACCTATGTTTTTTTTTTATCTTATTATAATTTCACCATGGCATGCACTGGAAACCATATCTTTCCTTCCTTCCTTCCTTCCTTCCTTCCTTCCTTCCTTCCTTCCTTCCTTCCTTCCTTCCTTTCCTCCTTCCTTCCTTCTTTGTCTTTCCCTTTATTTTTGAAAGTCAAGTTTGTTGAGGAATGATTCATATAGTATAAAATGCACCTTTTGAATATACAACTTGCTAAGTTTTAAGCCACGCATATGTTTGTGTATGTCCCCACCACAGTCAAGATTGAGACTATTTCTGTTGGGCAGGTAAGAGCCTTCATTCCTTTTGTAGTAGCTTGTTTGCAGACTGATCTTTTTGGCACTCTGAAGCCCTGGCAGCCAGTCATCTTTTTTACTTTTGTAGTATTACACTTTCTCTAACACTAAATTGCCCTAAAAATAGGGCAATTCAACATGTACCCCTTCAATTTTGGTTCTTACGTTTAGCATAAGGCCTTTGAAAAATATTAGTGTTTTGAATACCCTGATATGTGTAGTTGTTCCCTGGCTGATATACATATAGTTTATGGCCGAGCCATAGAGTCACTATCCCTGAGCCTCTTTGTGCTCAAGGCTAGTACTATACCATTTGGGCCATAGCACCACAACCTGCTTTTTCTGAGCAGCTGAGATTCTCATGGACTTTTCTGCTGAGAATGATTTCAAACCATATTCCTCAGATTTCAGCCTCCTGAAAAGCTAGGGTTGCAGGTGTGAGCCCCTGGTGCATGTTCAATGCACTTCTCTTTGTGACCAATACAGACATAATGGTTCTGCTTGCAGGAATTGTCAAATGTGTATGCAATGAAAATCACTTGGGAAGTATAAAAAAAAATCTTGAGTCTCTGGCTCTGCTGTATCCCAATTACATCAGGATCTCTGGGGGAAAGATCCAGAATCATAATATAAAAAAATGATGTGAGCTAGGGAGCAGGATGAAGCAGTAGGTATGCCAGAGTCAAGGTCATACTTCTATGAATGCTGCAGTAATTGGCTGTGGGTGTGGCATGCACACCAGGATTTCAAAAGCTCCCCAGGTGATTTTTAATATGCAGCCAAGTTTTCCATTCACAGCCCTAGCAGTGGTCTCATTTTCTGGTTCACAAAACAATTGCTTAGGAGCAGAAAAGCCCTGACTGTGACAGTCAACACCTTCAAGGAGGCAATGGAAGCAGGTGGGGAAATCTGCAATTCAGATAATATGACCTCATTTTTGCAGGCTCTGAAACTTGGTACTAATTACATTTGTCTGATGCAAAAATTACCATGTTGTACACCTGCCTCAAGGTTGTTGTTGGTGGTAGTGGTGTGTGTTGCCTCTAAAATTTGTAGCAAAACACTGGTTATAGTTCAGGCATCCCTAAGGCTGGAAATAGAAAGTTAGCCACAAGTGTAAAAGGAGAACAACTG
This sequence comes from Megascapheus bottae, assembly GCF_031878675.1. NCBI lineage: Eukaryota > Metazoa > Chordata > Mammalia > Rodentia > Geomyidae > Megascapheus > Megascapheus bottae. Next base: position 16,218,684 of record NC_143527.1, on the reverse strand, counting down.
GGGAGCTGCTGACAGAAGCAATTCCCACACTCTTCTTCATTGTATTGTCCTTGGCCCTGACTTTGGTTTAAAGAACAAAACAAAACAAACATTGCTTTCACATGTTGTTGCTCCCTGTTTTGACTTTAGGAATTAATGGTGTTTCTTTGCTTAACTTACAGCAATTAATGGTGTTTACAGTGGCAGAGGACAATTAATGCTATTGCATTGTTATAAAATACCAAGTTAAGGATAAAAAATATTTAGGTTAGTAATCAAGAGCACATTACCTGCTGACTTTGACTTGTCCCCTTTTAGCTGGTTGTATGCACAGCTGCTTCTCCGTGGGTTACAGGATACAAAAAGAAACAAAAAATTATGATTATGATTACTGAGGCATGGCAAAGCTGCAATCCAGGCAGAATGTCATGGTGGATATAATTTTTTGTCCTCAGAATTAAGAATGGACAAGTCTTTGTTACTTGTCTCTTGAGCATATTAGAATCACTTTTTTCCATCTAAACTTATTTTTGTGGCTCAGTGACTATGGTTTTACTATTAGCTTTCTCTGTTCTTTCCTGACCCAACCATGAGTCGTGCATCATTTTGCAACAACCAAAGGCTTCATCTGTGTTTGAATTTGGCAAACAGAAAACTGTACCGTAATTTACTCCCTTAATAACCCAGTGTTTCTGTTCCAAATAACTGGCGTATATACTTAAGACTTATACCTCACTCCACTTTTCTCTGTTTTTTCAAATGATAGTCTCTTTGAAATGGAAGTGTATCTACCAAATTTGCTTTGTACCTCAAGTCACGTTCTTGGTTGGTTGGTTGGTTGGGGGCTTTGTTCTGTTTGATGTGTTCCTTGATTCAGGGCAATGGAACAGCCACTGCTGTAGCTGTTGCAGAAGAGAAAAATATAGAAAGCTGTGGGCCTGCTCATCCCATCTCACACCGTGTAGGGCAGGGACAAGTAAATGCAGTGATGCCCACAAGTAGGCCAAATGTAGATTGCTCCTAAAGCAATACTCTAAGATGATAGACCACCTTTAAAGATGCCTTTGGGCTAATTAGGTGAGCTTTTGTGTTTGTGTGTGTGTGTGTGTGTGTGTGTGTGTGTGTGTGTGTGTACATGCAAAACATGCTTGTACAGGCCATTTTGGGAATAAAGAACTAAAGAGTTTCTACAGTGGAAATATAGGTGACAACACTATTGAAAACAACCAAAAAGGTGAGTTCAAAACCTTCACACAACAGATGAAATAATTAAATAATTATGACTTAGAGAAGGGCAGGATTTTCTCCATTGTCATACAGGGAACAAGAAGTACAACTGGAAATAGACCCAGTTTTGAATCAGGATAATGTTCTTTGCGTTGTTTAGTATTATTTGTCTTAATCTATTAATTCTGAGGAAAGTTTCAAAAAACAGTGTCTTGAAGCCCAGCTATAGAAGCTGTGGACTCAAAATATGTGACCCTTGAACAGATTTGCCTCCAATAATTCTTTCTAAATAGGCTTTTTGACTGAGGACATGTTCTAGTTTCTAATAGCATTTAGATTTGGTTATGGCTTCTAAATGTTAATTTGTCATGTGGGATTTTGTATAATTTTATTTAGAGGATGAACAACAATGTAGTAGTATAGTGTTGTTGAAATAAAAGTGTAAATTTAAAATACATAGTCTGCCAGAGTGTGGAGATAATCATTTATTTATTTTTTTTAAGAGAGAAATGGATTCACCCCAATCAAAAGATAGGATTAGTCAGGCATGACCTAGTAAATTGAATCAGACAGTTATAGAGCATTAGATGTTCACAGCATTGACCTTTTTAATGAGAAATGGATCTATTAGATCTGTTTTACCCTGCTGTAAAATATTTTATGAATTTGAACAGGGCCCTCCATCATTTAGATAGATATCAGGATCTGAGAGTGGGTTAGACTGAAACCAAGTGAAATGAGCTTTTGATGGCCTGGCCGGGTGGAACATGTTTAATTTGTTAACTTGCTGACCCTCTTTCTTTCACAAGCCAAAAGGCTCAAAGGACCAGACACCAGTGAATACCTTTTATAAAGAGAAGAATAAGACCAAAGCAACCCAGCAGAAGTCCTTTGGAAAAAAAATCGCATAAAGTATGCAGTCTCTCCTGCTGGGGGAGAGGACAAAGCATCTGCCTCTCTGCTTTCATGTCACATCCACAGCTCCTGTCCTTAAATGCAGCTTCAGGGCCTGACAACTGGAGTTGACTAGTTAAGTAGATCTTAAGTTCCATCTTTAAAATCACCCAGCTGTTCTCTTTTCTCAAAAATAAAACCAACCCAGCTGGCGGGTGGGAGTCTCACACTGTGACCCAGGATGCTGTGGCCTAGAGACAGGTGTGGGTGGGAAGAGGAGGAGGGAGGGAGGGCTTGGTGGAGGCAGCAGGTGCTGCATCTCCCACAACCAACTTCTCTGGTCCATTGCTGCTCCCTGGGTGGGGTTGTTCAGGGAGAGGGTGGCCAGAAGGTACTTGAAAGGGTATACTGTGCTTTGCAGACACATGGGAGGTATAATGGGATCTTTGAGTGTGGGACCTGGAAAGGGGGTCTTTGAAACTGATCAAGTCCAGTCATTTTAGAGAAACTGGTGTCCACAGGCAGACACACATGGTCCAAAGACATATAACTCACTCTAAGTCCAGGTATTTTGACTTCAGGGAGAGCTCTGACCATTCCTAAAGCAATAGAATACAGACAGAGCTGACTTAGACTCTGACAGCAAAAATTGTGTCGTATCACTGGGTCCTAACAATATAAACCATGTTATAAATAATGTGCAGGAGAACAAGAACACTGTCTGTAATGCTACTGAATGTTCCAAACATACTCCAATAGGTCTCTTATTTTCTGTGTTTCTTTGGTGCTACTTCTGTATGATATTACATGTCTGTATACATACAGCAATGTAAAATATTAATATTTTGATAAATATGAATTTAGAATTTATGTGTAAATATTATTTTTACTACTACTATCTACATATAAAATATTAATATTTATTGAATACATGGTTGTGGCCCTGGGAATAGTGGAAAGGGAGCATTAAGGATGTACCTAGATTCTTTCCCCAACATGGCTGCTAGCTGATCAGAGGTACAATGATGATTTTCTATGTTTAGCCTTTCTCTAATTCAGGTCCTTTCTTAGCCTCTTGTCTCTAGAACCTTTGGTCTTTGATAGTCTTTGATCCCTAAGTATTCCTTTGGGATATTTCTTCTTTTACTCAGTATCTTTATAAAAGCATTTATTTCCCTAGGTCTTTGTACCCACTGAGGTGGCAATATTGCTTTAAAATGTGATCACTTTAAAAAGTGGTTACAGCCAGTCATGGGTGTTTCATGCCTGTAATCCTGGCTATTCAGAAGTCTGAGATCTGAAGATTGTGGTTCAAAGTCAACCTGAACAGACCAAACTATAATTAATCAAGTAAAAGCTGGAGCAAAGGTGTGTAGTTCAAGTAGTAGAGCACCACCTTTGAGTGAAAAAGTCGAGCAAAAGCAGTGTTGGTACAGGCATGCACGTACACACAGACGCACACACTCACACTCACACACACACACACACACACCAGTATTGGTAGTTAAAGACTAGAGGTGAGATGGATGCTCTGTCTCCTCCTTCCTCTTGCAAGATGACAAGTGATTCAGAAGTCAACTTTATTGTCTAAGCCAAAGAAATGATATGTGACAGCAATTTGAGGATACATCTTGAGTGTGCCAACTGACCCTTTTCTCGATATGAATTTATCACCTGCTGGTCTAATTCTAGCCAGCCAACCTGCATTTCCTTCCTCAGATGGCCACAGTATATGATGTGGGAGGAAATTTACTTCTCTGTTGTTCCCTGGGTCCCACAGGTGGTTGTAAGGATAGAATGAAAGTAATGTATATGGAAGCGCTGACTATAAAGAAAAACCTGGGAAGTACTGGTTGTTAAAATGAACGTCCAGAAAGAGCAGGGCTCACCTATGAGGCAGGATGCGGCTGCTGGATAGGAGAGTTCACAGAACAAGTGCTGTCATTAGGCACGTATCTCCTCCAGGTAAATTTCTACTGGTGAATGAACTTCAATTAAAACCTAGATTATGGATGGAGGAACCATTTCCAAGCCTGGTCAATGTTGAAAGTTCATTTAGTTTTTTTCTCTTCTCATTCTCTATTCTCCTTCATCCATTCCTACTCTCATAATTGTCCTCTTTCCCTTCTCATGAAGACTTTGTTATATATCCACACTGGTCTTTGCCACTGTCAGGTTACCCAGCAGGGATGGACTCTAAGCTTCAGGAGATAGTACAATTTATTTCCCACCCATGTAAGAGGAGAAACGTACACACATTTGGATAAAGGAGAAAATGTAATTAACCTGCTACCCATCACTCTGGAGTGAAATTTCCTCTCCACCATGTCCATAGAGAGACTGACATTTTCTTGACTTTCTCTTATCTTGGCAGACAATTCTGCCATTATAGCCATAGTGGCCCAATCCTGCCTGGTCTCATTCAAGATACATCTTGATGGCTGAAGTTAAAAAAAAAAAACTGAAGAATAATTAAAGGTATTGGGGGAAGAGAGGGGAAATTGCCGGTAATCCCTGGCATGGATCCATGTAGGCAATACACAGGAACTAATAGATTCACCTGGGATTTGAAGAAGGGATGTAGAATGGTGCTTACTGTGCAAGAGCAGCCTCCTGGCTGACCATGTGTGTGTCGATGAAGTGTGGCTGTGATGGCATTTGGGGCCCAGCCGTGCTCTGGCAAGTTAGCTACTTCGGATGACTTCTCAGAGGAAAAGGCAGCAAAAGAGAAAGTCTTTGACCTCTGCTTCTGACAGGCTAAGTCTGGGTGCAACCAAGCGGGGCCTTGTTTTCCTTTCCGCATTTAAAGATCTTCTAGAGCAGCCCGGTAATGCCCTAAAATCACTTCTGCAAAGCCAAAATAAACCCATGAACAGCATAAAACAAAGTAGTCAAAACTTATCTCTGTACATGAGTCCCCTGTTATCTGTAGTTTTAACTTTCTACAGCTTGAGTTATGACTCAGCCACAGTCCAGCAATATTGATACTGAAAGAAAAATTCTGGAAATAAACAATTCATAGGTTTTATATAACCTACAGCACATTATTGCAATTTTCTGTGCTATATTTAGTTATTAATCTGTTACTTTGCTACATTTATAAGTTATAATTTGTTATATATATAAGTTATACATACATACATGTACGTATAAGAAAAATACTGTATAGGGTTTGACATGCTTTTGTTTTCAGGCATGCACTGAGCACATTGGAATATACTCTTCATAGACAATTGCAACGTAGAGTTAGCAGGCTGTTGCTTTCTTCACAAATTGATCTCACATGAGTGATAGGATGTACTACAACAGCATAAATGAAGTACAGCTTCCTCTTGTCTTTGATCTCATGAAGTATATTCTTCATAGTCCAGTAGATGCATAAATATGCATGGGTTGCCATGAGTTAAGGCACTGTAATTTGGGGGCAGTGATTTGTGGGAAGCACTTTTAAGATATGTACAGCCAAGCACCAGTGGTTCACATCTGAAATCCTAGCTACTCAAGAGGCTGAGATCTGATTATTGTGGTTTAAGCCAGCTTGGGCAGGAAATTAAGCACCAAGAAACCCCAAACTATCATTGTAACTTAAGTAGTAAAGTGCTAGCCTTGAGTACAAAAGCTCAGGGACAGCATCCAGGCCCTGTGTTCAAGACCCAGGATTTGTATGTTATACACACACACACACACGCACACACGCACACACACGCACACACACAATTAAATTGTATATTATACTCAAGTTTTATAGTTAAAACTACCCACTCTGATGAGACAACACTCAACATCCCTTGCCAGAAAGGAAGTGCATATCAAAACAACTCTGAGACTCCATCTCACCCAGTTAGATTGGCAAACATTGTAAATTCGAACACCAAATATTGGAGGAGATGTGAGGGATAAGCAACCCTATTGCACTGTTGGTAGGAATGTAAACTAATATAAAGCACTTTTGTACAGCAGTCTTCAGGTTCCTCAAAAACTAAACATAGAATATCCATATGACCCAGCCATAACACTCCTGTGTATCTTTCTACCTGGAACAGCAGAAGCCACAATATTGTGAAGACATGTGCATATGTCTTCACATGTGTATTGCTGCATTATTCACAGTAGCCAAGTTATGGAAACAGCCTGGATGCCCTACAAAAGATTAATGGATCCAAGAAAATGATGTGATCCTATACACAATGGAATTTTACACAGCCATGAAAACGAATAAGATTATGTTATTTGCAGGGAAATGGATAGATGTAGACCAAATCATTTTAAGTGAGGGAAGCCAAATTCAGAGACAAACCGCACATGTTTTCCTCTCATATGTGGAAACTAGATCTAACATATAATGGGACATGATAAATTATATTGGACTCTAGGCATTCACACACAGTGAGACCAAGGGAGGATATTCTTAGGGGAGAAACACAAAGATGCAATGCCTATGTGCCTCTAACTATATAAAATAGTATTTATTGAAATCAACTCCAGAAAATGGAAAAAAAGAGGATTTTTTGTTGTTGTTAAAAAGTACCCACTCTCAGAAACTGAATCTGCTTTAATAAACAGATGTCCTACCTCTCACTATAGCTCGTTGTACCATGGTAAAAATGTAACAGCAGTGTAGTTCCAGGGGTCTTGACAAGCTATTCTCATTCTTCTGTGTCTCAGTTCAACACCCTTTACTAAGAGGGATAGGCTTGAAGTGTCTGGCAGGGTTTCTAGTGGAAGAGCTTTGTGAGAATGAGCGTGTCATTTGTTTCAGCCCTGGCAAACAGCAGGCAGGTCTGTGGATCTGGCATTGCATATCCACATCAAGCAGATGTCCCTGAGGGGTCTTCTCCAAGGCCACTCTGAGGTGGCAACAAATGTGATGAACAGAGAGAGAACCGCTCTGTGGATAAGTACAGCTCTGCAGATGGTTTTCCTTGTCTTGATGCTGGGTTTGGCAGAAGTGCCAGGGAAACCATCCACCACTGGGGGAAGGTAGCCATCTTCACTGACAAGTCTGATCACATGTCTAACGTTGAATACTTGGGACTCTGGAAATACAAAGATAAATCAAACCTGTGCCGGGTGTCAGAACAGGAAGCGATAGGCTAGCTACCCATGTTACTAACACTGTTGGAGTGCTGAGTGGCTTTTCTCTTGTATCTACCCATATTCTTGTCCTGTCACTAATGCTCTGTTCTACACATCCTCACCGAGGGGTTTCCTGGGGATAACAAAACTTCCCAATCTCTGCTAGATAGCATTCTGATGGGAGGTGATCTGCTGTTTTCCTCTCCTGAATTCTCAAATGTTGGACTGCTGTAAGATGTTGCACGTTCCTTGGCCCCAAATTTCCCTCAGTGAACTCAGGACGTGTTTGCATGTGAAAACCAGTCATCCATCCATGGCATCTGAGAGAGAGAAGAGCAGAGGGAGCTGCAGCAATGTATGCTGCATGGGTCTCACACAGCTAAGCTTGCTGAGTAAAGCTCTGCCCATGCTGCCAGGCCTAAGGCTGTTCCCCAGTTGGCTGAGCCCTGGTGAGAGAGGCTTTTGCTGGCCACAGACATCCCATCTGGCGTCTACAGCATTATAGACGAGTTAGGCTTAATAGGGTATGGTAAGAAAGCATCTTTGCTAGTCAGAGCCCTGGCTGCAGTCCGATACCATACCCTAGGGCCATTTTTCTCATCATAGTCATCTGTAGTGCTGTGACTTAGAGTCCTGACAGCAGGAACCCAAGTAACCATATCCCTAAGTGTGGTGACTAGGACAAGAAGATTGCATTAAAGACCTATGAGCCAGCACTATGACATGTACCCTCCTGCTTGCCCTCACTTCAGAACAAGCAGGGTTGAAATGCTCTGGGAGCACAGCCATAGGACAGTAGGTAGTGATTATTATTCAGTACCATGAAAAGTTCCCGGCTGACTCTCCTGTTTTTTGTTTTTGTTTTTGTTTATTTCCCTCATAGTCACTCATCATTTCAATGGAAGAAACATTTCTGAGGGAACAATTCTGTTCTAAGCAGTGAATAGAGCACTGGTCTGTACAACCGGCACTTGAAGCTCATTTACCACCTCTGATATTGATCTCTCAGTAGCTACATTCTAGTGGCGGAGGTGGGGGTGAGGGGAAGGGCCATCTTGTTCTGGCAAGATTTTCATGATAATTTCCTTCCTGGGAAAATCCAAAGTCGTCTTAGTACTACTGCTATATGCCTCTTGTATTCTCTAAATTTTTATTTTTATGTTGGTACTTACATTTGAACTCATAGCCAAACACTTGCTAAGCAGGTGGTGAGACACTTGAGCTCACTTGAACCACACCATCAGCTTTTCTTCTGCATAATTCTTTCTTTTGTGCCAATCTTGGGGCTTGAACTTGGGGCCTGGGCACTGTCGTTGGACACTTTTTGCTTAAGGTTTGTGCTCTACCACTTGAGTCACAGCACTACTTTTGGCTTTTCCTGTGAATGTGGTACCAAGGGATCGAGCCCAGGGCTTTGTGCATGCTAGGTGAGCACTCTACCACTAGGCTATGCTCCCAGCCCTGCATTGATTCTTCTTTTTTTTCCCCATCATTGATTCTTTTAAGATAGAGTTTTGTTTTATGCCAGTCTGGACTGTGATCCTTCTATTTGTGTTTCTTGGTGTTGTTAGGACGACAGGCATAAACCATCACATTGTGCTTCCCCTGGAGCTAGAAGAACATTTGCATACTAGTTGTGTTCAGGTAGGCTGTCCTTAAACCACAATCTGTTGCCCAAGTAGCTAGGATTGCAGACTGGAGGCTGCTGAACCTTGCTGGTTCTTTGATGTTGCTGACTTGGGTTCTGCCCAGTTTCTAAGTTCTTTCTTCTTTCTGATTCATATTGCAATTCTAGTGTCAAAGATTGCCTTGACTCTTTGTATTCATGTCTTTTGTAAGCTGTGAAATGATCACTTGATTTCATTGTCACTAAAGTTTTACTTAGATTATCATTTCATAATTGCACAGTACTTGACAGAGGCATGAAATGGACCAATGTGCCCTGAAGTATTCAGGTTAGTGCAATTGCTTTAGTTGGTTTCTCAAGAAATTTAGTATGAGATAGCTGACATGTCCTTCTTCCTCCTTCATTTTGAACTACTGTTTGCTTGACCAACTACCTTGCTATGCTCAGAATAGCAGACTATTTTACCCTTGTTTCCTGGAAAGGGGAAAGAGGCCTGACTTCTTTCCTGGGTAAAATGGAGGTGCTTGATTTGGGAGGGTTTTTTTTATTCCCCTTGGTAAAACTTAGATTTGAACTCAGCCTTGTTTGGTCCTATACCACTTGAGTCTCACCTCCCACTGTTTTTTTGCTCTTTTTTTTTTATAGACTCTTGCATCTTTCTCAGACTTTGATGGTTATACCTAACATCTGTGTATCTGGGATTATGAACATACAATCATTAAACCCTCCTTTTTGGTTGAAGAAGAGTCTGTCTAACTTTTTGCCCAGTCTTATCCTGAACTATAACCTTCTTTGTCTCCACATCCTGAAATCTGAGATTATAGGCCTGAGAGTATATGTCCATGCTTGGCCTGGACATTCTTGATTTTCCTCTCAAGGAATTTCTTCTTTGTTCATTATCCTTTCATGATTGTGTTGAGAAGAACCAAGAAAAAAAAGGTCTAATTTAAGACAAAAGAATACATGGTAAACTGAGTTTTCATTCCAAATTAGTAAAGTCAGGTCAATGCCTTCCTTTTTTTTTTAATGGAGTGGATCATTGTTCTGAGAGTTTAACGTATCATTGCTCTAAGAGTTTAACATTCTTCTGAGTTTAACATAGGATCTCTGATTTAAAGGCCCATGCAATGTGAATCCCAGCTTATTGTGAAGACAGCAAAGGAATGCAGATATCATTGGCCCAAAGGCTCCACATCTCAGAAGCCGAGGGCTAGCATGTAATGTAGGCATTCTACAGAGACTATGCTGCAGACAGAACCTTCTATGCTGCTAAACATAGATATCTGAGGTTGTCCCCCCACTGGTTGATTGATGGGTTCAGTGGCTGTCTCCCACTTTTATCTTTCTCCCATCCCCAAATTCTGCTATGCCTCAAATCTTGCTGTACATATTTCCCAGGGCTGTCATTACAAACCATAGGCATAAAGCTATTAAGAAGTGTTTATTACAGTTCCTGAAGAAAAAAAGAAAAGTCTAAATTTGAGGTGTAGACAAGGCCAGGCTTCCTCTCTGAAAGCCCCAGGCAAGGAGTCTTGCTATCTCTCCCAGATCCAGGTGGCTTTCAGTGCTCCATGGCTTATGGCGGCTTACTTCAGACTTGGTGATTCTAATCTGTCTCCTCCTCTGATCATATAGGGATGGCCGTCATGGGATGTATGGGTAGTCTTAATCTGGGATGGTTTGATCTTGAGATCATTAGTTGATTGCATTTGCAAAGCCCCTAGCTCTGGATAAAATTACATTCTGAGGTTGTAAGAGAGCATGAATTTGGTGGGGATTGCCCTTCATCCCATACACACACCAGTTAAGATTGATTCCTTTGGGTTCAGAATTGTTTGTTCAGGCTTTTAACAGTCACACATGTGCAGGCAATACATTATATATTTAGTGTTGTTTATCATGGACATTGGCAACCAGGAATCCTGACAGAATGTTGGAATAAAGGAATGAGCATACATTTCAGTTTATTTTTGCTTTGGGTAAATGCTTTATTGCAGATTATATCCTCCTGAGAATCTTGTGCAGAAGTGGAGAGAAGAGGCCATCAACCAGCCAGAGAAAAACCCCACCAACCCATTTGCTAACATGAGATCTCATTTGCAATGGGAGCCTGCATACATTTTTTCAAAATTATATTCAGAAGTACAGATTGTATATCTCACTTGGAACAATAAAAACAATTTCTAATTGCATAGAAAGCAAACTGCCAGGAGCAGAGCCTTTCACAGGCGTGAGTTCCACGACCCCTTCATTTTATCAAATGAGTAAACTGTCTCTCAGCTACTTTTAAAACCAAAAATGTCAGCTTCAATGAATCCATCTGGCCCTCTCCATGAATAATTTTTTTGTGTGTGGAGTCTTTTAGGAACAGAGCTGCTAGATGACTAAGAAGAGACAGAATTGAGCATGAGACTAAAATCATTTCCCACTGTGCTCTCAGTGACCGTAGGCCAACCTTTCATGTCTCATTGCCTCAGTCTCTCCATGAGCCAATTTACCTCCTAGGGATGCTGTATTACAGACATCCATTTAGATGAAAGTGGGCAGTCCTAGTGCCAAGAGTTTGTAGTAAACCCTTCATGTAAGTTGTGCCTCTGGGTGCTCTGGGGATTATGGGAGGAGGTGGTACCTTCTTTCCAAATAGATAGAAATTCATTAATTCAAGAATTATGACAATTCATTAATTCAAAACTTTTATCCAAATGTCCTCATCCTCACTTCATGTGAGAAGAGCCTTCAAAGCTACCACAGAGAGAGGCATTCAATTGGGAAAAAAGCTACACTGAGTTTGGAGTCTTATGGACACTCATTGTATATTGAAGATGATGCACAGAGTTAAATAACTTGCTCATGGTCAGTGACTGTGGGTATCACATGCCTTCACACATCTTAGAATGGGAATTCATTCAGCTATGAATTCAGATGTTGTACTTCCACAGTAAACCTGTATGCTAACCTCATATTGCCTTTGATGTTACTGGCTTGTTTTAAGCCAGCAGTTTTCTTGCTCACATTTTGAAGAAAAATATTTTTAAATGCCTAATTGAAAAAATCATGTTACAAACATACACACATATATGGAAGGTAGGCAGTGTAAAATGATCAGCTCAGAATAATTGTTCTGTGTGTGTGTGTGTGTGTGTGTGTGTGTGTGTGTGTTGGGATTATCCACACTTCTCGGGATTTATTTGGATTCATAGTTATCTCACTGTACTGGTTATCACATTGTATCACTTGCATCCATCTGCTACTATGTTTCCATTAACCATGCTCTCTCTCTATTCCCTCCCACCAACACCCTCAGTTCTGGCACCCACTACTCTTGTGTTCTACTTCCACTTTTTAGCTTTCATATAAAAGTGAGAGCATGATATTTCTCTTTCTGCACATTTATAAAATGTCCAGTTTTTCCATGTACGTTGCTACAAATGACAGAATTCCATTTTTATGGTTGAATACTGTTCCACTGCATGTACCAACCATATTTCCTTTATCTTTTCTTTTATTTACTGGACCTGTAGGTTGATCTTATGTCTTTGTTGCCTGAATTTTTTGTTTCTTTTCATTTTTCTATTGTGAGATCTAGACTCAAGCTTGGTACCTCATGCTTTTCTCATTGGCTGGTACTCTACTAAAGGAGACACATCTCCAACCCCTGTTGCCTGCACTTAAAAAAATCTATAACAGCTTTTTCTTCCTTATCCAGTATTCCAGCTTTTTTTTGTAATCTATGTAGAAATATGAGTTAACCCTTTGAACTGTGTTAGCTCCTAGGCTCCAATGCTTGGAACCGGCATTGCATCTTTCTCGTAAAAACTTACTACCTCGTAGAAGTAATGAGTAGGTAGGGAGGATAATGCACAGAGTCCTAGGAGCACATCCTGGGCCTACAGTAAACATTCATGTCTTAGAAGTCCTCATAGATGCTTTTGCTGCCCTCAACCGCTACACATCTTGAACAATCCACATTGTATTTCCTAGGTGTTTGTTCTCAGCCTTTTCTTGTGTTCATATGATCGCAACTATCTTAACACACTATAGTTCTAAGAACTTGAGGATAAAAGAAAGTCCAAGAATTCTGATTTTGAAGACCTGTGGCAAGGTACCAAGGTACAAGTACCTGAACAGAATTATACTAAGTAGTAGGAAGTCAGTTCCGACCTTCTTTGTGGGAACCTTGTCTGGAATGCACATTTTTCTTATCAGGATGTTATTATATGTGATTTGTGAAATCCAAAATTTTTTTGTCCTTAATCAGAATTCACATGGTATTTTGTTTTCTCCCGTCGATATTCCTTTCTGGACATTTTCCTTGACTTTCAGTTCTTTTGCTGAAGATATACCCTATTTCCACCCAGGGCAGGAGAAATCAGAGAACTGCTGGTGTCTGAGCACGCTGGACCATTCTGAAAACAATGGCAGTGATCATTTCAGCTACGTTTTTTTGGGAAAAAAAATATGAGCCAGCTGCTTCCCACCAGGATTCCCATTAGCTTGTCATTTCCGTTAGCTGCTTTGCTGACTGCATGACAGGGGCCTGGCGGTTATCAAGCCATCCTCCCGGGTCCCCGTCTCGTCTCTCCTCAAGTGCTCCCAGTTGCAGCCACTTACTTGTTCACTTCTTTATCCTGATGTCTTCCCAACCCTCCTCTCATTATCCACAGGAAGAGAAATTGTCATTCACCTCCTGCCCAAGTAGATCCACACAAGCATTTTCTTGGGTTTTGCCACTAAGTGATTGTGCTCAAGTATAATATCTTTTGTTCTGACAAGTTATTTTTCAAGCTTTTACAAGAGCAAAATATTCAAATTTGAGAATGAATGAATCTTAAGTTCCAGAAAATGGTGCTTCAGGTATAGTTTGCTTCAGAAACGATTAAGAATTGATTTGAATCAATATTTACAGGGTACCCATCCCAGACTCTCTAGTTTACTAGATGCCAAACCACGTGGTCCATCACAGAGAGATACATTACCCATTTGTAAAATAAGAAAATTAATATGTTTTGGAATTAAATGTTACTTATCTCTTTTATCAAAGGGATACTGCTGAATATCTGTACTGGAAACTTTGTATTTTTGAGTTGCTTTCTTATAGCTAGCTTGTTGGTAAATGGCTATTGAACTAGATTGGCTTAGGTAAATAAGGCAAGCTTTTTAGTCTAGTTTCTTTATTTGAACATAGGTGTGATAATAGAACTATCTTGTAGATTTAGTGAAGTACAAATATTCTATAATGCCCTCTTCAATACTTCTATAATTTCTTCTGTAATCCATTTTTCCCTTTTCCTTTCTTTTTTCTTTTTTTTTTTTTGTTGTTGGTCATGGGGCTTGAATCTCTTTTGCTCAAGTCTACCAGTCAGCCACTTTAAGCTACAGTACTACTTCAGTTTTTGAAAGGTTAATTGGAGCAAGAGTCTTGTGAAGACTTTCTGTGTGGGCTGGCTTTGAATGGTGATCCTTAGACCATAGCCTCCTAAGTTTAGGATTACAAACATTAGCTCTTCTATACTTCTGTAGCATACTTTTCCTCTTCTTTCCCATTCTCTTTGTTTCCTCTCCAAACAGTAGCACCCCCTTTACAGTTATGTCATATTACTTTTAAGGTATATGTTGTGCTTATGTATGAAAGTGTGCAATATTTGTCTTTCTGAGATTGGCTTACCTAACATGAAAACCCCCAGTTCCATCTATTTCCTGAAAACAACATAATTTATTTCTACTTTATTTTCAAATAGCACTCCAGTGTGTGTGTGTATGTGTGTGTGTGTGTACATATGTTTTGCTTGAGGACTATATGCCATCATCTATTTCCCAGTCTCCTTGTTTTCACAATAAAATGCCATCAATTTAATCTCCCTCTCTCCTATATTCAGCTACTTTAGTTTTCATGTGGTGTGAAGCCCCTTTGTAACAAGGACTCCAGTGTTCCCTCTCATATAGAGAGGGGAGAAACCTCCACACTTCTTTCACATTTCCGTAGTCAAGGGGAAGTACTCACTGACACATTTCCTTTCCTCCTAGTGACAGTGAAGAAAGCTGGTCAGGAGGAAATCGAGTGAGTAGGTAGACTCCTTTTCCTTTCCTTCTCAGGGTACCCTTCAGTTTTCATATTAGAAGTCACTGTCAGAGCTTGTTCAAGTGTGATAACTTTTGCTTAATAGTTTCTGGACAAAGCACTAAAGTATCTCTTATAGTCAAGTTGAATAAAATTAGCTGGTGGCATGTGCAGTAGTAATCGGGGCTAGTTGAAATGATGTAGGGAGACCAGCAACACCCTTTAGAATACTTGAGTACTAGACTGACGGTTGAAGTTGTATAACCTTCTGACCTTACATCTTAGCATACTAAGGCATCCACTTTGATTTTCATATAATTTCTCACATCCTCATTTATACAACAATTCCCCAAAACTACAAATCATTTTAAAAAATTACAGTAATGCTAATAACACGTACTACAAACATGTCACTTTCAGCACCATGGAGAGCTCCCAGCATGTGACTGAGGTAACTGAAATAGGCATTTATATCTTGGTTTCCTGAGTTGATATAGCCTGTCATTTATTCACCAAATATTTCTTTTTTTAAAGGAATTTTTATTGTAATTAATAGAAGGGTTACATTTATATTCCAGATAGAAGGTGCATTAGTTCACACACATTGATACCCTTTCTCATGTTTTTGTCCCCATTTCCCTCCCCCTCTCCCCTCATCTTGTTTTCCCCCTTCCTTTTCCTATTTCAAATAAACAAATAAACATATATACAATATACCAAATAACAAGGTAAGATACTGTAACAATATGAGAATAACCAAGGGACGACAAAAGAGATGAGAAATAACACAGTACATTTAAGAACAACAATAACACATTATATAGCTCTTGTTTCCATATCCTGGAGGTCCTTTCATTTAGCCTCATCCTATATGGCCTCATGTATCTAGGTTTTGAGCTATTGTAATCCTCTGCTAGGAGAGTCCAATCACAAAATATTTCTTAAGTCCTACTAAGTATGACACATAACAACAACAACAAAAACCCCTAAG
Source organism: Megascapheus bottae (assembly GCF_031878675.1). Taxonomy (NCBI): domain Eukaryota; kingdom Metazoa; phylum Chordata; class Mammalia; order Rodentia; family Geomyidae; genus Megascapheus; species Megascapheus bottae. The sequence continues at coordinate 16,202,832 of NC_143527.1, read as the reverse complement.
GATCCAATGGTAGACATGCCATATATGTCCAATGCTGAGCTTCTTGTTCTTATGATGAGCTTGAAAAAACTATATCAAACATTTTCTTCAGAGTAGAGTAATTTCAAATACTTATTGAATGGTTATACATTCACAGTCTTATAGAAGGGATTTCATCACTTACTTTCCTCATTTACTAATATAAGCTTAGAGTGTCTTAAATTTTCAAACACCTGTTATTATGATATGAGAAGTGAAGAAATAAAAACTTTGTCAATGCTAATTCTACCATACTCTATTAGTCCATGGAGTTAAAAATTTTGCTCAGAATCAACCAGAGAGGATCAAAATTCTACGTAGTGATGATGTGATCTGACAGGGAAAGGTCACATTGTAGAAAAGTATCCATTCAGTGATTCTTTCATGCATTATGCCACAGATAAAAATACTACTACTGAATTTATACTTAATAATTTATTTTTAATAACTTTTTAATCTATGAGCTTGTTATATTTGCATGCACACACATATATACATGTATACACATATACACCGGTGTACTATATACATATTTTTACGTATTCATGTGCAAATACATATATGTATGCATACTTATATAGATATACATGCATGAATGTGAATATATGTGTATATGCAAATATTTTTTGCATATTTATTTCATAGGTGACAATACTGAAGCTGAAACTGATTAAATATCTAATTTCTATACATAGAATTGACAAGGGAGAAAAAAGTTTGATTTTTTTTTGCCAGTCCTGGGGCTTAAACTCAGGGCCTGAGTGCTGTCCTTGGGCTTTCTCAAGGCAAGAGCCCTACTACTTGAGCCATGGGACCATTTTCAGCCTTTTCTATGTATGTGGTACCAAGGACTCTAACTCAGGTCTTCATGCATGCTAGGCAAGTACTCTACCACTAGGCCAAACTCCTGGCCCCCAGAATTTGATTCTTATAATGGATTTCTCCATGATTCACAGAGATTTGATGTTGGTTGTAGTCACTGATTACATCGAGACTGAAAGGGAAGTAAATATTTGATGAATGAATAGATGAAAAAATGAATGAACACAACTGAGATGCCCAGGTCTTCCCAGATGTTGCAGACAGATTCAAAATTGGCCTTGACATTTATTAATAGTTTCTCAACTATAGAAGGAGAAAGATCAGGGTTGCTGAGATGCTGGAGGTGGTTCACGTTACTTTGGGAAAGGAAATTATTCAAGAAATTTGTGAGCTATTCATTAAATTGTTGGTAATTGGAAACTGGCCATGATAAAGTTATAGTAACTGCAAAATGGACAGAAACTACAAATTTTATAAGATTTTGTAGCAGTGCTGTGTAACAGAATGTCACTGAATCATGGTAATAATCTTGTCCTCACTGAAGAGACATGAAAATATGACTTTACAGACAGAACACAGTAAATGCCAACTGTATATAGAGGAAAAACAACAGGTGGCTGTAGTTATAATAAATTGGACTTTATATATTTTTGATTGGTAATATGCTTAAATTTTCGTATGTATATTAGTTATAGTAGTTGAAAAACTATGAGGCAAATGTTATGCACTGAAAATCTTAGAAAGGATTGAAAGTCCTTAGAGGGAACTAAAAAATGTCACCTGTGTATACACTAATTTGTTTATTTGAAATAGGGAAGGGAAGGGGAAAAACAAGATGATTGGGAGGGGGTGGAAGGAGGGAAAGTGAGAGAAAAACATGGAAGGTGTAGCAATGCTCAAGAAATAATGTACCCACTACCTGACAAATGCAATTTTAACCCCTCAATACATCACCCTGACAATAAAACACAATTAAACAATACCAACTGAAGATGGAATTAACACTTTGGGGAATCCATCTAGATAAACTAAAGGAAAATGAAACATTCTAGTTTCTAGTTTATTTTATCTGGATTAGATCAAATAAATATTTCTCACACTTGGTTTAGAATGAGCATTTTTGGTATAGGAAAATACCAAGTGAATGTGAAGACTGCATTGTTCAGCCTCTCTGGATACATCAAAATGCCTTCTAGGTAGGTAATTATGTAGTAATCTCAAAGGTCAAATAGCACTGCAATTCTCTAAGGCTGAAATATCTATATTGTATTACTAATCTTTCAATGCTTAATAGACCACTTTTTGTATTGTAAAAAGTTGTATATTATAAATATTACAGGTAAGATTTACTTATGTTGCAGTCTTACCACTTCTTTTTTACATGAGATCATATGTTTTTAAATGAAATTTAATGAGGTGTGACTGGTAGCTATTTACTAATGAATTTTCCTAGTGAATAGGATATTAGGTTGCTCAAGACACTCAGTTTCCAGGAGTTGCCACAATAGATATTGCTCTACACCATTTTGCCAAATAAATTCTGATCTACACACAGAGGAATTGTTAATTGAGTCAACATTGAACATTACTGCTTATGCAGTTTCATCATATGCTATTTTTTAAAAAAAATTTCTAGCAATGTCATTTTACCATATAAATTTCTCCCTTAAGGTAGGTGTTCTACCACTTGAATTATCCTCCCCATGTTTTTGTTTTGTATTTTGTTTTTGAGAGGACTTCTTGCTAACAAATACCCAGGATGGTTTTGAACCTTTAATTCTTTTGCTTCGATTTGTCAAACTACCATACCCACTTTGTAAATGCATTATTTTTTGCTACTCCTGGGCCTTGAACTCAGGGCCTTGGCACTGTCCTTGGGCTTTCTCAATTCCACCACTTGAGTCACAGCTTCATTTCTGTTTTTTTTTTCTATGTATGTGGTACTGAGGAACTGAACCCGTGTCTTCGTGCATGGTAGGCAAGCACTCTACCACTAGGTTAAACTCCTGGCCCTGTAAATGCATTTCTTAAGAATTCACATTGTGGGTTATGAAGTCTGGGCTTTTCCATATGCATGTTATTGGTGGTAGATTTTTAGTTACATTTTCAAGACAAGTCATTGGCTGGGCATTATTGTGTGAGTGTTTCTTTTTCTTTTTTTTTCACTAATTGTTACCTATGTATTATGTTAGTGTCAACAATTGCTAGTAACAACATAAATTAACATTTTGCCATTCTTTCCTGTTTTCTCTTTCTTTCCCTGCTTACAAAGCATTTTTATTGTCATCATTAAGATCTCTTATTTTTAAATAACATATTCACTACATACATGAGATTATGTATGCCAAGTATTTTTAAACCATTACCACAACTTAAGAGAATCAACGGTACTACCCCTAAATCATCTAATGTTGAGTCTATAGTCAAATTTCCCTAGTTGCCACCTCCTCCACAAATCCTGTTATTTAAAGCAAAATATAATTAAGGCTTATTGGTTTTGAATTTCTCTTGAATATTAAAGTTGAGAATATAGCTCAGAAGTATTAATGTCATGTAGTCAATGTGTGTTTGTGGGTGGGATATGTGTCTTGAATTGAACCCAGGCTTCTTCTTCTCTTGTGCTCACAATAGTGACAGTGACCAGTGGTACTTGGAGGTCACATTTTAGTGTGTTACATTTTTACATTAGATAGCCAAGATTCTTTTTTTGACATGATACAAAATAGAAGTCTAGCTAGGTGCTAGTAGCTATACTTATAATTTTAGCTACTCAGGTGACTGAGATCTGAGAATCCCAGTTCTAAGCCACCCCAGACAGGAAAGTCCATGAGATCCTTACCAAAAAAGACTGAAAATTACCAAAAAGATTGAAAGTGGAGTCATGGCTTAAGTGGTAGAGAGCTAGCTTGGAGCAAAAAAGAAGCTCAGGGACAATACCCAGGTCCTGAGTTCAAGTGAGAAAAATAATGGAGGTTTACTCATTTTTAAGCAGGGTAAGAAAAGTGATAGACAAAGAGCAGCAGATAATTTGAGAGTCTTTGTAAATAGTGCCCAAGCCGGGCACAGAGTCTCATGCCTATAATCCTAGCTACTCAGGAGGCTGAGATCTGAGGATCACAGCTCAAGACCGGCCAAGGCACTAAAGACGTTGAGGCTCTTATCTCCAATAAACTATTAGAAAACTAGAAGTGGCATTATGGCTCCAGGGTAGCCTTAAACTGAAGAGTGCAGGAACAACACCCAGGCCCAGAGTTCAAGCCCCACAACAGACAAAAAGAAAAAAAAAATAGTGATCAAATCTCAGTCATTATTTCTCATAGCCTGCTGATCCATTTGAATATGTCTGCTTTGTTTCCTCTCGCTGTAAATTTAAGACCAACTCAGTGATATAGATCTTATCCAGTGCTAAGGCAGTTCTTGGATAGTCAAGGTACACTGAGATCTGATGCCTGTTTAATAGCATCTTACATTCCCATTGTGAGGCCATACTTCTTCATACATCTCTTTTAATAAGATGATTATTTCTCCTAGAATTAAGTCAGTCATTGATTCTCAGAGGCATGTCTCAAAACTTTTTATTCAGTGGTCCGTTTCAATTTCTCCTTAAAACAAACTGTAATTCCTTGTTCATGAGTAGGATTGTTTTTTGCTAGTTACACTTTAAAACATGTTAAGCCTATTAACTAGGCCTGCTTAAGTAAGTAACAATTTCATCAGAGGTGAATATATAACAGAGATTTTTAAAAATTATTTTAAAGACTTGTATTACACATTCTTAAAATTGCTATAAAATTTATCAAGTCTCGTGGACTTGGTATGAAAATGGTGACTACACGACCCTCTCTTGTAAACACAGATTTTAGGTCCTGGCCCCTAACTCTAATTTTCCTGCTAGTAGAAAGACTCAGACATCTCTTGTTTTGAAGAAATGTTTTGTTACAAGCAAGACTTCGGGTGCCCTCTCCTTTCTAAAGTGAGAACTTGTTCTCATTGCCAGGGTAAAACTATGTTTGTCTTCTTTACACCCATGTTGTCGGCATCAGTGAGAGAGCTATTAACTAGAGTGTCAAAAATAAACAATAATTTGTTTAGTCATCCAAGATAAGGCAAAAGTAATATCACACTGAACTTACTAAATGGTGGCTATCTAATAGTGGGTTTGTTATTATTAAATTCCTTAACATTCTTGATACCTATCAGGGAATCTATGTTCCCCCCTTTTCTTTTGTATTCTCCCTGGTTTGTATTGCAAAGAGCTGTCAACATTCAGATAATAGTAGATATGAAGGTGTTAAGTGAACCAGAAGCTGACAAAGTGAGATGCTGGCAGCAGATGGTGTTGTCAAATAGAGGTATAATTGCATTTAAAAAAAGTCTCTTCAAAATAGTTTCTCAAGCTTTAGGTAACTTAGATGACATTTAGCAGGCTCTGGCAATCACTTAAATGGGTACAGAAATAAAAGAATTGCAGAGGAAAATGTCACCATCTGAATTTGAGTCTTATTGAATTGAGACATCTGAGCTCTTGTTAATACTGAACAACTGTTTGTGGCTGGTAGAATAGAATGTGTCATTGTTGCATTAAGTCTAGCTCATTTAGTGAGGAAGGTCTTTTGTGGCAGGCTGGAGATTTAGTGCTCTGAAATATGAAGTCTATGGGAAAAGATGAAGTATAAATTATCTTAGGTTCAAATACAGAGAAAATCACTGGAGCTTTTAGGGAAAGGTAATTAATGCCATTGAAACCTGCAGAAAAATATAGCCCCTTTTCTCATTGTACAGTTTGTCATTGTTACTGAATGTGGGCACAGCAAGAATGAAATGCAAAGCACGTCTATAAAATTTGAAACACTGGAAATATCAATGGGGAATCTTAAGGTATTTGGGGAGTAGGGATGTAGTATGCATTAATGACTCAAGAATTATAGTCATAAAAATTCAGAGCTAGGATAAAGCTGCAATATCAAAGATACCTTCTTACTTTACAGGTCAGGAACATGAGGCTGGAAGTTGAGACAGCTAAAACTCTTACCTGGCTTGGGGGATATACATCTTTTGATATTATGCTAGACTTCAGTATTTCATTGTCAGATTTATCAGAGATGGGTGAAAATAAACTATCTTTCTACAACCAAGAGTGTAAGCCAAGCCTGACATATAAATCCTAGGGAGGTCAAGGGTTATTGATGAAATCAAGGGTGTGGAATCTAGCCATTGGTGGATAGTTCCTGGATTTATCTCTTATTAACTTTAATGAATTTATTTAACTTCTGTAGTCTTCTTTTTTCCTTTGGTCAAATGTACAGTCTCTACCATGGCCCAAGAGCTTTCTCACAAAGAGCATTATTAAATGTTGAAAGGTACAGGGGTCTTGGGGTCATCACTTCGATTTTCTAGTTATAACTTGCTGCAGGTTCTAAAAAGCATCCAGTCTTACCATAAATATGATTTTAGTATCATTAGATCTGATACTGTGAGTGATAAGTAGTGAAATTGCTGATATTCAGCTTAATCAACCTAAAATAACTTTTTAAATTTTAATTTTTAGGACCATGTTTCTCTAACAATGATGAAAACTTCATGAGAAATGAAAGTCATTAAGCTCGGCTCCAGACCACTGAAACATGAACTACAGAGGTAAGATGCATTAAATAGTTTTAAACGATTTGTTTAAACAAGCTTTCTGGGTGATTCTGGTGCATGGTAAAAAGTTTAATTTGTTTGTTCAAAGTGTTGAGTTTCTAGTTTGTTTTTTTGGTATCATCTGCTCAACGGATTAGAAAAGTTTGTCCAAGTTGGATATAATTTACTACTCTCACCTAAAAAGATATTGTAATATAATATATCACACAAAGTACAGATAATTGGCTTCTCTTCAAGGTTTATATCTTGGCATAGACCCAATCATTCCTTCCAAGGGTCAGCTGGAATGGCAGACTCCTTCATTTTCCTAAGACATTAAACGACTGATACTTCTTCTTTATTTATCATCTGTTAGGAGGAAGTTGAAACTTCATTGGGTAACTATGGTGATGATAGTAAGATCATCAGAAACTCTAAAAACTAAGTTATGGCCCAGGACCAGAGAGCTGACATAATCCCGAGAGATGAGGATGGAGAAGATGGTGATAAAGGTGTTATACCTTCAGTCTGTTTTCTGGGAAATGACCTGAAGTGACACCCACTACACTGTCCAACCACTCTTGCCTCTAGAAAACACTAACAGCCTTCTTCAATAAGAAAACTGGTGTAACTGTGGTGTAACTACTTTCCTATCATTTCTAGCAGGTTGGAAGTAGTAATTCACTGCAATTTTCACGATCTTCCTGGTGTACACAAGAGAATTTTTCAATGAATTATTGTGGGTGGGGTGGGGAACTGATGAAGTTTCTTGGCTTATTAGGGAAGGAAGGAATGGCTTCTACATGAGTTCACTCCAGTGTTCCTCCTTCAGATTTGGTACTGCCCAGTGTATATTGTATGTTAAGGAATTTATAGCACCTCACTTTTATTAATTCTGGGCCACTTTTGAACCTAGTTTTCGGTTGATCAACTAAACTATTAATACATTAATACTGTACATTAATAACTGTACTCATTATTGATACACCTCAATTTCAAACCAATTTTCTCTCTGTCTTTAAAATACATAATGACACATGGATTCTGGATTTTCAGATTATTAAAGCTCTTCAAATATCTGTGACAAAGCCTTTATCTCCATTGCCTAAATTTGTAACAATCCCCACAGATGGACCCAGGGCTCCAAGTTTGCTAGGAAGATGATGATGTATTTCTTGAAATCGTGTTCTCATTTTACCCCATGGGGCAGGCATCCTAGTTACATGCTTGCCTTTGGACAGAACTTGATGAGACTGGATCCCTTGTCTAAAGTAGATTCTACAGCCTCAGGATAAGAGGCGTGAAACTGCTTTAATGATAAGGAATAAAAAGTTTCTCGTCCTCCAGGGGAGCTGATGGCAGTTGTGGAAGGGATTCATCCCCATCCTGTATTCTCTCATTCCACTTCTCTGCCTTCTGTTCTCTCCTATCAGTACTTCAAAATCCCCAAAGAGACCTGGTGAAATCATCTGACAGATTTCTGAAAGCTGCAGGATTAAACATGGAGTTTGATTTTTCATCTATCTTAGTCCCACAGCTGCAAGAGATAAGAGATTATTTAAGTACAGTCATAGAAAGTTCCTGATTTTTGCTATTTCATTTTTTGGCTGGTGCCTTGTGCCAAGAATCTAGTATTTTGATCTTGTCACACTATTTCTTTAAAATGTTCAACTCTGAAATACTCCCCTGATTCTACTGTCCTTCCATTTCTCAAGCTCTTTATTTAGCTTTTATAATAGAAGGTATGTGGTTCTCCCAAAGCTTGTTTTCCCAAGGATACATCATACAGAGAATATAGAGGACATAATTTCTGAATTATTGCTATATGGCTTGGCTGCATGTTGGAGTCATCATTCTTTCAAAGTCCTGTTTTCCCCTTTTGCTAAGATCTTATTGCAGCTATGTCAATTAGGTATAATTGTAAATATCATAAAATCAATGTAAGCTAATTTAAATATCTCCTCAATCAACAAAAAAGTTGTGAGAAGATCCTAGGACTTTTAGAAGGTTTAGAGAACCAGACTTAACAGACATAATTAAGAGCAATGTGAACATATTGTGGAAGTCTCTTTGATACTCTTGATAGGTCTTGCTCTATTGACATATGACACTGCAGCCACCTTGCTGCTGTCTTGGGAAAGTGGTTCTCGCTGTTAAGAAGTGAAATCCTAGTTGGTGCCTAAGCATGGATCATGATTTGATTAAGAGTTAGGACCTAAGTGGGGAAGAGTTAATGTGGCATTTGCAATTTTTGCACCAAAGCAAAAGATCCTGACTTGGTTATAGAATCTTCAAAGAAGACAGGACCTAAAAATGTGGAGGATTTTTCGACATTTTTAAGACTACAATGTATCCACACCTATATGCAGGATGCTCTTCTTACCACTGAACTTCTCAAAAGATACAGGAAAACCATATCAGGGCTCATGGAAAAGGCCAGGTGGGTGGTCTGGACACATTGTTTTAAAAGAAGAATTAATCAGGAAATCATAACCTTATGAGTCTTCTTGACCATCCCAGCATACAGAGGCTCATAACTGCTTTTTATCCAGTTCATTATTTCTAGACCTATCTTAAGTTGTCTAATATTGCTTTATTTTTTGAAGCACTATGTGACTGGAAGCCCAGTAGTCCATTGGGATTAAACTTGAAAAAGCTAGGAATTAGTTAATGGTTATAATCGTTTCTCATTAAAGCAAAACAGAAACAGAAAACACAGCCACAGAGACTGTAGTCAGAGGTAAACAACTGTATTATTTGAAATAGTATGTAGGGTAGGCTTTGTGAGATAGTTCTAATGAGGGTGACTGTATCTCACTTGTGATATCTGCAGTGACCAGGGGCTGGTAGCATCTGGGAAATGAGTCAGTATGATGACTTTAGTTCTTTTTATGAAAATCTCCAAAGAGGGGGCCAGGAGTTTGGCCTAGTGGTAGAGTGCTTGCCTAGCATGCATGAAGACCCAGGTTCGATTCCTCGGTACCCCACATACATAGCAAAAAGCCAGAAGTGGTGCTGAGGCTCAAGTAGTAGAGCTCTATCCTTGAGAAAGTCTAAGGACAGTTCTCAAGCCCTGAGCTCAAGCCCAGGACTGGCAAAAAAAAATCTTCAGAGTCCTTTAAATAAAAAAAAGTGTACCAGAGTGTCTCAACATTTACTAGCTGAAAATATGTCTCCCATCTTGGCATCAGAGCTATATGTATGAGGCCATGTTTCATTTCAGAGGATAGATGAATGAAAAAATTATATCTAGTTAAACTCTTGAAAGTTTATGCATTATTGTTAGAAAATCAACATTTTCTATATCAATCTTTATACCTTGTAGAAGATGCATGCATAACTATATACTATACTATATTTGTACTTATATTCATATATTTATATTTATACATAGGGCTTCATTCATAACCACATCCCCCAGATTCTATATCTGTGGCCTTGAGCACTATTTTACTTGCATTTTATTTTGTCTGGCTATTTAGTGTTTATATTTCTATTTCTATATGACAGTCATATGGGATCCTAAAGATTACATTAGTAGTATCTGATCCTTTACCTTCTGACAATTTACCAACACATGATTATTGTGTTCTTTGTGGCTAGAAGAGAATTTCGAACAGTTTATAGCAGAAAGATTGTGCTTTAAATTTTGGTTTTCACATGAGGAAATGTTCATTATCCATGGCCATAAAAAAAGGCAAATAAAAAAACCCTGAGATTCCATCTGACCCCAGAAAGACTGGCCAACATTGTGAAGTTTTGAATTGGAACCAAAAATGTTGGTGGGTATGTGGGGAAAAAGGAACCCTACTTCACTGTTGATGGGAATGTAAATTAGTGCAACCATTCTGGACAACAGTCTGTAGTTTCCTCAGAAAATGAAACACAGGCCTTCCCTACAACCCAGTCATCCCACTCCTAGGCATCTACCCTCAACATCATAAGCCAGGATATGATAAGGACATCTGCACATCCATGTTCATTGCTGCACTAGTCACAACAGCCAAGGTATGGAAACTGCCCAAAAGCCCCACAGTAGATGAGTGGATCCATAAAATGTGGAACTTTTATATGGTCATTAGAAAAAAATAAAGATAATATCATTTGCAGGGAAATGGATGGAACTAGAACAAATGTTAAGTGAGGTAAGCCAAGCTCAAAGAGACAAATGTTCTCTCTGACATGCAGAAATTAGATCTAAAGTGCACTGGGAGATGACAAATTACTCTAGATACTCACACACAGTGAGACCAAAAGAGAACACTTATAGGAGAGAAACACAAAAGTGCAATGCCTAAGTGCCTCTTCATAGTTAATAAAATTATGTACATACATACTGAAATGAACTCTAAGATAGGGAAACAAGAGATTTCTTTTTTCCCCCTTTCTTGCTCTTATTTTTTTTCTAGGTGTTGTTTTTTTTTGCCAGTTCGGGGCTTGAGCTCAGGGCCTGAGCACTGTCCTTGGACTTTCTCAAGGCTAGAGCTCTACTACTTGAGCCTCAGCACCACTTCCAGCTTTTTCTATATATGTGGTACCAAGGAATCGAATCCGAGTCTTCGTGCATGCTAGGCAAGCACTTTAACCACTAGGCCAAACTCCCAGCCCCTAGTTTTCAGTATTTTTGATGATTCTGTTTATATATATATTTTTTACCTGTTATAGTGTACTTTAGGGGCTGGGAGTTTAGCCTAGTGGTAGAGTGCTTGCCTAGCATGCATGAAGCCCGGGGTTTGATTTTTCTGTACCACATACATAGAAAAAAGCCAGAAATGGTGCTGTGGCTCAAGTGGTAGAACTCTAGCCTTGAGAAAGTCCAAGGACAGTGCAGTGTCTCTGAGCCCAATCCCAGGACTGACAAAAATAAAACAGAGAGAGAAAAAAAATACTTTATATATGGTGTATTCAAGGGTTGCAGCACTTCATTTGAAAAGGTGAATAAATGTAGCAGAGGAGCTCGCAGGCCATGGATGAAACTGAGCAATAAAACTTGAGGGTAGAGGACGGAGGGAGGCACTGGGAGGGAATAGGGGAACAGAAAACCGCATACAAAAGGACTTGTACTTATTACTGACTGCTATAGCTGTGATCCCTCTGTAGATCACCTCTATTATAACAATATTTGTTGCATAACCTTGGGTAAGAATTATGACCTTAGAGATATTCGGTCTCTTCATTTATAAGGAAGTGTTAATACTTTTATTTACTTAAGATTGTTGAGAGGACTAGAATTATATGGAAATTGCTCAACACGGCATCCGATATATACTAAATATAATTCTTAAAGAGAAAGGAAAGAGGCAGCAATATAGGCTGAACTTTTCAGTTTGTGGACAAACCAATCCAGAGGGATAAAACACTTGGCCAATTTTTTACTTAATTAGCAATAAGCTTGGAATTGAGCTATAAAGAGCTAGACTCTCATGAAATTCCAAGGAAAACAACCCAGGGTCCTCTTGTCAGAGAGTTGCAGAATCACACCAAATGGCAAAATGCAGGGCACTTCTCTGCACATTTCATGAGTTGGAAGAAAATTATGTAAGACTTATATAAAACTATGCAAGATTATGTCCTTGTGAATTTAAGAGAATTCATTTTTCACTTGGTATCTTTGTCCCATTTCTCAGATTTCCAGGTATCAAGCAAACTTAGGCACATTAAAAACATTTGAATTGACTTTTTCAAAAGCAGAAATGTGAGGTATAATTTACACACCTTAAAAATCACATCTTTTAAGTACAACACAGTGTTTTAGTAAATATGATATATTGTTCTACCTCCATAATATAGCATAGAACATCATCTACTTATTAAGATTCCTCATACCCATTCATAGTTTACTTTTCCCACCTCAGACCATAGGCAACCGATTATTCAACTATACCTATAGATTTGCCCCTTTGATCATTGCATATACATACACTTATATACTATGTGGTCTTTCATGATTGACTTTTTTTCATTTAGCATTTTGTTTGTGTGTATTATGATCAGTCATTCACTGCTTTCTATCACTCAGTTGAGGTTGGCTTTTGATACAGTTTCTCTTGGTATAACAGGGAAGTGGGGGCTAAAAAATGACTTCAACATCTCTAAATTTGCACTTGATCAGCTTAATCTTATGGAGTTGCCTACAGAGAAGCTTCCCACAGGGAATTCACCAAGGTTGAGTCCTCTGGACCACTTCCCAGACTGTGGGGAGGAAATGTTTACATCCTAGTCTCTGACGATTATGTCATTAAATGGTTGGAAAATTGCCCAAGTGGGAGGCTGCAGCTCAGATTCCAGCAGGTTAATAACAGCCTTGGAGAGTGACATTGGTAAGGGGCAGTGACACACCTGCCATTGACCTGGGGAGTTTGGGGCAGGAGTGAGTCCTCCTGGGGAGGTCATGGAATGGATTGTGTAAATGCCCCAGCTGGAGGCAACCCCAGGAAGGAGGCAGGTGTGTGCTCAGTCACTGCCGAGTATGAGAGTAAACTAGTACTGGATAGTGGTGGTTCAGCATTCAGGTTTGGAAATCAGACCGCTGACTTGAGGGTATGACTTTGGAGCATTTGTGAAATTTCTTGGAGTTTGGAATGTCTCATGAATATATGCCATATGCATTTCTCTTATAATTGTGAGATTTAAATAAGATCTTAAAGACTAAGAGAGCTACTTAGAGATATTCCATAGATCTTAATTAGTAGTGTTTAATTCCTTAGTATCCAAGAGTCATGCCTGATGCCTAAGATTTTATTGCCGCCCTTGATAATTTATTTATTTATTTATTTATTTATTTACTTATTTAATTTAGTTTTGGTTCTGCTACTGTGGCTTGACTGCAGGGACTTTCAATCTCCTTCAGCTTTTTCACTCAAGTCTGCAACTCTGCCACGTGAGCCACACTTCTATTTCTAGATCTTTACTGGTTAATTGAAGATGACAATCTCTTGGATTTCTCTGCCTAGACTGGCTTTGAACTGCAATCCTCACATGTCAGCACTCTGAGTAGCTACATATCTTTAAATGAAGATTGTTAAGAATTAATTAATGTGTTGCATCTCTAAAATAGTAAACTATTCAAAGGATTGACAAAACAGCATTTTACATTGGCACTAAAAACTTCCTTTATTAATTATTTCCTCAACTGAAATTATAAATACATTTTCAATAACTAGTATTTTTATTTCCCTTTATAGATTATAGAGTCTTTTTTATTCATTAAGTTTTGTAGCAATACTGGATTTTGAACTCAGTGCCTTGAGCTTGTAGGACATGTGCCCTACTTTTTGAGTTATGTCTTAGCTATGAAGTGTTTTGCATAACTGACTGAATTTGATTCTCACAACCTTTCTGGAGAAAGCCATCATCATTAACTCAATGTAGAGTTAGAAACATCAGTAATATTTTAAGCCCTGATGAAAGTCATACTGCTTATGAATGGTGGACATTGTCTGCATTATTAGACATTGGGAATTGAATATTGCAATTAATTCTCTAGGCCTGACATAAAACATACCACAAACTAGACAGTTTAACCTAACATACATTTATTCTTTCAGATTTCTTGAGGCTGAAGTTTAAACTGCAGGTATTATGAGGGTGGTTCCTTTTAGTAATTCTGATGGAGAATTTCCCCATCCCCTCCCCTCCACTTTCTGTTGGCTGCTGGCAGCCTTTGGTGTTCTTGGGTTTCAAGTGCATGACTGGAATCTGCTTCTGTCTTCAGCAGTATTGTTATCTCTGCCTTGAATGTGTCTTCCTTTTCTCTTACAAAACCACTGATGGGGGGAAAGAATAAAGAAAACACCAGAGCTGGGCAGGCAGGCCCAAACCTGTAATCCTAACTTCTGGAAAAGTGGAGATTAAGGGATTAGAGTCCAAAGCCAGCTCAGACATAAAAGTTTAGAATAATCCATTTTACCAGTGGCTGGGTGTGGTGGCATACATTGTTATCCTAGCTAGGCAGGAAGCACAACAGCCTGAAACAGTGGATGCACCTGTTAGCCCCAGTGACAGGAAGAGGAGCCCAGGCTAGGCTGTGCTGGTTGTAAAGTAACACCTTATCTAAAAAGTAATGGATTTTGGTTCATTAATGAGGTGCTGAGTGGAGAATAAAAGAAAAGAGACTGGGTGAGTTTTGCTTATGTTCACAGAAGTGCCTTGAAGAGAGAGAAAAGAGAAAAGAGAGGGACAGGGGTGGGGTGGTGGGGAAAGGACTGCTTGCCACATGGAGGTGCTAGACCTTGTATCTTGTACTTCTCCTAAATGAGAACAAACATTGGCCCTCTAATACTGGACTCGTAAAATAAAGAAGGTGGTAGTAGTTGTCTGGTGAAGTGAGAGACATGTAATGAAGGCCAACACAAAATTAATAGGAAAACATTTTTTTAAAATCTAATTAGCTACAAAAGAATATTTTATTTATGATTATTATTTTTTGGCCAGTCTTGAGCCTTAAACTCAGGGCCTGGGCACTATCCTTGGGCTTTCTCAAGGCTAGAGCTCTGCCACTTGAGCCACAGCATCATTTCTGGCTTTTTGCTATGTATGTGGAATCAAGGAATTGAACCCGGGTCTTCGTGCATGTTAGGCAAGCACTCTACCACTAGGCCAAACTCCCGGCCCAAGAATATTTTAAATTAATAGGTGAAGAAGAATACCTAGTATTATTTTACAGGGCAGACTGTGGCAAGGTTTAGTAAAACTGCAGAGAGAAAGGGCTGAATGGGAAGTGTGTGAAAGGGGAAATAAGGAGTCAAATTGCCAGAGCATTGTTAGATGGAAGAACAGGGAATCAATAAATACAGGCGAACTCTTTGGCCTGCTGGAAGGATCCAAAGCCTCTCACAGATGCCCCAAAAATCTACCTGAGAGTGTAGGGACTGCACTTAACATGTTCATTACTCCTTTCTTTATAATGGGTGCTTTGTAAGGATATGCAAAGGGGATAAAGGGGGATTCAGACAATTTAGCACAGCACGGAGGCAGGAAGGAGCAGGGGAGATTAGTGTAGGGATTGTCCTTGGCCTCAGGTGCATGGAAGGATGCTGCTGAATTTCTAATCAGCCTGGTTAAGTTGTCCAGATGCACTCCAATTAGTCATCCTGATTGGTCATCTTTATTGATCCTGACCTAATTTCAGAGGTGCTCCATTTGACTTAAGAGTATTGCTCTGTCTTCAGTTGACACTGTCATATGCTAGTTCCACTTCTCTTTTCCCCACTCTGTCCAGATAATGTCCATTGCTTTAGAGTCTTCCCAATTGAAACAGCTCCTGTTGTTTTCCAGCCAGGATGAGCTGAAATCTTGAACCTATTCAGATCTTGGGCTGTAAGCCTGGGCAGTAGGGAGATATGGATTGTAGAGAATAGGGATGCACATATAATAGAACACTAGACATAGAGACTGTTTCTAAAAGAAGAGTCAAGTGCAAGCATTGAGGTTGCTTTGGAGAAATAATCATCCAAGGCCTCAAGCCCTGTATTGATTGGTACCTGTTTCTATCTACCATCTCTTTGATATTGAAACAATGAGGTATCTTATATTTCTTGAAAGCACCATGGGTTATTTTATGTAACCAATAACTTTCACAGTGAAACACATTTAATTAATCATCATTCTCAACAGGTGCTGTACACTAGGTCACATAGGGAAGAGGAAAAAGAGTTTGCACTCTTCTACACAGAATCCAATGAATGTCAGTAGGGAAAAAAGTGGGAGGGGGCAAAGGCCTCATATCTAAAATATATCAACAACTCAAAAAATTGAATCACTCCAAAACTAACCTCCAAAGTAACAACCATCCCATTAAAAAATGAGCCAAAGACTTAAAGAGAGTCTTCTCTGAAGAAGAAACAAAAATGGCCTATAGACACATGAAGAAATGCTCAACATCTCTGGTCATAAAAGAAATGCAAATCAAAACAACTCTAAGATTCCACCTCACTCCAGTTACAATAGCCAGGATCAGGAAAACGAATGACAACAGATGCTGGAGGGGATGTGGCCAGGAGGGATCCCTACTACACTGTTGGTGGGAGTACAAACTCATTCAACCACTATGGAAAGCAATATGGCAGTGCCTCAAAAGGCTAAACATAGAACTCCCCTATGACCCAGCAATTCCACTACTTGGCATTTACCCAACCATCCAGAAACTAGGGCATACTAAATCCACTAGCACAACAATGTTCATTGCAGCATTATTCACCATAGCAAAGATATGGAACCAACCTCGATGTCCCTCAGTTGATGAGTGGATCAACAAGTTGTGGTATTTGTACACAATGGAATTCTATGTTGCTGTCAGAAAAAATGACATCGACCCATTTGTTAGGAAATGGAAAGACTTAGAAAAAATCATATTAAGTGAAGTAAGCCAGACTCAAAGGAACTTAGGCTCAATGGTTTCCCTCATTTGTCATAACCAGTAGAAACCTTGGGCTCTACTAGCAGAGATCTGCAATAGAGCAAAACCTTGATACATAAGGCCATATAGTATGAAGCTAATTGAAAGGACCTCCAGGATATTGAAACAAAAGCCATATAACGAATGATTGTTGTCCTTAATGTACTATGTTATCTCTCATCTCCTTTGCTGTCCCTTGGGTATCTCATATTGTTACAGTACCTCACTCTGTTATCTGATATATTGAATTTATTTGTATTTGATTATTTGAAATTTGATAGGGAAGGGGGGAAAACCAAGACAGGGGTAGGCTGGGGGGGAGGGTAAAAGGTACCAAGACATGTGAAAGGGTATCAATGTATGTGAATTAATGCACCTTCTATCTGGCAAATATCATGTAACCCTTTTATTAATTACAATAAAAAAAATTTAAAAAAAGTGGGAGGGGGAAGAAGCGATCCCCTTTTCCATTCTTTAATCTACATTTTCTTTTCCTTTGGCTCTTGTTCCTTTTTGTGTGTGTGGGGGGGAGGGGGATTAATTCATTTCTAAGCACATTCAGAGTTGGGAATTCCAAAGCAGAGTTTGAAATTAGCCACTCTGTCGCTTCCCTAAAGGGCTGATCCAAAAGTTGGTGGCTGGAGTGGAAGGACAGGTTCTATGGTCTGGCATTCTAGATCAAAGCCTGCTTGTCTCCTGGCCCTGGAATAAGGCCTCAGTCAGAGGCTGCTTGGAGAGGGCCATGTGACTAAATGGAATGGTGTGATTGGCTAGTCTATAATTAACCCACCTATGCTTTCTTAAGTCTTCCCTGATGAAAGAGAAGAGGCTTCCTCAATAACCACTCAACATGAGAGACTCTAGTCCTCCCCACCCGTTTGGATGCAGTGGGACTTATTTATCAACTCAGATACATTTCTGATAGTTTTCTTCCATCTAAAAAAAGGAAGGGGAAATATATTGAAACCACAAAATGAGTAGAATGAATGTAATCCCCCCCTACCCATCTCCAGGGCCCCCAGCTAGAGGTTTCTCCCTGTAAAGTCTTCCTTTCTCTGCTGAGCCAAACATACTCCAAAGATAAGAGCTCTCCCTGTCTCTGATGCTGTCTCCTCATTTTCATTTTCTTTCAGCTCTGCTTCCATGTAATTTGTTTCTACTTCACACATGTACTATCTGTTATTTATTCAACATTTAGGGACATGAACTGAGAAACAGAATCATTTCTTAGTGTTCATGTTATATAGATGAGGCAGAAATGGCTTTCTTTTTTCTTCTGCTACTGCTGACATCCCAAAAGGTTAGGAAAAATGGCTTCCACTCACAAACTTTTACAGCCTGAGCAACACTCACATACACTATAATATACATATAGATCCTTTCAAGTATGTTTTTGCTAAGTTGTAACTATGATATAATTTTTAAAATAAGTTTGGGAGTCAGACATAACTTTGTTTAAGCCTGAACCCCATTTTTATTAGTGAAGTAATGTCGACCTCTTTGAACTACATTTTTCTTTTTTTTTTTCATATATTTTTTGAACTACATTTTTCTTCAGTACACAAAGACATAGCTGTCTTGAGGATTAATCTAAACCAGTCTAAGGCAGGCACAAGGAAACTTCTGTTCCTTTTCTCCTTCTTCTTCCTCCTGGAAAGAAGGATGGTATCTAACTTGTGTTTCATCAAATGCTTACATTCTAGCCTTATGTATGAAAGATGGAGAGTAAAGACTTGGTTGATAAATACAAATGAGTAAAGTGATGGATGAGCAAATTAAAGTCTAGTACTTCTTGGTAGGGTAAAGAGGAGAGTCCATCAGGCATAAGATCGTGGGTAGAAAGCTGAGCTGATGGGAGAAGGTTCTTCCCAATGGAGTCTTGAAGGACACAGTGCTGCAATGAGCTTGATTGCTAATGAGCCCAAGAGGTCCTAGACCTGGATAGTGAGTTAGCACTGTTCATCTGATTGCAACAAGGAGCCTTTTCCTGGGAAAAGGTCTAATCATATAGTGCAGCAGGGAGTTTGACCTCTTGTCCTTTCCAAGGCTCCGTCTCTTTTGGTAATTGCTGCTCCTTGCTCATACCAATCCCTTCTTATAATACTGACTGTTCTTGCACTCAAGCTAAATGGGATCTGCCAAGCTTCCTGTGCATGAGGAGGCTCAGTGAATTACACATAGGAATAAAGGTATAAAAAACATTTAGAGATTCTTAGCTACTTCTGTCATTCAGGATCCACCATGACCTGTCATTCTAAACATCTACTCTTCTGATTAGCATCGTTCAGCCTCAAGGGAAAAGTCCTTCCAAATTTCTGTACCATATTTTCAAATCAAAACAGACTCTAAAGGAATATTCAAAGGTTTGTTAGTTGTGATGTAGCTAATGTCAGGGTCATATCCTGTTTTGGCATGCAAGCAGGATTTGATCAGAGGTGCTTAGGTAAGAGAAAAGATAATGCAGTTAAACCCTTTGTCTCAGACGCATAAATGCAATGAATCCTTACTGAATGAACCACCATTTTCTGCGTGTGGCAAATGTCCATTTTCTCCTTCTTTTTCATGGTCAAATCTATGGATCCGGAAGTACTTATAGAATGAGACAGTGTCTTCAAGAGTTAGACTGTTATAGAGAAGGGACACTCTACAATATGGAATAATATGTTTTTTTTGTTGTTTGTTTTTGCCTGTCATTGGCTTGATCTCAGGGCCTGGGTGCTGTCCCTGATGCTTTGTGCTCAAATATAGCACTCTCCCACTGGACACAGTACTGCTTCCAGTTTTTTCTGCATAGTTTATTGGAGATAAGCATCTCAAGGACTTTTCTACCCAGGCTGGCTTTGAACCTCAGCTCTCAGCCTCCTGAGTAGCAAGGATTGCAGATATGAGCCACCAGCGTGTAGCTGGAATAATGTATTTTAAGGCTGTTATAAAGTAAGGTTAGAGCTGTGTGTGAAGCTGTGTATGATTTATTATAGTTTACAATAGATTTATGTATTGGTTTTTAAAATTAGTATTACATCAACTGTACATAATAATAGATTTCATGTGATGTTTTCATATACACATGTAGTATGCTTTGATTATTCTTAGCGGCAGTAACAATAATGACATTAGACACAGTGAAATAGAGTATCATTATATTTTTGCCATATGGTAATTTATTTTGTATATTATCATATTTATGATACATGATAATTTATTTATGATATGTATCATAAAGCATGAGTTGTGAATCCATCAGTCATCTCTGAATGTAGGCAATGCTTTGAAATTGGTAATTTCAGTTATCAGGGGCAAATACCAGATTAGCTTCTCATGATCCTGAGAAACCCTGTTAAACTTTGCACTCTGGGTGCTTTCTTCAGCATAGTTGTAACTATATTTATAAGAGCCATCTTGTATTTCCTGCTCTTAACTTTCATGGTCCCAATGCAGCTACTTAGATCTGCTGATGTACCAAAGAAGAAGCACAAAAGACCGGTGTGTGGATGCCTACATGGTGGTCCACTGAGTCCTTATGTTGATCTGGCTTCTCATGGGCCATTTTTTTTTGATGACATCTAGTTTAAGGAACAAAATTTCTTTTTTTTAAACTTCGTTTTGTTGAAAAGGTTATGAGCAGAGAGGTTACAGTTATGTAAGTAAGGTAATGAGTACATTTGTTTTTAAATATTGTTAGCCCTTCCCTTCTTTTCTCCTGCTATGCCTTCCCTATTCTCCTCCTTGTAAATTGTAAGTTTCATATCTAATACAGTGTCAATTGAGTACCACTGTTGCACGAGTTCATCCTTTGTCCTGCTGTTTCTGTGATTCCCTTTCCCTTCCACATATCAAATAATCTTATATACAAGACACAAGGTACAGAAAACTAAGAGAAGCTCAAAAATAAAATCCTAACATGTAGGACATAGTAAGAAGCTCTTGCTTCCATATCCTGGAGTTCGTGTTGCTATGCTTCATTATATATGGTCCTATGCACTGGGCAATTGGGTTATTGAAAAGCAATGTATTTCTTCGTCCTGAAACCCAGGTAGGTGGAACCACCATGCCTTCAGCTAGACTATGGGGATATACTGAACAAGAAGGGCTTTCTGCTTGCCTTAGTGATTAGGTGTTTAGACTCAGGTAGGACGTACATTGTTTCACACATGATTTATGGACTAAAAATTAGCACTGGTCCTCACCTAATCACAGAGGGGCTACAAGAGTGCTGATACAATTTCAAATTAGGTCTCATAGAGGAGGGAGAGATGAAAATTTAGCTAATGAGATTAGGAAAAGATTTATGGAAAAAGTGACATCTGTTAAGTATGAATGAATTTCCAAAATTTATATTAATGCAGACTGTAGAGTAGTTTTCGTGTGTGTGTGTGTGTGTGTGTGTGTTCTCCTCAGTGTTAAATATGGAATATATGTTCATTTCTATGTGTTTGAACTATATAATTTTGTAGAGAGAAAATCATTGGGTGATACATATTTATTCATTTTGAAAATGAATGACTATCCAGTTTATGTTGGATACTTTACCAAACATTATTCCATATTCCATATCTAACAGTTCATTAAAATGTTTCACTGGGCTATTTTTTGTCCACATAGCTGGTGGCTCCACCTTCTCTTGTGTTCTACCACAGGTAAGCAAGCATTTGGCAGTCCTCATCGTCAAGTTAATTTGGTGCTATATCATTTAAGCTCTTGGACAAGCTCAAAGAAAATTATGATTCTATAGATCAAACAGCTTCTTCTTTCCATTTGGTAGGGCTAATGCTCTTCCTGTCTGTATGTGAAGCAGAGGCAGAGGTCAGGAATCTGTATTGTTTTTGGAATGACACCTATTGTACCTTGTAATTACTTTCTGTTTTACACACTTTGAACAATAGTGTGAGAATGAGATAATTTTCTTCTATGACTCCACTAAAATATCTACTTTAGAGAAGAAACTGAGCTATAATTACACTGTGGATTCCTGTAAAATTACTTTGCCAAATTATCCCTAAGCACATTTGATTGAGTACTCTTACGTAGTTAAAACACCCTCCCTGCTTTAAATGTCTGAAAACTTAGGTCACATTCCTGTCTCTGTCATTTTCTAGCTTAGTGATCTTTGAGCAAGTCATTGAACCTCTTTGGTTCTTAATTATTTTCTCTGAGAATGAAGATGCTAGGTGGGAGATTTTCATGGACTGTAGCCTTTTCTAAGGTCAACAACACTGAATGAATCTCTTTATCCATGTAATTACAGTACAGGTATTAGTTATTCTCACTTAACAAAGAAACAATTCAAAAAGAAACTTGTATAATTCGCGTTGGCACTGAAGTATAAGTATATCAGAGTACCATTTATGAAATTTGACCTTATTCTTGAAGGAAAGATGTAGTAAAACCAAAATAGGAAGTGACATATTTTCAACGCTTAGATTTCAATTTCAAATTTACACTGTTAATTGTCCTTTAAAGACAAAGGCCTTTTAAAAAGGACCTATTAGAACTCCTCTTAAATGTACTATATAAGTCATATGGTATTGCTGGGTGCTTGTAATCCTAGTTACTCTAGGAAGCTGAGTCTGAGGATTTCAGTTTGAAACCAGCCTGGGCAGGAAAGTCAGTTTGAGTCTTTATTTCCGTTACAACTACCCAAAAATCTGAAAGTGGAGCTATAACTCAAACAGTAGAGCACTAGCCTTGAATACAAAAATTCAAGGACAGCACTCAGGCCCAGAATTCATGACCCAAGACAGGAAAAAAAATGAAAAAATTACATGTTATTAATTATCTTATCAAATGATTAGAGCTGTTACAACTTGCATGCATTTGAAAATGTAAAGAGTCAGAATAAGAGACAAGCTTTGTCATTTAAAAAAATTTCCTTCTAAGGTATTTTATTAACATGTAAACATGCTTACATGGTGCATGTGATGTTTCAAAATATGGACACATTGTCTAATATTCAATTCTGGGTAAACATATTTATCTGCTAAAATATCTGAATATTTGCCTTTTCTTTGTGTTGAAAATATTTAAAATCTTTTCTTCCAAGTGTTTTTAAATATACATATGTTATACATATAGTCTTTCAAATGTACAGTGACACAATGGAACCTATTTCTCATTGTAATTTCTAATCATAAGTTAGCATTTGTTGATCAACTTTTCCCACCCATCCATCCCCTTATTCTCCCGGGTGGCATTGTTCTTTCCATTTCTGTGAGATCAACTTTCAAAATTCCACATTCCTGATTGAGATCATATAATATTTGTCTTTAGTGCCTGGCTTCGTTCACTTATCATGAAAGCCTCAGGTTCTATCCATATTGCCACAATTGGCTATCATTTTTATGATCAAATAGGATTCCATTATGTATGCACATTGCATTTTCTTTTTTTTCTTATTATATATATATATATGTATATACATATTGCCAGTCTTGGCCTTGAGCTCAGGGCCTGAGCACTGTCCTTGGACTTTCTCGAGGCTAGAGCTCTACCACTTGAGCTTCAGCACCACTTCCAGCTTTTTTCTATGTATGTGGTACTGAGGAATCAATCCTGGGTCTTCGTGCATGCTAGGCAAGCACTCTACCACTAGGCCAAATTCGCGGCCCCACATTGCATTTTCTTATCCATCCTTCAGTATAGACCCTCAAGTTCCCACTGCTTAGCTATGCTGAAATTTATTATTGCTACAATTAACTTCGGGCAAATGTCTCCTTGACATTTTATTTCCTATGTCAAAATACCTGTTAGCTGGTCAGATCATACAAAACTTTCATTTCAGTTTTTAAATTATATTTTTGTTAATTTTAAGTAGTAGCACAAAGAAATTACTGTTCAACAAATCAGTTTGTAGGTATGACACATTTTGATCCATGTCATTTCTTTCATTATTCTCCCTTATCTCTCCCAACTCAACCCTTGCCCTCAGTTTTGTTATTGAATTGAATATTATGAATGCTTTTTCACATATCCTTCCTTTCTCACACGTTTTCATTCATTTATCCCTTTCCCTAGACTTCCTCCCATGTTTTGTAAGTATCAGTTCTTCTGGATTCATTCTGTTGGATGAGTTTATTTTCTCTAAAGAATTCTGTTTAAATGATTCCTTGCAGATATAATATTCTGCTTTTTTATTTTGTGAGTCCTGGGACTTGAACTCTGGGACTGGGCATTGTCCCTAAACTCTTCAGCTCAAAGCTACTGCACTACCCCTTGAGCCACAGTGCCACTTCCGGTTTTCCAATGGCTAATTGGAGATAAGAGTCTCACGGACTTTAGTGCCTGGGCAGGCTTTAAAGCCTCAGATCTCAGCTTCCTGAGTAGCTAGGATTACAGGGGTGAGTCACCACACCAAGCCAAATTTTGTTGTTGTTGTTGTTTTTAACTGCTATTTTTCTTTCTTTCTTTCTTTCTTTCTTTCTTTCTTTCTTTCTTTCTTTCTTTCTTTCTTTCTTTCCAGTCCTGGGCTCAGGGCCTGAGCACTGTCCTTGGATTTTTCTCAAGGCTAGAGCTTTACCACTTGAGCCTCAGCACCACTTCCGGCCTTTTCTATGTATGTGGTACCAAAGAATAGAACCTGGGTCTTCGTGCATGCTAGGCAAGCACTCTACCACTAGGCCAAACTCCTGGCCCTTAACTGCTATTTTTAAGTGAGCCACTGTACAGTTTTCCATTATGGCTGTTCTGACTTTCCCACCAACACAATCTAAGCATTCCCAGTTCTCCTCATTCTTATTACATGATTTTTAAAAAATCTTTTTGATGATTCTGTTTAGAGTGAGGTGATATCTCTTGTTTTGGTTTGCATTTAGTTGATGATTAGTAATGTCAACTAGTTTTCAAAAACTTGCTGACTAGCTATGTTGCCCGTCATTAAACTGAACTCTTGAGCTTGAGCCCGCAAAGCTTTTTGAGTTGCTTATGCATTGTGAACATTAATCCTTGTCTAGAGTATATTCCTCAAATATTCTCTCCATCTTCAATCACCTTTCCACTTTCTTGATCGCTTCCTGTGCTTTTCAACAGCATTTTATTTGATGTAATTACATTTGTTTATTTTGCTTTGGTTCCTGGTGTTGCCTCAGGGTTCTCATCTAAAAAGTGCTTACTTGTTACCAGGGTACTTTATACTAGGTCTCATTCCTTGAAAACAGTGCTTTCATCCTTGAGACATCTTATATAATCAGAGTCCTTGGACTTGGGACATTTCTTTTTTTTTAAAAAAAAAAACATTAGTTTTGTTTATTTATTTATTTATTTATTTATTTATTTATTTATTTGCCAGTCCTGGTCTTGAGCTCAGGGCCTGAGCACTGTTCTTGGACTTTCTCAAGGCTAGAGCTCTACCACTTGAGCCTCAGCACCACTTCCGGCTTTTTCTATATATGTGGTACCAAGGAATCGAACCCGGGTCTTCATGCATGCTAGGCAAGCAGTTTAACCACTAGGCCAAACTCCCAGCCGACTTGGGACATTTCTAAATATTAAAATGTTTCTCAAATTCCCTATAAGGTACAGTAGAAATTCCACCCTTCCCTGAACCCTCCTGTTAGAAATTACATTTCAAGGAACATATGATGTGGAGGTATAATTTCCTCTATTGTCTAATTGTTCCAAATCAGTTATTTTATCTTACTAGGTCCACTGAAATTTTATGTGACTGAGAAGGCATGCAAGACCCATAATGTTGGAATGAGATGGCAGTTTATTTCCACCTCTATCTCTAACTCTACTAAACTTATCCATCTTTCAAGACTGAATGAAAATTTCACTGTGAAAACACTTTCTTGACTTTTTTTTGTATTTTATCTAAAGATTTGTAATGATGACATATTCCTCAAGAGGTTTAATTTAAACACTTGCAATGCTTATACATTACTAAATTGATCCCTGACTAATTCTAGATTTAGTTCTTTTTCATATATTTTTATTGTAATTAATAGAAGGGTTAAAATATATTCACCAGACAGAAGGTGCATTACTTCACATACATTGATACCCTTTCTCATTTCCCATTTCCTTCCCGCAACTGCTGCCCCTCATCATGTTTTCCTCCCTTCCCTATCCCACTTCAAATAACCAAATATGTATACATACAATATATCGGATAACCAGGTGAAATACTGTAACAATATTAGATAACCAAGGGACAGCAAAAGAGATGAGAGATAACATAGGATATTAAGGACAACAAATCACTCATTATATGGCTCTTGTTTCTATATCCTGGAGGTTCTTTCATATAATGTCATTTTATATGGCCTTATGAATCTAGGTTTTGTTCTATTGTAAATCTCTGCTAGGAGAGCCCAAGATTCCTACTGATTATGACAAATGAGGGAAACCATTGAGCCTTTGTTCCTTTGAGTCTGGCTTACTTCACTTAATATGATTATTTCTAAGTCTTTTCACTTCCTTACAGCAGCATAGAATTCCATTGTGTATAAATACCACATCTTGTTGATCCACTCATCCACTGAGGGACATCTGGGTTGGTTCCATATCTTTGCTATGGTGAATAGTGCTGCAACGAACATTGTTGTGTTAGTGGATTTAGTATGTCCTTGTTTCTGAATGATTGGGTAAATGCCTAGTAGTGGAATTGCTGGGTCATAGGGGAGTTCTATGTTTAGTCTTTTGAGGAACTGCCATACTGCTTTCCATAGTGGGTGGACAAGTCACTCCCAGAAACAGTGTAGTAGTGATCCCTCCTGGCCACATCCCCTCCAGCATCGGTTGTTATTCGTTTTCCTGATCCTGGCCATTCTAACTGGAGTGAGGTGGAATCTTAGAGTTGTTTTGAGTTGTATTTCTTTTATGGCCAGAAATGTCAAGCATTTCTTCATGTGTCTATAGGCCATTCTTATTTCTTCTTCAGAGAAGACTCTCTAAGTCATTGGTCCATCTTTTAATGTGATGGTTGTTTCTTTGGAGATTAGTTTTGGAGTGGTTCAATTTTTTGGGGTCATAGATGTATTTCAGGTATGAGGCCTTTGTCTGTTGTATGGTTAGTGAAGATCTTCTCCCACTCTATAGGCATTCTAGTTAATTTACTAGCTATGTCCTTTGCCATACAGAAGCTCTGCAGTTTAATGCAGTCCCACTTATCCAGCCTTTCTCTGATTTGTTGTCTTTCTTGGTCCTTATTAAGAAAGTTTTGACCTGTGCCAAGGAGACCTAGTGTATCTCCTATTCCTTCTTGTAAAGTTTTAAGTGCATCTGCTTTTACCTCTAGGTCTTTGATCCATTTGGAGTTAATCCTGCTGCAGGGTGACAAAGAAGGATCCAATTTTAGTTTTTTGCAGGTGCTTAACTAGCTCTGCCAGCACCATTTGTTGAAGAGGCTGTCTTTCTTCCATTCTATTTTTTTGGCTCCCTTATCAAAGGTTAGGTGGCCATAGGTCAGTGGGTTTATAACTGGGTCCTCAGTTCTATTCCATTGGTCTTCAGGCCTGTTCTTATGCCAGTACCAAGCTGTTTTGGTCACTATAGCTCTATTTTTTCTGCTAAGAATTGTTTTTGCTATACAAGGTCTTCTATTATTCCATTTGAAATTTTACATTGCCTCTTCTATTTCTTTAAAGAATGACATTGGGATATTGATGGGTATTATATTGAATTTGTAGATAGCCCTAGATAAGATTGGCATTTTCACAATGTTAATTCTTCCAATCCAGGAGAATGGGAGTTTTTTTTCATTTCCTCAGTTCTGCTTTAATTTCCCTTTTCAGGATTTTAAAGTTTTCATCAAAAAATTTTTCATCTTAGTTAATTCCTAGGTACTTTATTTTCTTAGAGGCTATTGCAAAAGGAGTTGTTTTCCTGAGTGTTGTCTCGTTCCTCTTACTGTTGGCATAGAGGAAGGCAATTGGTTTTTGAGGGTTAATTTTATACCCTGCTACCTTGCCATAGTTTTGAATCAGCTCAAGCAGCTTGGGAGTGGAGTCTATAGGGTTCTTTAAATACAGAATCATATCATCTGGAAAGAGGAAAGTTTCACTTCCTCTTTCCCTATTTGGATCGCCTTTATGCTTGCTTATTGCTTTATTGCTCTGGCTAGGAATTCTAATAAGATGTTAAAGAGGTGTGGAGAGAGTGGGTATCCTTGTCTCATTCCTGATTTTAGAGGGAATGGCTTTAGCTTTTCGCCACTCACTAAGTATAATGTTAACTGTGTGTTTGTCTTATACAGCGTTAATTATACTGAGGATTCCTAGTTTCTCCAGAGATTTTAGCATAAAGGGGTGTTGGATCTTGTCAAATGCCTTTTCTGCATCTATTGAGACAAACATGTGATTCTTGTCCTTGCTCCTGTTGATGTGTTGAATTATATTAATGGATTTGTGTGTCTTGAACAAGCTTTGCCTCCCTGTGATGAATCCTGTTTGATCATAGTGTATAATTTTTTTTGATAAGTTGCTGAAGACAGTTGGCCAGTATTTTACTGAGAAGTTTCGCATCAATATTCATCAAAGAAATGGGTTTATAGTTCTCTTTCTTTGATGAATCTCTGTCTGGTTTTGGGATGAGGGTTATGGTGGCTTCGTAGAATGAATTTGGCAAAGAGCCTTTGTTTTCATTTTCGTTGAAGAGCTTGAGGAGTATTGGTGTGAGCTCTGCTTTGAAGACCATATAGAATTCAGCTGTGAATCCATCTAGCCCTGGGCTTTTCTTGGATGGGAGGTCTCTTATTGCCACTTCTTTTTCCATGCTTGAAATAGGTCTGTTTAGTTAGATTAGGTCTTCTTGGTTCAGTGTGGGTATGTTAATATTGGCTAGAAATTCATCCATTTCTTCTAGATTCTCAAATTTGTTGGCATAAATGTTTGAAAAGCATTCCCTCATGATGCTCTGGATCTTGGTAATTTCTGTCATGCTATTACCATTCTCATCTGTGATTTTGTTTATATGGGTGTGCTCCCTTCTTTTTTGGTAAGATTTGCTAAGAGTCTGTCAATTTTGTTAATCTTTTCAAAGATCCAACTCCTTGTTTTGTTGATTCTTTCTATAATTTTTTTTGGACTCCATTTAATTCTGCTTTGATTTTAATAATTGGCTTCCTTCTAATGGAATCAAGGTTGGTTTGTTGCTCTTTTTCCAAGAGCTTAAGGTGTGATATTAAATTGTTGGTTTGTGATTTTTCCAATTTGTTAACATAGACACTCAGAGCTATAAATTTTCCTCTGACTACTGCCTTTGCTGTGTCCCAAAAGGAGCTGTTATTTTGTGTTCTCCTTTTTGTTAAAATTCATAAACTGTTGAATTTTTGTTCTGATCTCCTCAATGACCCATTGGTGATTCAACAATGTGTTGTTCAAGCTTCATGAGTTACAGGGTTTTTGTTGGTGGAGATTGGTGTTCAGTTCCAATTTGAGACTCTTGTGGTGTGAGAGAATGCATGGAATAATTTCAGTGTGCTGCTGAAAAAAAACTTATATTTTGATGTTGCTGGGTGAAATAATCTGCAGATGTCTGTTAGATCTTGTTGGTCTATATCGTTGTTCAATTCTGAGGTTTCTCTATTGAGTTTTTGCATGGTTGATCTGTCAGTAGGTGAGAGTGGTGTGTTAATGTCACCAACAATCACTGTATTTCAATCTATGTGTGGTTTTAGTGAAAGTAAAGTTTGCTTGATTAATTTCGGTGCTCTGGGATTAGGAGTGTAGATATTTAGGATGGTTATATCCTCCTGGAGGAGAGATCCCTTTATTAGTAATTTTAGTTTGAAGTCTATTTTATCTGACATGAGGATGACAACTTCAGCCTGTTTATGGGGCTGTTAGCTTGATAAACTTTATTCCAACTTCTTGCTTTCAAAAAATGTTTGTTTTGGGGGGGCAAATTGTGTCTCTTCAAGACAGCAGAATGATGGATCTTGCATTTTGATACAGCTAGAGAGTCTATGCCATTTAATTGGAGAGTTAAGTCCATTGATATTTAGAGTTAGTATTGAAAAATATTTACTAGTTCCTGTCTTTTATAAGAACTTTCATTGCAAGCCTGTGGCTTGACAGTTCTTGCGGTATTTAGCTGGTATGATTTTTAGGTGCCATTTCTTTTTCAGTATCACATTTGTGTTGGTTTTCAATGTGTAGAATATCTTTGAGAATTTTCTGTAATGCTAGTTTGGTTGCTATGTAATGTTGCAACTTTTCCTTTGAATGGAAGGTCTTTCTTTATTGTTCCCTCAGTTATGAATGAGAGCTTAGCTGGGTACAGTATTCTTGGTTGGTAGTTATTTGTCTTAAGAGCATGACATATATCCTTCCAATGTCTTCTTGCTTGCATGTTCTCCGCTGAGAAATCTGTGGTTATTCTGATTGGT
The DNA here is from genome assembly GCF_031878675.1 of Megascapheus bottae. NCBI lineage: Eukaryota > Metazoa > Chordata > Mammalia > Rodentia > Geomyidae > Megascapheus > Megascapheus bottae. The sequence continues at coordinate 16,172,653 of NC_143527.1, read as the reverse complement.
TTTCCTTTGTAGGTGATCTCTTCTCCCTGGCTGTTTTTAGGATCCTTTCTTTGGACTTTATTGATCCTATATGGCAGTGGAATGTCCTTTTCTGATCAGGTTCTAAAAGCTTCTTGTATCTGGATGTGCCTTCCCTTCTGGATATTTGGGAAGTTCTCTGAGATGATTCCCTGAAGTATATTTCCAATACCATTGATCTCTTTCTCCAGGCCCCCCTCAATGCCAATTAACCTTAAATTAGGCTTCCTAATTGTATCTTGGACCTTCTGAAACATTCTCTCATATTTCCTAGATTTTGTTTGACTCATTTTCTGTTCTTTCTCTATAACAATTATGTTATATTCAACCCCAGAGATTCTTTCTTCTGCATCAATACTTTCTGCTATCAATACTTTCTACTTTATTCTTCATTTCCTCTCTTTCCAGTTGCTCATTTTTGATCTAAAACTCTTGTTTTAGATTGTGTATGGACTTCTTTAACTCCTTGATTTCCATTTGAGTGGTTAGCTCAGTACCTCTACTCTCATTGGACATTTGTTGGAGTTCGGTCAGCGTTTTGTTTGTGGATTCTATGAATTTGTTCATTTTTCTTTGTAAATCCTTTATTATGACCTCCTTTATGGCTTCCTTTCAGTCATATATCACCTTGTTTATGGGTTCATCTCATTTAGATATGGCTTCCACACATCTCTCTTTCTATATGTTTTCAAACTTTTCATTAATCATGTTTATCAATTGCATTTGTATAGTATTTAGAGGACTCTCCTCTGGTTTTGTCATTGACTGCTCCATTTCCTGTTTATATTGGGTGGGAGATGCTATTCCTTGATTTGCCATTTTTCTTGAGTTTCTTGTTCTGCCCGTTTGAAAATGGGAGCAAGATTAATATTATACAAGATTAGAATTTTCAAGATATAACCAACCTAGTTCTCTTTAGCTGACCAGACAATAGATATTCACAATTTTAGATTGGTATTATCACTCTCTATCTCTCTTTGTGTACTTACAGGCAAATCTAATACCACCACTGATCACCATTTTATGACCAAAAGAAAAACCCCTCAATCCAATATTTGTAGGTCTCTCTGGACCTACATTATAATTGATCACCTAGATATACTGTATTGCTCAACAGCCATCAACTGTAGATCAGTAAAGGTGAACAAAGGCCAGAGATAGAAAAATAGTATGAAAGACAAGAGGGGAGATAAAAAAAGAGTAATGTAGGCCTGTAAGATTAATATGGTAATGAAGAAAAGAGACAGTGTAAGGATAACTGACCTAAGGTGATAGAAAGGTAAAATAGTTGAGTACAAATTTTAGAAACAATAAGATAAAACTTATGAAAATAAGAAGAGTAATAAGAAGGATGTATAAAGAAAAGAGAAAGGTATATATAGGTGAATTCAATGATAAAAATTTTAAAAAGTAAAAATAAATGAAGCAAAACAAAAAAGAAAAACATGAAAAAGGTGGGTGGAGATTCCACACAATTGTGAGTTCTTAGACAAGAAATACTAAGGTTAAGAACCAACAGATTAAAAAGCAAGTGACAGTATCAATATAAATATCATTTGTATCCAGTCTGTACCCAGTGCTGTCACTATGTTTCTACGAACAACCACAATAACAGAGGATGGGTGTGTGTGTGTGTGTGTGTGTGTGTGTGTGTGTGGAAAGAATCATAACATTAAAAAAAAAGGTGGAGGTAAAATGACAACAAAAAAAGACCACATGAATGTGCAAATGAAAAAGGGTAGAAAAAAGAGAAAGAAAAGAAAAGAAAGAAAGAAAAGAGTATTTTTCAGTTTGTTTTTTTTTGGGGGGGGGGTGGGAGGACTGGACAGGAAATGTGTGTCTCTACTAAATTCATGATCCAAATGCTTCAAAAAGTCTTTTTCTCTTGCAATTCGGCTTTGCTGTTTTTCTGATCAGTTTGCTTGTTTGGGAAGAAAAAAATAAAATGGTGGAGTCACAAGGGGTTTTGTTTACCAGGACTGAGGGAGAAACTTCCCCCTAGCACTGGGGGAGGATGTCCGGCTAAGGTGCCTCTGGGAAAACCTTTGTCCTTTTGAATAATGTTGCCGCCAGCACCACTTCTCAGGCTCCAGTTGGTTTGGCCGGGTCTTTGCCAGCAGTCAAGATGGTGCTGTTCTCGGCTGGTGTGGCAAGGGATTCCTTCCCAATGCCATTCCCTGAGCAGAAGTGGAAACATCCACGGAGGTACTCACAGATGGCTGGATTTTCTGGTTCTGTGACCCTGGCAGGTCCACTCCACGGCTGGGTATGGCTCTGGGCTAGCGCAGGCTCTATCTGGCTCTGTCTGGAGCCGGCAGGACTGTGCTGCCGAGGAGTGCTGTCTGCTCAGAGGCCGGAGGCAGGCTTTGTCTCGCTGTGGCTCCTGAGATCTCTCTGGTGCTAAAGCTTACTTAGGATGGATCTTTGGGTATGAACTTTCCCCTACGATGTTAGAACTTCTGGATTTATTTCTTGAAGCTTGTAATACATACATAGTAATGAAATGGTTTAATCTTAGATGTTACTGAAAATTGACTTGTAGTTTTGACTCTCCATGATTAGTAAATAGATATTGGGAACATAGGAAACAGTAAGTAAAACAGTTTATAGCTTTTCCTATTTTTAGTCTCATTTTCAGCATGACAATAGTATTTCTATTGTATAACAACTATTTTACAAGCATTTTTTTTTTGTGGTTGCTGGCAGTAGAGACATAGCACTAAATGAGGTGGACCAATTCCTCATTTAAAGAAGTTGAAAACACAGCCTAAATGAAAATATTCAAATAGTGATATAATCTGCAAGGACAAAAGTAGGTCAAGGGGTATCAATAGTGACTGGAAATCATTGAGGAGGATGTGTCTTCCTTTGAACTAGACTTCTGAGAGTAGGTGACATTTGAACAGAGCGATGAAGAAAAGGAAGAAGGATATATGGAAGACATCTTTCATAGATGCTTTGCATCTACCTGGTTGTGTGACTGGGTACAAAGTGGACTGTGATTATAACCTTTTTCTAAAACTTAAAAGAGGAGTGACTCCAATACACAATTATATTTTCCCCATTAATCAACAAAATATTTTAGCAGTCTCAGCCTGCCTGAAATAGAGAAAGGTAAAGCTGTTACTAAAAACAACATAGGCACTGTCGAACAGATACTACATCTGTCTTGATGACTGTCATACTTCAGCACTGAGCAATGTATCAGGTTCAGTGTGACATACAATAAAGACTTGTTAGAGAATAAACTCCTGTGAATTTTAAGCAATATGCCAAAAACTTAAAAATCCAAGAATCATTTTCAAGCCAAGGTGTATGCAGCCTCAATGGTGCCAGATTTTATTTTATTTTTTATTAAAAGATTTTATTAACACCGATTTCTTATGTCATATTTCAAATGTCAAGTTTAACAAACAAGTATTCAAGAATGGAATCTATATGCAATCACTGGCACATAAATTTAAGAACAAAATTAAAATTAAGTTGAGAGTTTGTATATCATAGACACATATTTCTCTCTCTCTTTCTCTCTCTCTCTCTCTCTATAGATAGATAGATAGATCAGTATGTGTATAGAATATATATCCCATCATAGATATATGTCTATTTAGTTATATTTATATCTCCCAGTTCATGTCAATTACCTTGAGTATCCAAGTATTGAGTTATTGCTCTTGTTTGTAAATAAAGACAACCCTAAGATATCACCTTACCCCAATCAGAATGGCCAATATTCTGAATTCAGACAATGACAAATGCTGGTGGGGTTGTGGAGAAAGAGGAATCCTCTGCACTGCTGGTGGGAATGTAAACTAGTGCAACCACTGTGGATGGCAGTCTGGAGGTTCCTCAAAAAACTAAAAATAGACCTTCCCTACCACCCAGTCATACCTCTCCTAAGCATCTACCCTGAGCATCATAACCCAGGCAATTAATCTCTAAAAATGGGAAATGGGGCTTGGCTCAAGGGTAGGGTGGTAGCCTTGAGCTGAAGAGCTCAGGGACACTGGTTAGACCCAGTTTCTCATGTAGTGCAGGTTATAGGCGTGAACTAACCATGCTAAGGGCTGTTCCCCTCCCCCTACCCAGGAGGATTAGGATAACTTTTACTGACCTTTTAAACAATGAATCTTCTATCTTTGCTGCTGGGATTACAAGCATGAACCACCAAACCCAGAATCCACACTTGGATTATTATGACTTCCTGAATAAAGACTGTTCTACCAATAGAATATTTAAGTAAGTAAATGTGTCTTGGGTGTTGGTAAAGTTTTGAATTATAGTTCATAGTGTTTCATGGAAGGCCTTCAACAGAGACTATCTGATGGCAGCAAGCAAAAGTGGCCATTTATTTGAATATGCATTTTCTAAAATGTTTAAGAGGTGAGTTATGTTATTAAGATGCTTTACATTATACTCCTGAGAAGAACAAATGAGAAGATGTGTGAATTTGAATGAGTGGATTACCAGCAAAGCTCTGCAAACCCTGAATCCCTTAAATAAGAAAATGTTTGTGTGAGTCTTGATGAACTGAGTCATTTTTCAGCAGGTACATTATCCAGCTGGAATTACTTTTCAAAAGCCATCCTCAGCATTATTTGATAATAGAGATTTTTATTTCTAGTTTGGTTCCTGCTTCATGATTCAGTTGATTTATGAATGAAGTCTCTCAATTACTTATTGACCCCTGGCAGGTTAGTAGTCTGATATAGTCCTAGAAATTAAATGTGATCAATTCAGTTTTGTAGAGCTGATGACCAGATTGATTAGACAGTAAATGATCAGGCCAAATAGAAATTACCACTTGGCATCAATGAATATGACCATTTAAAAATGGAATTGTTCCCAAAGTGTTTAATACAGTGCCTAGTATAGCTACAGACTTGACAGTTATTATCTAGGGCAGTGGTTCTCAAACTTTGTAGAGCATACATACATGAGCATGCCCTCACTTGACCTCAGAGTGTCTAGGTGTAGGATTAAACCACTTACATTTTAAAAGGTGTCTAGTGGTAGGGTTGAAGTCCTTATATTCTTAATAGGTCCCTAGGTGATGCTAATGCTGTTGACTCACAAGTCACCTTTTGAGACTCTTCTCATAAGAAAGCTTCCCCTGAATGAGTTTAGCATATTGAAGAGGCACTGGTTATAATGCTTTCTTTTTGAAGATGAGATTAGAGATGTTTGTATTTAGATAGACTGAAGAGGATGAGAAGGTAATATTCACACACCAATGCCTTAAATATCACATAACAATATTTTCCAGTAACTATACACCCCAAATTCTTCTTGGGTAATCAGAAATTCCCTTTAAAATTCTTTTCATTAGTGACATTGGCTGTTCAAAGTATGGGATTTCGTTGTGATATTTCCATACATGCACATAATAATCTTTGATCATACTCACTTTCTATTACTCTTTCTATTCCAATACTCAAAAACTTTCTGGCAAAACTTTTAAATGGTCTTTTCATAATAGATACAGCACACTTTGATACATTTCTCTGTCACTTTCTGTGTTCTCCCTCCCACTACTACTGATTCTCCTTTTTTGTTATTTCTCTTTTTATTTAATATCTTTTCTTTTTTATTTCAGATCTAGAATTCACATAGGTACCCAGAAAGTAAAAAATGTTGAGTGAGACCTTTTGGATTATGTCAGTTATGTAGAAAAAAGTTTGAATTTTGATGAAATGAGCAACAATAACTTCAATAGTTTCTCTCTACCCTATCTATAGTGAAAAGTTCTTACATCTACAGGGATGGCTGAAACTGTGGGCAGCTCTGGACTCAATATATGAGATTTTCCCCTATCTCTCCACACCTATGAGAACATTTAATTAGTAGTCAATAGAGATTAACAGTAATAATAAAATGATGACTATATATATAGATATATATTTATTTTTTTGCCCTTCCTGGGGACTGAACTTAGGGCCTGAACATTGTCCTTGGGCTTTCTTGAAGGCTAGAGTTCTACCACTTGAGCCACAACAACACTTCCAGCTTTTCTATGCATGTGGTACCAAGGAATTGAACCTGGGTTTTCATGCATGCTAGACAAGCACTCTACCACTAGGTCAAACTCCCAGCCCATAATATATTTTAATAAACATTACATGAATATTGTTCTTTCTCACTGTATTTTATTGTACTGGATTCACATTTCCATGACGATGTGAGATATTACAATGACTTCAACAGTGTTGGCATTGTGGCATTGTATTGGGCTACTAATGACCTTTCAACGGCATACCAGTTGAAGGATTATTGCTCCATAGTGATACATGTTGAGTGTAGGTAACTAAGATGTGATGTGAAATCATGGCTATGTAGATCTACTATGTACATAATGAAATAATGCACATTTATTGTATGATAAAGCACTTGACTGACTCTAATCATAATATTATACTGTATAACAAGAGTTTTGTAGACACATAGGCTTGTCTCCATTTGTACAAAGACTGTAATGTAATCGGCATCTCTGGCCATCTATCTCCAAACATGTAGTGAGCAGTAGCACTTTCAAGTGATGTGCAGTTGGAACTACATCAGGTGATACAGATATAGAAAAAAAATGAGACTGAAGGCTCAAGTTACCAGACGAAACCTTGTGGACAAAGAAATGTTGGCTTTTACTCAATTATATTTATTAGCAGTGAGAAAGAAGACCCACAACAGAGGGAACGCTGCCTGTACAATTTCTACTTCTTCACATTTCTTCAGAAATAGTCCCAGAGAACTGAAACAGGTTAATTAAGATGCTAAGAGGCTGGCACAATTTCTGGGCAGATTAACACCACAGAAATTTTTGGTGTAACTAACTGGTATTTGTCCCTGCTTGCAAAAGCTGTGTTTGTCCAACTGGGGCATAGTCCAAAAGGATTGAAAGAAGTTAATTACTTCAATTTGCCAAGGCCTTGTCATTTGGTCTGAGGGTTAGGAAACAAGATAAACTCAATGAATACAAATTTGTACACTTAGCAAAAGATTATGGTTATTATTAATATAATGATCCATTTTCACATTATCAAAGCTTTGCTTATATAAATTGCTAGATGCAATTAGAAAACAGGTCAGAAATTTTGTAGTATGGGGCCGGGAGTTTGGCCTAGTGGTAGAGTGCTTGCCTAGCATGCACAAAGACCTGGGCTCGATTCCTTGTTACCACATGCATAGAAAAAAGCTGGAAGTGGTGCTGAGGCTCAAGTGATAGAGTTCCAACCTTGAGAAAGTCCTGAGCTAAAGCCCAGGACTGGCAAAAAAAAAAGAAATTTTGTAGTATTTGTACATCTTACTATTACATTAGATTTTCTAGTCACAGTTAACTTCCTTGAAGCTAGTATGGGATGTTCAAAAAAAATACAGATTCTTGTTTCTTCCCCACAGATATTTATATACAAATGTATGACTTGCAAACATGTATTTTAATCAGTTCTCCCAGTGACTTGGGTACATAACCAGCTTTGGAATATACTGGTTAAGTATGAAATAAAAACATCCAACAATGTGCATTATACTGTAGTCAGAAGTAGAAAGGGCAGTAAAGCCAATTCACCATTATCTCTAGTGACTCGCTAGAAAAATTCTTGTTTGCTATTTCTTCCTGCTTCCATAGTTGTGCTCTGCTTGCCCAGGCCTCTCATTTTAGAACAGGAAGTTCTCCTCATAGGAGGAACATTTTCCATCAGTGTGACACTGAGCATCTATGGTACCTAGAGGAAGGTACAACATCTGAGGAAAAAGTACTTGAACAGTAGGGGGATCTTTGGCCTTTCTTTTAGCATGATTTGCTGGGGCTCTTTATCCTTTCTTTCTTGCAGCATGGTGTCATGGATGAGTCATAAGGCTATGGTGTGGAATTGTTGTGTAGACAAGTACCTAACAGGCTAGATGTAGGCTCATTCTTGTAATCCTAGCTGCTCAGGAGTTTAAGATCCTAGGATTGCAATTTGAAGCCATCCCAGGCAGAAAACTCCATGAGAATATAATCTCTAAACAAAAGGCAGCTCAAATGACAGAGTGGTAGGCATGAGTGGAAAAGCCAGAGAAGATTGTGAATTCAGGTTCTAGAACTGGCACACACATTTTGCATGTGTGTGCATGAGTACATACATGTGTGCCCCCCACACTCTCATGCACGTACATGCACACATGACTAGGAGTGTGTTTAACAGACAGCTGGAGCTCAAGACTACAACAAGCAAAGCTCATTTATCCATCAGAGAACTATATGACCTCAACTTCTTTAGACAATTCACAAAACATAGACAGTGTTGTCACTAATTATCATTATTTACATTAGTTTCATATTTTTAGCCAATTAGTTTTCCCTGGTCATTACAGATGGCATACTTGGATTGGCTTCACGGTGCTGTGGATTATGGGTTGATATGGAGAACTTACTGCACTATTACCAGGTTAATGTGGCATTTCATGTCCACAAGACTAGGCAGTATACTTACTGAAGATGTACTAAGTCAAATGTTCCTTACTCTACCTCTTCCCCTGTTGAGAATCCAGAGCAAGTATGAAGTTGTAAGAGAGCCGCTCTGCCCTTTCTAGCTATATACCTTTACCCCTCCCACCAGATAACTTTCATGACATTATAGCTCTAATCTCTACTTTCACTCATGCACTCTGTGGCTGATGTGGAAGCCAGTTTTTGATGTCTGTGGGCAGAAGGCACCCTGAGGGCATAGCATATTTATTACCCTGGGGAAGATGGTAACAGGGAAACAAATGATAATGGCAAAATGCTAATGACTCAAATGAACTGAAAATGATGATGCAGCACTTGGAGCTTTGTCTTTTTGTGTGATGAGGCAGGGGCTATCTTTAGTTTGATATATAAATGTGCCTCACTGAAGTCTTACAGGACTGTTTGTCTCTCAGTGATCAGGGAATTCATTAGCATATGGCTGCCTTCTCCAGCGACAATTACCTGAGGATGCATGTGGGCTGCCTTTTGCACAGATATTGCAGTGTAATTGTGCTTCAGGGGGCATTTTGACAAACAAGGCAAACCCATTATTTTTATCCACCTACAATTGCAAATTAATTGAACAATTAGTAGTAATAGCTTGGATGTACATAATGGGGTACCTTACATCCCAAAGTACTATCCTGACAAAAATATGAGCACTAATACTCTACCAGTGAGCGAAGGAGGCATCTATGTTAGGTACCACAGCTGTTAACCTTAGAGATCCTTTGTACTATATTTCAGGCAGTAGAAAAAAGATGATATAACCAACTAACAGGGAAGAATTCATCAAGGAAGACAATGCTAGCCCCACATGTGGCTGTTGGATGGCTTCAAAGAGGATCAATTATGCATTTCTTTTGTTGATCCCAAAAGAGGATTGCATTGCTAGGTAGAGCAGCTATATCTTTAAATTTAACAAAATGATAGAGTTGAAACTAATACTGAAAGCAATTTCTATGCTTCCATATTAAAAATTGGAACTACCCTTGGTAGTTTTTAGGGTTTGAACTCAAGGCTTCCTGCTTCCTCAAATCATAGCTTTATCCCCATTTTTCATGAGCTATTTTAAAGACATCCTGGACGTCTTGCCCAGGAATAATAACCATAGGCTTCCTGTCTTCATTAGGCTCACATTGGTGTGACATTGTGTCTAGTTTTCCTTCTAGGAAGATAGAGTCTGGTGGAAGCTTAGGCTGATGTCAAAATGTGATCCTTATATTCTCCACCTCTCAGATCAGTAGGATTACAGGTGTGATTCACCAGTACCTGGCTGAACAGACATGTTGATTATGAATCAGCACATGAGTATTACAAATACTTGTCTATGATTGAACAACTCTGATGAGCCCCACAGTCTCTGGTAGAGTGTATCATGTCTGCTAATGTCCTGCTGATAGTGCATAATCACAGAACTATTAACAAGTACTATTAGTATATATCCTTATTTTGGACATTTGCCCTTTGCTCCACTATTTTCAAGATACAACATGCCACAATCATTTTTCAAATGATTGAGTAATGTTGAGTATTTTTTCTACAAATATGTAAGCAACATTGAAGCTTTACAAATGCCTGATTATTCCCAAAAGAAAGACTAAGACGCCATCAGGATCATTCTCTTTCTATCAACTCCATAAGTTCCCATATACTTGTGTAGTGCCATGAAGGATGGGAGAAACAGAACTCAATGGCTGAAGACATCTTAGGCTAAGACTCTGACAGATTCTGTTATAGGAAAAATCTTAGGAAAAAATAACCACTGTTCTGAACTTTAGGCCAGAATTAAGTTACTTTATTTGAGTTATGTTACTTCCTTATCCTATCTAAATATTGCCTACTTATTATTATGAATACTGTTTATTTTTATTATTACTATTAAAATAATGTTCTGGCTGCACTAGAATTAACTCCAAATGGATCAAAGACCTGGAGGTAAAAGCTGACACACTGAAAACTTTACAAGAAGGAATGGGAGATACACTAGGCCTCCTTGGCACAGGTCGAAACTTTATTTATTTATTTATTTATTTTGCAAGTCCTGGGCTTGAGCTCAGGGCCTGAGCACTGTCCTTGGATTTTCTCAAGGCTAGAGCCCTACCACTTTAGCCTCAGCACCACTTCCGGCTTTTTTCTATGTATGTGGCACCGAAGAATCGAACCCGGGTCATCATGCATGCTAGGCAAGCACTTTAACCACTAGGCCAAACTCCCGGCCCTCGAAACTTTCTTAATAAGGACCAAGAATCACAGCAAATATGAGAAAGGCTGGATAAGTGGGACTGCATTAAACTGCGGAGCTTTTGTATGGCAAAGGACATAGCTAGTAAATTAATTAGGAAGCCTACAGAGTGGGAGAAGATCTTCACCAACCAAACAACGGACAAAGGCCTCATATCTAAAATATATCAACAGCTCAAAAAATTGAATCACTCCAAAACTAATCTCCAAAGTAACAACCATCCCATTAAAAAATGGGCCAAAGACTTAAAGAGAGTCTTCTCTGAAGAAGAAACAAAAATGGCCTATAGACACATGAAGAAATGCTCACCAACTCTGGTCATAAAAGAAATGCAAATCAAAACAACTCTAAGATTCCACCTCACTCCAGTTAGAATGGCCAGGATCAGGAAAACGAATAACAACAGATGCTGGAGGGGATGTGGCCAGGAGGGATCCCTACTACACTGTTGGTGGGAGTGCAAACTCATTCAACCAGTATGGAAAGCAATATGGCAGTGCCTCAAAAGTCTAAACATAGAGCTCCCCTATGACCCAGCAATTCCACTACTTGGCATTTACCCAACCATCCAGAAACTAGGGCATACTAAATCCACTAGCACAACAATGTTCATTGCAGCATTATTCACCATAGCAAAAATATGGAACCAACCTAGATGCCCCTCAGTTGATGAGTGGATCAACAAGATGTGGTATTTATACACAATGGAATTCTATGCTGCTGTCAGAAAAAATGACATCGACCCATTTGTTAGGAAATGGAAAGACTTAGAAAAAATCATATTAAGTGAAGTAAGCCAGACTCAAAGGAAATTAGGCTCAATGGTTCCCCTCATTTGTCATAATCAGTAGAAACCTTGGGCTCTACTAGCAGAGATCTGCAATAGAGCAAAACCTTGATATATAAGGCCATCTAGTATGAAGCTAATTGAAAAGACCTCCAGGATATTGAAACAAAAACCATACAATGAATGATTGTTGTCCTTAATGTACTATGTTATCTCTCATCTCTTTTGCTGTCCCTTGGTTATCTCACATTGTTAGAGTATCTCACTTTGTTATCTGATATATTGGATTTATTTGTATTTGGTTATTTGAAATTGGATAGGGAAGGGGGGAAAACCAAGATGGGGGGGTGGAGGGGAGGGTAATGGGTACCAAGACATATGAAAGGGTATCAATGTGTGTGAATTAATGCACCTTCTCTCTGGCAAATATCATGTAACCCTTTTATTAATTACAATAAAAAAATAAAGATAAAAATATAAAATAATGTTTTGGTTTTGGTACCAGGGCTTAAACTCAGGGCCTTATGCTTGCTCAGCATTTGTTTTTTTTTTCCTTTTTTTTCATGGCTGGTGCTCTATCATTGAAGCTATATTCTAGCATGATATTTTTCTAGTTATCTTAGAGATGGACTCTGAATGGCTCATTTTGCCTTTTATAAACTTTGAACTTCGATTCTTCAGGTCTTAGCCTGATAGCTACAATTATATGTATGCTATAAGCATCTGATTCTAGTTACTTTTGATGTGATCTTCCTAAACCATTTGTTCATTTTTTTTATTTCTCATCCAAAATGTTGTAAATTTTTTCTTTGGTTGAAAAAATTCATCACAAAATATATAATATTGTTTTCAGTTTTACTTGAATAATCTTTCTAAAATACTGTTTCCACAGTTTCATACTAAGCTATTATAAAACTTTAATGATTTTCCATTGCTTCCCAAATTGAATCCAAGTGTACCATTATTATTCCAAAATTCTCCAACTTGTGCCAGTTCATTTTCCTGAAACTTTGTTGTCAGTGTTACTCCCGACATTTCTCCCACTCAGTCAAATTGATTAACTACCCTGTCTAGAAGTCTCTATTTGCATTCTGGACTCTGTATCCTTCATTTATATGGTTACCCACCATTTAGTATATTCTCATCTTTATAATTCAGTTGCCTTACCTAAATCTCATGTGGCCATTATGATTCTTAAATTCCTATCATTTGCTTCCTGGGTGAGAGAACATGGTTACTTTGCAGGGTAATAAGGGAGCAAAAGGTTCAAAAAATACTAAGATGAAAATTAGGATTCAAAATATACCGTAACTGAGAGCTGTAGGAAACCATCCTGATTCCTAATTAGCTGTATCCTTGCATTGGGAAAATGCAGAAATAGATTAAGTATTAGAGTATTCCATCAACCTTGTTAGTTAAATATCAGATTAATCTGATATGATATGCATGCCTACTGTTGCTAGAAGATCTCTGAATCTTCCTAGGAAGAAGACAACCTCTTTCAGAGGCCTCTTCCCCCAGTTTTCATGTACAAACTGAAGTCAAATAATAATTATTAGCTATAATAAAACAGCTAAGTGAAGACTTAGACAATAGGAATGTACTCATAAGTGATCCGCCTATTGAAGATATCAGACACAGCCTTCAAAATGAAATAGAAAGACCTGCATGCATGTGGCTATCAAGCACAACCAATGTAATAACAAATCTATGGAATCAGGTTAATTACCCAAGAAATGAGAATGGATAAAAAAATACATTACATATACACCATACAGTACTGTTTAGCAATTAGGAAGAATGAAATTAAATTGTTTCAAGGGAAATGACTACATATGATGAGACTGTACATAGTTCATGATTCAGGACATCGCCTGATAATAAGAACAGAGAGCAAGATTGGAGATCAACCATCTCAGATTGGAGCAAAAGAGCAATGGCACACAGAGTAACATGTCAGAGCAAAGAAGAAAACTGAGACTTTTGGGACTCTATAGGAGACCTAGAGACACTGCAAGAGGATAAGATAAAGACAGGGGACTCACGGGTATAAAAAATGTCAAACAAGAAGGAATGTATTTCTAATATCTTATTTGGCAATAAACAAAAATTATAAAGTATGTCAAACAAGGAACATATTTCTAATAAACTAAAATATACCTGCATTGTAAGAACAAAGAAAGGAAGACTATCACATAAAATTTAAATTGACATTCACTGTAACAAAAATTGGTAAACAATAAGTACTATGATATTTATAAATATATATGATTTAGAAATATAAAGGCAAATGTATATACTACAAACTTAAGAAAAGTAAGGGAATAAGGGAAAGGGTAGGTTGGGAGGGATGGATGAGAATATTGAAAAAGGTTGCATGGATCAAAAAGTGCACTGTGTTAAACGAACACTCCTTTGTACAACTGTTTAAAAAATAATAAAGACTAGCCTTCAAGGTGAAAAAAAGAAACCTAAAGGCAAGTGGGAGAAGGAAGAAAAATGTAATAAGTTTATAAAAATCAGGTTAAAGATTGGCTAGCTTAATTCACATCGTATTTATTTGTCAATTGTTACTACATTTATTTATGACTTTCAGGTAAAATGTAAATTACATTTTAAGTTGGTAAAGTAACATGCCTATTGTAGAAAGTTTGAAGAAAGGAAACAATAAAATAAAGATCCTAATTTTATCACTCAGACTAGACTGCTCAGCTTTTGGCTTATTCCCTCAAGTCATTTATAAAACTCACACATAACATTTTACAAACAAATCAAAATTATATTGCATTACAGTTTTATGCCTAAATTTTTATTGTGAATATTCCCACTTTCTATCTTATAAATCAGAAATATACATTTTAATGTCTTCATAGTTTTCCAGTATCTAACTATTGAGAGTTTATATAACTTTTCACCAGTGGTTGAATATTTATCGTGTTTCTAAATTCAGGAGTATTATAAATAATGTGACAATAAACACTCTTTTACATAAACATTACATATACTTTTACATAATCAGAGTTTGTATAAATTATTATAGTAATTATTGTTCTTTGCTCATTAAAATACTGATTATATCTTTGTGATAAACACTTAAAAATAGAACTGCCTGCTTGAGTTTATGAATTACTTTGAACTTCTTGATGCTTATATGTCATTACACAATTGCTTTCTATGAAGGTTGAATGCATAATTGAATACTATGAGAGGCCAAAATGAGTAGTATGATGAATGTATGATACAAAAAGAGGGCCAAACTGTGATGTACAAGCAAGGTTTGCACATATTGCGTGGGTTCCTTACTCACTTGTGATGCCAGATAGAACCAAGAAAGGAAAGAGAAAAGTGAATATCTGTACAGGTTCTGCTGCCTCAGTATTTCTTATGAAGATTGATCCCCCTCAAATTGCTGCAAGTTAATTAACATGACAACAAAGCTGGCACCACCTCTATGCTGAACTCCTTTCACTCCAGATATCATTGTAACAAAGAGGAAAAATTCTTTCCTGAAAGGGAAGCATTTATATATGGTAAGTGTGCAGCTTATCATCGACTACAACCATAGGTTATGGAGCTAGAGACACAATCATGACAATATAACTCACCCTCACTTTATCAGAGTTTTGAATTTTCAAATATGTTAACTGAAAGTAGGAATTCAACTGGGAAATTTATGTTGGCATATAAGGATGGCTTCCAAGCAGTGGCCTATGTTAGTGACTTCAGCGTTTGGGGGGTTAGATTTTTTTTTAATGGTTGAAATCCCAGGTGAATATCTAAAGCTCATTCCACTCTTGGTATAGAGTAGGGTGTAGAATTCTTGATTTTTTTTTTTTGCCAGTCCTAGGCTTGAGCTCAGGGCTTGAGCACTGTGCTTGGGCTTTCTCAAGGCTAGAGCTCTACCACTTGAACCTCAGTGCCACTTTTGGCTTTTTTTAATGTATGTGGTACCGAGGAATTGAACCCCAGTGTTCATGCGTGCTCGGCAAGCACTCTACCACTAGGCCAAACACCCAGCCCAGAATTCTTGATTTTTCAAATTCTCTTTGGGAATTGATAAGGATTCCCGGATTTGAAAAGCAAAGTTTGATCATAGACAGATCAAAGGCAGAGTAACTTAATAATTAAAAAAAACAACAATAAAAACCAACTCTTACAAATCCTGAGCTGTTCATATGTGTGCATGAATTTTATTGGGTGACGAAAGAAATCTTGACAGCTAGGCATGGTGGCTAGAGTGCGTTATTTGGGAGGTGGAAATTAGGGTATTGTAGTTGTAGGCCAGGCCAGCCATAAAATTTTGAGTGGCCACATTACAATGGCTGGCATGGTAATATGCACTTATCCTAAGCTATGTGGTAGGCACAATGGCAGTTTTGAGCTTGTCTTTGTAATGACACACATAGAGGAGAATCACACTTCATAGTGATTTAGGCATAAAGTAACTCTGTCTTGAAAATAATCAATGCAAAAAAAGCCCTGGTATCTGTTTACATTTTTGAGGAACCTCCAGACTGCTGTCCAGAGTGGTTATATTAGTATATATTCCTACCAACAGTGCAGTAGGGTCCCTTTTTCCTCACATACCAGTCAACATTTGTTGTTCGAATTCACAATGTTGGCCAATCTAACTGGGAGAGAGGGACTGGGAGAGAGTGAGGCAACAGAAGACACTGTAAGAAAGTAAATACACTCATTACCTGACTCATGCAATTGTCATCTCTGTGTAATCACCTCTATAATAACAACACTGCTTCTTCTTCTACTACTACTACTATTTCAAATGTTGCGCTACTTTTTTAACTTGTTGAGACCCCAAGTTCAAGTCCCAGTACTTGAAAAAAAAAAGAAATCTTTACATATAATTGAAATCTACAGTCCTAGGGAGAATAAACATTGCTAAATTTTTAATAAATTAATCTTCAAGTTGTATTTACACCTTTTTTTTTTTGCCAGTCCTGGGCTTGAGCTCAGGGCCTGAGCACTGTCCTGGGACTTTCTCAAGGCTAGAGCTCTACCACTTGAGACTCAGCGCCATTTCTGGCTTTTTTCTATGTATGTGGTACTGAGGAATCAAATCCAGGTCTTTGTGCATGCTAGGCAAGCACTCTACCACTAGTCCAAACTCCCGGCCCTGTTTACACATTTTTAATAATTTTTTTCCATTGCAATTTCATAATTTTAAGCTGGGTATGGTGGCTCATGTCTGTAATCCTAGCTACTCAGAGGCTGAAATCTGAGGATCGTGGTTCAAAGCCAGCCTGAGCACTAAGTCCATGAGGCTCATCTCCAATGAACTACTAGAGGAAAAAGAACAACAACAACAACCCAGAAGTGGCACTGCAACTCAAGGGATAGGGCAGTAGTGAGCTGAAGAGCTCAGGGACAATGCCCAGGCCCAGAGTTCAGATCCTATGACAGATGGAAAAAATATTGTTTCATTCTCTATTTATAAGGCTTCTTAAAGTGTTTTTTTTCTTTCCTTTCCCTTTCTTTCTTTCTTCCTTTCTTTCTTTCCTTCCTTCCTTCCTTCCTTCCTTCCTTCCTTCCTTCCTTCCTTCCTTCCTTCCTTCTTTCTTTTTCTTTCTTTCTTTCTTCCTTTCTTTCTTTGTTTCATTCTTTCTTCCTTTTCTTTCTTTGTTCCTTTTTTTTCTTTTTAACTTCCTAAGAACTTGGAAATGGTAACAATGAGTATGAGGTCAAGCATGGTGGCTCATGCCTGTAATCGTAGCTACTCAGGAGGCTGAGATCTGAGAATCACATGTTCAAGGCCAGCAATAAAGACTGAGACTTATCTCCAATTAACCACTAGAAAACCAGAAGTGAGGCTGAGGCTCAGGGGTAGGGCAGTAGCCTTGAGTTGAAGAGCCCAGGGACAGTGCCCAGGCCCAGAGTCCAAGCCCCATAACTCCCCCCCTACTACACAAATGAGTATGAGCTCAAATTTAAAAATGAACAGAATTTGAGTAGAAATACAAGAAGTTAATTTTTTGTACATGGCTGCTAAAAGATGATTGAATTACCAAATTTATTACCATATCTTAAGGAGTTGATGTCTCAGAAGTTTTGATTTTTCCTTACAAATCAATAAACTAGCATCTTGATTGTACTTTGCATCCTAGGTAAGGATATGTTAATGAATATTTAAAATTGAGTAGTTTCTTTTACTGTTAATCTCTCTCTCTCTCTGTCTCTCTCTCTGTGTGTGTGTGTGTGTGTGTGTGTGTGTGTGTGTGTGTGTGTGTGTGTGTGTGTCTTGAGCCTGGAACCAGGTTATCATATTCTCACTTGCTTTTTTCCACTCATACTGGCAAGCTACTACTATGTATCCTTTCTTAGATTTTTGCTGGTTAATTGGAAATGAAGCTTCTTGGACTTTCTGCCTGGGCTAACATTGAACCTAGATCCTGAGATCTCAGTCTCCTGACTAGTATTACAGAAGTGAGCTACCATCATCTATCCTTTATATTTCTTACTAATGAAAAATTTGCCCTTCTTATTTTGTGCTTTGGGTGTTAACAGCATGGTAAAATATGACTCTAGTACTAAAGGATAGATTTGTTCATTTACAAAACAGAAGCAAAACAAACAAAACACCTTGAAAATATGAAGCTTCAGAGATATAAAAGTCTGAAGATCTTTGGATGTTATCTTTAGCCCTTGCAGTAAGAGCTCTGCAGCTCTGGCTACAACATACATCTTATATTTTAATCTGATTTCATTTTTGTATATTTTCATTATTTTTAAGTAATTATACAGAGAGGTTTCGGAATTCAGCATCTCAATTTATGAGCACAAAGCATCTTGATCAATGACGATTGATCTAATAAGTGAGCCTTTTTGAATAAAGTGAAGACTAACCAATTTATAGTTTTATAGCTTCTCCTTGGCTAAAATTTCATTTATAATATTTGGAGATTTTCAAAAGTGTCACAAGTGAAATGCGGTTATGTGTCCATAATTATCGAATATATCACACTGTATGTTTGACTAGGTATTCTCTGGATGCTCAGTAATGCTTTTCTAAACAGCAGCAACAAAGATTTCTCTGTGAGGCTTAACACTAGCGAGGAACCTATTGTCTTTCCTCCTTTTATTCTTTCCAGAGAAATTGATCAGCCAGGGGGCACGAAACATAAACCTGAGTGTAGAGGCTGATCCTCTTCTCCTAGGTTCTTCCTCCATATTTTTTTTCATCTTTATTTTGTTGTTGTTGTCATTCTTTAATTACTGACTTTGGTTGTCCTGGTAGATTTTAGAACCTAAGACCTAGCGTGGGAAAAGAGGCTAGTAGAGTCCATAGTAGCAGGAAAAAGACATTAAGACATTACTAATTTATTTCAAGGAACAACAAGTAAGACAGTCATGGGGGAGAGACAGAAACAGTGGCCGGTTAAAAATAAATAATTTAACCAATAAAAGATGAGGAAGGGAGAGATGTGGAAGCAGATATGCTTTTGAAACAGCATTTTGCAGTAGAAAACAAGTAAAAATAAACTCTTTTGGAACCTGACTTTGCTGTTATTTTAATTCAATTGGTATGTGAGCCTTGTGGTAGTGTTATTAGTGGAATTAATGCCTTGAGCACTAATTGATAAGATCCCATGCACTGAAGGTTTTATAACATCTCTTAAAACTTTCCAAGTGTGCATCATAAAGAACCTAAGTTTGCTTTTTGTCTTGTATTTCTCCTCTTAATCATTTCTATAGGGTGGTATCAATTTTTAAGGTCAAGTCTAGTCCTTGTCATGTTACTTTCCCACATCAATTATTCCTTTTTAATGCTGCTTCCTTGTACCCCCAACACCAGTTCTTTCCTCTTGCCAGATCTTTGACTTGGCAGGCAAAGCTGTGATAACTCCTAATACACAAGTTGATGTCTTTCTTTTTTCAGGTTCAATCTCAGGAAAAGAGTTAAACAGAGTCAAACAGAAAGAGTTAAAAAGAGATGTTCTTAATGTACTGTGTTATTTCTCTTCTCTATTCTTGCCCTTTGATTAATCTCATATTGTTACAGTATCTGACTTTGTTACATGGCATAAGTTTATTTGAAATAGGAAAGGGAAGGGGGAAAACAAGCTGAGGGGAGGGATGAGGGGAGGGAAACGGGGACAAGAACAAGAGAGGGGCTATTAATGTGTGAGAAGTAATGCACCTTCTGTCTGACAAATATAACTGTAATTCCTCTATTAATTACAATAAAAAAGAAAAAGAGGGCCGGGAGTTTCGCCTAGTGGTAGAGTGCCTGCCTAGCATGCACGAAGACCGGGGTTCAATTCCTTGGTACCACATACATAGAAAAAAGCCAGAAGTGATGCTGAGTCTCAAGTGGTAGAGCTCTAGCCTTGAGAAAGTCCAAGGACAGTGCTCAGGCCCTGAGCTCAAGCCCAGGACTGGCAAAAAAAAAAGAAAAAAAAGAAAAAGAGTCATATATGATTGTGGAGAGGCAGATATATTGAGGTGAAAAGGTGGAGTTAGGGATAGTGGGATCTTCTCCACAAATATCACCAGAAAAATGTCAATTAGCACCTCTCAGGAAGGATCTCACAACTGAAGCTTTGTCAGTCACTCTGGAAAGAGAATGTTTGAATAGCTGATTCAATCCTTCCGGTTAGTTTGTAACTGGTGAGAATAGAGTGACATCAATTACTAGTATCCATAATCAAGTTGGTAGACCAGACAGGTTTTTGGTAGACCAGTTTGCTAATTCAGAATTCCAAGTGATTCCATGTCAACATCTGAGACAAAAATCCGATCCTTACTAAGGGTTCTTTTCTGTCTCCACAGCTCCATTCAAACATACGTACATATATCTACATCTGTATATATACACGTCTATATATATGTATTCATACATAGGTGTGTTATGTACATAGATTGCCTGTACTTTTAGTCTTTATTCTTCATTCTATGGCAGCCTTGTGCCAATTTTATTCAAATCACATATACAACAGAAAAGAACATACCTATTTCTGGAATTAGGATTGTGATGTTAAGCTGCTTCCTCGCAGTGGGCAGCTCTCTGTCCATCCAGTCAGAGCCTGCTGTCTGAAGCCAGATGGGGCAGTTTCTGTGATGGCTTTCACCTCTTCATTTCAGTTTAGGGCACTAGTTTCCCTGCTCGATTTGGGGGCTTGCTTTGAACTTCAGCCCAGTTGACCAGGGTCTTGTCAACATGCCTAACACTTGACATTCCCCATCATTTGGCAGCTGGATCATGTCTCCTTTAGTTCCAGCCATTGACAGGAGACTCACTCCAAATTAAGTGGACCACCCAGAACTCTAAGACCGTTACCCATCTGACTTTGTCCCTTGTGTTTGCCTGGTGACTCCTGGCATTTGTTCCTTGCCTGCAGATGGGATTCTCATTAACATCAGCAGTGCTTGGAACTAATGCTCCTTTGGATAGGTTGTGTATTGCCATCTATTCCTGGAGCAGGTAATGCTATGAGCAGCCAGCCAGCGAGTGCTCTGTTCCACTCACGTCTCCAGGTTCAGCATGCTCTGCGACCCACAATATGAAACTTAACATACGATACACAGATGTTATGTTCTTCATATGGGACCAAGAAGAAAGGAAGACAAGATACTCCTTAGTTGTCAATGTTCTAAGAGGAAAATAATTCATGGGGAGCCTTCCTTGTGAAATCTGGGCAGAAAACAATGGGTTTGGGGAAATTTGTTGAGAGGAGAGGAGGGGAAAAAAAAGAAATAATTGGCCATTGTAAAGCACCGTGTTTATCAGGGAAAGCATTCAGCACATATTTAACATACAGCAGTCCATTCAAGTGTGCTCTCAATAGACACAAGTACCTGCTTAACCAGATATGATGCTTCATTAAGAAGTACATTACTTTCCACACCTGAGTTTTTAATTTGAAAACATTGCATTTAATGTGAAAATGTATAAAAACGAAAGAATGTCTCATCCCTCTCTTGATGAATGAAGATTATATGGTGCTTCAATGTAAAGCAATGATAAATTGTAGTCTGTACAAAAAAAAAACCCTTGCAGTCCCATTCTTCTCATGTAGACTCTGATACATCTTTACCATCTCCTATTTCTCCCCTGCTCCATTTCCCTAAACCCTGTTTCTGGATCCCAATCTACATGCCTTTTCCTTTCCTTCCCATTTAATTACTCATTCTTTTAAAAATGACAGGGCATTCTCATCTGCTTTGTATGTGACTGCAGAATACAATAGTGTCCTTTGTTTTGTGAGGTGGACTTGCTTCTCCCCAATATTCAGAAGTATTCATCATATTACATCTTGTTTCACCAAGGCAACAATAACAAAATTAAACAATGGTACACAGTTGGAAAAGAGAGAAGTAAGGAGAGGAATTTATTTTCAGTGGAAGGCACTGGTCAGGATAATTGTTTTAATATTATTACTTGACCAAAGCGGCTACCCAAATCAAGTATGACTGGTAGTGCCAATGGCAGTGTGTCACTTTTCTTCTAAATTATCTTAATGTGGTTTTTTTGCCCTATTCAAAGGGTAATTTGCATTATTTAGAATATGTCATATGAATTATGATGTAAAATTCAAAGCCTTTAAACCTTGTTAATTATGTGTGTGTTCATGTGTGTATGTATGTGTGTGTGTGTGTGTGTGTGTGTGTGTGTGTGTGTGTGTGTGTGTGTGTATGCACATGTCCGGGGGGAGAAAGAAAGAGAGAGAGAAGATCAGGTCCAAAAAGAGACAAAGCACAGCCAATTCGGAATGAAGGATCAGCTAGGCATTCATGGAAAAGATACTACTCGGGTTGATAGCCTAGGTGACAGAATCTCTGATGTTCCCACAGTGAAGTGTTCTCTCTTATAACTCAAGGTCCTATTTCTGCTGTCTAGAAGGTTTACCTCTATCTTTCTCCTTCTCCTTGCTTGAACAACCATAGCTATTAACTTCTTTAGAATTCCTTGATTTATTTCCCCTTGGTAAGATTTTTATTTTGATCATAAAAGCTGCTACTTAGTTTTAAGCACAGAGCAGGTGGGGGAAAAAGGATGGATAATTTTATATTCACCATGGATGTAAGGGCTAAGCAAAGGATCACATAAGAGCCATTGATTTTAAAAAGTTCTCACTAAACAACAAAAAAGAGTCTATCAAAAAGATGCTGAAAGATTGATGATTTCTGGTTCACACACACAAATACCGAGAAAAGCTCCAATCTATGTCTAGTTTCTATTTACAGTTTTAATAGGGAAGGCTGCACAGTCTAAGAACAATTTGTATGAAATCATATTAACCATTGATCACCAGAAGTCCAATTTAGTCTTATTGTTTTATGATGGTATTAGCACACTGCTAAGGGGACCAGATGGGTCAACAAAGAAATAGATAATTATGTGGCGAAGAATGAATTCTGTCAATCAGTATTTTTCCAGCAACACAGAAAAATGCATTAACGTCCACCCCATGTTGAAGGCTTGATATAACCCCTGCTTCTCAACATGAGTCTTGCCATCATTTAATAGCTTTGGGGTTTGAGCTCAATTAGTTTCAATCTTTGTGGTAGAAGCCTGAAACCTAAGCAGAGGCAATCACAATAAATATTTGGTAGACTCCAGAAGAATAATTGTATTCCCTAGCTACAAGCAATTAAGCACTAGATGTATTCCTTGTAAACCTTTGCAAATGCAATGAAAAACACGTTTTAAAAGACAAATAATTAAATGCCTTCTTTCCTTTGGTGGCATTTAGGCAAAGGGAAATTAAAGCTGGTTGTTTTACCTAGGAGGAAAAGAGATTTTTTTTTTCCTTGCTATGACAATTATCATGTCCTGTGTATTACATGCTGGAAATCTTTCAAAAATCATAAAGAATGGGATTGATGCCAGAAACCAGATGGGAAAATGTCCTAATATTCAAAAGGAAAAAAGGGTTTGCTTTTACACACCAGGAGGGGAGAAGCTTACTTTGAACTTCCTCTCATCTTCTAGACTGTATTAACGAAAATTTCATATTTGAAGGGAATTAAACTGACTTATTCTCCAATTTTCTCTTGTTGCTTTTTCTTAATCTCTTTTACTGGTTTTACCTTAAACCGGGGCCATGGATACTTTCTTCTATTAGGCCTATGTCTCTACTTTTTAAATACACTTGGGTGATTGTGACACTGGCATGTTACAAATCTGTGATCCACATTATTTTTCTGAGATTCATGGATCAAATGATAGAGAATAAACGACATAATACTGCATCATGAAACTCAATATCTGACAAATGTCCTTTCTACAAACCTGTACCAAGGCTTGAGTTCTAGACTTGGGCACTGTCCTTGAGCTCTTTTGCTCAAGGCCAACACTCTACCACATAAGCCAAACTCTACTTCCACCCCCTCTTTTTTTTCCAGTCCTGGGGCTTGAACTCAGAGCCGAGCAAGTGTCCTTGGGCTTTCTCAAGGCTAGAGTTCTACCACTTGAACCACAGCGCCACTTCTGGCTTTTTCTATGTATGTGGTACAGATGAATCAAACCCAGGTCTTCGTGAATGCTAGGTAAGTACTCTACTACTAGGCTAAACTCCCAGCCCTTCCCCCCTTTTTTTGTTAATTTTAAATAAGAGTCTGCTGAACTTTCCTGCTCAGGCTGGTCAAAAGTTGTCATTGTAAAGGGGATGGAATAATGGGCTACATAAATGAGGCAAGGAGTACCTTTCTTCTTGAACAGTGTTACCCCATCCCTAACTTTCTCCATTTTTCCCTCTTGAGTCCCCTCTTACCCCAGTTCATTTTCAACATCACGCTGCATTTGTTCATCCTTTGTCCAGTCATTTCTGTGCTCCCTCTCTACTCTCCCCCAAAGAGATAAACAAACGCAGATAAACAAAACACAGAGATAACAAAAACAGTGACAAAGGAGAAACAAAACACAAGAAGAAAAAAAATGCGCAAAGTAACAGCATCCCTTCTTGTTCTTATTTCTTGGAGTTCATCTTGATAAATACCATTTTATAGGAATATTAACCATGCTATTCAGATCTCAGCCTCCTGAGTAGCTAGGATTATAGGCGTGACCACTTCCTTTTATATTCCACTGCCTTTAATTCATACCCACCTCTTGACTTGTAAGAATTATTGCTCAACCTCAGGAATCATCCTCCAGTTCTAGAAAAGAATTTTTTCTGAGAGTGGCTAGATGCTTTATGTAAAGCATTTACTATATTGCTATACTGCTCCCTTCCTAATATACATTAAGAATGCTCATAGAATCAGAACATGTGTTTTAAGATAGGAAATGCTTTATCATTATCCAGTGGAAACTTGGCTGGCCATGGTTTGTTTATAATTTTATGTATATTTTTGTGTTGAGGTTAGCATATGGCCTGTCGCTTTGTATGTGATCTGTATTGATAATGTTTTGGCTTGACTCATTGGATAGGTTCAGGACCTGAAAGCAATGATTCACAAGTTTGTATCAAAGACAATACTGATTGCTGCATAAACAGAATGGGAAAGTTTTAATATAGCCCATCCCTGAAAATTTAACTTCTGAGTAGAGGCTAGAGAGGGCTATGTAATTTATTTAAGTTCCTCTATGTTATTCTGATAACCATTTCGCTGGGAACTGATTTCTCTTCTCTGGTAGGTATACTGTATTGTTTAGATTTGTTTACTTTTCATTTTATAGTTTAAAAAGTCTATCTCATGTTACTAAATGAAATGAACTTCTAGGATATGGAAACAAGAGCTTTATCTTGTGTGATTGTTGTTCTTAATGTACTATATTATTTCTCTTCTCTTTTTTTGCCCTTATGGTTAATCTCATGTTGTTGCTGTATCTGACTTTGTTACCTGGTATATTGTATATATGTTTATTTGTTTATTTGAAATAGGAAAGAGAAGGGGGAAACAAGGGGTTTGGGGGAGGGAAACAGGGACAAAAACATGAGAAGGGGTATCAATGTGAGAGAAGTAATACACCTACTACCTGACAATGTAACTGTACATTATCCTGACAATAGAAGAAAATAAAAATCTATCTCCACTGAACAAAAGGGAAAAAGGTAACTCTCTGTGAGTGGCCATTGGAATGGTAAGAGATGGTGGCGGAAGTAATCATATAGGCCACAAAATGTGGTATGAAAAAGCGAGTCACAATGAATGAGCATCCGAACCTGTTTGCCCCTGGATTTCTACCTCTCAGCCTATCACCATCTCTCAGCACTTTAGAACAAGCAGGAATATCAAAAGCCATCTTCTCTGGGATTGTTTATCATGGAATCCATTCAAAATAACTACATTTGAGCAAATGAGACCAAGTTGTACTTCTAGAGTGTTAGTAGAGTGTTCTTCATTTATCTCTCTGGTGGCATCTTGATGTGGTAAGAGTTCAGAGCTGCCCCAAACAATATTTCATAGAATGACCGCCTGAAAGAGGAGCTGGTGAGTTTCTCTTCCTTCTCAGGGAAATTGTGATTCATCAGGCTCTGAGGGTGGTGGCAGAGAGGTCTTTCTTAGTTGAACCCTCTCTTCAGGCTCCTTTTCATACCTTTCCTCCACTGCAAACCTCAGCTGATTGACTGAGCACTTTCAGCCTCCATGACAGGATATTTTCCTTGTTAACAGGTTGAAATTATTGTATAGTCTGTGTCTTAGAATGCATTCTGATGTGTTTTCAGTCCCTTTCTAACTTTTCCTAAACTTTTAATGAGACTTGAAACTCTCTCAGTTTTTTACCTTTGTGTCAAACATCTTGATGTTCAGTGTTTGACAAGATAACATGAACCTTATAATAAAGGCAGGTAGGATTCAGTTGAACGTTTCTTGCCATGAATCTTTTGAGTTTAAACACTAGCACTGCTATCTTATTTTCTTTTAGTCAAGGCGCTCCTTATTGAACTCTTTTGGCAGCCTGTGGTGGTGAATCAAAGATACTCAAATAATTCTAAGAAGTTAGCTACCTAGGATCAGTTTAACGCTCAGGAACACACTAATTAGTTGAAAATAAACTAGTTATCAAAACCCTTTACTTATCATATCTGGAAGCCTAAATTACTATCATATCTTCACATGGATAATTTTTTTCTGATCACTTTATATCTTTGCATACTTTTGATGCCTAACATAAAATCTTTGCCAGCAGAATGCTATTCTAGAACAAATAGATGGGTTGATAAACAAACAAGATATCTAGAATACTGTCAGAAATCAGACTCAAATTCAAAGAAAATATATGACACAAATATGGATACACTCTCTGCATGTACTAGATGACTATGATTGTCCAGAATGATACTGGTTTAAGGCTTTAGAGTATTTATGTTGGACAATATATATTGGATTCAGAAACATATGAAAACAGTAGAATACTCTATTAGGCACTTTTACTTTACAAAAGACTCATATAAACTCACATATGACCAGAGCTTCTGTTTTGGAACATATTGGTAAGTTCTAAGAGCTTGAAAATTTACCTACCTAGAAGTCATTTAAGTAAAGTTTGTTTCTCTACCAGAGAATCAATGATACATAAGGATTTAATGATAGTAACTTAACTTACAAAGTTGTGGTAATTCATTTAGCTGGAAAATACTAATTGTCATATATATGAAAGTAAATGATGTGGAAACCAGTCATTCACACCTATAATCTTTGCTACTTAGAAGGCTGAGAGCTGAGAATAGAAGCTTGAAGCTAGCTGAGTCAGAAAAGTGTCTGAGATTCTTATTTTAAATTAAACAAAAAAGCCAGAAATACAAGCATAGCTCAAGTGGTAGTTCTCTAGCCCTGAGTGAAAAAGCTAAGCAAGAGCTCGACGCCCCAAGCTCAAGCCCCAGTGCTGGCACACCCATAGAAAATGATAAGTAAAATACAACTGTGTCTGTAACGTTTATTCCCACTTCTTCTGCATATCACACATTAGTGTAGATGCAAAGAAAATAAGGTGCTCATAGGTGGGAAGAGTGAAACATAAAGAAAAACCTTGATTAACCATACTTCAGTTTCTAAAAGCCATAATTTTCTATTTTTTCTTCTTTTATTCTTTCAAAGGAAAAAGAAAAGTCACATAAAAATAAATTGGTATCATAAATTTAGTATTTCTTAAAGCAAAGAGTAAAAGTAATAGCCCCGTTTGATTTTCTAAAGGTTGTCACAGACTCAATTCTCAATCCATCTAATTTCCCGTACTGTTTCTTACTCCTGTGAGGCAATGGGACTTGATGCTGAAAAGAATGATAAACCTAAGAACAAATGTCTCCCCAAATCACCAAGGCAGTTGTTCAATTATTTCACTAGGCTATCCACAGAAATGGAAGAGTAGACTTAGTATTACTTGGAAGGTTGTCAGTGTCCAATTTTGACCTGGTTAATTCTAACCTGAGTAGAAAATTCAGCTTTAATTCAGCAGGCAACAAATTTCTAAATCTCAATATCAGTTTTGCCTCTTTTAAGAGCCTTTCCCTCTATACCTCCCACCATTAGAGATTCAGAATTATGGTTAACAGAATTGTATGGCTAGCTGTCCCCAAGCTTTATGAGTCCCAAACAAAGTGATGCAGAAAGAAAATTAGCATAGTGTTTGGACTAAGATTGTATTCACAGTACTTCATAAAGATTTCATTGGAGAGAAGATAAGGGATTTGCTTGGAGAATCTGTTTTCATCTTTGGGGGAGATTATATTTAGACTCTTGGCATCTTTACCAATGAAATAATTCAATTTGGAAATAATAAACTTGGTTAGGTATGGTGGTTCATACCTATAATCCCAACACTTCAATAGATGAAGAAGGAAAATGGCACATTGGAGGCCAACCTGAGCTTCACAGTGAGTTTCAGACCATCTAGATTTATATAGTCTTTATTTAAAAAAAAAAACACAAAACACCACTATCACCACCACCACCACCACCAACAACTAAAAACCCAGAAGGAAAAATGTAGAAAAGACAACTCAAGGAGTATTTTAAGTGGTCCATTTACTGTGTCTAGATCCAGACAGGCATTTTCTTCACAATACTGTGCAGCACTTCCTCTGCTTGGCTAGTATAAATAGTATCCTTTATTTAAGGTCAAACTCAAGTTCTGAGATCCAAGCTTCCCCACCCCCTTCAGTCTTCCTAGCCTGCATACAAAGCAATGTCAGTAGTGTCTTCATCATTTTTATTTACAATTGGAGCAGTTTTGGGTGGCTTTTCTTTATCCTGACAGCTATATGAATAGCATAGAGCCTCCTCTCTCTAAAATGGTTTAAATGGGACCCAACCCAGAGGAAGCCAGCAATGCTGAACACTCCTCCTGGCCTCCTCTGGCCTAATGAGCCCTGGATTATTGTTTGGCATTATTAAATGTCAAAAATAGGATGGCTCCCCTCTGGGAACTCAAATGAAAATGGCAAGAAATATAAGATTAGAATGGAGGCACCACACAAAATAGCTTTTATTTATTGTCAGACTAGAGAAAAAGCTACTAAACATCATCTCAGGGTTCCTCTTTATCAACTTTTGTCAACTTCTCCTTTTCTCTCCTTGAGGGCGGCTATTCTATCCTTGTACAACTGAACACATTAAAGCAACAAGTTTTGTTTCAATAATAATATTAATAATGGAGTCAGCAAACTCTTATTTGCCAATTGTTTAAAAGGAAATTTAAGCTGCAAGTGATTTCCTGCTCCTGCTTCTGTGTAATGGCTTTTCTCTGGCTCTGAGGCTGGAGGTTGTGGGTCCTTAGCCCTAGGGAGGTTGGTCTGGGAAAAGAAAGTCAATATAGATGTGTTGAGCACTTCCTGTGAGCTAGGTCCAGAGGCAAATGCTTATATTCCTGGCCTTCTGTGTCTTGCATGCGTTCTACACCAGATTCAGATTTTGCTAATGCAATAGCAGTAGGGTATTATGTCATGAGGTCTCTTTTTCATAAATGATATGGGATACTTTTAGAAAAAGGCTCAAAAAGGAGTTTGTTCTCTTTTGATCCAGTGTCTTCTGCCACTCAAGGTTCAATGTGGCTTCATAGAAGCAGAGGGAAGCCATCACCAGATAGACACCGGGTAATAACTACTAGCTTGGACCTTCTAGTCCCCTAGAGATGTTAGAAGTGTATTTCAAATTTTTATGGATTACACAGTTATAGATACTCTGTTGTAGTAGCACCAAATGGATTGAGTGACTTAGTTCTCACACTTGTCTTCTTAAATAGATATTGTCCATCTGGACCTGATGATCCAGTGGAGAAACAAGACTCAAAGTAACTTACTCTAGATCGTACTGATGTAAAAAAGAGAGATTGAATGAAAGTCTAGGGCAAATTGCCTGAGTAGGCTCTTGTCATGCAAAGATAGAGGGGTGTGATAGTGGAGTAGGAAACTGAGGCTCAAGTGTAAGAAGGGCAGTGTGTGCCTGTCTTCATGCTGTTACAGACTTCTCACCTTGATATAATAGGATTGAGGCTCATGGACAGCTCTGGAATGTTGGTAAGATAATGTAGGTAAATAAATTGCCTTTTAGGACTTGGGAATTTGAGGCAAGGACCAGTGATATCTCAGGATTCCAGAAGTTTCATGGTCTATCCGAAATTTACCATTGATTTTTCTCTCAAATCTTGGTTCCTGACTTGAAAGGTGGGGATGCCAGCATATGCTATTCCCACCATAGTGAGGTTTGTTATTCTTACTACCAGTGAACAATGTGGTTATTTCTATCAAGAAATTATCAGTAATAGTGCATTACAGCATATCTAAGTACTTTTGTATCTTAAATGAACTTGATTATTTAAAAATCAAATAGCAGGAAGAAAGAGAAAGAAGGGAATAAAGGAAAAAAGAAAGAAGGGAGGAAAGGAAGAAAGGAAGATAGGAAGACAGGGAGGAAGAAAGG
Organism: Megascapheus bottae; assembly: GCF_031878675.1. Lineage (NCBI taxonomy): Eukaryota > Metazoa > Chordata > Mammalia > Rodentia > Geomyidae > Megascapheus > Megascapheus bottae. The sequence continues at coordinate 16,142,296 of NC_143527.1, read as the reverse complement.
AGAGGAAAAGAAGAAAGAAGAAAGGAAGGAGGAAAGGAAGAAAAATGGGAAAAGAAGGAAGGAAAGAATCTCTGAACATTACAGAGAATTAACATTCATTAGTGTTTAGGATATACTTTAAAATTCCCTTATTTCTGATGGAAAATGATGGCCCACAAAGCCTAAAATATTTACTATGGGCCCTGTACAATATGTTATTAACTTATCATAACTATGCCATGAGGCAATGTTATACACATTATTCACTCAGAGGAGCTAAGATATTTTTTATTCTTAGTACAAAAATAAGAGAGAGGATATAATCTCAGATCTGGTCATCCCAAAGCCTTTGCTTATTCTAGCAAATCATACTGTGATTTTCTGTCCTAGTACACTGAGTGTTGTTCATACCGCAGGTGTGAACTGAAGGTGAGGAGAGGAGGGTCAACAGCAGTGGTGACCCTTGAGCTAGGATACGCAAGGGAGAACTGGATGGTGTTTTATCACAGAATTTTAGCCCACATACTACCATTTTCTCATCCTCCACCCATGGAAGGTATTACTAACTATTCAAACACTTTATTTTAATGTTATTTTTGGCTGAATCAGGATGAAGCTATACAATTCTTCTGAACACCCTTTAGTCATAATATATGCAATAAGATTGATGTTTCTGACAATCCTGAGAAGGGAGCTATTTGAATATTTGGATCCAAGAGGAGAATTTTAGGCTGAGATTGAATACATTCAATAAGAAAAAATATGGAGCAACATGGATTTTTAATTTTATATGTAAGAATTTCATTAATTCAAGAAATTCTTCCCCCTTCCCACCACGTAGCTAAGAAGCTATTGAGGTAGCAAATTTTCAACTTTGCTGTTTACTGTGTGTGACCCTAGGCAAGATTTCTTTTTTTCTCTATTTTTTTGTTTCTTCATCTAGTAATATGGGAAAAAATAAAGGAATTCACTCCATGTGGTGCTTGTAAAAATCGAGTTAGTTTACGTAAAACAGGCCATAACATAACATAGCATAGCATAACATAGGGCAAGCATTAATATAAATGTAAAGGCAGATACTTATTCTTAGGAGAGCTCACAAAGGCTTAATAGCTATGTTTGTATGATCATATAAAATGTTGTTTATTGAAATGAACTTCAAGAAATGAAAACGAGATGGTTATTTTGCTTTTTGTTTTTACTTTTGTCTTCTCCTTTGTCACTGCTTTTGTGTTCTGTACCTTTTGTCTTGTACAGAACTATTTGCTTGGGGGGAGAGGGAGAGCACAGAAATGGGGGGACAAAGGGCAAACAAATGCAGTAGTGATATGACCACACACTGTGTTAGAAATTAACTTTACAACTTAGAAGGGAGGAGGGTTAGGTGGGAAAACCTGGAAAATGAGGAAAGGTGTATACTCTTCAAAAAAAATTGTACTCTTTACCTGACTTCCATAACTGCAGCCCCTCTGTACATCACTTACAATAACAAGAAGTTAGAAGTTATTTCCATTCTCCTTTGTTTTTTTTTTAATCCTATGATTTACCCTTGTTGTTACTGTATCCGACTTTGTACCTTGTGTATTGTATATATGTTTATTTGTTTATTTGAATCAGGAAAGGGAAGGGGAACAACAAGATGATGAGACTGCAAAGCAGTGTAACAGGGATATTCACAAGACAATATGTCGGAAATGAACTTTACAACTTAGGAAATGGGGGAAGGAAAGTGGGAGAAAAACATGGGAAGGGGTAATGATGCTTGAGAAGACATGTACTTACGAATGTAACTATAACCCCTCTATACATCACCCTGACAATAAAAAAAGAGTTAGACAGCCATACAGAGAATATGAGACGAACTAGAAAACAGCATGACTTACACCCAGCATCTTCATATTTGGTGCTATATGCTTCTCCTTGCTGTTTCTTCCACCTCTAAAAATCAGAGACAACAAAAACATTCTAAGTCATCATGTTCTTCACTTATGCTTGATGAGTGTCCCATCACAAGGAATTTCATTCCTTCCTCTTCAGCATTTTTTCTGTAACCCCCAGACAATTTAGCCCCATGGGAATCTTGCTATCTTGTATGTCCTGTTTTTTGGCAGCTATATCCAAACATATATCCTTGCCGTGTGGCACCCTAGTACCTTTCAAAATAACATTGATTTACCAGTATATTTAATCAGGGAGAGGTCGGGCTTCATTATGCCATAAAACATCTGCCATAAGGAGTTACCTTTAACTATTCCAAATAATTCATTTCAAATTATGGCAGCCATTGGTGTTAGAATCCTCAGCTCTGAGACTTGAGGGAAATTGGGCAGTCACTAATAAGCTAACCTACATTTTAGCATTTTAAGTAAATCATTTCCCCAAATTCTGTGATATATGGCTGTAAGTATTTTTTTATTTATGCCCATATGCACGATGGCTTCATATATTAGAATTTTAGAGTTTGTTTTTTAGAGTAAATTCTTAGGAGGCAGGAATAGAATTTTAGTGCTGCCTCTTACTGAGCAAAGAGTCAAAGATGAAGAGGCATGATTTATGCTGCTGAAATTTCAGTCCTCTCTCCCATTTTACTTCATTTCCTAGTTCACTTAGTCTAAGTTGGCAGGTAGTAAATTAGTCTAGGAGTCACTAATTATTTTATTCCTGTGTGAGCAGGAACAAGCTCTGTGTGGTCACAACATGATTTGAATCTGCATTGTTCTCATCTCATACCCCAATTCTGCCTTTATGACCTACTTTCCCCCAAAGCCCCCCCTACCCGAAAACCTTATCTCTGGCCCTTCCTGGAATTGTACATTGCCCCTGGAAAGACTATCTGTAACAGCTGCCTGCTTTTACCTCCTAGCAGCTTCATTAGTGTACTATACTTAGACCCCAGACCCCCATCCCTTCACACCTCTTGTGTTTCCAACTCTGTTCAGAATTACTCGGTACCACTCTCCAGTAATAATTAAATCCTGGTCTGATCCTTCTGGTTTTTTTGTCTCCCTTAGTTCTATAAAAGATCTAAACCTTACATTTATAAGACATAATCCCATGAAGGTATCAGTTGGAGACAATGAAAGTCACCTCATCAGGTGACATAGGAGAATAGCCCCGCTTAGAGAATGCAGAGTTCTGCAGCATTCAGATAGCTATTGTTTGAAACATTAAAGAACTACTTGTTAGTGATTATAAATGTGACTTTTCCTCTTCAGGGTTGTAATTCCAAATGAGCCTTTCTGTTTTGTTTTAGATTTTTCTCTTTCTGTAGTTATTGGTTGCCTGGAGAACTGTATTCTTTTTTGATGCTGACAGATGTCTGTGAAGGACTGCAATACTCTTTGGGCATAGTAAATGATTCCCTGAAAGTATTTGCTCCTTCTACTTAACCTCTGTGGAAAGTGTCTACTCAATAACATTGATAGAGAATTTAGCCGATGATTTGCTTCGACCATATAGAGAAAAGTGATAGCTTTGAATCAAAGCTTTAAGACACTATACATGTTTCTGCTATATGCTTTGTAGGATTCTGATCTTGGCCATAGGATGAGTATTTTATGGGTAGCTGTTGCTATTCTTCCAGTCCTGGACCTTAGAATGAGACCTTCAGACCAGAACATAAGCTGCAACAGAGATTTGATGGCCATTTTTCAGAGTCATGCATACAAAAATTGAATGATTTTATTTTAGGACATTGAGTTTTGGGGTTGTTTGTTAGGGAGCATAATTGTGTCCGTAACTATTACTAATATAGAGATTAAAGTTTCAAGATCAGGAGATATTTCTTTCAAAGTGTTAGTTGTCTGATCTCCGTTTGTTGGTAGTCACTTAAACTATATAAACCTTGGGAAGAAATTTGACAAAGTATATCTTCTCTGTCTTCATATTACTTTTGGGTACATCATCAAATAACTAATTCATCATCAAATGGGCATGATTTGTTTGCGACTGACACCAGATTTGTGTTTTTGACATCCACAAGTTTATTTACCCACAGTCCTCATTTTCCTGTACCTTAGAGCAACTTGTCTTAGAAGACTTCAGTTGTCCTGCTCTTCATTGATGAGTGAGGAAGTACAAAGTGCCCAAGATAAGAAAAATCAAGGGCAAACCCTTCCACAGAACATCTATAACCCAAGCTTTCTCCAGAGGTTGCTTAGAATACAGAGATTCATTTTCCTCATCTGTAGAGTAGTGATAATACTACTCTGCAATTTTTGTAAGTTTTGAAAAACCAGCATGCAAATTATGTAAATTTCTATTACAATACTGATTATAACTTTAATGAGGGAGTGTTTCTGTCTAAATGGCATCAAATGTTTTAACATATATCTGCTTTTGTAATCCTCATAAAAATGGAATTGATACTGTTAATCCCATTTTATGGATAAGGAAGTGGAGAAAATAGAGTTTAAGTGACTTGCTCCTCACTGCATAGTTAAGAAATGGCTGAGTAGATTTTAACCCCGATCTGTGCTTGTAGAAAGCAAATAAGAGACCATTGCTTATATATTTATAATAATAAAATCTAGATAAATTTTTTATTGTAATTAGTAAAAGGGTTACATGATATTTGCCAGATAGAAGGTGCATTAATTCACATACATTGATAGCCTTTCACATGTCTTGGTACCCATTACCCTCTCCCCTACACCCCCCCCACCCGTCTTGGTTTTCCCCCCTTCCCTATCAAATTTCAAATAACCAAATACAAATAAATTCAATATATCAGATAACAAAGTGAGATACTATACCAATATGAGATAACCAAGGGACAGCGAAGGAGATGAGAGACAACATAGTACATTAAGGACAACAATCATTCATTATATGGTTTTTGTTTCAATATCCTGGAGGTCCTTTCAATTAGCTTCATACTATATGGCCTTATGTATCAAGAGTTTGCTCTATTGCAGATCTCTGCTAGTAGAGCCCAAGGTTTCTACTGATTATGTCGAATGAGGGAAACCTTTGAGCCTAAGTTCCTTTGAGTCTGGCTTACTTCACTTAATATGATTTTTTCTAAGTCTTTCCATTTCCTAACAAATGGGGCGATGTCATTCTTTCTGACAGCAGCATAGAATTCCATTGTGTACAAATACCACAACTTGTTGATCCACTCATCAACTGAGGGACATCTAGGTTGGTTCCACATCTTTGCTATGGTGAATAGTGCTGCAATGAACATTGTTGTGCTAGTGGATTTAGTATGCCCTTGTTTCTGGATGGTTGGGTAAATGCCAAGTAGTGGAATTACTGGGTTATAGGGGAGTTCTATGTTTAGCCTTTTGAGGCACTGCCACACTGCTTTCCTTAGTGGTTGAACGAGTTTGCACTCCCACCAACAGTGTAGTAGTGATCCCTCCTGGCCACATCTCCTCCAGCATCTGTTGTCATTCGTTTTCCTGATCCTGGCTATTGTAACTGGAGTGAGGTGGAATCTTAGAGTTGTTTTGATTTGCATTTCTTTTATGACCAGAGATGTTGAGCATTTCTTCATGTGTCTATAGGCCATTGTTGTTTCTTCTTCAGAGAAGACTCTCTTTAAGTCTTTGGCCCATTTTTTAATGGGATGGTTGTTACTTTGGAGATTAGTTTTGGAGTGATTCAATTTTTTGAGTTGTTGATATATTTTAGATATGAGGCCTTTGTCCGTTGTTTGGTTGGTGAAGATCTTCTCCCACTCTGTAGGCTTCCTAATTAATTTACTAGCTCTTCTCCCACTCTGTAGGCTTCCTAATTAATTTACTAGCTATGTCCTTTGCCATACAAAAGCTCCGCAATTTAATGCAGTCCCACTTATCCAGCTTTTCTCTGATTTGTTGTGATTCTTGGTCCTTATTAAGAAAGTTTCGACCTGTGCCAAGGAGGCCTAGTGTATCTCCTATTCCTTCCTGTAAAGTTTTCAGTATGGTAGCTTTTACCTCCAGGTCTTTGATCCATTTGGAGTTAATTCTAGTGCAAGCTGACAAAGAAGGATCCAACTTTAGTTTTCTGCAAGTGCTTAACCAGTTCTGCCAGCACAACTTGTTGAAGAGGCTGTCTTTCTTCCATTCTATTTTTTTGGCTCCCTTGTCAAAGATTAGGTGGCCATAGGTCTGTGGTTTAGTATCTGGGTCCTCAGTTCTATTCCATTGGTCTTCAGGCCTGTTCCTGTGCCAGTACCAAGCTGTTTTGAGAATTATAGCTCTGTAATAGAGTCTAAAGTTTGGAATTGAAATTCCACCAGCGCTGTTCTTTCTGCTAAGAAGTGTTTTTGTTATTCTGGGTTTTTATTATTCCATATGAAATTTTGAATTGCCTTTTCTATTTCTTTAAAGAATGCCATTGGGATATTGATGGGTGTTGCGTTGAATTTGTAGATAGCCCTTGGCAAGATTGTCATTTTCACAATGTTGATTCTTCCAATCCAGGAGCATGGATTGGAGCATTTCCTTAGTTCTGCTTTAATTTCCCTTTTTAGGGTTTTAAAGTTTTCATCAAAATGGTCCTTTATATTCTTAGTTAAGCTAATTCCTAGGTGCTTTATTTTCTTTGAGGCTATTGTGAAAGGAGTTTCCTGATTATTGCCTCGTTCCTCTCACTGTTGGCGTAAAGGAAGGCAATTGATTTTTGAGGGTTGATTTTATAGCCTGCTACTCTTCCAAAGTTTTGAATCAGCTCAAGGAGCTTGGGAGTAGAGTCTATAGGATTCTTTAAATATAGAATCATGTCATCTGCAAAGAGGGATAGTTTTATTTCCTCTTTCCCTACTTGGATCCCCTTTATGCTTGCTTCTTGCCTTATTGCACTGGCTACGAATTCTAGTACTATGTTAAAGAGTAGTGGAGAGAGTGGACATCCTTGTCTCGTTCCTGATTTTAGAGGGAATGGCTTTATAAAATCTAGATAAAATTTAAAAATAAATTTTAAAACCCAGAAAATACCTGAGAACAAAAGTTAACTATATTTTAAAATAAGCCTTTTGTAGGAAAGAAGTGTTTTCTGGTTGTTTTTATTCCTGTGGCAGAAAGAGAACTCAAGCCCTCACAGGGGAAGTAAAAGAGAAATCAACCTATGGTTTGTTGAAGTTTGTCGTAGCCTAGACATGAAAATATAAATCCTAGAACCTATAAATCTAAAGCAAATATATATTCAGTCTCTAGATGTTTCTCATGATGCTTTCATTGAGTGCATGAAGGTAGCATACTAAAGGCTGGAGAAGAGAAGAGCTGAGAGAGGACACCCAAAAGAGAAGACACGAGCAAAGTAGGCACATGGGGTTTTGTAAGACAGTCTTTATTTAAGGGATAAGGATAAAAAAGGAGACCGGAGAAATTCCATCCTTTCAGATACACGAAGCTTGCAAAATGAATAATAAGTTTGAGATAAGGCAGAAGAGTTGAGGGAGAGCCATCTAAGGTATATTAATTCTCTTATAAAAAACAAGTATAGGTCAATAAGATGAAAGATTTTTTTCTCCCCCCCCCCCCCCCTTTAAAGCATTGGGAGTCAGTGCAAGGCTGTAGCATGAGATGTCCCCAGTGACCACAAACATAATTGTTAAGATATAAAGCTAGGAAAGATTTCATAAGTTAGTAGATAAACTGTAAGGCATGAACTTGTATGTTTATCATTTTAGTGAGGTTCCGATCCACAGCTCTGCTAAGAATGTCCCAAAGGGCTGTTCTTACTACAGAACATCTAAAACCTATGGCAGAGTATATTTTTATGGAGCTCAATTGTAGTCGGTAATAATGGTAAGCAATTTGCTTTGTGGATGGAAAGTTTTAGAGAAGTGAAAACTAGATGAAAGAACAAAGTGATATTTAAGAAGCAAAAAAACCCCATCAAACACAAGTGATTTATTTGACAGACTTAACATTGGACTAGCAAAAACAAGACCAGTGAACGTGAATGCACTGAAAAGTAACCCAACTTACAATATAGAGACAGACAGATGAAAATGACAGAAATATTGTTTAGCAGACTTTTCACAAAATAAAATCTAACAACAATGAAACATCTTTCAATGTACTCAAGAAGGAAAATATACTCATCACCTAGATCTGAGGTGTTAACATGAACATTTACTGTGTGTGTGTGTGTGTGTGTGTGTGTGTGTGTGTGTGTGTGTGTGTGTGTGTTTGTGTATGTGCTGGTTCTGGGGCTTGAATGCAGGGCCTGAGCTCTGTCCCTTAGCTTTTATGCTCAAGGATAGTATGCTTTCACTTGAGCCACAGCTCCACTGCAGGGTTCTATTTTGTGATTAATTGGAGATAAGAGTCGGAGAGACTTTCCTCTTTCCTGTCTGGGCTGTCTTAGAACTCCAATTCTCAGATCTCAACTAGGGTTAAAGGCATGGTCCACTGGTGTCTGGCTCTACTAGTCTTGAGCATGTCAGGTGCAGAGGTGAGTATAATTTTGTTTTACTGTAACATTCTTTCTTTCATGGCACATTAGTTACTTATCAGGCACCATGGGAAGGGTTAAGTGTTTTAGCACTCTGCCATTTTATTGACATTTTATCAAATCTGGTGTCTTGGAGTACATAGAAACCAGTCCCACAGTTCTTGGAAAATCAGTCTAGGAAATGGAAGATAACCGATTATAAGCATATGGACTGGTAATTGAATTAAAAAGAATTAAAATGACTTCCCAACAAGAGGTAATGGCAGTAAATGCTCTAAGCAAGTAAATGGCTCTGAATATTTCCATGGTCTTGGTTGGAATATTGCTGAAACCATCTCCAATAGAGACAATTCAGTGCAATCTTTTGCTCTTTGGGTACAATTATAGAAAGAGTGAAGTGAAGATTTTTGGTTGTTCTCTGTCCTGATAAAACAATTCTAGGTATATCAAGTATTTGAATGACATATAACAAGAAAATTCAGAGAAGTATTACGAGGACAGTCTTGAATACAATTCTGTAATCTTTAGGTAAGAATTGGGGAATATGCCTAGCTTGAGACATATCTCTAGTCCCAAGAAAAGAGATTCAAGGGTTGCAAGGAAGGAAATGGACAGTGTACATGTGTGCCTTAGGAATCCTGACTGGCTGGCTTCTCACATCAGGACCCTGGGAAATTTGACTATGCTATATGAGTCTTAGTTTCAGCATTTGTTAAATTCAAACAATAAAACTAATGTATGATGATGAGGGTGCACTGAGGTAATGCTAAGATAAGACCAAACATAGGTTGCTTTTGTATAGAACTCTTAATGGATCTAGAATAATTTTGTTGACTTAAGCCAGTGGGGAGTTATATAGAAATGGAACTGGCTCTTTCTGTTTGGTTAAAAATTCGGCTATCTGCTTGGTGGAGATATTCAGTTGTCACTGGGTAGAGTTGGATTAAGTGAAATTTGAGGTCCTTTCCAAGCTTCAGGTCATATTTGTAAACTATCAGTAAATAGTACTGTATTCCAATTGATCAGGATGCTCAGATCAATATTCAGTGTGTACCTGTGCATGGATTATGTAATGGGTAGGATATGTTTATGTACAAGCCTAAAATCAGAAGAGCATGACAGACTGAAAAGATCAGATACTCAACCAGATTTTCTGATTGAATGGATGTCTAACAAAATTACAATTCTCTGCCTTTAAGTTTCATGGGTTTTTGTCTGCACAACAGAGGTTTGGAATAAGAATAGGAATGTCTCATAGATCACAGTTAAAAGTTTCTTTTTAAAGATTTTAGTAAATATCAAATGAACTTTTAGAGTTGTCTAATAAACTCTACAAGTTTTATGTTCTTCAAACTAAGAGACAGGAAGTGTTAGGCTTTCTGTTACTCTGCAGACACTTTATTTATGAAAGAAACGAAACTAATAATGGAAGATATGTCTGCTGAAATGACTAGAAATTGTCAGAATTGCGTACATGTTGTTCTTTGTCTCATGCTTTAATAATATATAAAAGTCTGCCTTAAAGGAAGGTTCTCTCAGTATTGTATCAGCAACAGTGGGTTGAACTACAAGGAAATTCATACCGAGAAATGTCCTTAATGGAACATTTGAGTGCTATTTGATAGACCTGCCTGGAGAAAGAAAGGTATTCTGGCAAAAAGAGATGTGATTGCCAAAGACCTGCCAGGAGCTTTTTGTTTTTTCCCTTTGAGAAGTTAATCTTCTCTGACTGAGGAGTCTTCATTTTTTTTTCTCTGTTGTGGGACTTGAACTCTGGCCCTGGGCATGGGACATGAGCTCTTCAGCTGAAGGCTAGTGTTCTACCACTTAAGCCACAGCACCACTTCTGGTTTTCTGGTGGTTAATTGGAAATAAGTGTCTCATGGACTTTAATGCCTGGTCTGGTTTTGAACCATGATCTTTAGAGCTCTGTGTGAAGAAAGTTGGTTGTTATGATTTCTTTTTTGTTGGTCTTGGGTGATTCATTGTTTTCTCTCCCTATGTATAGTAGCATGCATATATGCTGCAGACACAGAGAAACACAGACAAGCACACACAATTAGACACACAGAAATATAATTTTTATAAAGAAAAATGAGCCATTATTTTGGGGGAGTTATTGGAATATCAGCCTTTGAATCATAGATTAATTTGGGCCCCTTTGTAGTCATATATATATATATTTATGGAGTCAGTTATATACATATAAATATGTATATATAGTCATAACATATTTATGTGTCATAATAGCTACATTAAATATGTAGTCACACACATATATATATATAGCCATAACATATATTTATGTAGTCATAACAGTTATATTATATACATGGAGAAAGAGTTTTCGCAATTTTTTTTTCAGTTTTAGGTCTTGAACTCTGGGCCTGGGTGTTGTCCCTGAGCTCCAGCTCAAGCTTTCCACCCTACCCCTGAGCCACAGCAACATTTTGGTTTTCTGGTGATTAATTGGAGGTAAGAGTCTCATGGACTTCTGTGCCCGGGCTGGCTTTGAAATACAAGGAATCCTCAGATCTCAGCCTCCTGAGTAGCTAGGATTATAGGTGTGAGCCACCACGCCCAGCTCACAAATTTTTTCCAGTGTCTTCCTTTCTCCAGTCTTTCTTTTTGAGAGGATAACAGAGAATATGGAAATGTTCTCAAACTCAAACTACCATGGTAACAGTCCACATGTGCAGAAGAGGGGAGGACTACATTTCTCATCCAATGAGGACTTACCTAATGAGGGAAGTTATACATGGCCATTCCAATAACCATTTTTCATATTGGCTTTAGATTACCCTGAGGATCCATAAAATATTGCAGTATAGTGAAAAGAATCTAACTGTAAATGCTGAGAAATGTTGTATTGGATACAGATTTCTCCTGTCACACAAGATAAATTCAAAGAGGCAAGAATTCTTCCTAATTCAGAAGGTGACAATGACCTGTGCAAATACTGATTTTGTAAAGCATGTATGTATGTAAAGAAGCTGTAGATGGAGATGAAGACGATATTGATGACCACAGTGATAAGAATCTCCTCCATCACTAATGTGTGTTCTTAAAAACATTCTCACATTCATGGTCTCCAGACTCTAAGAAGCATCACACAAAATTGTTAAAGAGAGTTTTATTACCTAGGCTTCTTTATACTTTTAGTGAGGTTCACATCAGAGTATATAGTTTAATGGACTGGAATGTTCCATGAAATAGCACTTCTTCGATACCTTCTGTCTAGCCACTGCACCCTTGACGTAACACTATGGTATTAATACCATGCCTCACTTCTGCCATTCTGTAATCACAAACAAGTAAAATCATACAGTATTTATTTTTTCATGTTTGGCTTGTGTCTTTCACACCATGTGAAATTTATTCTTCATTTTTATTGTATAATATTCATGCAACGATTGTAAAACCACCCATAAGGCTAGATGAAGGCAGAATATGGTGGCTTGTGCTATTAACCCCAGCAAAGTAGGGGACAGAAATGGGAAGACTATGGTTTGATGCTGTCCCAGGTGAAGAGGTTAGCAAGACATTATTTCAAAAATAGTAATAATTTAAAAAGCAGGTATGGTGATGCATCCCCGTAGTTGTCACTGTACAGAAACAGGGTAGCAGGATCGTGTCCAATGCTAGCTCCTGACAAAAATGAAAGCCTATCTGGAAAATAAATCGAAGCAAATAAGGCTAAAGGCAAGTGAGATATTTTGATATTTTAGGGGAGAAGGAGAGAGGGGAAGGGAAGGAGAAAAATCTGTATCTGATCTTGAAATAGTAAAAGTACATTAGGGGAAACTAAGTGAATTTGAATTGTGTTGGTCCTAGTAATATAGCAACACTTGTCCATTCATTGTGACAAATTTACTGCAGTAATTCAAAATGGTTGTCATTCATGAAAAAGGTTGTAGGGTAAGAGAACTCTGCGCTACCAACTTTTCTGTGAATATAAAACATAGACCTAAAAATCTATGATGGGCTATACACTCTATAGATCTAATGTTTTATTACATATATTAATATGTATCTAAGACATATAAACTCTCAGCTTAATTTTATTCTAAAATCTATGTGCCAGAGACTGTATATAGAGATTCCCTTTTTGAATACTTGTTTGTTAAACATGACATTTGAAATATGATGTAAAAATCAATGTTAATAAATTCCTTAATAAAAAACTGTATTTGATGAATGTATATTAAAATAGCCATTTCCTTCTTCTCAAAATTGAGGAATGATTCCCACAAGCTTTTCTATATAAGGGGCAGTGTTATTATTACAACAGGCACCTGGCAGTGCTAGGAGCAAGTCTCCATAAGTAAAGGTCTGAACTCTAGCACTATGGATTCAACATGTGTGGATAAACATGTGTATTTTTCAGAATCCTTTGAGGAACAGAATGGACAGGAATAAAATTAATCATAAAAGAAATACCTTAAATTGTCCTACATGTTTGGGGGATGGATTGTCCCACTATGTCTGTCTACACGCTAGAGAATCACAGAAATGAATCACTGCAGTTTATGAAACTTAAAACAAGAAGAACTGTGGATGCAATCCCAGACTGAGTCTGAAAGCCTGGATGGTCCCAACAGAGCCTGAGTTTAAAGGCAAATGAAGTTGGAGTGTTCCCTCCATAGGTGAGAGCGTAGTAATAGATGCATTTGCTCAGGAAGCCTGTAGCTTGAATGTACTACCTGGCTTCCTCCTCTCCCACTTTTAGGACCCTTAGCCTATTGGATGGAATTGCTTACATGTCAGCCATCTCTGGAGACATCCTTCCAAACATATCCTAGATGTACTTCACTAATCTAGTGTCTTTTAATATGTTGGCAATCAAGATGAACACTGATAAAGCCAGATATTTTTCCACAGGTAGATACGAAAACATCTGCCTGTCTACAAAGCCATTTGGGGAAATGTTTCTGCAGAATGCTTCTCAACTAATAATATTTCATAAGAGCAGATTATAGTAACTTGTAGTTTCTGTGTAAAGTCTGATTACACCCTTCTGAAAATAAGCCCAGAATTTCTCCAAGATCTTGTATTTTATTTTGAAGATATAAGAGAAAATTGCATCCTATTTAGTAATGCATGTCCTGTACATATGTCTACCTAAAACCTTTCTATAAGAATGGATATTGCAGAAACAATAGTTTCAGATACTTTGAGTACCTCGCTGCTTCTGCTTCTCATTTGTAATTTCAAAGCAGATGTATTTGTAGCATAGTTAGACATAGAGAGATTGGTTGTTTAACAACTCACTGATGTTTGAGGCGGCATTCTCTTTTGCCCTTAGTTTAGGTTCTCCAGACATAAGTCCAATCATCTTACATTTTTCTCTTCAGGTTTTCCATATATAACAGCCTGATTTTTATTTCTAGAGATTATCAAACTGACTTGCTTAATATTCTTTCCTTATGGAAAAGAGCAGTGACTTTTTCACTGGATCCACTGTACCATAGATAATTCTTTAAGTAATAGACATAGAGAATTGACTATATTGACTCCCTGAGTGGATATCAAGCTTATCATCTCTTAGTCTGCTGAATACAAATACAGACCATTGCTTTGGGCTTTAAATCCATTGCTAACTGCTCTTCCTTGATTTGAGGATCTGAAGTCCTCCCTAGAAGGGCCACTATATCTGTTGTTAGTTCTGCAATCACTCTTCCTATTTTTCTTAATCCTGGAGGTAGGTAGAGTCTAAAATTTCAAAAGTATAAATTCCAACTCTTGCCAGTATCATCTTTTTGAGATTATGCTCTAAGCCAGAGAATAGCACCACTGGATTACCTGACAAAAGAAATCAAGAAAGTTTGGTTATATGCATGAGATAAGGATGGCCACACCTAGAGAAACATCACAGAGAAACACTATGAGGGACTACATTCCCCCTCAGAAGTCCTGAGCTGGACTATAATAATTGAAAGGGCAGAGGAATTACAAGATGCGATGTATCATGTTTACCTGTAGAATCCTCCATCCATTCTATGAGGTGGATTAACCTAAAGTCCTAGGCAAAAGAGAACATTCCTTGGAGCCTGAGAAAGTGGTCAAGGTTGAGCATCTGACAGTAGTTTGGTCCCTGTATAATAGGGCTGCAGCAATAAGGGCCAGGGAGGATATCAGCTACATCTGGGTAATTAAAGTAGTCTTGCATCTGGGTAACTCTGGTCACTAGTGGATAGAAATTACAGAGTGGTAGGCCTTTTATTCGCTTCAGAAGCTTTGTCTCTAGAGAGAAAGATCTGACCCACTCTTGGCCTAACTGTTTTGGTTCTCACTTTTTGATGGTTTAAATACAAAATTTGGGATAGTCTTTAAGCTCTGGGATGTGTCAGAAGATACCCCCCAAGAAAAGCAATCAGCACCACTTGGATCTTGTTCTCTTGATGTTTTTGTAAGATCTACCTGAATCAGATGTTTGATTATAAGGCAAGGTCAAAACTTTTCCTCCAAATTCAACATCAAATATGAGGAAGAGGATATACAGGAATATCCTGTTGTCAGCTCCTATCCTTTCTCCAATGCTCTGCATTTACCTGCCCAGAACTAAGAGATCTTTGGCCAGAAAGAGTTTCACTTAAAACGTAGAATCTAATAACTGAAACAGCCAGAGGAGAGGCTGCATGGAGACTCTAACTGAAAATATGGTAGCAGTGTGTCTTCACTCAAGGCAGCTTTTAATTTCTTATCTAAAGCAGACTTCTAATCATTCTAACTATGGACAAAGGCAATGAAAGACATTGTTCCTATAATTTAGAATGTGAAATGAATAGAAAACAACAGATTAATTAGAGAACCTGCTTTGAATTTACATTTTGCAGAGAGCAGTTGGTTTTAATGCAATTGAGTTTAGGAACTAGAATTTGGGGAACAGGAAAAGTTGTTATTAGCAAGGTGCAAAAATAAACATACACCTTGTCAGTATTGAATAGTTGGATACTCCTTTTGCCTCCAGTTCATTTTTCCCTAGGACTCCCGTGGGACTGAAGGTATGTTGCGGTTGTGGAGAGCAGGATTAGTGGACAGGCTTTATATTTATAGCTCATATAAGATGACCAAGTGTTAGGTTCAGTCTCTTCTAGTTACTTCAAATTCTCTTCTAGGTGGTTAGTCTTATACAATTTATAGAAATTCCAGCTTTCCCACATTCAAAGGCTTTATAAATATACCAAGAGCCAAACTCCACATTTACTTAGCAGCTCATGGAGACAAGAGAGGTTAAAAGAAGTAGCTGGTACTGATAGATAAATATCACAACGTTCAACAGATGTTCTTTTCTTCCAACTTCCTTCATTAAGGCCATGTGTATGTTACTAAAATGGTCTTGGAAACCTTGCCTTGTTATAATTCCTGAAGGCCAGTATTGATATTAATTTTCAACTTCCTAAAAGTAATCTGAAATGATATCTGCAAGGGAGCAGGAGATGGATTTTAACATCTCTTCAGAAACATATGGAGTATTTCAGAAATATGGTAATATTAGGCCCCCTTAAGATATGAGTCAAATAAGTGGAATAAACTGGATAGAATTTTTGTGTAACTAGTCCAGGGTGAGTCATTATATTAATGGAAAACCAAGGCGAGCAAAATGTAAACAATGCATAATTTGACTTCTCCTTTCCCTGAAGAGATATTTGCTCATATGGGTCCAGTTTAGGGATGGAGATATATGAGTGGTTATGTGTAGCTGGTGAAGCCATTGGTTGGACAGATTTTAGAAAGCACATGATTGAACACAGAGTTTGGACCACACGAGGAAGCAAAGTTCATAAATAAGATACTAAAGAAGTGTGTGTAGGGGGGAAGGGGATGAAAAAATTAAAATCAGAAAAGAATTTCCCAGAAGGGGGAAGAAAGTTACATATAACAGATGATAAGATCAATTCAATATCACTAAAATGTGGTACAGTCTGGGTCCCTCTAGAAAAATGATCCTGAACCAGGACTTGCAGTAGGTATTTTATTGTGGGAAGTAATTGGTAAAGGGTGATGTAGCTGAATCTAGAGACTTTCTTGATGTCATTTGCTTCCTTGAATATTTCCTCAGGTTTGCTTTTCTCTGTGTCATCTTCCTTTTGGGAAAGGTCTTTCCAGAGTATAAAGAATATATAGAAGTGCCAGGTTATAGAAGATGAGTGGCTTAGTAATTTTTTCTTTTTCTGATAGAATAGAGTATCTGAGTTGGAATTAGAAATCATCATGTTAAATGAATTAAGCCTGACTGTCGATTCACGAACAAGAATAGACAGCCTTTAGTATATTATTGTTGACTTGTAAGAGTATAGACCAGCAATGATAGTGAGGATTGTGAGAATGATGATGATTACAGGAATGGTAATGAATATGTCACATATATGTGTGTCTGCAGATATCATAGATGACAGATAGATGCAAACAATATAATGAAGCCTACAAATTATTGTCTGGGAGAGAGAGAAGAGAAGAATGGGAATATGGGTAGAGGAGAATTTTTTCAGAATGCCTCATGCTCCAGGTACATGTATAGAAATATCACAGTGAAATCCCCATATACTGCAAATATATTGACTCACAAAGAAAAAGAAAAGCTAAACAATAAATGTATCTATCCAGATTCATTAGGTACCACACACTTATTCTCTTCATTTTTGAGTGCATAGGAAATAGAAATTGTTAGTGAAGAGCAGAAAATCAAATGTTTGATTTGTGTTAAGCAGATTCTACAAACACAAATATGAGGTCACATGTCTAGAACAGGGTCTTTGATATTATAGATGTTCATGAAGTAACCATGGGATGTTGAAATAAATGTGTTTTCCATAGAAATTTAGAGAAAACTGTACATTTATCTGTATTATCCAGAAATCGCTTTCTCATGTGAACTTTAAATAGATTTTTCTTCTTATTTTTAATAGCTTCACTTGTTATTTTATTCTTAATTTTACAAGGAAAATTACCCTCAGACTACATCTTTTGCTGTCTTTGGTTCAGATATGCTACCTACCAATCAGGCATTTGATTTCTGAGACACTTCTTTAACACATGGTATAGGTTGATTACCTCTGAGCTCTTAATGATAGAAAAGCAGTGACAGACTTGAAGGTGATTCTTTGTCTCACCATTCTTCTCTACTGGCTTTCTCCCTGCCCCTTCTTCAGTTTCATGATCCTCTATTCTGTTCCCTGATCCCTTCCTCCTTCATTTCCTCTAAACCTACCCACAATATAGGCTGGGTGGAGGGAACTAGAGGTGCTTGATTGGGGCACATTATAAGCAAAAGGGATCCCAGAGTTTGATCTCCTTAAGTTTTACAAAAGAAGTCAACAGGCATCTTTGTAAGTTTAGATTCTGTGGTTCAAACAACAAACAATTATTTCTTTTAGTTCTAGAGGATGGCAGTTCCAATATCACAGCATACTCAGACTTGGTTCTTCTAAAGGCCTTTATCCTGGTCTATAGACGTTATTTCTTTGTTGTGTCTTCACCTGGTCCTTTGTTGATAAGGGCACAGAATGAAAGGTGGTGGTAGTGGAAGGTTGCTATGGATGTGGACGTGTGTGTGAGCTCTTGTTCTTCTAATGAGGATAATGTCAATGGAGGTATAAATCATATCATAGGAACCCTTACTGTCATGATATCATGAGAAAATCCTCCAAAGGCCTCAGTTTCCCCTGCCTGCACATGGCTTAGTTTTAACATATTAATTTGGATATACAGAAGCATTCAGCACATAGCAACAGACATTTTGGACTTCCGGATTCCTAGTGAAATACATTGTGTAGATTTCTCCTGTTGTGATTCAACCTGCTAGAATTGATTTTTTGGTGTTATCTTGCCCCAGCCTTACCACACTAGTCAATTAAGTACAAAGGTTTCTGGCAGTAGTCTAGACCTAGGGACCACTCTAGTTTCCAGCTTTCAGTACTTGTCTTATCCTCGTAAGGAGAATTTGCCCTGTGAATACAGGGTTCTATTAGCTTAGGAGGTATTTTTCTTAACCTCACCAAGCCTTAGATGGCGGAGTGAAATCTCCCTGGAGACATGAGCCAGGCTCCTGTCAGCTTGTTTCATTCTCCCTAGGGTCTCTGAGCCAGGGTTCCTTTCACAGGCTGTTCCTTTCCATTGAACGTCCTTGCCAAGATTTATGACACAGTAAAAAGGAAAAGAGCCACGTCAACTGTCCTGTGAAGGAAAATGAGATTCTGCTAAATTTAAGGAGACTTTAAATGAGTACAAAGATCAGTGGGTTAAAAACTATGAAGTGGGATAATAGATTAATTTTAGAAAATACAGGAGCCATCCTAATTACAGAGACAACAGAGAAGAAAGCTGAATAAGTCCCATAGCTTCCTTTTTATAGGCCATGGCATAATTAAATGACCATTCCTTTTATAGGAAAGATACATCTTTGACACAGACACTGTGAATGAACTGGTTAAACTCTCACTCTGGGTGCTTCACCTCTCCAGACTCATTCTTCCTTAAAGAGAGGCAAGAACAGGTAAATCCTGGCCCTTTAAAACAACCATGAGCTTTGGAAAGGAAGGGATTTCTTTGTGGAAAAGCAAAAGTTTGTGAGTGCTGTTATGTATAAGAAATGATATAAGATCTCTCATGTGAAGGGACCACCCACTGCAAGGTAAGTAATGAAGGGAGAGCCTTCTTCATATTCCATGTGTTTATCTGTTTGAAAGGTTTTCCAAGTCCAGCTTCCAGACCCTTTGTCTAAATCTCTTCTTCATCCTTTATTGCTAATCCTCTAGGAAATTATGGTGTAATTTCATCAATGTTTTACACTATTGGAATCATGTATATGAAAGAAAGCACTTCATTTTATATTTTTACCCAGACTTCTTTTGGCTGGCTATCTTTTTGTTTTTATTTTGCCAGTCCTGGGGCTTTAAACTCAGGGCCTAAGGACTGTCCTTGGGCTTTCTCAAGGCTAGAGCTCTACCACTTAAGCCTCCAGCTTTTTCTGTGTATGTGGTACAGAGAAATCAAACCCAGGGCTTTGTGCATGCTAGGCAAGAACTCTAACCACTAGGTCACACTCCAGCCAAGCTGGCCATCTTTCTGTAGTGGTTCTATAGACATCTCAGTTCTCTTGTCCTAATTACCCAGTTCTCAACAGTGATATCATCTTTCTCACGTTTTTCTTTGATTCTATGTTTAACATATAACCTTGACATAGATTTTCATAAAATTTTACCTCCATATTTCATGGTTGCCTTCTCTCTCTCCATTCCCATTAACTCCAACGTGGTATTTATCCCCTGTCTTTTGGTCACACTGCTATAATTTCAAACATCTTTTCTTTATCATTCCTCTCCATTTCACTCTACACTATTTTCATTTTCTTCTTTCTGAATTATTTAGCCAACAGTTGCTAAATCTGTATCATGAACCAGGTACTAAGTGAAAAGATGAAGAAATTATGGCCTTTGTCTCAGGGGACCCATGATAGAATGAGACTGAACCATGTTGTGGTGCTGAGTTTCTATCACTAAATCAGAACAGCATGGTGGAAGAGCATGATGGGAGAAATTTTACCTCATGCTGCCATGGAGCAGAGAATAAGAGGAAGGTTTTAGGAACAACTCATAGCATAGGGACTATGTTACATGTACATTGCTATTTGGAATGATATAACTATGTAAAGTCTTTAACACATAACATAATAAATAATAGCAGCCACCATTAATAAAGCAATGCTATTCACACTTTGTGAAGATACTGTGTTTTTCGGCTTAATTTCTACCACATCACTATCAATTACTGCCTAATGTTCTTGATGTGTGTAAGTCACACAATATGTATCTCAGTACTGAGCTCTACACACTGCTTAAAGAGAAAAATCCATTGACAACTAGATTGGACACTAGGGCAGTGTTACACTGTGAATCTGTAATATGCAGTTCATGAGCCAAAGCTGTTTTCTGGACCAAAGTGATTTTATAGTAATAAAATGTCTTTTGTTATTTTCACATTCTTGCTTATCATTCCCCAGGAGTCATATAATGTTGTTAATGTGACATTTTGGAGCCTTCATACTCAGAATGCACCCACCTTTCAAACTTTATGTGGTGTGAATTTTTTATTTCAAAGTTGAGTCTGTACTCCAGTTATTCCCCAAAAGTTTCAGTACTAAGCATTAGGGCTACTTCACCCTTGTGCATCTTCTTTGAAAACTTCTGATTCTGTGAAATTAATTTCTCTTTCCCTAGGAACGTAGCCCTTTCTGTGTTAGTGTATCTATGACGCCTAAAACACTCCTAGGATATAATAAATGTTCAATAAATATTCACTGAATGCATAAATAATAAAATGATTCACCTGCTAAATGCATTTAAATCCAATCTACATCTTTGGATTTTCTTATTGTTAGCACGAAACAGGTTTGTTTTTCTTTTAATTTAGGGTGACTTTTTTACGCATTCATCTTTTCTGTTATTAAGTATTTAGGTACTATTAATCCACTAAAACTAGACTGACTGACTAATACAACCACTAAAACAGCTTCTCTGACTTTCCTTTCTAGCATATATTTTCTCTACTGCAGCTTTTTCTAGCATGCTTTATTTGGGTTTTATGCCCTTCAGTAAATTGCAAGGTTACAGGGAACAAGAGCCTGTCGTGATTCATACTTGTATTTTCAAAAGTGCTTAATGAAGTCTTTAATAGATAGTGAGAACTTAATATTGAGTTATGCGGATTATATCTGAATTCTTCAAGATCTATTGTTGTCTCATGAACCAATTCTAGTTTGGCCTTCATTATTCAGCTTCCATTAAGCATTTCTACCTGTGGTTGTCTCTTTATTCCTTTTTTTTTGCCAGTCCTGGGATTGAGCTCAGGGCCTAAGCACTGTCTTTGGACTCTCAAGGCCAGAGCTCTACCACTTGAGCCTCAGCACCACTTCTGGCTTTTTTCTATATATGTGGTAATGAGGAATCGATCCTTGGGTCTTCTTGCATGCTAGGCAAGCACTTTGTCACTAGGCCAAACTCCCAGCCCTATTCTTTAAAACTTTATAACATCCTTAAAACTTTGATCAGCATTTTAAAGTTTCATTTATGTTTTTATTTTGCTGGTATATATAGGGAATTGTTGGAAATATCATGTCAAATAATGAAGAATAAGGAAACTTCAGCCTTCAAAAACTCTGTGATAGAATTTGCATTATTTACTTTCTAATATTGTGTGGGTGCATTTATGTGTGTGTGTTCATATGTGAGCTCATTATTACTGTAAACTTTTTATAGAATATGCCTACTGAACATGTAGGGCCTAGAAAATAAAACTCAATGAATTGATATAGCCACATGGCACAAGCTTCTAATTTTCCCTTTGAAGGCAATCACCTGTCTTTTGTGCTAGAACACGGTAACAATGGCACAGTGATACCATGACCCACTAAGGCAAGTAAGGCCTGACAGTGTTGATACCTTTTTTTTTTTGCCAGTCCTGGGCTTGAGCTCAGGGCCTGAGCACTGTCCTTGGACTTTCTCAAGGCTAGAGCTCTACCACTTGAGCCTCAGCACCACTTCCGGCTTTTTTCTATATATGTGGTACCGAGGAATCGAACCCGGGTCTTCATGCATGCTAGGCAAGCACTTTAACCACTAGGCCAAACTCCCGGCCCCGAGTGTTGATATCTTTACCTGTAAAGGAAGCCCATAATAATCCATGTTCTATAGACTACTGAAGCCTAGTGACTCAAGAAATGATTAGATGCAAATAGAATGTGATTGGAAATATTTACCAGTCAGGTAGAGTAAAACTCTGTTAATTTGAAATGCAAGGGACCAGAAAAATGGGCTCTAAATGAATAGAGTTTGGATTATCTGATATTTTTATTAGGGGCATTTAGTCATTTGAACAATAACAGCTGTTGTTTGAACATTTTCATTGTTACTCCTATAAGGTTTTATTATCAAAGAATGGTTTCTTATAGTCTTGAAATGAATGTATTTGATAATTGACTTCTGTAGCTGGACATAGATGCTTAGCAATTTAGCTGGAATTTCACCACTGTGGCCATGTTTCCAGTTATCAGCTTTGTTTGATTGTGCTCCTCTTGCTATGGGCTTACAATCTCAGTGAGTTTTTTCTCACTCAATTCTTTGCTTTCTGATAGCAGAGAGACCTGTTGGGGGACCTTCCAAGCCACAAAAGTTGCTGAGCATATATTGTCATCTGACTGTTTAATTATCTGGCTGATCTATCCCTTTATGTATACAATAAATATTCTAGAGGTCACTCTGTTAGAAAGCGTGGAGGAACCCTAAGTCCCTGAGCAAGGTAGTAGGTTCTTTTAGGACCATTCTAAATCATTCTTTAAAAATGATATTCATAACACAAAAGTCAAGGTTACCTTGATGTTCCCTGGTGGGGAAAAAGCACAAAGCCTATCAGAATGAATTCGTGAATCATTGTAAATTAGAAGACTTTGCTTTGATGATTTTGTTAGACTAGAAGAGGTGATAGAATTTACGGTTTGCTTATTTTGCTCAGCAAAATCTGCCAACAGCCTACACTTTAATAAGAAACACAACACATAAAAGGTAACAGCATATAAATAGACACAGAACAAGGTACTGAAAGTTGCAAGTTAGTGATAGTAACACAGCTTCCAAAAACTTAGGAATGCATTTTGATTAAATATAAAAGTAATTCTGACTACCCCAAATTTAAATCACGTTTCACGTACTGGTGATTACAAATATGTAGTTGCTGTATATTCGATAGGCTTTCCTATTAGGCAATTTTCAGGTACAGTTTTACAGCAACATAACCTTGGAGATAAGTAACTTGTCATATATCCCAGGACAAAAGTGGTAGGACACATCAGAATCCATATCCCTTCTTTCTAACCTAAGTGTATCTCCTGTGGCAAGCCTTGTCTTCCAGTATTGTGATTGTACTGACCCAACTCAGTTTTACCACCAGTGATATTTGGACTTACTCAGAGTAGAGCTGAGCATAAATGGAATGCTCTTCTTCCCTTTTAGCTGCTTCCTTTCATTGTTGTTGTCATTCGTCTGCTTTTTACTTTAAAAATATTTTTTTCTCCCTTGCTTACAGAAGCTCCTATATTTGTGGAACAGAAAATAGAATCAAGGATAGTTGAGTAATTTGTATTTGCCTTCTGTTTAATGAATAAATGAATGGACATATTTTTCGTGACCCTAGACTCATATGCACTAATTACTGAAAATACACTTTTGGCTCATAAGGAAAGCTGGATTTACAGGCTTCTTCTCTGACTGGGCTAACTCCAGACTAATTACCTTGAGATGAATATCTCTGTGACTCAAACCCACTGAGCCATCCAATACCTGGTCCCTTTTAATTGGTACACATTATTTTATTTATGGGCTAGAGAAAGGTCATTCAAAGACGAGGTTCCATTTCATCAGCCTGTTTATAGAGTTTTCTTTCTCTCTGAAAAGTTATAACCAGCTGAAACTTCCTTCTTGTAAAATGCCATATTATATGGATAAATAAAATGGCTTAGGGTGTTAGATAAAAATTTAGCTACCAGAAGAGAAAAGTGTTCCAATTGCTATCCTCAACATGGAGAGGATAACCTAATTGAGTATTGTTTCTACATAGGCTTCTCAAAGCAATATTGAAGAATTCAGAGTAATACTTTGTTATGAAATCCCTCCACAGGCTCAACACCAGTCATTCCAGCTGGTTGTATTATTTGGAGAGGTACTAGAAATGTTAGGAGATTGTGGCCTAGTGACAGAAAATAATTCACTGGACCTGTACCTATGAAGTTTTTCTTAAAATTTAATGTTATTGTAAGGGTGATGTTCAGAGGTACTATTACATCATAACGTAGTGACTACATTTTTATGCCCTCTGAGTTTTTTTCCCACTTTCCCTCCCCCAAAACCCCCAAGTTGTAAAGCTCATTTCCAAAATAGTCTTATATCGTTGTTGCATTGATTCACCTTTTGTCCTTTGTCTCACCATTTTGTTGTTCCCTTTCCCTTCCCTAATTCAAACAAATGTATATACAATCCACCCAGTACCAAAATCAGATACAGTGATAACTTTGCCCCCACCCCACATCTGTCTGTCTGTCTCCTTCCTGTCTACCACGAAGTAAGCAGCCTCTCTTACTTCTTCTACCATAGACTTCTGTTTCCCAGAAACAAAACCAAGTAAACATGGACTGAACCTTTGGAAACTGTGAGATAAAACAAAGCATTACTCCTTCTCAGTGGCTTATGCTAGGCATTCTGTTACAACAATGGGGATCGTGACTACTATATATTTTTAGACATTTACAAAAGACTATTTTCTTAACAAGGTCTTAGAACTTCAGGAGGAAAGTGGCTAAGTATGTTGAAGATTTCCTTGAACTGATCACTTCACAAAATGGTCTTGAATTGCAATTGTCAAAGGCAGTAAAAGGCTGTGAAATGAGAATAAAAAAGAGAACATAATTCAAGAATAAAGAGAAAGGTGAGGGCCAGGTATCATCATCACAGAACAGACCAGAATGTATTTAGTTAGGAATTGTCCATGTAGCCATACTATGTACTGTCACTACAGTGCTATCTACTCCTCATCCCAACACTGATACCACTAGTTCTTTTGTACCAATGGAAGAAACTGAGTGAGTGCAGGGAAATCACCAGCCGAGAAGCTTTGTTCAACAAAAAGGGCCAGACAATGTTTAGCATTGGTCCATGTAACAGTACTACTCTCTAGCCTCGGGGACCCAAGCTGTTAAATTAGAATTGAGTGTCAAGCTGGCAGAAAAAGTTACTTGATAATTTGATTGGTGGATAGTTCAAACTGTAATAGTAGACAAGTTAAAAGAGATAGAGATTGTATAGGCAGGTAGAGAACTATAGCTCTGGATGATTAGGAGATAAAGAGCTCGGCAGCCAGAAAACCAGTCTTGGAAACATAAATTCAAGTCATCAAGCCAGAGGGCATGCTTGCCAAAATATTTGGAGACCAAATGTTCACATGGATAGTCAAGGGTTTTCTTGGAGTGCAGACAACAGGCTTGACTGTCCTTTGACAGAGATACTTTTAGACTAAGACTAAGTATTCTCAACAATACAGTGTGTAGCCACAAGACAGGGCAGCTTAAGTACCATACGTTTAAAGTATATAATTGTGTCATTATTGGGAAGAAATGAACTACATAATCCTGACAGTTAATTTAGAAATCTCAGGACAGTGTGGGATGGCAATTGTGGCTATTCTATGGCTTTCTCAAATAGATATTTCAAGTGGGTCAATTGTTCTTCCTTTAACTCTCTCTCAGGTTAAGGAAAGTTACCTATAGACACAATCTAGATTTCTAGCATTCTTCTTTCCAGAGTGAAAGAAATTCTGATTCTCCAGATTTCCTCACATTTTTCAGAAATGTCTTCGTTCAACATGTCATGTGCTTCTATTATCTATTGTTCTGGGGAAGTTAGACACTGTTGGCTGGGGTCCCCACAGAGTTGACTGTTGCCCCCTGGGTTGCTTTCCTGATGCTTTTGTGCCCTTTGCAGATTCCCTACTCGATTCTTTCAGACTCTAGCTTTGCCAAACTTGTCAGCTACTGGGTATTTTTGTGTGTCTGACCAAGGAAATCTTTTATTTGCATGTTTACCTCTTGGCTCTCCATCTGCTTTGCCTGGAAGCAGTGAGGTGTAGAAATGGCTTCAAGGAGAGCCTGTGCTTCTGATGTGATTGGCATCTCTCTCAGTCATGGCCATGCTAAGCTCAGAGGTGCCGCTATCAATAGGCAGCAGAGAAGTATTTTTTCCCCTTAGATTCCTTTAGTCATGCTTACATGGCATTTAGACACAGTACAAGACTTGGGGGCTGAGCTGCCAGTGTGGATTCAAGTACATGACAGATAGCTTGCCACCACCTGTGATGCCATCAGGAAAGGAGGCATTTAGTCTCAGTCCTTGCCTGAATACTCCCCGAATACCTCATTGCTGTGTGAAAAATATACCCAAGCTGATTCACTAGTCTCTGAGTGACCATGCCAACATCAGTGTGAGATACAGGATGAATCTTCATAGTCCCTTTATTTTCTGCAAAATGGGATTAAATTATGCTCAACAGGAACACTTTATATATCAGGTTATCATTGGTTATTATCCTTAAACTATATGGCAGTGAATTTCTAGAGAACATTCAAGATTTTCTCCTCAGACCAATATTACTAGTGCAAATTTTCTACAGAATCAATTCTATTAATCCCGAGACACACTGACATGATTATGAGCAGTGTTATTAACTGTAAACTATAGTTAAGTATTTTAGAATTCATTAGATATAACTATGAAAAAATTGACTCTATGTTTCTCTAAGCATAGGTGACAAAAATATAAGTATTAATAATGGGAACTTTTTGGAAGATTGCGAATGTAGGAAGTTTTTCAATTTAATGTGGTTAAATGACTTGGCCATAAAAGTCTTCCACATACAAGAGGCTTTTTCAGAGATTTTTAAAGTTCTTGCTTACTTTCAAAGGAATCTGAAACTGAATCAAGTTTATTCCTGATGGGTGGTTTAAATTCCAAATGTAGAACCCATCTTCAAAGAAAACGTTTGGTGTCCTATCAAAAGTTTTGCAATATATCAGTATTTATCTTTGCTAGTTAAAATGGAATATTTGATACTTGTATCTTCATATTGACTTCTTGATTCTTGGGCTTCATTGATTATCTACTACTCTTCTACTCTTTTTTTTTAATTGGCCGTAGGTCTTGAATTCAGGACCTGGTCTCTGTCCCTGAGCTCTTTTGCTCTAGACAAGTGCCCTACCACTTTGAACCACAGTGCCATTTCTCATTTTCTGGCAGTTAATTGGAGATAAGAGTCTCAGGGACTTTCTTGCCTGAACTGGCTTTGAACGGAGATTCTCAGATATTAGCCTCCCTAGTAGCTAGGTTTGTAGACATGACACACCACTGTCTGGCTCTCCTATGCTTCTTTGTGCCAGGTAAAGAGGCAAGTATAATTTTGTTTTAAAAGGAAAGTATTTTAACAATATTCCATAACACATTAGCTGCTTATCAAGCACTTCAGAAAGGGTTAAGTATTTATTGTAGCTAGTCCTCAGAAGAATTTCAAGAAATAGTTTTTAACAGTGAGAAATGCTGTATGGTTTGCCTCTCTTCTCACATTCTCTTCTGGCATTTCAACATCCAGCACAGACTAAAAAATAGATTTCTCAGAGTCTAGTGAGTTTGTTTAAAATGAAAATTGGATGCATTCAGAGTACAAGGAAGAACAAGCACTTAATTATTTTTATATGAGAGAAAATCTGCATACAGATAATACATTCTGTTATGAACTGACATGGTGGCTGGACACTTAGAACAGGTGAAGATCAAAGGTCATGCATCTCATGATGTGGCCCTTAATTGGTTTTCCAATGTTTTTACTGTTCCCAACATGCCCACAATACCTTGGCTCAGGGATCTTTTTCCCCAGCTTTCTGACATTTCCTGTCTGAAATGTACTGTACTATGCTTCTTGGTTAACTTTCATTTATCATTAAGATTAAGTAGTTCTACCACTAAGACCACTTAGCCAAATGGATCACTTGTCTCTTGTGACAGTGCGTGGAGACAACTAGTTAATAGAATCTTTAGGTGAAAAGATCGAATTTGCAGAATCAGTTCATTCAAGAATCATTTTCTAAGTGCCTGTTCTGTGCAGTTGTGAACATGACAGACATGGTGTCTGCTCTTCTGGATCCTATTTGCTGATCTGGAGGCACCTGGACCTTGAATTTATTCCTGTGTTCCATTTTTCATTTACTGTTACCTTGCCTGAACTTCTTAAGTTCTTAAATGCAATGTTAGTTCCTCTCTCTCTCTCTCTCTCTCTCTCTCTCTCTCTCTCTCTCTCTCTCTCTCTCCCTTCCCTCCCTCCCTCCTTCTCCCTCTCCCTCCCTCCCTCTCCTCTCTCTCATTATATGTTGTGAGTATAGACTTTTCAAGAACAGATTCCTCTTGATGCAGTCTGCCATTTTGGAAGTGATTATGTAGTTTTCATATAAGAATATCTTGATCTTGCAATCTCTAGATATTTATTCCTTTCAGAGAGATATTCCAGAGAATAATTTAGCCCTCTTATTTGCCCCTAAAACAATTTATTATTCTCTCTCAGGCTTTTATAGTGGTGTTTGTAGCAGCTGCTGTCTATTCTGCATTCTCTCAGAGCAAAAAAATCTGTCTTATTTAACTTTGTATTCACATTTGGTTTTTCTATTTCCTACTGTAAAATTCACCATTGAAGCTTCATTTAAGTGTACAGTTCAGTGGCATTAAGTACATTTATGATCGTGTACAACTGCTAACACTATCAATCTGCATGAGTCTCTTTCCTCACTGTCTCCCAGTGTTTTGCTCCCATCCCCACCCATAAGTTGTATAGCTCGTTTTCAGCATAGTGTCTAGTGAGTATCACTGGTGCATTTGTTTATCCTTTGTCTCTCCATTTCTGTGCCACTGTTGCCTTCCTGAAGATAGACAAACTAATGAACAAAACAAAAGGAAAAGCAAACAAAAACAGCAGCAAAGGAAAATAACCTCTTATTTTATATGATCATATGCACATGGCTATCAAGCCTTTGTGATCATCTCCTACAAATATCCTCCTTTGGTATTTCTCTGTTTGAATATCTAGAGACCTGTATCATTTATCATGTCCCAGTGTATTTCTTTTTTTTTTATAAGTCCAGTGTGTTACTTGTGAATTTATAGACACCTTCTAGTTAACTACAAATGAGGGAAACCATATAACCTATGTTTCTTTGGGTCTGGCTTACTTCATTTAATGTAATTTTTCCCAAGTCTTTCCATTTTCTTACAAATGGTACAATGTCATTCCTTCTGGTGGATGAGTAGAATTCCATTGTGTATATACACCACATTTTCTGGACCCATTTATGCACTGAGGGGAATCTGGGTTGATCCCACTATATTTAGCAGAGTTTTGAGGCCCTTGAAGGCGTTCCTTTTTTTTTTTTTTTTTTTAACCAGGGTAAATCCCTCTTCCTTTTTTCTAAGGGACATTGGTTGATAGCTAGAGACCTGGAGACCTGGTTGTACGTGATAAGTAGGTTATACCACCCCACTGGGGGAATTTTTTTTTGCCAGTCCTGGGCTTGAACTCAGCACTATCCTTGAACTTTCTCAAGGCCAGAGTTCTACCACTTTAGCCTCAGCACCACTTCTGGATTTTTTCTATGTATGTGGTACTGAGGAATTGAACTCAGGCCTTTGTGCATGCTAGTCAAGCAATCTACCACTAGGCCAAACTCCCAGCCCCAATTGTTTTTAATATCTAGACCAAAGATGCTAAGTATTCTGTAATGCATAGATTAGCCCCACCCCATGTAAGCATTTTCTGGCCCAACGTATCAATAATATTCAGGTTGAGAAAATTTTTTCAAAAGACTTCCTCAACTTTACAGAATGGTTGAATGACTTATTCAGGAGAAGATTCCAGTCAGAACTGCACCTGACATATCTTGCCCCCCAAACCTGGTACTTGTACCACTATCAGTCCCCGAGTGTGTTTTGTGGCTCAATGATCATTTCCAAAGAGCTTACATGGACTTGAATAAAATGAACTATTTTAGAAAAGGAAATATGCAGATAGCATTTTCTCTGCCGAATCTATAAACTATACAACCCAATAATTGCTTTCTCCTCTACTTCTACTGGAAGTGTTCTTAGGAATAATAAGTTGATATTTCCTAAATTCCTTTCAAAAGGATGTGCTAAAACTTCTCTAAATTTTTTATCACCTCTATAAAATGTAAAAGCTAAGTATCATTCTTTGTCAAATACAGGCATAATACTGATTTGCTTCAATAATAACCTCTGATTAGCTAATGAACTCTCTGATTACAGGTTGACATTGTGCTATCCTGGGAATCATACAAGTGAAATCTATGAAATAATTAATTGTAGACTGACAATACTGTAAATTGTTTCAGTTTGGAATACAACTTTCAAGCACTATAAAAAGATTTGCTGCTAAAACTCTCCTTGTTTCAAAGATGAGGTCACCATGATGGCTTTAGATATTGATTACTGTTGTCAATTTGATTTACTAACTTTCCTAATTACCGAAAAGGATTTCTAAAGATTGGCCACTCTTCATGAAAAGTGAACCAGAACCCCTGAGGCGCCATCATAGTTTCTCTACCTGCCTTCAAGAAGGATCTCTGGTGATGGCGTCCATTCGTCAACACTAGCACAGCCCTCCCCCCTCCCACTGAGTTTTTTTTTTTTTTGTCTTCCTTGAGTGATCAAATTTGAGTTTATTTTGAAGGGCCATCCTCATGGAGCTCCTTGTTCAATTTAAAACAAAGGATCCTAGGAGACAATTAAAGACTGCATTCATCTTAGAGGTAAGAATGAACCACAAATGTCCCTATGGCCTAACTCTTAGACCAAGAGAGACTACATTACTAATCAGGATTCAATTACAAAACATGTGCATACTCAGGCAAGTTGATTTTGAGGAGTGTCTAAGGAAAAATGGTTAATAAGGCCCCCTTCTATCTTCCAGACATATAGTCATAGACCACTACCAGACAGGAATTGTTCCTTCTTATCATTTCTTGAGCCTGCCTATGGTTGCATCTTGGTGTGCTTTAGCTGAAGCTACAAATACGTCAGCTGAAAAGCAATCAGGTTTGGAACTAATGAATTATGTTTTTGGGTGCTGAATTTCTACAGCAGTCCATCCTTTGAGATGGATTGGGAAAGCCAGTGGTGATTATGGAAGGGCTGATGATTCCCAGACCACCTCTCTGTTTGCCTATTGTGAAGCGTGAATTTGAACTTTCTACAGAGACCAGTTAGAATAATTCAGAGCAGGAAGTAATCATCAGAGCCAAAGGGTTGGGGAATTAGAACATATTCTCATTGTTAACTTGTTATGAACAGTTAATAATTATTCCAGGGCCATGTTTATTTTATTATTCTGATTGTTTCAGCTTCTTTTCCTTCTTTACAGTTCTTTACCTTGCACTTTCCTTATGATTCTTCTTATCATTCCCTTCTCCATCTCATCTTTGGAGATATTATACATTAAACTATAGATTGCACTTTGGATCAAGTGACTGATCTGTATCATGAAGTCTAACCATTTCTACACCCCAGCCTGAACTCCCTAGCTTCCTGTTGAGCTCAATACCTGCATCTTCTCTCAGCATCTTCAGCAGTACGTCTGAATCCATGACCATTGGCCTAGTCTCCAAATTATCAAGTTTTCTAACTTTATATCCCAGTGTGATCTCCAGCACAACTGCTCTCCAAATATGAAACTTGAGATATCTTCATCTTCTTACCTATTTGCTTCCCTGATTTGTTTCACTGATTTGTCTACCAAAACCCATTGATCTGTGCCTTTATCTATTCCATTCATATTCTTATTACTTGATACCAGGTATGGCTAGGATTTGGGTTAAGGTCTGTACTTAGATGCATTTCCTTCAGCAAACTACCCTACAGTTGGCCAGGAGTTGGGCCTAGTGGTAGAGTACTTGCCTAGCATGCATGAAGACCTAGGTCCGATTCCTCGGTACCACATACATAGAAAAAAAGCCAGAAGTGGTGCTGAGGCTTAGGTGGCAAAGCTCTGGCCTTGAGAAAGTTGAAGGACAGTGCTCAGGCCCTGAGCTCAAGACTAGCCCCCCCCCCCAAAAAAAAAGAAAGAAAGAAAGTAGCCTACAGTTATGAAAAGTCTCATAAAATACCACTTTGTGGATGTTTTTCAGAGTAAATATTCGCAATGTATTTATTGAGGGTTCCTCCATGCTTTATACTTGTTGAGTGATAAACAAAAGAGATGTTTCTGTTTTCAGAGATTGTAGTGTAGAAGGAAGATATACCCATTTAAAGCAAAATGCAAAGCAAGCATATTATTAATAATTTCAATTTCACCACTTCTATGGAAAAGTAAAGGAAACTATAATAAGTAAGAGAATGATTGGAGCTAAGGTGGTAGCTTACAAGTTATGACCTAATGCTGGGAAGAAACCTGTTAGAATTTGTGCTTCTCCATTCTATAAGTAGAGTTGAAACTTCTTGTCTAAAGTAAAGGTAATACTTCTCACAGTTTCCATTGCTTTCTTATAGATTCCCATATGCCAATACAAATGGCATCCATGTTATTGCTGTGTCATTATGTTTTGTGCTTCCCGTCTCTATCTTTGTCATGAATTTATCTTTGTGGATGCACATTCCATGTTCCTCACATTCCTGTCCCTTTCTATCAAGACCGTGTCTTTATCTTAGTAGAAAGTCAAAATGTACCTATTTTGTGAAGCATCATCCATCACTAACCTTAGTTAGAAACCATCTTCATTCTCTGGACTTCTTCAAATGATTAGTTTTACATTCTGTGTGTAATGCTTATTTTTTGCTCTGGTACACAATTATTATTTGAGTTAAAGCTTTAATCTCTTGCCAGGCTGTAAACAGATAACAACATATTTTCATGTCCCCTGAGGTTTTCTAACACAGTTCCCTGATCTATGTAAGCAGCCAATATTGGAAACAGTCATTGATGCATTTTGTAATTTATAAATAAGCTATCTTGTAAGAGGTTATTGATCAGAATTCAATCTAGGGTCTGGCAAAGGGAAACATTTTCTGCTTTTTCAGATTTCTAGCAGTTTGCTTATTAGCAATCATCTGAGAGATGTTCAGTAAAAGCCTAGGAATATACGGCAAGTTAGTAGCTAATCTGTGAGTTTCTGTAAGATCCTGGCTGAGTTTACCAGCCACAGAACACTTTAACTCCAATATACTTGTTTCTTTTTGGCCTGTTTATTTCCAAAAAGTGTCCGCATGAATTCCACTTTTGAAAGAAAGTAACTGATGACATGTATTTATGCTGGCTCTCTTGTCATGTTGGTAATCACTTTGCCTCCCACATATTATAAAATACTTCAGATGGTTTTTAAAAATCATTTTCTGAAAGTCACACATAGATCCATATTATTATTCTTACTACTTCAAAGTTCCGGCTTTTTCAGTAACACAGCTAGACTCTCTGTCTTCCATGGCTGTGTTCTTCTTCCTTTACTTTAAAACCAAGCTGGGTAAAAATAAACCCCACAGCTGCTGTTCAGAATGTATGTGCATCAGCACAGACAGAGCTTGGAGAAAGATGAGAAAAGAATCAGAATTACAACAGACCGCTGGAGGTGCCAATGAGAATCAAGAGAAGTCTCTAGGGCTGAAACAGGAGGATTACAGATGCAGTACTTTTGTATAAATGTGTTTCCAAAGTTCTAAGATCACAAGAGGACCCCCAAAATGCCCTTTTATCAGTGTGAGAATGTGAGAAGCAAACAACAAAAGTATCAATAAGAGCTACAGGAAGGGAGAAAGGAGAGAAAGGATAGAAAGTAGGAAGGAGGGAAGATGGAGAGAAAAGGTCTTTTATTTGATTCTCACGGATAGGAACTCAAGCATGAAAAGACTCTCCCTTGTTAAATTAGCCAAGATCACAGTCCTCATTATGATGGGAGAAAACCAAGCCATTAAAATAATTATTCTAAAATGCATATGTTGATGATTATAAGATATGTTTTATTGCTTTTCACTTTCAGGTTATTGAAATCCC
Organism: Megascapheus bottae; assembly: GCF_031878675.1. Taxonomy (NCBI): domain Eukaryota; kingdom Metazoa; phylum Chordata; class Mammalia; order Rodentia; family Geomyidae; genus Megascapheus; species Megascapheus bottae. Next base: position 16,108,294 of record NC_143527.1, on the reverse strand, counting down.
TTAAGAACCATTACCTTATTAAGTGGTTTTAAATGGTTATAATGTTGGGTCTGGGAAAATAATTCCTTCCATCTTTGCAGTGGGACAGATAAGGATAGAGTTCTATAAATTGTCCTGGATATCCAGCTTCAGAAGTGAACAGCAGAAACCTATTCTGGGGTTCAAAGCTGTCAGTAATTGAACTGACAAATTTTTCCTTTGTGTTCCATCTTGAGTCATGCATAGAGTCTGGTTGACATGTTTGAATGAATCCACAGTGCCTTATTTAGAGTACTTACATCTCCACTCATTTTCTTGTTCTCAGAATTAAAGTAGAGAAACAAAACAAAATAACAACTAGGATGTTTTCTCTCAAAGAAAACAGAATCTGGTGCAGAATGGAATAAACCAGATGGATTATTTTACTTGTAAACCTTTTGTTCATATTGAAAGACATGATTATCCTTCCCTCAAGGAGAATGGCTTCTGAATACCTCAGAGACTTATCTATTCTGGCTGGCAGGCATTTCCTCTTTGTTTACCATGGTCTCCTTATTTTTGCACAGTGGGAGGAGAAACCCCACGTAGGCTTCAGTAACTTGGGCTTGGGCATGATGTGTATCTTGATTTTCACCTGTTTTCTTCACCCTTTCTTCTAAAAATGCACCTTTATGCTCTTTGTATCTCTATTCCCTTTTGCCTTGTTAGAAAAGCTCTGGAGTCATTTCAAGCAGGTGAATTAATCAATTACAGTCTGATTGTACATTTTCAGTGTTAAAGAGATGTTGATTTGATGTCTACAACTTTCAGTTCACATCAGCATCATTTCCCCAAAAAGTGGAATTTTGACCTATGGGTTTCTCTCCTGGTGCTGTCTCTCTCTCTCTCTCTCTCTCTCTCTCTCTCTCTCTCTCTCTCTCTCTCTCTCTCTCTCTCTCTCTCTCTCTCTCTCCCTCTCTCTCTCTCTCTCTCTCTCTCTCTCTCTCTCTCTCTCTCTCTCTCTCTCTCTCTCCCTCTCTCTCTCTCTCTCTCTCTCTCTCTCTCTCTCTCTCTCTCTCTCTCTCTCCATATATATATATATATATAGTCTCTTGGGGCTATTAACATACAGATGTTATCTTTTATAGATAAAATTTCCCTGGCTATTTCTGAAGTCTTTCTTACCTGCAATCTTTATCTTTCATTTTTGATCTCACAATTCTTTTCAAAGTAGCAACCCGACATATTATAGCCACTTGACATGCTTGAAAAGGATGGAATATATTTTTAGCTGCTTTCAATATTTGGAAAAATAGATTTTCCATGTAAGTAGTTCATTTTCATTTTCAGGAAAAAATGAGGCACTTATTTTTGGCCAGAGGTTTTCTCTTTTTTTTTTCTTTAATCAAATTACAACTTATTTATGAAAATCCACAATAGACTAGAGATTCTGAATGCTAATGTTCTTAGGAGATAGCAAAGTTGAAAGGTATGTTACCCAGGACACTGTGAAAGCTAAGGGATGTATCACGGTTGGGGGTCAATGATGTTAAGCTACATGTCAGAGTACTTCCATTTTTTTGGAGCCCTCTTATCGTCTTCCTGCATCTACCTGATGCACTTCACCTCCTGATGGTAAGCTCTTCCATTTTGTTTTTCCCCTACAACATCCTGGTTTGCAGATCTATGTTTCTAAGCAAATTACTTTCTAACACTATCTCTTTTTTATTGCCCGCAAAGACAGTGTCCTTGGAGATTCAATCCAGGGCCTTGCGGTGCAACCTTGAAGAAACCTTCCAGTTTGGAAAGTCCCTTGTCCCTTGTCTCTGGTCTGCCTCACCTCTCCCAGCAGTGGCTCCTTCCTGTCTAGCAGATTATCTCCCCTGTAAAGTGTTAGCAGAGATGGGAGGGTCACCTACCCCAAGCTCATTTCCATTTCTGATATTTTTATCCTTAGCTTTTTAATAAATGTGTTCTTATTTGCATCACTAAGCCTGATAGGCTCTTATCATTCACCCTGGGTTGACTCCGCGTGTATTTGAGTACCTGGGCCTTTCTGCTTGTAGGTGATCAGTAAAGTTTTTCAGTGTATCAAGTCTAAACTCTAAACTTGGACCTGATCTTCCACCCAATCCTCAAGTTCTCTTGCTGTCCAGTATAAATCACCTCTTTAATCTGGACTTAAACACTCACGTATGTTTAATACACTTTGCACCTTCTCTCCACTGGAACTTTGCTTCTCTGTTTTTTTCCTCTAGTCTACAGGACTTCTCAAATGCTCCCAACCCATTGAGAGATGAAAAAGAGTAATGATCATTTTTCTCATACATTTTTACATTTGCATTTGCTACCTGGGACAGCTTGTTACATTAAGCTTTTTAAGGACAAAGTCTATTTTTTCATCTTTGTATCACCTTCACATCTAATACATATTATAATCCTCAACATAAACTTATTGATTACTAAAGCCTTCTATTGCAACAAGAGAACAGACCTCCTTAGCTTATGTATATAAACCCCAGATCCCATCATTATGACCCAAGTTCCCCACTATTAGATGGTATAGCATGGTTTCCAAGAGCATTTCTCTACACTCCTGCAGTTATTTTGCAAAGCTATATTATCTCAACAAGAGAGTCAATTCAGTAGCTCAGGCTATTATTTAAACAGTCATTAATTGAACATTGAAGTGTTCTGCTCACCTATGATTGTATAGGGAACTATAAATATATGTGCAGTTGTGTAATTATCTCCACCAACGCTACCTTTCAAAATGGCTAATTATCACAAACATATGAAATGCAAATTCTATCTCTAGATGTTATTCAAAGGGACTCATGCAGGTACAATAATTCTATTGGAAATATCAACTGCGACTTCCCTTGCTTAAATTTATGATGCCTTTCATGGCACTGTCTCAGTAACTTGTGATTTGAGCTTGCCCTCCAAGACCTCAAGGACTAAACCAATGATTTTAATAGCTAGTTCTTGCTTTAGAATTGACTCCCAGTAAGAGCATCTCTTCACCAAAATTCCAACTTTCTCACCATGTTTTTCCATACCTTTTCCTTTCATTTCTTCAGAACCCTGGGTCTGACTGTAAGCTCTGTGGCAAGGGGGAAAAAAAGGCACATTCTATTTCCCAGTCTATAAAACGGGCTTAGTGCCAAATTCACATGGTAGTGAAAATTAAATTGTATTGTTCACATTATGGACATGTTAAAAACATTCAATGAACTTTTCCTTCCTATATTGTGTGTGTGTGTGTGTGTGTGTGTGTGTGTGTGTGTGTGCGTGTGTGTATACAGAGATTTGAACTCAGGGCCTCACATTCACTTGCTCATGACAGTTGCTCTTCTACTTGATTCACACTTCCTTTCTAGCATTTCACTGGTTTACTGGAAATAGACTTTACTGTTCAGATTTAGCTTTGAACTTCATTCCTTTGTGTCTCAGACTCCGAAGTAGCTAAGATTAGTGGTGTTGAGCCATTGGTGTTTGGCCTATTTCTTGTTTATAATTCTGTCTTGTCTAGCCTATAATTTTTTGGGTTTGATACACTAGATCTCAATCTTAATCTCTCTTGCTGGGCCTTCTATTTCTGGAACTAATGGCAAACACAGATAAAGCCAATGACTAAGCAAACTTAAAATGTGACCAAACATGTAAAATTCTGGCTTATTAAAAGAAAATTACAATGTTTTGTGTACCATAGATTGTCCTTTGTCTTTTGGCCAATTTATTTTCTCTCTACATATCTGATGCTATTTCTATCATGTACCCATTGGACCACACTTACTGTGGCATTCTGGAGATCTGTCATGAATATGCCAAGATGAACTTCTTACCATTTTTCTTTCATTTTTTTCCTTTTTCATCCTCTCAGTTGCCTAACTTGTTGAACATCTACTCATCCTATAGTATTGATTTTTGAGGTTAGTCATTTTCCTAGAAATTCACAAAGACAGTGTTACGCTTTGAATATGTTTCTAGTCTTGGTTTCTAGTTGGGAAAGATGCTAGAAACTTGAATAAATGCTCAGTAGGTAGCTGGAGGAAGAAAGTGACAGGGGTATGTTGCTGAGGCAATACTTTGTCCTCATCCCCTTCCTGTTCCTCTGCTTTTCCCATTGTGAGGTGAGTGGCTTCCTTCCTACACTCTTGCTGACATATGGTGTTTTGCCTCATCATGGCTGAACAACAGTGGAACCATAAAACCTCTGAAACCATGAGTCAATGTCTTTCTTCTTTAAGCTGTTTTCTCAGGTTTGTTCTGTCATACTATGTTCTGAAAGCCTGACTAACACAAACAACTAATAGTGCCTACCCTCTAGAAAATGGTTACCAAAATTCGTACTTGGTTTTCTTTTACTGTTCTTTTCATCTTTGTTGCATCATTTTTTGTTCTTTTTAAAAATTCCTTTTATTAGACATTAGGAACCATTTATGGAGATGGACTTTGAAATGATGCTTATCAAGTTCTTGGTACAAAAGAGTAATTTTCTGTCATTGTCTGTGATCCACAGAATAAGATGTCTGGCTAAATGTTAACCATTGCGAGAGGTTCTTTACCTAGAATTTAGTGATTGCACATTCTGCATTAAACATTTTCATGCTTTCTTCTGTTTTCCTTTTTCTCCTTGTAAATTCTGACCTTCCAAAATATTGCTTCTTCCTGACCCTGTAGCTTCACTGAGCTTAAATTCGTGCAGAGCATGAATAATCATGACTGAATCCAGGACTGAACCTTACCCTCCTCAGCTAACATGTCCTCAACTTGCCTGTATTCCAACTGGAGACCAGAACTCTGAGACTTGCCTAGGGCCAAACAAATACACACTTAGTTATTGAAGAATCATTTTAACAAGTTTGGTCTCTAGGAAAACAGTTTAAAAACTGCTTGTCATGTGGATTTTTACACTTGGGAGAAAGTTTTTGCAATGGAACCTGACACAGTGGAATCCCAGCTACTTGAGAAGGCTTCCTGGTCTATGGAAGCAAGTCTCAGCTTCAAAGCCTTTCTTCAACTGATAAGCAATGCCCCTGCAACTCCAACTTTTGGGACCCACTCTCAAGATTGCACCTCTCAAGGAAAGGAAATGACCAACTCCATTTTTTATGTTCTCCCTCAGTGTAGAAAAATTTCCCATAAGATAGGAAGGGTTAGAAGGTACCAGAGTACCATTAAATTTGAAGGGTTAGCATATAGTTTCCTAACTCTAACAGACACAGAAGAGCATTGTGAAGAACCAGATGTCCTGTCTCATAGCCCGTGGGAGAGTACCTCTCTCTTGCTCTCTCTCTTTAAAAAAAATCTGAAACAATAATTATGTGTGGAAAAAATGACCATGTAAGTAAAGACAAGAATATGTTTTACTTCACTACACAGTTTCTTCCCCAGAGACAGATGCGGTTGAGTTGTGTATATAACTTTCAGAAATGTCACAGGTATGTGATATATGTCATTTGCTTATACTAGAAGCTTTTAAAAATAATCCAATTAGAAAAGTCTATTCACACAATCTATGCCTATCATCTATTCAGGCAATTGAACAAAGTTACCATTCAACAAAGCAGTTTGTGAATATAATACATCTTGATTAATGTTAATTAATGTTTATCCCTGTTATCATTTTCCCAACCTTACATCACTTCACCTTTGTCTCAGTTTTGTAGGACATACATTAATTTTATGACTGTATTTTCTTTTCCTCTCTTCATTCATTTACTTCCCCCTCACCATCTTGTCCCCAACTCCTTTCCACCTTTCCAGTATCCATTTGCTGATAATCCTTTTTTTTTTTTTACTGTGATTAGTATTCCTAAAGAATGACACCATTTGAATTCTTGCCTGAAAATACCACATTTCGGTAAACATGTGTGTACATTTGCATCCAGCCCTGAACTGTTTACTAGTACATTTATAAATTAATTCTGGCTTCCATACAGGAGAGAAAACATTCATTCTTTGTCTCTTTTCATCGGACCTACTTCACATCACATTTTTTTTCTAGTCAATCCATTTCTCTACAGTTGATGTAATATCTTTTTAATGGATAGATAAGATTTCCTTGTGTATATCTACCATACTTTCCTGATGCATCCGTCTATTGACAGGCATTTGGGTTGTTTTCATACGTTAGTTATGGTGAATAGTGCTTCAGTGAACATGGTTCTTGAGGTGGCTTTACTGTATCCTGGTTTGTAAATTTGGGGTAAATACCCAAGCGTGCACATGTCAGGGGATAGTTTATCTCTCTCACATTCACTGCCAGCAAGGGAAGCTGATAGCCTAAATGCTGACATCAATTTAAAGCTTTCTTCTATTTCTTGAAAGTCATGTCTGGAAGACTCTGCCAGCGAGAGCTGGAAGAACGTATGTTCTCTTTCTGCTTCAATGATCTCTGTACTTTGGTGACTTCCAGGACAACTTGTTGGCTCAGGATTCTCTAAGCACATAACTCAAGAGAGACCAAACCAGAAATAGGAAGGCTGTTATCTCTCTACCATTCAGCATTATTTCCCCTACTTTCTGTTTGCTAGGAGTGAGTCATGAAGGGCAGTTCACAGAGTTTGGGAAGAGAACTAGACAGCTCCTTTCAGTAGAACTGATTTGTGGACATTTTTAAAGGCACAAGTCTACAGGAAACAAATGATCAGAGCTAAAACACCGAAAATAATAACAAATGAGTAAGTCTCAAATGTTTGCATGGATATGCTAGAAAGGTACAAGAATTTGTTTAAGCAGTTACCCATTGGCCAGAACTGGACACATTACAGTGAAACATATAAAAATGCAATTTGAATGATAATATTTGAATACATGGAGACCTATGAGACTATAATGATTTAAAAGGTAGGGAAAAAAGATCGCAGCAGTTGTTCTTTTAGGTGAGTACTAGTTAATAGAAGCAATGGAAGTTGAAAATTCCAGTATAAGGAGTAGTTCAGGACAAGGTTGAATACTGAAACTACAGGTTGAGAGTTTATTGGAAGAGTATTCTCACATCAATGTAAACATAACTCTAAAGGCAGCTCATTTGTTTAGTAGAGAAATCTGTATCTTAACTATTTTAACAAAGGGACCAAATATGGCATCAGCAGTGGTGGGGCACTTTGACCTCGAAGGGTTAAGTCAATTGTAATCCCATGTAAAACAGCAAATACTTTCCAGGATGTAGTCTCAATTCTACTAATTAACTAAGATAAGGGTTCTAATTCTTGTGTCACATTTACAGACATTAACGTAGATAAGGCAACAGAAGGCATACAGGAATGCCTAATGAATAGAAATAAAGAATGAAATCTACCTTTAGAAGAGGTAGGAGGGAGAGGAACAAATGTTAATATGGAAGAGGAAGGTCAATTTGTTCAAAGTACACTATGTACAGGTATGCAAATGGCACCGTGAAACTCTCTCCTATTACAAATATATGTTAACAAAAAATGAGAAGAAGCAGAATAAAGAAATGAGGATGAAATTGTGAAACAAATCTTAAATGATTAACATCTGTAAAAAAAAGTGGATTGTTCAACAAAGGTCAGCATTTTAAAAGATGATACATATGTAAGAGCAATTTAATTTACTGAAAGTGATTAGATCATACAAATGTGGGATACATTAATTGTGATCATATCTTACTTCAGCCAATGAAACAGAGTGGAAGAGAAAGGCCATCATAGGCAGTCATAGGACAACTGTCACATGAACTGAAGGCTAAATTATTTCAGGAATATCTTCTGTGTGATAACAGAATTATATTTTAAATATAATTTTTAGTCATGAGTGATTTGTAAAGAAAAAGTAAAGGAAAAATCTGATGTTTGCAGTGTACTTTTAATCCACTCAAAAGAAGAAAATGTTTAATCCTCAGTGAATGTAGGTAGATACATAATATGTCAGTGTTTGTTATATTGGATATAAAAAGTTTTTTTGTAGAAAACTGTGGGGTAATAGATGAATTTGCACTAGAGATTAGAGAACAAAGGAAAGTTTGTAATTTTCCCTAAAGGAGTTCTTCCACCATTTACAAAATGCATATTTTCTGTGCTCTGGGGATTTCTCACACTGCCACCTACAACCTTGAGGGGTCCACAGAGGTTTCTAAAGAAACCAAGTGGGAGAAGAAAGCCAATAATTCATTAGCTTTGCATCCCTTCTCTGTTTGTTTACATAAAAGCTGGTTCAAAGAGCTCATCCAAATTCATGAGAATAATTCATGGTGTTATTTTTCAAATAGAATATAATATCTATCATTAAAATCTTAAAAAAATCTGAATAGCACTATAAATATGGAATTTGGGAATAAGTGTATTAAATTCTTTAAATCCTGACCAGAATAACCAGGATGAATGTTTTGAAAATAACTCTTGTTACCTATAGTTCTAAATCCATGTCTGAATTTTAACAGTAATTTATAGAAATTTAAATAATAATTCTCTGATACTCATGAATCATAGCTCTACACACATAGCAGATATAGGGTGGAACTTGATTACTCCAAAGATAAGTTAAGATTCTGAAACTCTGATGATTGAGCTTATTTGTCCCCACATGGATTTCATACAAATCCTACTCCTACACCTTCCCTTTTCCAAGCAATAAAACAAAATAAATAAATCTCAAACAACCTGGGATGGATTCAGATCTAAGTAGTTCATGTTACTGTGCCAGATCTCTGGGGCTGCATTCATAAAGAGAAAAACCTGGTAAACTGATTTCTATTCTTCCTGGTTTCCAAAACTGCATCTCCTTGATTAAAAAGACAAACTGTACCTTTGGAAGCATTTTTGATTACTTTATATTTATCAGTGCTTTATTTTTCCTTCCTGTCTTGCCATGTTTTGTGTTTTTTATTAAGTTGGTAGGGTTTGTGTCCAAATTCACAATCAGCATTACAGAAAAGAATAAATATAGCCAATATCATTTAAAAGAGAGAGAAAGAATTATTATCATTCTGGTATAAGAAAAGGAAAGAAAATCATTGATCAAGAAGCAATGAATGAGACCCTATTGACTTACTCTTCATAGAATTATTTTCTTGAATAGTGGAATGTACCTGCTTTAAGGAAGAAGAAAAACAACTTCTGATAATAGATGTGAAAAATACACTTGGTAATTTCTAGAGTGGTAGTCCTATGCTGACATCTGTCTGACTGTAATTTTTTTTTTGCACTGGTGTTTGGTCCTTTGCACTTTCTGGGCTGGACTTCTATCCTTTGGAGCCATGTCTTCAGACCTACTGCTCTTTGTAGGTTATTGTGGAGCTGAATCCTTGAACTTTTCTTCTAGGGCTGATCTTGAACTATGATGCTCCGGATCTCAGTATCCTGAGTAGCTAGACTTACAGGTGTGAGTTCTCAGCACTTGCTCTGACTATTCTTTGATTTGAAAATATAGTTTTGCAAAATTCTCTCCAATATGTTCAGTCTCCGCCCTTCGCTCTCCCCCAGGACAAACATCATTGCTACAAGCTCTATCTTGTGCCCCCCAGGGACTTTTGACTTCAAGAGAACTTTTTCAACCCTACTTCTCTTGGCAGATGGCAGAATTAATTACAGCTTCTGTCTATTTAGTTGTTTGGGGAGATAATCTTGAGCTGAAGTTAGCCTTAGCTAACACAAATAGCTGTCATATATACACTATTGCTGGTTTATATGATTTGGGGGAGGGGCGGGTCATGGGACTTGAACTTGGCCTGGGCGCTATCCCTGAGTTCTTCAGCTCAAGGCTACCACCCTAGCCTTGAGCCAAGCCTCACTTCCCATTTTCTAGAGGTTAATTGGAGATAAGAGTCTCAGGTCCTTTTTTGCCCAGGCTGGCTTTGAACCCTGATCCTCAGATATCAGTCTCCAGATTAGCTAGGATTACAGCATGAGCCACCGTGCCCAGCTATATGATTATTTTTTATAGATAATCTTAAATGTTGGGGGGTTATAGTTTCGCTTATTTCTATTGTTTACAGCGAAAAGAAAGAAAAAACATTTTTGAAACACTATTCTCTGCTCCCTGTGATTAAAAGGTAGTTTCTTCTTACAAAGCACTTGGAACTGTGACTGACATGAACAACCCTCTGTCCATCAATCCTGTGCATACAACTATGCTTCTCAAGTTGGAAGACATCCACTTTGGGAAGGTACCAGCACACTCAATTCAATGCATGGTTTTTTTTTTGACCATAAATTTCTCTTCATGGTAAATAATTTAAGCATGATTTTTATTCAAAAGAATACTGTGGAACAAAATGAAAGATTCACATGAATTTAAAGATAAAATGTAAGACGGGAACAGACTTTTCTAGCTGTATATCTTTCTAATTTGATCTATACCCCCTGACTCTCTGAAGTGTATAGTCTGTTGGAATTGCTTCAGTGAGAAAATTAGAAAGACTCCACAGGCTTAGAAAGAACACAGTCGGTGTTCTGCCCTCTTATCCCAGGCATTGGGGGACCCAGCAGTGATTAACATAATCTGGGTTGGCCAACTTTACCAGGCACCTTGACATTGACCTAGTTCTAAGCAATGCTTATATACAATGAAGAGATCTTGGAGGCTTTCCTGTCCCTGAATATCTATTTACCAATCCTTCTAAGAGTCTTAAATTTTCACCATTAATTATAAACTTCTAAAGCAAATTTCCAGAGGGAAGTTATATTCCAGTCTTCTGATTTTACAGAGGAAGAAGCTAGAAGCTTACAAAGTGGGGCAATTTGCACAAGGACACCCTTACTATATAAAAGCAGAACCCAGGGGAGGTTTCGTTTCATAGCTCCAGTCCAGCACTATTTCCCTTCCTTTATTTTAAAGCCCATCTCAAGTAAACAATGATAGTACCAAGGGGGAAATATCAGTGCACAGACTGTCACCCAAAGCACAGAGAAACCAGGATCAGAGTCATAAGGAATGGCTTATTGAAGGTTAATGGGAAGGTGTGGGCCGTAGAACCCGATCTAGTTGAGAGACCAATGCTACTCTAGCTCTACCAATCTCCACCAGCAGCCAAGGACTCTACGATATCCAGCACAGAGTGTTGCTAGGGCATCTGAGTGTCAACTACCGTGACAACGAAGAAGAGCAATGCAGAGGGAAAGCACCAACTCTAAAGATGGGGTGGAAATAGACCCCTTTTAATAACATTAATATAGAAGGGCCAACAAGTTATTCTCTGTGAGAGATGGAAACAAACCCAAACTTCTTTCCTTTGCCCTGCCTCTGTCTGTGAAGCTCTCTTGGGCCTCCAACTCAATTCCTCCCTGGCTTCCTGGCAGAACTAAAGCAAACACACAGAGCACTGTTTACCAGCGGCAGCCAATGATGCCCCAGGGAGCCATATTCCTGAACTTGCAATGCTGTCAGCAGAGAAAATGCTGATGTGCTATTTGAAACCCAGAAATCAGGGGAGACAGCAAATGGGCCAGAAAGAAAGAAGAAATAGGAGGGACTTTACAGTGTGGCCCCTTTAAATGTCCCCCACAGAGGGCTGCAAGTCCTAGCATCATCACATAGAGGTCAATAATCAGAACTGACATGGAAGAATCACAATCTCTAGATCTCCCTAATAAAACAACCCAAGGTGACAATGTATTTTGCGCCGGGTTTCCAACTGTTTGGATGAATTGAGAAACTTCTGTGGGAAGCTTACAGTAATGGAATCTACCACTCTTATTAATGGTGGCAGCCATGTACCATTTGCTGTGGGTCAAGCACTACTCACCAGCTCTTACTGGCATCATCTTGCTTGAAAATATATGAAATATGTACTGTTATTATTTCGTTATATAAATGACAAAATAATAAAGCTCATATGATATAAATTCTACAAAGATTTCTGGAAAGTCTGTGAGAACTGAGATTTCAGCTGTCATGTTGGTGCTCTTGAATTACATCATGTAGGCTGGAGACTAGGTATTAGGGAATCAATGGGAATTAAAGCACTGTAAATCGTTGTCTTGCCACTACTGGACAAGAGAGACAGACTACCCACGTGAACTGTTCCAGTGAGAACTTCTCTGAAGGGAGCATCACAAAGTTGAATGGAAGCAAGGGGCAAAAAATACCAGCTAAGAGATTGAGGAAATGTTCTTCTGTGGTCCTATTCTCTTGGTTGACTGAGTGAGGAACAAGGAAGAGTGATGAAAAAGAATCTCTGAGAGAGGCAAAAGCATCCATTATGTGCATGGAGAGAGAGACTGGCACTCATTTCGACATTTGGTATATAAAATTTGAGAGATTGTCGTGGGGGATGCAAACCTACATGTGTGAACTATTCCCAGTTACCTTAACAATGAGATGTGGTTGGAGGCCTGGAGAGAGTACTCTCTTTCCATGCCTTCTTTTAGAGTAAGTGGGCAACTTTAGATGATGTTTTCTCTCATAATTTAATATGTGGAAATGCAATGGTTACCAAAGTTACTCAGCATTAGTGAGCAATTTACTAGCCTATTATCATTCTAGACTTCTGTTCTCAGTCCAGTGTAGACTTTAGGAAAACCTTAGGGAGGAAATGCTTTATCTGCTCATGCTCTTATTCTCTTAGTAGTTTTCTGTACTATCAGAATCACCTCCACTTTTAGATTCTACTTTGATAATAAGAACCTATAAAATAACTAGTTGGGGTTGGGAGTTTGGCCTAGTGGTAGAGTGCTTGCCTAGCATGCACAAAGTCCTGGGTTCTATTCCTCACTATCACATACACAGAAAAAGCTGGAAGTGGTGCTGTGGCTCAAGTGGTAGATCTCTAGCCTTGAGAAAGCTCAAAGACAGTGCTCAGGCCCTGAGTTCAAGCCTTTGGACAGGCAAAACAAAACAAAATCTCATTGTTGCAATGGATTGCTTCTCAAATATGCAGCTGAGACCAGGAAGGAACTAGGGGCTCATATCTGTAATCTTAGCCACTCAGGAAGATGAGATCTGAGGACCATGGGTTCATAAACAGCTCCAAAAGAAAAAGTATGTGAAATTCTTTTTTTTTTGGCCAGTCCTGGGCTTGAGCTCAGGGCCTGAGCCCTGTCCTTGGACTTTCTCAAGGCTAGAGTTCTACCACTTGAGCCTCAGCACCACTTCTGGCTTTTTTTCTATGCATGTGGTACCGAGGAATCGAACCAGGGTCTTTGTGCATGCTAGGCAAGCACTCTACCACTAGGCCAAACTCCCGGCCCAAGTATGTGAAATTCTTATTTTCCATAAACCACACAATGCTGAAGTGGAGCTGTGGTTCAAATAGTGGAATGCTAGCCTTAAGCAAAGTTGCTCAGGAAGACACACAGGCTCTGATTTTAAGCCATAGTACCAACATGCTGTGTGCATACATATACATGCACATGCAGGCATACACACACACACACACACACACACACACACACACACACACACACACACACTTTGTGTAGCTGAGAGAGGCAACATAAGCTTATGGTAGTAAGATAAGAACACAGACCACAGGGAGGAAACCATCTGTGTTCAAATCTTAGCTACACCACTCCCCACCTGCAGAATCTCATGCAAGTGGCTTCTCTTTTCCCAAACTTTGTCACTAGTAAAATAAAGGGCATAAAAACACCTACTTCTTAGAAGAGTGGCTAAAAGGATTATTAAATGTCAGTCATTTGGAGCAGTATCTGGTATACACACATACAAAAACAGCTTAATAAACAATAGCTGTTATGTTGATTGTCATAGAGATTATGGTATGAGCGAAAGTGTTTTGAGAATTAAAGAAAAGTAATGTATTGGGAAAGAGGCATTCATGAAATACACCAGGGAAGACTTGGCATTTTTCTAAATGATCTTTAGACACCAGATATAGGGAATACAACCTTTGTCCTTGTTCATTAGAGCAAGGACTTCTGACTTCAGCCTTCTTGATGGTCTTAATCTGGAGGACTCATAATCATATCAAGTTGTTCCTGGGATAGTAAGACTTAAGACTCATTTGTTGAAGCCATATTTTTCAAAGTTGATGTGTGCTCCCATTTGCAGAAAAAATCTCATTTATAAAATATTTAATCTTGAACTCTAAGGTACGGGCCATATTTGAGCAGCATTATTCACTTTACAATGATTTTGTACCAAGGATTCTTTTGTTTATATACCAAACACTTTTTAAAATATTAATTGGCAACATCCCGATTTGTATTTTCTATGGCATTGAAAAGGTATTAGCTGTGGAATTTGAATTACTTGTCTTTATACCGCTGAGCAACTGAATATTATTTCCATCCCTTATAACAAGATGTGTGATGCATATGTTATTTTCCGAGTTTTGCAGTTAAAGAGATTCAGACTTGAAGGTTTAGTAAGGTGCATTCAGCTGTAAAAACCAGCATAGGGAAGAGCCTTAAAGCTTAATTTCCAAAGCTCATGCACTTCCCTATATGACCCAGCATCTGAACACATTGTTTGATGCATTCTCCAGTCAGGATCACTGCTTATTTATTTATATAGTCTCTCCACTAAGAAAACCAAAAGTAGAGGTCATTGAACTAGAAGGCATTTTAAAGTCCCAATTCGTCTCGACAGTGGTGCCTTGTTACTTTTGATCCTGTCCTCTGCTTTGGTAACAACACAAAGTCATCAGTTTAGCTTTGTGTTCCAACCTAATTTGACTTTCTACCTCCCTGCTTTCTGAAACATAAGCTGGTGAGTAGAAATTCTACTCAATAAGCTAATCTCTTTAACTCCAATTAAGCCTATTTCAAGGCTCTGTCTAAATGTGGAACTGACAAGTTAATTGGTTATCCAAGTAGTGGAATGTGGAGAATGCTCTTTCTGACTAGGATTCACTTTCATATCTATACTCATTTGTGGTGGTCTAGATCTTTTATCATTTAACCATAGTATCCTTCACTCCATGCAGTTTCAGATGCTGGAAACTAGCTACAAGCTAGAAGCATGGAGCTAATGACAGTCATGGATTTATCAACATCATAGAAAAATGGAAGATGATTTAGAATGAGTTGGTAGGTTCGAGGTAGAATGCTTCCTTGTCTTTTAAACTTCCTGCATTTTGGGGCTGAGCATTTTGGAACTTTTAAATTGTAACCTTTGGGGGAGATTTTCATTTGCATGGGATAAAAGGGTAACCAGAATTGAGAAAATCAGAATGATGGCATAGAATTTTGGCTCATAAAGTAACCTGCCCTGATTCTTAGCACTATTTTCCCCTCCTACATTCTCCTTGACTCGAACTTGACATCCATGTATCATACCTCATGCATGAAAAACAAAATCTATACATTTTAAGTAGCTTCTCATATCTAGTTTTAGGTATTTTTTTTTTCCGTACTGAAGTTCGTTCTCAAAGTCTTGTTCTTGCTAGGCAGGTGTTTTACCATGAAGCCATACCAGCAGCCATTTCTACACTGGTTATTTTGAGATAAAGTCTCACATTCTACCTGGATGCGGTACCTTAGTTGTGATTCTCCTAGTTTTTTGTTGTTCTGCTGAGATGGTGTCTCATGGACTTTTCTGTCCAGGCTGTCCTGGAACCACAATCCTCTTAATGAAAGTCAAATGACTTTCATTCATACAGCTAGTATTACAGGGCATGAGCTTAGTTTTAGGGCTCCTCCCTCTTCACATCTAGCCTTATTATTTGCAGTCAGACATGAGGGTACAGCATCATAGACAAGCAGATATGGCAAGCAGATAACTGGATGCATGAGCATTTTAGATGATGGGTCTTTTTCAGCAGGCCTCTTGGTCTGCTGGGTTTCTCGCCCCTGTCAGTGTGAGATCTTTATATTTGTTTTGTGTTTCTCCTGGTCAATTAAAACATTGATCCAGTATCTCAATTCCCCTTGGCTTTGCTTCAGCCTGTCAGAACTTTTAACGTTTCTCTTTTACTAAATTGCTGTGAACAGGCTGATTTTAACAAAAACTTAACGTTGGAATAGTTGGTCATCACCTCTGTCTCCCTCTTCTGTGCTTTTTCTTTATTCATGGCATTTTCTTGTCACATCCTGTGTGTATGTATGGGGGGGAATGTCATCACTGAGACACAAGATTATATTAGTTGATAAATACAGGATTTTAGAATACATTAGTTGTTATACATTGATAGCATTCAAAACCAACAAGTATTTATTAGTACCTACTATGTTCAAAGCCCTAGTTATTTGCTGAAGGAACCCATTATTTTAAACCTGTATTCATGTTCCTATATAACTAGCACAATTTTTGTTATTTAATCTCAATAATTTCATTGAAATCAACTTATTGTATTGTATTTCAATTACTTACATTTACATCAAAAGCAGACTTTGGAATTCGTGCTTCTCCTAAACAAGACCCTGGTAGATGACTTTGCCGTCCATTCAAACTCAGGAGGGGCTTGAAAATAGGCCTGGTATAATGAGGCATCCCCTCTATGATGGACTATGTAGGAATGATGGTTCTGTAAGTTGGAAATAGAACCAAAAAAATCCCCATCCCCCAGTGATGTCTTCTCTGTCTGGCATATGCAGTACAATTATGAGTGTTACTAACTTGCTAGTATCAAGGAGCCTGCTATTTCACAACTAATTATGTGGAAGTGTTAGCACATATAATTATGGAAACAGATCATTCCTGATAATGGCAGCAAATGATTGATAATTAATGTATTTTCTATTCTGTACTGTTTCCTCAGAATTTTAGTATATGTTCTTTCTTCCTACTTAAAAAAATAGGATGTGTGATTACAGAAGCAATTGTATATTTCCTTCCTTCCTTCCTTCCTTCCTTCCTTCCTTCCTTCCTACTTTGTACTAGAAATTGAATCCAGGGCTTTATACTTACTAGACAAGCATGCTACCTAGGAGCCATGCTCCCAGTCTTTTCATTTTTATTTTGTATTTTTGAGGTAAAGTCTTCCCTAATATTTCCTGGATGGTCCTTGAATTTGTGATCCTCCTGGGAAGCTGAGATTATAGACGTGGACTCCTATACCTGGCTTTTATGCATGTTTCCATTGTAATGCCTTTCTTGTGCTTGATTTAATCTTTTCTTTCATCATGATCCAAGATCAAGAAGCTATTTACACACACATATGCATAAAAACACATACATATCCTCCACACAAAGGAGGATATACCATTGAAAGTTACACTGTGCAGTGATGAAAATCCTGGTGGTGCATTTCTCAAGTTATATTCCCCTCATTAAACAACAAGGGACTGTATAAATGCTATTCAAGGGAATGTAACAAATATTAGGTGACTGGGAGCATGGCCTAGTGGTAGAGTGCTTGTGTAGCATGCAGGAAGTTCTGGGTTGGATTCTTCAGTATCACATACACAGAAAAAGTTGAAAGTGGTACTGTGGCTCAAGTGGCAGAACATTGAAGTGCTTAAGGAGTCAGGCAATGTATGTATATATATATACATGTATGTTTCTATATGTATATATATATACATACATATATACATACACACATATGGCAATTCTGAAAGTCTCTGGTTGGCTTAAGATCTTTGAGTCCCTTATAGGGGGAGGAAATGGCAACTTAGAATAAAAGAAAAGGAAGGGGTTGTGGTGGTAGATTTGAAGTATGCATTATTTTCGTTTTATAAATTCTTTTGGTGAACCCAGTCTGGGAAGTTAAAACAACCAAGCAGAGCACATCCTAAATGTAACTGCAACAGACCAAATCAAAACTTAGCAGGCACTTATTGGAATGGAAGCTTTCAGATTCTTGTAAAGATGGGAATTGGAATAGACAAATGATATATTGCCTTGGAGTTTTAAACTGGATAGTGTATGACTATTTGTTTTGTTGACAGTATTTGACCAAGGAGGCTTCAATAAAGATGGTATTGAATGCATCATGTCATTGGGCCAGTGTCTTCCTGAGGCTGGTAGCTGACTACTGTGTTTGAGACTATAGCTGGTCATGGGTGTAACTGCTGAAGATAGTACTAAGCAGCACAAAGTTCTCTCCTATAGTATTTTATTTTCTAAAAGGGAAAAATATAAAATAAGGATGATATGAATAGGTAATTCCCATAACTCTTTCCTCATAGTCTTCAATATGGGCCAGATAACTACCACATAGTTTTAGCTCTGAATCAATAAGAGCTTGAGATACCAGAATACTTGATTTCAGGAGTGGTGTTTGGATGATGATGGCACATATCTGGAAAGAAGCAGATTCTACGTGTAGGTGTTCACAGAGAGATATAGCATTCTTTTCTCAGAATTGTAGGTAAGGTGAGTATGGGTTAGGACTTCACCCTTTCTGAATTAGAATTTATAGTTTAAGGGAGCTGATTCTGTACCAGAAATACCAATAAAAGTAAAATTTTAGAAGCTATAGAATGCTTAGTGAATATGAAAATAATACAAAGGAATAATAAATAGTAGAGAAAGCAAAGCTAATGGAGCAGAAAAATGAGAATTTAGGATAGCATAATATATATCCTTAGGGAAATACATTGAAAACTTGAGTAAAAGAACAGATGTTTATAAAGAATAACCAGTTGTAGATATTGAATATGAAAAACATCATTATTAAAGACATCAATAGCAAAAATGACAAAATAGGTACAAAGAAATAAATCATAGACTAGAAAACCATAATGAAAAGATTTTTAAGTTATGAAAAAGCACAGAATAGGCAAGAAGTATTTGAAAAAGTAGATAGAATAAAGATTTAGAATGCCAACACTTATCAAATGGGAATTTTAGAGGGGAAGATTAACAAGACAATGTAAATAGCTAATCTGAGTGATAATTACTATTTTCCAGAACTAAAGAAAACATATCACCTTAGCTTAAAAATAGTTTCAGACTGCAACATAGCACATGATAAACAAAAAATGCATCAGAGTGACATTTAAAAATAAGGAGCTTCCAGAGGAAAAAAAAAATTGATCATCTAGAAAGCCACAAACATGAGAAATGGCATCAAGTTTTTCAAAAGCAGCAAGAGAACCAGATAATGTATTGTTGAAAGATAGTGAGAGGAATTGAGTCTAGAACACCCCCAAAATGAACAATTTAAATGATCAGGTGAAACAGAACTCAGCTTATGCTAGTATATATATATATATATATATATATATATTTTTTTTTTTTTTTTGCCAGTCCTGGGCTTGGGCTCAGGGCTTGAGCACTGTCCTTGGACTTTCACAAGGCTAGCACTCTATCACTTGAGCCTCAGCACCACTTCCGGCATTTTGCTATGTATGTGGAACGGAGGAATCGAACCCTGGTCTTCGTGCATGCTAGGCAAGCACTCTACCACTAGGTCAAACTCCCGGCCCCTAGTAGATATATTTTTTAAGGAGACTATAGACTGTTCTTTAGGAGGCAACTATTATGGGAAGCAGAATTTAATACAAGCAATAAATAAATAAAAATAAATAAAAGTAATTGGTATTCCTTGAGTAATTACTTCAATGAAACATATATCTGCAATATTTAATCTACTACTAAATATCACATGAACCTCAGTAATATGAATTACAATAAAAACCAAAACAGATTGAAATTGGTTGAGATACTTGTCAGAGAGAGAAAGAGAAAGGTATTAGAGAAACTGAAACATTTGTTAAGAATAGAATTTTATGTTAATAAGTAAATTGTAAAAGTCAAGGAAATAAAATGAAATGAATAGGTTTAAGTAACAATATGGAATAAAAAGGAAAATAGAGGGAGGAATAAAACGTGGGGAAAAAGATTGCTATAATCAATAAGCATTTCACTTGGACCTCTCACTGGATGCAAATTAGTCCAGGCAATAAGGAAATCAGTATGGAAATTGTTCCCTAGATTAAAAACAGAATTGCAAAGTGATCCATCTATATAATATATATATATGCATATATATATGTATACACACACAACTCAGCTTACAACTGAGATATTTGTATGCACATGTTGATGGTGTGATCATTCCTAATAGCCAAATTATGAAAACAGTTTATGTGCTCATTGGTGGATGAGGGGGATAAAAACAATGTGGTATATGTAAGCCAATTGAACTTTACTTCAAGAGGAATGCAGTTATGTCATTTACCGAAAAATGGATTAAACTGGAAATTAGTATGTGAAGTTAAACGAACTAGTCCCATACAAAAATAAGTGAATGTTTGTTGTTGTTGTTGTTATTGTTCTCATTTGTGGAAGCTAAGGAAAACCAAAACATAACAGGGTCATGAAATTAAAAGGGAGACTATGAGGCAATCCCTAAAAGGGGAAGGAAAATGGAGAGGAGAATGGGAGATGATGAAGGTTAACACTTTAAATAGACAGTGTTTGAAATACAGCTATTTTTTGACTAAAAACTCAAGGTAGAGAAAATTTTTAAATAAAAACATACATAAAAAAACAGTAGGAAAATGTGAAACAAAAAATCTTGGAGAACTGCACATTTAAAAAAATATCAAGCAGAATGAAAGCAAGAAGCATGTGTAAGAAATGACATAGAACAAAACCAAGTGTATCAGACATAATGTAGAAGAGCCAGTTGATATTAATATTCTAGTAGAAAAATTATAGGAAAAGTTATATGTAGAAGAATCTCAAATAGCTTATTAAATATTCTATCCTTAAATAGTAGAACATAACTCTCCAGTTTAAAATAAGTATCAGTATAGAAAGACAAAGGAGAATTTGCATGACCATACAAGAAAACAAACAAATGTGTGTACAAGCAGGTCTAGGAACATTTTTCCTAACGTTTATGTTCAACAAACAAGCCAAATGTCCACTACCTGATAAACAGACACAATGTATTCATTCAATAGAATATGTATCATACAATAAAATATGAATTGGCAGTCAAAACATATAGAGTGCTTATATGTATCACCACGTGGTAAAGCCCTAAATGTTATCCTTGGTAGAAGAAGTTCAAGACAAAACATGTCATAATGTACGAGTCCATTTAACTGAGTTGTCTACAATCAGAAATACCTCAGCTGGGTGTGGTAGCTCACACCTGTAATCCTAGCTGCTCAGGAGGCTGAGATCTGAGGATTTGCCGTTCAAAGCCATTGGGGGGGTGGGTGGGGATGGGAGGTAGGGGGTGGGGGATAGGGGGAAGAACATGAGACTCTTATCTCCAATTAATCAGTGAAACAACAACAACAACAACAGGAAGTGGGGCTATGGCTCCAGGGGTAGGGCAGTAGCCTTGAGCTGAAGAGCTCAGGGACAGCATCTAGGCCCAGAGTTCAAGTCCTATGACCGACCATAAAAAGAAATACCTAGTAAATCTATGGTGGCTAGAGCCTGGGGCTCTAGGAAATGAAGAGTTACCTGGATCACAGGTACACATTTCTTTTGGGGTAACGGAGTGGTGATGTTTAAGCAACCGAATGAACTAAAAGAGACACAATTGTATACCTTAAGAATGTAAATATATACAATATGCAATAATAACTCAAACAAACTATTTTTTTTTTGCTAGTCCTGGTGCTTAAACTCAGGACCTGAGCACTGTCTTTGGGCTTTCTCAGGACTAGAGCCCTACCACAGGAGCCACAGCACCAGTTCCAGCTCTTTCTATTTATATGGTACCAAGGAATCCAACCTGGCTCTTTGTGCATGCTAGTCAAGCACTCTATCACTAAGCCAAACTCCTGCCTCCTGTTCTCTGTTTTTAAGAAGCAAGCTTTTAGGAAATTTAAAGCCTTCCAAATACCAGGCTTGATCAAATAAATAGAGAACAAATTTCTTCTTTGACTCACATGCATGTTCCATAAAATCAATCATGTTTCAGGCCACAAAGGAATTTCAAAAATATAAAGAACAAACAATACTGTATACATGAATGTCTTTGACCATGATGCCATAAAATTAGAAATTAACCACAATAGAACACATTTAATACTTGGTAGGAACTTTATATTATGGTTTACATAATAACCCATGTTTCTAAATAACCCATGGGTTAAGGAGGAAATAAAAAAATGAAATTGTAAACTGTTACAGCCAAATAAAGTGAAAGCAATGTGTTTTAAAAGTGTCATATGTTCCTGGAGGGTATAGAGAGGAAAACATAAAGCTTTGACTGTAATTATCAAAACATAAGTAAGACTAGAGCTACACAAAGCAAATATTTGATTCAATAGGCCAAAACCAAAATAGAAGCAGAACACACTGAAAGAAAGAAATGGCATAATAAAGATAAGGCCAGCTCAGTGAAGTTATACAGGAATGCAGAGTAATTAAAAAGAAGTATGTTCTTTGCGGGGGGGGGGGCAGCAAATATAACCTGTGACTATTCAGATCAACATGTAAAGGGGAAATATACTATACATAAATAAAAAATGTAAGACTATTAAATATGGCACATTGTATAAAGATGTAAAATATCATAGGTAAACATTTGTGAATATTTGGAAACCTATGAAGTTTCCAGAAAACCATGAATCATCAAAGTTATCACCCAAGGAAAAGGAAAGCATGGAAGAATAAAAATGGAAAGAGTGATGAAGCTCTAGTGTATCCACTTTGTCTTGGCCTTCCCACATTTTCTTCCTGGGTTTGGGGGCTAGTAGTTCTTATCCTCCTGTCTACTTTCCATATTGCTGTTTAAATCTCTTAATAGTGATGTAGCCATGACTTCCCATCTGGTACTCTGCACTGGTTTTATGTGAATCAATGACAATGTTTGTGTTATGATTCACCATAATCACTTTAAACTACGGGTCATGCTTCTTCATCTTTTCATATCTCTCCTCACTCCCTGGCACACCACTTTTTAAAAAAATTATATTTTATTGTTGGGGTAATATATACAGGGGTTACAGTCACATTCATCAGGGAGTGGGTACATTACTTCTCAAACATTGATGCCCCTTCTCATGTGTTTGGAACACCACTTTTAAGCTTACTATCGCATCATGACTTATTTGTTTTTGTCTATTAGAGTTCACCTCCAATATTCTCTTTCTTTCTGCTTTATAAAAACCACTCCATGTATTGTTGAGCTTCATTTCCTTTGAATACTTGATGAAATTTACAGATACCTAAGTACTATCTGTTCTCATGAATGTAACCTTGCATCAGTAGGCAGGGCTAAAAAGCTAAGTGTTTCTTAGCATTGTGTGTTAAACAAGAGTTCTGGCCTGCCCTTGACTTACAACTGCAGTCTGTTCCCAGTTACATTTGAAAAAGCATGACCACATGTTAGAAAAGTGGTAACAATTATCACTAAATAGAGATTCTATTCTCGGATGTTACAGTAGAATAGGATGGGGGAGAGAAACAGAGTCAGAAAGAGGCAGAGAGACAGAGAGAGAGGGAGGGAGGGAGAGAAAAGCCAATGGTATGGAATACTCACTTCAGTTTCACTAGATAGTTTTATATTTCATAATCAGTACTACAGATATTTGTCAAAGATGTCTATTTCCACCTCAGATCTCATGTGCTTGAGATGTCAGTAGTGTTATGACACTTCCATTCTTTCATGGGACCCTTGAAGACAAAAGTGAAATAAATATAATAATGATGATATAGACCCCCTCACAATCCATCTTCAGTGGGGAAATTTCAGTCTAGAGGGAGTCCACTGAAGGATGATGTGACTTTGTTGACACCCTTAAGCATACCCTGTAAATGCGTATCTTGATTTGGGGTTCTTGGCTTGGCAATAACTGTGGAGCGCAAAACCCTTTGCAATGTCACCACACCAGCGTGAGCCAGATTATTCTTGAACAGAACAAAGAGAAACAGGAATGGCTTTCCCAGGCAGGTGTTATCCTTATGCAGTTCCCTCTTCAAGTGAAAAACTAGCTAAAAAGACCTACCATTTCTTATAAAATGATGCTCTTGGATGGAAGGCATCTGAAATTTAAACTTAACATGCATGCTTTAGAGGTTGGTAGGTTGTACTAGCTGACTAAATTATTAAAGAATCTATTGAAATACATGTGATTAATTTTTGAAGTCAAAGAACCAATACAAGATTAACATTTTTTTAGATGCAATTACTCTCATTTAAAGTTATGGAAACTTCTTGTTATTCTATAGAATGATGGTTTATAAACGTGTCATATTTTACTAGAGTACAAATTTTAGCATACAATTTCTTTACAATTAAGTATTGATTTAATCTGAAAATTAATTTAATTATTTTATTGTTGGGTTGATGTACAGAGGGATTACAGTTTCATTCATCAGGTAGTGTGTACATTACTTCTTGAACATTGTTATCCCTTCCCATGTTTTTTGTCCCATTTTTCCTCCTCTAATCCCCTCCCACTCATCTTCTTTTCCCTTACCTTCCCATTTTCAAATATACAAATAAACGTATATGGAATATACCAGGTACCAAAGTCAGATATAATAACAACATGAGATATATAAGGGGAAAAGAAGAAAAAAGAAATAGCTTCACATAGTACATTAAGAGCAACAAAAGCCATATAATGAGTGATTGTTGTCCTTAATATACTATGTTATCTCTCATCTCTTTTGTCATCCCTTGGTTATCTCATATTGTTACAATTTTTCACCTTGTTATCTGATATATTTTATATGTGCTTAATTGGTTATTTGAAATTGGATAGGGAAGGGGGGAAATCAAGATAAGTGGGGGGAGGGTGGGAGGGAAATGGGGACCATGTCATGAGAAAGGGTATCAATGTTTGTGAAGTTATGCACCTTCTATCTGGTGAATATAATGTAACCCTTCTATTAATTAAAATAAAAATTATTTTAAAAAAACAAAACAAAACAAAAGAAGAGCAACAATCACAAAGATAAACTCTTGTTTCCATATCCTGGTGTTCATTTTGCTTAGCCTCATCTTATATGGACCTATGAATATAGCTTTTGAGCTATTATGATTCTCTGTTAGGAGAATCCTATATTTATACTAATTGTTACAAATGAGTGAAATCATGGACCTTATGTTTCTTTGGGTGTGATTTACTTCACTTAATATGATTTTTTCCAAGTCTTTCCATTTCCTTGCAAATGGGGCAATGTCATTTTTTCTGATGGCAGCATAGAATTCCATTGTGCATAAACACCACCTCTTCTTGATCCATTCATCTACTGAGGGGCATCTGGGTTGGTTCCATATCTTAGCAATGCTGCAACCAACACAGCTGTGCTGGTAGGTTTAGTATGGTCTTGCTTCTGGATATTTGGGTAGATGCCCAAATGTGGGATTGCTGGGTCATAGGGGAGCTCTATCTTTACTCTTTTGAGGAACCTTCATACTGCTTTCCATAGTGGTTGAACAAGTTCACACTTCCACCAACAGTGTAGTAGTGATCCCTCCTGGCCTCAACCTCTCCAGCATCTGTTGTTATTAGATTTCCTGATCATGGCCATTCTAACTGGATTGAAGTGGAATCTCAAAGTTGTTTTAATTTGAATTTCTTTTAAGGCCAGAGATGTTGAGCAATTCTTCATGCGTCTATAGGCTATTTTTATTTCCTCTTCAGAAAAGTCACTTTTTATGTCTTTAGCCCACCTTTTAATGGGATGGTTGTTTCTTTGAGGGTTTGTTTTTGGAAGATTTCATTTCTTGAGCTGCAGGCGTATTTAAGACCCTTGTCTGTTATATGGCAAGTGAAAATCTTTTCCAATTCTGTGGACTTCCTATGTATGTCCTTTGCCATACAGAGGCTATAGGTGTCAGGATGGCCAAGTGGTCTAAAGCACTGCATTGAGAAAGCATATTTAATGCTCAAGATAAAGCAGACACAAGGAACACAGATTTGTCTGCCTTAAATTATGATTTTTCTTTTTCACATTGCTCATTTTATCTAGAGTAGCAACTTTTACTTGGTGATATAAATCTTATTCTCCCATGAAGTTACCTACCATCATATAGGTTTCCTATGCTTTAAAATTTTTACATTGATTTAGGTATAATTCACAAAGTTTATAAAATTTGAGTCATCCCTTTTAATTTTGCCTCAAGTAGTATAGGACTCCCAAACCTGATTGGAAAATAAATTGGAACAAGAGCTTGAGGGCCTGAGTTAAAGCCCCAGTACCAGAATACACACACACACACACACACACACACACACACACACACACACACACAGGTTCCTTTTATTGTTAGATTGTATTCTAGAGCATATATACAATCACAATGTTATTTTTGTTTATTCACCCGTAAAATAAGTTAGATTATATCTACTTGTGTTAGTTAGAAACAAAACTACTGTAAGTGCATGCTTGTTCTTTGATATGCACCTTGATTCAATATAGGCTCCACAGTACTGAATTGTCTAGGCTATAGAATAACTTGTATTACACGAACCCATCAATAACACAGTTCCAATTGCAGTTACTAGGCTTCCTTGTTATCACTATGCAGTTTTAAGTTTCTTTCCACAATAACAGCTACCTACTATCTAACTCCTGTCTACTCTCATGCCCATGTAAATCCTTTCAGGACAATGGGAAAAAATTAGTCACATGTAAAATAGGTACTCAGATCTAGTGCCACCTAGAAAAAACTATCGTATGGTGACATGGTATTTTCCTTCACATGACATGAAAGGCTTTGTACCACTTGCTTCTAGACAACCTTCCTGACTGGCAGTTGTTATTGCCCTTCCCTATATTTGCATAGCTTTCCTTACTTGTTTCCTTCTTGTTCTCAATCTCATACTTCCATGTGTTAACAAACCCACTTCCTCATTTTCTATGCCACAAACTTCTTCATTCTTCAAGATTCAAGCAAAAGCAATGATAAGCATTTCTCCGGATCACTGCTTTCAACTGCACAGAGACCTATTTGCTTCTTGAATTGCTGTGAAGTCTCTCTGTATGTGTGACCCACGAAGTAATTAGCAATTGCCCTTGGGTTACAAGCATTTGCTGTAGAAGAATGTTCTTTTGCTTGACTGTGAACACTTCCCAGATGTATGAAAGCAGGTCTTCTTTTTCTTTGTATTCTGTTAAATTTTATGTCAGTATTATTGTAAAATTGACTTAAATATTGCCAACTCTACTTTTTAACATTCTCAAATGTTCTCTGAAATCTCCCAACCTACATAACTTTGTTGTAGGTAATATGCTCTGGAAATGTTTCCTGGAAGGACATGTTTACCATGTCTTATAAACAAGGCAATAAGAGCCTTTTTAAGCACATTACTCCATGAATCCATATCTTCTCCTTTGGGAGTATTATCACTTTGCTTACGGTACAGGTGAGATGCCAGGCTCAAAGTGGGTAGGTAGCTGCCTCATCCCCTGTGACAGTGAGTGTGTGATGAGACTTTAACCCCATCAGGCTGACTCTCAAGTTCTAAGACATCATCATCATGGCATCCTGTGAGACCTGCACTGCCACTCCTGGTAACCTGATAACCCAGGCACAGCAAAGAGTATTCTGTTAGAAAAGGGATGTTTGTTTGCTTTCCATTCTAAATTGGCAAGGTGTAATTAAGGAGAGACTAATGATAATATCTGGAGCAATATAACTTTATTTTATTCCAGTTATCACAAGGAAAAAATGTAATCCATGGAAAATAATTGAAATATCTAAAATAAAAATTTATCTATCTATCTATCTATCTATCTATCTATCTATCTATCTATCTTTGTCAATACAATGTTTAGAAGGCTAAGGTAGGTTTTATGTGTGTGTGTGTGTGTGTGTGTGTTTTATTGAAATCATATCTATTCAAAATCATTCAGCTATTTAAAACAGAACTTTCAAAACATAATGGAAGGAAAATGAGTTATCCAAAGACTAGCATGAGGAGAATTTCCTTCTGAGTCTTGTGGAAATTTCCTGGACCGCTATGTCATGGATGACTATCTTGAGTGATCCCCTCCTGTCCTCATGTTTACAACAATGGCTCACACTGAGAAGGCTAAGAATCCTCAATGCGCCCATCCTTATTTCTAGGCTGTTCAATTTATAACCTTCTAGGGACACAGACAGAAGTACAGCAGTCACAAAGCTGCACTCTGCTCAAGAGCTTTCCTGGAGACTAATTCACCTTTAGATCTCCAGGTAGCTGCCATTAGCAAGATCAATTAGCACTGGTCATTTCCGCAGTGGACCTCACTTTTCCCTCAATTATCTTTTAAAATAAATGATCAGATGAACTTGGAACAGGTGTGAATAAAAAAAAAAACTTCTTTGCCCTTCTTAATAGTCTGTGTCTATTGACAAGGTAATATGACTGTTTATATTTATATACTTTTTTATTTTTAGAGATTTCAGTTACTTTCTATGCATTATCCTTTTTATTTCTAGGGATTACTGGAAGAAAATAAAGATAGACTGTCCCAGTTATTATTAGAGGTGATAATTTGCAGTCTAAGTGTGTTGCCATGGTTACCTAAGAACCCCCCAAAGACTCAGGCCTGGGAGTCAGGGCCTAATCCTGAGGTGCTTTTCAATAGCACCAGCTGTCCAGAGCCTGAAAGGCGTGGCAAATTACCCTTTTATTAGAGTGGAATGGTATGGCTAAGCTAATTATTTGTGGGCTTTAGACACAGGTGTTCATAAAAGGCTGTCCGTGCACTTCTAATCAAGTCTGATTGGGTCAGAACAACAGCCCAGCATGGGACTATCAAAGACTTGTTTATCGTGTCTTTCATTTAAATAATAAAAGAGGCCACTGTTGGCCTTCTGTTCAGCACTGTTTTTGAATGCTGCTCTGAGTTTCTCATCTCAGGTAATCACACTTGGTGTTTCTGTTTGACTTGGTCCAGTCATCGAGATCTGTTTCCCAATATTTTCCTTGATAGTCACCCAGCCATTTGATGGATTTTAGTCATTCCATGACTATTGCCACTGAAGGGAGACTTAGCAAATGCAAATTAACTTTACGGAATGGAAGAGTAGAACTTTATCACAAGCATTACATTCAGTATTCCAAGGAAGTAATAATTCTCCAAGTCTTTCCCATTTTATTCCTTGTGATCTTTCTCTGATTTTTTTTTTTGCAGCCATGGTATAGTAGGCAAGAAGTTGATTTAAAAATGTATTTTAAAATTTCTCTATATATCCCCGACAATAAAATACAATTAAAATTTTTCTCCCTTACTTGATTTATGGAATATTTTGAATATCATCAGTTGGTTAAATGTGTGTTTGATGTATTAATCATTATTCTATTAATTATGGTGTGGTGTTATACCAAGTATGGTAAAGTATTCTGCTTTGTCAAACAAAACTGAATTCCCTACGTTTTCCTTTTATTTTATCTTATTTATTTTTAATGCCTGTGGTAGGGCTTGAACTCAAAGGTTGGTTGCTGCATTTTAGCTTTTTTTCACTCAAGGCTCGCACTCTTCTGCTTAACCCACAACTTCACTCTGACTTTTTGATGATTAGTTGGATATAAGTCTCACGGGCTTTCTTGCCTGGGATGGCTTTGAACTGTAGTCCTCACATCTCAACCTCCTGAGTAGCTAGGATTACAGATGTAAATAACTAGTGCCTGGCAACCTTTTCTTCTTTAAACTAACTAATGAAAACAACAAATACTTCTTCGATGTTCATAGTCCATGAAGGTGTCAACGTCAGGGTTTATCCAATATGCTTCATGCATGTAACACTCCTCTTCCATATGATACTCGAGTCAAGGTATCATAGGTCTTTAGTTTCACTGCCCTGGTTTAACTTGTCTGTGTTAAATTTTTCAAAGACTGGTATAATGTAGTGCAATGGTGAGTACTGTTACCTCATAATGTAGGAATACTTCATACACTATTTCATTTAAACATTTTTTACTCTACATTTTCATGGATGTTTATAAATTCAAAGAATGTAACAGTACACTTGTATAGAATGTGATCTTTCCTGTATGAGCAGTGGGGTGAAAGAGTGATCACCTTAGTTCTGGAGATGGTACACAGACTTGCTGAGAGTCATAAATGACCTCTCAAATGTGCGTTGGTTCAGGTCAATCCATTGACCTAGTATGAATCCAGATACACTCCTGAGTGATTGAGTCCATTTTGTCTCTGAGTCCATTTTGTTAGAGTATACTTGTACCTCTGTGCTGAGAAGTTGGTTCTTTCTGGAAATGAAAATGACCTCTGTAAAGACAGTGACATTGTACAGGGCACCAGTGACTCATGCCTGTAACCCTAGCTACTCTAGAGGATGAGATCTCTCTTGCTCAGCATGGGCAAGAGAGTCCATGAGAGGCATCTCCAAGTGCTTGTCAAAAAAAAGCTGGAACTGGAGTTACAGCTCAAAGGGGTAGAGTGCTAGCCTTGAGCCAAGAAAACTTAGGAACAGTGCTTTGAGTTCAAGCCACAGGACCAGCAAAAAATAAAAACCGAAAAGAGAGTGGTAGGGGGCCAATGTTATAATATATGCAAAGGCAAAAGGTGTTCTACATGATATGTTTTAAGGAAATTGATTACTTTTACCCAGTAAGAAAGGTAGGGGAAGAGTAGCCTCCTTTTAATTCTGACAGATAAACTTTGACAATGGCCACCCAAAGGCTACAGTAGTTGTCTGAACTGTTCATTCACATTTCAACCATTTTGGATCAAATGGCCTGTCTTCCAGTAGCTTTTCTGGAGAAAAGATTAGCCTTAGGCAGTTAGGTAGTTGCCAACCCTCACTGCTCTTTCTTTTTCTTCTGAAATGTATTTTTCTACTTGGCCCAGAGATATAACTAGTTAACCTTTGTAGAGGTCATACTTCTGTCCCTTGACTCTTTGTGTGACCCTGTGTGAGAGAAGGCACACCTGGTCATTTATTGTGGAAGTAGCATTTCTGATGAAGAGGAATAATAAGTTCTCCACTTACGAGAGATGGTTATTTCAGTCTCAGAATTGGCAGACTATGATGATGTAGAAAACATTTCTAAGTCTCAGAGAGCAACTACCACCAAAGCCTGTTTTAGTTCATGCTCCATGTTGCTTACACTGAGCCCATGAAGCTACCAGAATCGGCAGCCAACAGGAATGATAGATGGTAAATCTTGACCCGACTTCTGGTAGCACCAGCTAGGAGAGAGGTGAATCATGAACTGGTCTTCACATTGATGCCCTAGACATACAAGTAACTTCTGCTCATCTGTTATCAGCTCCACAAATCAATGGCTTCTATGAATGAATTCTAACCAGAAAGGAATGAATAAATAGTCTGTGAAATGAAATAACTACTACTGTAAGCATTCCTATATCACTTGTCACAAGTGGATTCTTCCCAGACTAGATTTGCTCCAGAACTAGTTTATTAATAAGAAATGTTTATATAAAACTGTGCATGTGTTGGGCTGGGAGTTTGGCCTAGTGGTTAAAGTGCTTGCCTAGCATGCATGAAGACCTGGGTTCGATTCCTTGGTACCACATACATAGAAAAAAGCTGGAAGTGGTGCTAAGGCTCAAGTGGTAGAGCTCTAGCCTTGAGAAAGTCCAAGGACAGTGCTCAGGCCCTGAGCTCAAGCCCTAGACTGGCAAAAAAAAAAAAAAAAAAACTGTGCATGTGTTCTTTCTTAGTGAAATGCTACACACACACACATATATATACATATATATGTATATATATATGTATATATATAGTGGAGAATGTGACAGAGAGAACAGGGAAAAAGGATCCCAAGGAATGTCATTGCCATAATTGCCATAAATACCTTTCACCAACAAGATAGTTTAAAATGAAATATCTTAAATCTGCAACTGAAGAAATTACAGGCAAATGGTATAATGAATCCCAAAGAGCCTAAGGAAAAGCAATTAAGCAATCCATTTACACTGTTAATAATGAAACAGAAAATATTAAATTGATACATTTAATATGCTAAAATCTAGGTCATTGAAAGTGTCAGTAAAATAGGAAAAGCTGATCATTCTGATTAAGTAAAAAATGATGAGACATGTACAAGCACTATTAGATAGGAGGCTAAATTGGGATACAATAGAGATAAATGTAAACAGAGGGAATTTAAGACTGTTAGAGAAAATGTATACAACTCTTTGACTAAAAGTTACTACATAAATGAACTCTTGGAAAAATGGAAGAAATAACAAAACAAGTAAATTTGGAGGAAAAATAATAAAACCCTTATAAAACTAAGTAGTATATCCTTACTTGATTAATAAATTCCAATGGAGAACTAAAAAAGTATCTATAACCTATGTATTTTGTCACAGAACAAAAGCTTCCTAACATTTTTTCAAGATATATAAAAAGGCCACACTCCAAGACAGAAGAGAAATTCAGAGCCAAATCTCATTTGTTTAAAAAGAAAAAAAATAGTATTCTACATCAGAATAGTAGCAAGTGGAAGATGGGATTACAATGAAAAAAATTACATTATGATAATTAGGGCTTAATTTGAAATGCAAATATGACTTGTACTCAAAGGAAAAAGTTAAAACTGCTTAGAGACAGGTTAAATGATAAATGAGAAATGATAGGATAGCCAGTGAATAACATTTGTTGTGCATATAGTTTTTTTCCCTTAATAGAGTAAAATGAAAAAAAAAAATTTCGCCAGGCTGGTAATAGATTACAACCAACAGAAAAAAAAAACACATAACTTTACAGCAAAACATCAGAATGATCCTAAAAATCAGTAAATTGTTAATAATAATAACCATCACTATTATAAAACATCCTAAAGATCTTAGCCAGGTAATGACTGGGGAAAAGAAACAGTAAAATTTAGATAGTGAGAAATAAGTTATCTATTTCCCTATAACTAGCTGAACATTTTAAAAAATCAAACAAATAGAAATAGACATTCCAAAAGAAATGGACATTTGAAAAGACAGTCAAATATAAAAATATAAGGGCAGACATAAAGATGAGCTATTCTGTATATTAGCCAGTGGTTACCAGAAGCACGTCTTCTCCCCTCTGCTTCCTTTCCTTTCCTTCCCCTTTGCCTCTTGTCTTCTCCTCCTCATTCTCCCCCTCCTCCTCCCCTTTCCTTCTCCATCCCTTCCCATCTCTCCCTTTCCTCTCTCTTAAGATTTCTACTCATTAGAACCTGGAAACTAGAAGGTGCTACATATGCAGTTCAAGCTGACAACTGGACAGTCATGGAAGAATCAGTGTTGCCAACTGAAGACTATTTACTGACAGAATTCCCAGTTCTTTTGAGAAGGGCAGGTTTTGTTTTGTTATGTTTTGTTGTTTTTGAACAGCAACATCTTCAAGTGATTAAATGAGACCCACTCACAATAAGGATGATAATTAAGCATCAGCAAAATTGTCCATTATTTTCTTCTTAAGAAAATTACAGAAGCTATAAACTGACAAGAAGAAAACAGAAACATGCCAAAGTTCACTCCAAAGTAGAAATATACCAAGTGAAATAATAAGCGAGTTACTTTTTACCCAGCAGATATGTCAAAATTTACAATTTTGATAACACTGTTGACAAAGGTGTAAACTCACTGGGCTTTTATTTGCTGCTGTTGATAATGCAAGAGTTTTATATTACTTAACAATATTGAAACTATTCATTCCTTTAGATTCAATGACACTGAATTCTATGCATTTAATCTATACTTTATAAGAAATTTTAATCTGTTGGCACAAGGACAATCATTGCTTCATTATTTATGAAAAATTGAAAGTGATCTAAATGTTCCCTAGCTTAAAAAAAGGTACATATAAGGGTGTATGTACTGGAAGAAATCAGATCCATGAACATACAGTATTTGGAATGCAAACATTACTGATAGAGTTACAGATGATTGATAGCAAAATACCCATGGTTGTCAAAATTGCCCATACTTTATATAGAAGTAAATATTTTGCTGTCTGAATAGTTGACTGCAATACCTTCTTTAGCTTTCTCCTCTTCAAGTTCATGTTCATTTCTAATAAGTCAAACCCTGCGCAGTGTTATAGTGGCCTCCTAACACTGTTCATGGGGAAGTTTTATTCTAAGAAGAGCTATGGACATAAGAAAAGTGTGTGCTCT
Organism: Megascapheus bottae; assembly: GCF_031878675.1. NCBI lineage: Eukaryota > Metazoa > Chordata > Mammalia > Rodentia > Geomyidae > Megascapheus > Megascapheus bottae. The sequence goes on along the minus strand of NC_143527.1, from coordinate 16,074,521 downwards.
CAAAGTAAAATTTTACAAATTAACATTCAGTTTAGAGATAGAGGAAGGAGAGAGAGAAATCATATCCTTGTTAATGACCCTGAAAGTATCTCCCTAGGCAGCAAACACTGAACAGAGATGACCCAGTTTGTGGGCCCGAGCACAAGGTCAGGCAGAGCCCGCCGTGAACAGAGAACAGGTAGTTAAAGACTTCTCCTGCCATCCGATGCAGGGGAGGATTCTAGCTGTCTGCCAGTCATGAACAGAGCAATTGAATGGAAAACAGTGGAGAGAAGTGTTTGTGGAGAATGATAATTTTTCAGGTCTCCATAAGGGCAGGAAAATAAGGGCCTGGGTAAACATAGCCAGCAGCTCCATAGGAAGAGACGTGCTCTGAGTCAGATCCTGGTCTAACCACTTCTCCAAGCATTAACACATTTTACTCCCACCAAAGTCCTTTAATGGAAATAGTGTTTCTACAGACTCCTATTTAGATGTGGAAAAGGGGAACCAAGATCAATGAAGAAAGCCTGAGGCAAAACACCTATACAGGTTGCTCTGAAGTATCAGTGTAGTCATGGATGGAAGGGGAAGAATCAGAAACATGGAGGCACTGTTGATTGATTCTTGTACTTAGTATCTTTGCACTAAGGTCGTGAGCTGATGAGGGCAAAAGTGTACCTCTCTGAGGATAGGACATAGTTACCTGTGATATCTGAATGGACTACATTATTTATTTCGTATTTGGAATGTTTGTGGATCCTTCCTCTTTGCTCAGACTTTGTTCCTATGAAATCATCCCTGATTTTTTTCCCTTTTCCCTACAGACAATAACCTCATGTATTCTGGTATACTTGCATCCTGTGATTGGCGGTGTTAGTGTATGAATTCACAGCTACATCTGTCTTGTCTCTGGCCTGATGTGGGTCTTCTATAGGGCATATGGCTGCGTGATGTGGTTAACCTGGCTCCTTCCAACCAGAAGGAGAACTATAAACTTTCTGACTCATGTAAGACACTCATGACAAAAGTACTTAGAGAAGCAAGGAAAACAGAAAACAATAGCAGCCTCTTGGACAATTAGACTCCTTTTTTCCTGACAGAGCCTCTGTGTGACCAAAGTTGGCCCCATTACACTGGGAAAGCACCTTTCCCTATCAATAGCGCTTGGTTATGGTGCAACTTACCTTCTGTCTTTCTCTTTAACTATACCTGCTTTGCTGCTACTGATGAACATTTTTCTACTTATCTCAAATGCAAACTTTTCACAAGAGTTAAGCTAGTCACCATTTGGCATGGTCAGCCAGGTGTCATGATGGATGCCTCAGAGATTTCTGGCCAGAGATCAACTATCCAGCGTTGTATATGACATTGGTTCTCCAAGGACAGGGGGTCATGGAATAATATTCCACTTTACTGACTCAGGGGGTAATGGGCCATCCAGGGGATAGTTGTAAGCAAGCAAAATTCAGCCCCAAAGAAGGCCTTAAGATCACCACGTCCTAAGCTGTCATAAAGCTACTTGTGTGGTCACAGTAGTTCACAATTCCTTTCCTACATCAGACACCTCATACACATTGCTTGAAAGCGAAAGAAGATGTCCTGAAATGACAAAAGATGCCTCAAAGGAAGAAAGAAGTCAAGACTTGCCTGAACTTTTCATTTCTTCATTTAGTATGCATTTTTGAAATATCGGAGCTCTAGTGGAAGTCAAAAGAGCATGCCGGGAACAAAGGATGCAAAAATTAAAGATGAGGTCTCTGACTTGGGGAATTTTAGTCTAGTAGAAAAGACTGGTAAGCAATAAAGACTATTAGGATAAAGTATTATAAGTGATGAGAAGGAGGAATGTCAGCACGTCTTAAGTTCGTGAAATAGGGCAAGGAATTGTTTACTTGTAAATGCCTCAAAATCCCCAAAAGAGAAGTAATCAGGCTAAGGGAGGAAATGTACTGAATTTACAGATCTGCTTGGAGAATACTTTCCATAAAACCTCTGCGTCATGGACATGGAAGAATTTTTTTAAAGTTTACATTAAACCAAATGCCTTGTTTCTAATTATTCTTCCTTGAATAAAAGCTAGCCTGGAAGGAAACTCTCGAGTGAGATGAAGGGTACCCAAGCACACTTAGAGAACCACCAAGGGCAGAATGTGAAGGATTAAGGTGCCTTCTTCCCTCTGCCTTTTTGAGTTCCTGAGCTCCCCTGGGTGATTTGTGATGTAGGTTGACTTCAAGGTGTATCCTGTAAGCATTTAACTTAATTGGCAAGATGACCTAGGTTTCTTCTGCTTGTAACTTATGGTCTCTAGAGAGAAAGGATTTATGACATTGTGTGTGCTTTCTCAGAAAAGTTTATGTCGTGAGGATACATTTCCATTCTTTCTGATGAAACAGGTAAGACAGCATCCGCCTAGGTGAAAATCAAAGTGTAGAATTAGAGACCCAAACTGATCACCTCATTGATAGCTTGGGGAAAATTCTCTATAGAACGTTCTTGAGTTCCGAGCTGAACAAAAAGAGCATGGAGAGTCAAAACACATATTCATTCCAGATAAGATGCTAAGGAATTTTTTTAATTTTAATGTTTCCTAAGAAAAATTAAGGGAAGAAATAGTTAGTTGTCTGAAGAACTAGAGCACACAACAGGGTCCTGTAAACACTGAACTTACCATAAACTTCCAAAGAGCCCTTAAGCACTGGGAGCTAAGATATGCCTGGGTAAACTTCATCATAGTTCTAGAATCATTAAAAATGAAGCAGAAAATGATGAGCACAAGAGAGAACTGCAGTAGTTTCTGCATTCCTGATAGTATGTAGATAAGGATTAGGGTGGTGGTGGGGGTCATTTTTTTCAAATCCTTCTAAACATAGGGTTCTTTACTTAAGGTACAGTTAAGGTGGAATGTTCCAGAAGCATATCAATGGCTGCCCATTCTACTCTGAGAATCCATTTGTGTTTGTTCCTGTGAATCTAGTTGTTTCAAAAGGTATAATTCATCAGAAACTTCTATTCTTATTGAAGAGAATTATTCTTATTGCTCTAACAACTCAGAGGCTGTGTTTAAACAAACATGATTGTCATAACTCATTGAAAGAGGTAGATATCATATTCTTCCTGTTTTACAGACAATAAAATTCCTTGCTGAGGGACTGGACTACCTGGGGAATAGAAATTGCACTCTTTAAGAGATCAGGAAATGTTGATGTGAATGCATCACTGTCTTCCCCAGAGGAGCTGGAGGCTTGGATGGCAAATCTCTGAAAGCCTGCTGTGATTGCTTTCACAGGATCATTTTTTATGGGTGTGAGGAATCAGGAGCCTTTGAAATCTAGGGCCCTGCCAGGGCAACACAAAACCATTCTGGTGATATCTGACTGCCTACAAACAAACATTACATTTTCTCCCAATTTATATGGGAAGTCTTTGAGAGCTTACAGGACAATAGTTTATTTTTATAGTCATTTGCAGGGGTTTGCCTAGTTTTTCCTTCTGACAACTTTCTAAGCAATGCTATTTCCATTTCAAATGCCAAACTTCAGTTTCTGAAGGACTCTTTAAAAAAATAATTAAAATAAATTACAAACTAGATGATGATTTCTGAAACATTCTGCTATCCAATTAAAGACAGTGATCCAGCTGACAAGTAGGTATTTCAGGAAACAAACATGAAGCTGGGAAAAGGAGTATTAATACCTTTGCTGTTAGTGGCATTTCAAAAGGAAGAAATAAGGAAAGTATATTTAGAGGACTTAGGCATTGAATGGGGCTGTCAAAGCCAACTAGTTGGGATTAAGAAGTGTTTATTATGCCATGATCTAAAACTGCAGAGTATAGTGGGTGGGGTCTTAATCCTTTTCCATAATCTACTTTCTTGATAACATACATTTTTTTGATGGATAAAAGGCTGCTCAGATAATTGATGAGCAAGCAGTTCCCATGTGAAGATAAGATTGTGTGAATACAGAGATTATATCTCAGTGGGATAACATTGAGAATACCTCTGCTTTCGCTCCTTCCACTGCTGCCTTCTCTCCCTGAGCTGCAGGATGCACTGTTACTCTCTCTGGACATGACCCATCCAGATCCCTGCCACGGATGGTGTTGTTAGGCTGTCATCATGGTCCTGGTAGTAGCCACTTTGACTTTTATATGCCCTTTGTATGCCAGGATGACTTGACAGGATGGAAGCAGGGCAGCCACGCTCCTGAGCCACAGCGAGAATATTCAGGAAAAGATCTGATCATAGAAAATAATATTTCTCAAAATGAACTCCACGAAGTAGAAACAGGAGGTGTTTTTCCTTTGTTGCTGTTTTTGTTTTCTTTACCTTTTGTCTCGTTTGTTCATTATCTGCCTTTGGGAGGATAAGGAGTGGGCAACAGAAAAAGGGGGGCAAAGGGTGAACAATTGCAGCAGTGGAACTCATTAGATGCCATGTTGAAAATGAACTCTCCTCCTTGTGAGGGAAGAGAGAGCAGGAAAGCGATGACATTGTTTAAAAGGAAATGTACTCTATCCGCCTTACATACATGTCAGCCCTCTGTACATCACATTTGGAATAACAACAACAATGCCTAAAGAAAAGACTGGTTTGTATATGAGTCACTTTTAAGCCATTCTCCAATGAAATGAGATTCCATCTCCAACATGAAGCCCAGGCAGAACCAGAGACCAAACAGAGCCTCCTGCACCTGAGCTGAGACATGTCATGCCCTGTGAGGTCATTTGGGTATTGAGGGCTGCTCTTCTTTGAATCACCACATGTATGATCTTATCAATGATTTGGGTCAGGTGTTAGATAATTCTCTTGCTCATATGACCTGAATAAATACATGTTTTCTGCCGTGTAGCCCTTTTGTCAGTTATAAAATTAAGGGGCTGGAGAAGAGAGCAGTCTAAACTCAACTGTACTGGTAAATAGGTTTCAGGCCCAACACTGACATCAAGTGTTTTTGCTAGAGTGCTAATCTGAAGGTAGCCAGCAATGTATCCAGGTAATACATTGGTGTCTCGATTACTGCTAGGTCATCAGCATACTTTGCATTTGCTTAGCCTACTACATTTGGGGCTCATAGCTGAAAGTATTTTTTTTCTAATATAGGGTTTCATAGTTGCTAGGCATGCCCCTACCACTTGAGCCATGGCCCCAACTTCCTTTGTGCTTTTCTGATTTTTAATATAGATATTCATATTTTTGCCTGAGGACAGTCTAAGAACAACATCATTTCTTTCTTTCTTTTTTTATTGTGCTGATTTTGAGACTTGAATTCAGGACCCAGGAACTGTTTTTGCGCTTTTATGCTATAGGCTAGTAGTGCTCTACCACCTGAGCCACAGCTCCACTTCTATCTTTTTGGTGATTAATTTAAGACCAGAGTCTTATAGACTTTACTGCCCCAGCTGACAATTAACTCTGATTCTCTGAGTTCAACCTCCTAACTAGCTAGGATTACTGGCATGAGCCATCAGCACCCAGCCACAATTGCTTTACCTTGCTGGCTTATTTGTTCAGAGGGAGTCTCATTAACTTTTATCTGGACTTGTCTCAAATGGAATTCTCAGATCTCTGCCACTCCAGTAGCTGGGCTTGTAGGTGTGAACTATATTCAGGTGAAATAATCTTTCTTTTTCTTCTTTCCAGCTGAGGTATTCTTAATTGATGCATATTTCTGTGGAGAACTAATTTTGTCATCATAATTAATAGTGAAATACTATTAGATAACATGTTCTATCTTAATTATATGATATGGTATCTCAGTCTTTGATATTTCAAAAAATAAAATAAAATAATAAATTACCTAGTATTTATTGAATATTTACCATATGTCATATCATACTAGGTCACCCAGTATTCATATGAGTTGTATACAAAACAAACTGAACATATTTTCTTGTTAAAGATGGAGAAAGTGGGTGTGGAGGGAGGGAAATGGGGACCAAGACATGTGAAAGGGTATCAATGTATGTGAATTAATGCACCTTCTATCTGGCAAATATCATGTAACCCTTCTATTAATTACAATAAAAAATATATGAAAAAAAAAGATGGAGAAAGTATCAGCTGACTTTTGTCACTGGTAAGTCTGAGCATTTCTCAATTGCCTGTATATCTCAGCCCTCAGAATCATCTCACAATAAATAATATATGATCAGATATTCTTTTCATTCTATTCACCAAGGTGTCTTAACAGAAACAAAAGACTTTGATTTTATGCCTGTATTCAATCCTGCCAAATGTAGACTTCTTGGTTTTAATTTATTGCTGTTTTCTAATTACTTATTTGTGAGCCTCAGATCTCAATTAGGTAGATTATTAAACAGATTTGATAGGATTTTCAGGTAGGAGATAGGAATAAAGGTCAAGACATTTCTTTTTATTTGCATGACTGGATTGAGATATGGGAATATTTAACTCTTTTCCCTCCATATAAAGGTTTGACTGGATCCTAAGATTTTTTGCATATGTAGAATTTTTAAAATATAGGTTCCTCAATGCCTTCAAAAGGACCATTGCTCATAGAATCCTGGGATCTTGGTTAATTCTATTGTCTCCTACCACTAAGAAATTTATTAGTCTTCAATTTCTCTTTGTGTGGTTAACATTTATATTTGACATGAGACAGATTATTGCAAGTACTTCTTTGGCACACTATGTTTTCTGAGATTTTTTTTTCCCACAAGCCAGCATTTGCCATAATGGAGATTCTGTTACAGACATTAATCAGAGGCAGCGTGCATGTTACATGAAATTGTGTATACACAGCCGTAGGGACCTGGAAATAATTGTTAATGAAATTCCATCTCTCTGAGACGTAGCCTCAGACTTCCACCTTTAGTCCATTTTCTTCCATCAGCCTCTCAGTATCCCACATTCTAACTAGATACTCTTCAATTCTTTCCACTCTCTCCCCATCAGAATGCTCAGACAATTGCCACCAGGTTGGAAAACTGCTCATTTCATGAAAATTCAGATTTTTCCAAACAAGAAAACTTAGAGGCAGTGCTCTTGCCTCTGACTACAGTTAAGATCCCCAAAGGCCCCAAGCCTCTAGAGACCCTCTTCAGATGCAAATATTCAAACAAAATGCCTTGGCCTCAGCTGGCCTTCACCTGCAGCCCTGACAGGCAGAAGCCTCTAGAATGAGTCCCTGGTTTCCATAAAAATAGGAAGGGCACAAATGGTAAATGACTGAGATCTAGCAGGAGTTATAAAATTATTTAAAGTCGCTTCCAGGCAGTTAAAACTAATTGCGGTGAACACAAAGACTAGGCAGGGGCCCCTCCTGCTCCTTTCTCTTTTTAATTCACCGGAGGAGATGGAATGACTTTGAATCTTCCATGAATATCCACACCCAAAATTAATCTATGCTGCTACATTTAGGATGTGACAATCATTGTAAATATTCAAGTACGTTTTAAGCACAGAGGAGTGCTGCACCGTAGTGCGAAAGAAATATGTATTAATAGGTCATTTAGAATTGTCCCAGCTGTTGTTGCCTTGGTTTTGTGGAGTGCTGAGGGAAAATTCAGGATCATCGCAGTGACTGCTCTGCTTGGGTCTGATCTTCTGTTATTTCTGGTCATAGTTTGTAACCCATTCATTCTGCTTTTGAAAAATGGATTTTGTAAGTGAAAAGCTCCTAGTCAATTTTTCCAGCATATTCCAGGATTCAGTGCACTGAATACAAGCCAGGAGGACCTCTTGCCTTCTTGTCTTCTTTTTCTTTATTAAAACTAGTTTAAAGGTGAACTGTGAAACACTTTTCCTGCCCCTCTTTTTCCTGTAGATAGTAGGGCAGGAAACGTGTTCAACTCAGTTTCTCTTGCCAGATCCCAGAATTCTGCTCCTGCTTCTTAGTGCAGGTGACAAGATGCTTTCACTGTGATTTTAAACAATAGTTTCTGTTCCTTTTGAATTTAGAGATAGATTTCCCCTTGACATAAAAATATATATATATATATATATTGCTCTTGGGAATGGGTATGTGGCCTGGTGGTAGAGTGCTTGCCTAGCATATGTGAAGTCCCAGGCTCAATTCCTAGGTACCACATAAACAGAAAAAAGCTGGAAATGGTGCTGTGGCTTAAGTGGTAGAGTGCTAGCCTTAACAAAACCCCAACGACAGTGTCCAGGCCTTGAGTTCAAGCCCCAGGACTGGAGATATCATATATAATATAGGATATATATTATATATTATATACCATATCATATAATATATAATATACATGTATATGCTATATCATATGATATATCATATAGGATATATATTATATCGTATATATCATATACATATACATATATATGTATATACACACATATATATCGCTCTAGATTTAGCTTAGTATCTACTTGTTCAAAAAGATATACATTAATGATATTATTGCAGTGTAAGTCCAACTCTTTAAGGAGTTGTACAAAGGAGTTTCAATGCAGTAAGTCAGCTAATAAGCACAATGGGTCTTGTTCAATGTTAGCCCCTCTATTATTTGCTTCCATTTTTTTCTGGCCCCACCCATACCCTCAAGTTTGAGTGGCAATCCTAAAATGAACTTCTATTTAGTTCATAGTGAAGTCATAATTACACCAGTAAGTGAAGTCTTATACCAGTAAGTTTCCTGTATTCCCAAGTCGTGTAATGACTGACCCCAGATTGTCATCTAAATGTGCTTCTCCACTACATTTTCAACATCTCCTTCTTCTTTGTCTTATAGTTCTCAGGTTAGGGGAAGGAGGAGGGGATGATTCCAGGTCAACAAGTAAACAAAGAAAATGTGAATATTCATAAAACTGTCTATTTCAATTCTTTGAAGGAAATTACTGAAGGATGATCTCTCAAGGGTATTACAACCTGGTTAAATTTTGGTTGAAAAAATTTCAGCTTATGTGAAGCTATTTTGTTAAAATATATCTATATGTTTGTGCATGTGCCAGTACTAGTACTTGAACTAGGGCTCAAGGAACTTCAAGCCTTTTGCTGATTAATAGAAGAGTATTTTGGATTTTCTTCCCTGGCTGATTTCTTATGGGTGATCCTCAGGAGTAGCTAGGAATGCAGATATGAGCCAAGGTCCTTTACGTATACTTCATTTTCAAGTAGTTGTATAAGAGAGACTCCATTTAACAAAGCAGTTGGTGACTACAAATGCATCTTGATCACTGCCACCCAATATTCTCTTACGCATTCACCTTCCTATCCTTTCCCTCTCTTCCCTCAGACTTCTTAATGTAGAATATACCTCTCTACCCCTGGGCCTGAGTGTTGTCCCTGAGCTCTTCAACTCAAAGCTAATGTCCTACCCCTTGATCCCACAGCCTCATTTCCCCCTTTTTAGTGATTAATTGAAGATAAGAGTCTGAATGTCTTTAGTTTCCGGGCTGGCTTTGAATGGTGATCCTCAGATCTCAGCTTCCTGAGTAGCTAGGAATACAGGTGTGAGCCACTGTACCCGGCCATATATTGAATTCTTGACTGCATTTTCCTCCTCTTTGTTCTCCTTCTCTTTCCTTCTTTATTCATCTATCCCCGTTTTCCTTGACTATACCCCACCTGTGGGGCATGTCACATCAAGGGTAAAAGGCCTACCTTGTGGTCCAGTGCTCACTTTCTGGTTTTGGAGATCCAACCATGCTGTCTCCTGGTTGGGAGGTTTGGCTGTGGTTTGTGATGTAAAATAAGACTACCTCGAACCCATGGCTTGGCCCCGCTGCCCTCTCTGACCCACCTGTCCTGCCTACTTTTATGCTGATAGACTCCTGCTTCTTACTTTAGCCACTTGTATTTTCCCATTAAAGGAGTTGCTGCCATGACAGGCTCCCTGGAGCATCTGTGTCTTCCCTCTAGAGAGGGAGGGCTGGGTGAAGGCGGCCAGCCAGTCTCATCCTTTCTCTGTCTCATCTTAGTCGGGGCGTTTTCTCTTTTCCCTTCCTGCTGGTCAGGAGGCAAAGAGTGCTAAAAGCCCTGACACCCACCCTTTGCAAGTACCCACTTCCTAGTATTTATTTGTTGAACTTCGACTTTGCACTTCTAAGGAATTACATGGTTTCAGTTCTACCTTGAATCTGCCACATTTCAGTTAATATATTTGTATATACTTACATACTGTCCAATGTATTTACTTACAAGTTTATGAGCTAAATCTAACTTCCACATATAAGGGAAAACATGAATCTTTTATCTCTTTGGGACTTGAAAATAATTATCTCTCTAGCATAATAATAATGCATTTCCAACTTTTTTATTTTTGATATCCAAGTAGATGACAAGAGAATATGTTGCATAAAAGGTACACTGGAGAAAACAGAGAAGTCTCCTATTAAACTATGCTACCATTCATTGCATAAGTATACACACTTAGTTTTTAGGAAACAAGCTAATAACTTCTGTTCAGCAATATGATGCACAGTTAATTTTATGTACTAGTTTCTAAATCTTGGGAATAAGCATTCTGGTATAGTATTTTCTTCAGCCTTTACCTGTTTCCCATTGTAAAAGGAGTTTTGAAATTAGTCCATTCACCCTTTCTCTCTCTTCTGTTTTTTTTTTTTTTCATTTTTTTCCCTTCTATATGGAGTCCTTAGCCTCCATGTTTTGTAGAAAAATTCCTCTGGTTATGGGATCTAAGGATATTCATCTTCATAAATCCTTTTAACTCAATGCCAACTTTTAGAATTAATTGATGCCACTTCTCTATACAAAGCAAATTACATTGGTTACCAATGCCTTTATACACCACCTGGAATTTGCTTTCTGGTGTGTGTGTGTGTGTGTGTGTGTGTGTGTGTGTGTGTGTGTGTGTGTGTATGTGTGTGTGTGTGTGTGTGTGTTCCGTGTAGCTTGGACCCACTGTATGAGAAAGAAAACTTGCATTAATGAATTCAGACATCCCCTAGAAATTCTCTAGATTTCTTTTTCAAATATAGTGATATATTGTGTATGGTTATTGACCTTTTTGGGGAGGATCATAAGGCTTGAATTCTGGCCTGGGTGCTGTCCCTGAGCTCTTCAGCGCACCGCTACCACCCTACCCTCAAGCCAAGCTCCATTTCCTGTTTTCTAGACTTTAATTGAAGGTAAGAGTCTCAGGTTCTTTTGTGCCTGAGCTGGCTTTGAATCTTGATCCTCAGATCTCAGCCTTCTGTGTAGCTAGGATTATAGGCATGAGCCACTGTATTTGGCATGGTTATTGACCTTTTAACTCTGAGGATATGGTGCTTGTTTTTCCATGTACTCTAAGAAATATACACCTGTAAAAAACTTAAAAGTTTCAAAAAAGAAATATACACTGTCATATGTGTATTGTATGGAAATCAAATTTGTAATATTTAATCAGGTGCATGTGATATTACTTAAAAAACAACTTTAAAAATGGATCAGATTCTCTGGAACTGAGAAAGCTTGTTTTTCCTCTTTCAAGTACAGTAACTCTAATAGTGAATCTAATAGTACAGTGTATCTGATAATAATATGTTGAAATATGAAAGAATATTGAGTTTATTCTCTTTGCAGTGATCCAGTATCTAAGATTGGTAGGTTATAATTTATTCTTCTTTGAAAGAAGAAAGAAAGAATAATATTGAGATTTTTTTCCTTGATAAGTCTATATTCTTATTTAGGAAATAAACAATAAAAATATGCATATTGTACATGCATATCTAAATGTGCATTAAGTATTAAATATGTAAAAGAGATATGCAAAATGGATAGCTATATCTATATACACATATGACAGCTCTAGGATTAAGATTCAAAAGAATATATTCACTTATTCGTATTTGTATATTCATTTTTCCACTGTTTTAAGTTTAAGAGTATATAAAGTGTATTTGTTAATTTTTATTGTAAATTCCTTAAGATGCGGATAACTGTTTTCAGTTATAATAAAAATTCATACTATTTGTTTTAGTATAGAATAACCAGTAGTACCATTTGTACACATCTAATAAAGTTATAGTTAAAAATGATTACTAAGATCATGTAGAACAATTATCTTTATCCTGTTTAAGAGAAACAGAAAAGAATTAAATGATTTTATTTTTGTTTTTTCTTAAAAAAAGATAAAACCACTTATATCATTTGGTTTCCAGGGACCTAGTTCCTGCTTCACAATCTCTTCCACGTCTACCCTCATGCACAAGATAGCCTTTGAATTCATATCATATGAGAAATATAGCTCTTATTTTGCTCATTATTAAAAAATGGTAAATTATTTTAGTCATAAGGCTTGAACTCAGTGCTTATGTGCTGTCCCTGAGCTATTTCTGCTCAAGGCTATTGTTCTAATACTTTGAGCCACACAAAGCCACTTCCAATGTCTGAGTGGTTAATTGGAGATAAGAGTTTTACAGAGGACTTTTCTACCCAGGCTTTGAACCACTATTCTCAGATCTCAGTCTTTTGAGTAGTTAGGATTACAGGCCTGAGCCACTGGTGCCTTGCAGTAAATTATTTTTGAAAGATCTTAAAATTTAAATAAATCATCTTCAGTTACGAAACTCATATTCTTCACTACATTTTGTGGTCGGTTCTTAGAAGCACATGTTTTAAATGCTTGTTTTCCAGGTGATGCCACTGTTTAGGGAAGAAAATATGCCTAGTTTGAGGATCTAAGTCACTTAGGGAAGGTTCCTCAAAGTACATTGACTCCCCTTCCTTCCTTCCTTCCTTCCTTCCTTCCTTCCTTCCTTCCTTCCTTCCTTCCTTTCTTCCTTCCTTCCTTCCTTCCTTTGCTCCTTCCTTCTTCCCTCCTTTCCTTTCCCCCCCTTTCTCTCTGCTTCCTCTCTGCCATGAGGTGAAGGAACTCCTCTTCTATACAGTATTGCAGCCATTAATGTTGCAATCAAGTTCACAGGACTGAACACTCTCTAATTGTGAACCTAAATAATATTTTACCTTTTTATTTTAAGAAAAATACTTTGACACAGAAAACAGAATGAAAATAAATGCAGTATTACTGTGCACTAAAATTTAGTGGAAAAATAGAATTACACCCTACCAACAATGAAACTGTCAATCCAAGTATCAAATGAAGATGCTATATGAGATTAGGTAAAAAGAAAGATCATGAGAACGGCGTTAACACTCTAACATTATGAGCCTGTACACATTTTTTTAGGTTAATCCCCAGTACTACACCAAAATAGAGATAGATAGATAGATAGATAAATAGGTAGATAAATGATAGATCCTAAATGTTACTGCTCCAAATAAAGATTTATATAGCATTTGTATTTGAGCACTATTCTGAGATATTTATGTTAACCCATGTTAATATTCATAATAAACTCATTAGATAGGCATCTAAGAGGACTATTGAATACATGAAGAAATGTTTATATAGTGGAGTTATTTAAGGTACCAAGGAAATATTGGTTGGACTTGAACTCAGATCCACAATGTCAGAGAATATTGTAGAAAAATGAATTCAGTTTCACAGGAGCTAAAATGTCATGCCAGATGAATATAAAAGTAAATACAAGGTGAACATATGTTTTATATTTCAAGCAGAGCTACTTGTGAAAGAGAAGGGGCTCCAAGAAGAATGTGATCTTTAGGTAGCAGACAGACTTTAGTTATCGCAGCCTTCATTCAAGGACATTTAGTCATATGCAAATTCAATCTATTTAGGGTGCTAGTATTATTAGGATTGCTATTTTACTAGACTGTGGAAGCCATAGAAGAGAAAGGTAAGTACCATCCCTATTCTTAAGGTCTACCTGGATGTCTGTTCTTCACTGTGATTTTCTTTGGCCATTGACCTGGGCTTTGTACTTTGCTTTCTTAGAGATGTTGTTCTTCCTTTAGTTTTGTTTTGCTTTTTTTTTTTTGAATTACTGAAATTCTCTAGACAGAAAGTCTGACCTGTGTGAACTTTTGCAATCCTCTTGATCACCTGATGTATGTCAACAAGTGAGAAATTTGACCTCTGTGCTGTTTGACTTATAGAAAGTGTCAAGGTAACTCCTACAGAGACAAGATTTTTTTTCCTTTTGTCTAATCTTAGCTATTTTTACCACATCTGACTGTTACCTGCCTACTGAAGCAATGACTTCCCTTTTGAATATAGTGGAATTATGGGAAAAAATGAGAAAGATTCCTTAGTAATACCATTTTCCTGAGGAAAATTATGTTATGCTGATTATATCATCTTTCATGTATCTCTGTGGTGCGTGGCTGAAGGGTAAGGCCAACTTTTGGGAAGATTTAAGAATCTGTAGACTCAGAGACAAGTGGAAATCAAACTTACCGAATCTTCTGCATAAAGATGAAAGGAAAATCCTACTTTCAGATGGAGCCTGCAGTATGAAAGCTCCCCATGGTGGAAGGATGGAAACTCCTCTTCAGGTCATTTACCTTTCTCTTGCTTTGTGTTTTCCTCTTCTCTTTTCTATTCCCTTCCAACAAGATTTAGTTATGTGAACATGTTAAATGCAGAATGGACAGAGCAGCTTCATGGAGATTAGAAAGCTCGTCTTGGGGAAGAGGCAGAATGAGGAATAGACTTGTGTCTGTGTCTCTCTGTCTATGAGTGCCAGTCATCTATAGGTTTCAGACAAGTAAAACTCCAAAGGAAGACCTTGTTGATTTAGTCATATGTATCCCAATGCAATCTCTGATATTAACACTGTTGTCCACAACCTAATTATTTCCCTGTGCATGTTTCCTTTAGGTATCTGCAGTTATCACACTCTACCCTCTCTTTCCCATTTTTCTTATTCCATCTCTCTTCTCCCACCCTCTCTACTCTTAATAATTTTACTCAGATCTCTATACCTAGTACTTATCCTAGTCTGCATGGTACTATGCTAACTTCATAAATATAAAATGTGATTGGTTGTGTAGATGATACTACCAATGATACCTTACTGTTAGAAATGCCTGATTGGGAACCAAATCATTGGATTTGTTAGTGAAGCAATTTTCAAGCCAATGCTGAGAATTGGCACATCAATCCAGCTAAAACATAGTTCTCTGAGACAGAAAGACTTAAGGCAAAGAAAACCCAAACTGCAAGTCATTTTATAATGAGTAAATCTCTACAGATAACTACATAAAATATGACTAAGCTACACAATACAACATCTGCAAAGCAAATTATCTCACCAAAATGGAGCAGGATGGCAGGGAGACAGAGGACACTTTATAATATGAGTTCAAATAAATGGTGATGAGAATGTTCAAAGAAATGAAAGAAGCTATTTGTAAGCAGGTAAACAAACACAGTGACAACACAAACAACTAAAAGAGATTGACAAGAATATAAATAAAAGGCTACCTGAATAACAAGTTAATACAATAAACTGCTAAAAATATCTAAGGAGAATATTGCTAAAAGAAATTACAGAATCCACATACAAAAAAATAGAAGTAAAGAAGTTGATATCATGTGTGAAAAAATATCTCCATAAGGTGATGGAAATTCTTTTTAAAAATCACACTGAACCAGAAGCTGGTAGCTACTTAGGGGGCTGAGATTCAAGAATCGTGGCTTGAATACAGCACTGGCAGGAAAATCCATATGACTCTCTTCACCAATAAACTCAGAAAAGGCTGGAAGTGGCCCTCTGGCTCAAGTGGTAGAGCTCTAGTTTTCAGCAGAAGCTTAGGGTTAGTGCCCAGGCTCTGAGTTCAAGCCCCAAGACTGGCAAAAAAAGTCACATTGAAGTCTTTCATATTAAATGTGTCTATCAGAGTAGATAAAATTAGAGTCACCCTTTCTGGGCTGGAAGATAGAGTAGACACAGAAAATGCAGATCAAAGAAATATGAAAGGCATTAATAAAAATGGCAGGACTCTATTCAAAGACCAAATATAAGGATAATGGGCATTAACCCCCCCACACAAGTCACTTTAGTAATAACAGAAAACTTTCAAAATCCTGAAAAAGAGAAGCCTATTCAGACATGGGTGTCAAAACACCCAAGCCATCATACTAGAAAAAGAACAATTTCATAATATTTGAGAGTTAAAATAATAAATGTAGAGAACAAGAAAAGATTCCCAAAAGCTACAAGGTTGAAAAGGCATTGTCCCTGACAATGAGAAACTCACAATAACTGCTTTTTTTCACACAAGCTAAAAGCAAGAACTTGTAATGACCTATTTCAATTACTGCAAGTTAACACTGACAACCAAGATTTCTTATCCAGTGAAATTCTTATTCATAATTGAAGGAAATACATTTTCCATAATAAATAAAAACAAAACAATTTATCATTGTTAGCACTGCAGAAGACACCCAAAGACATCTCATATGGAAGAAATAGAACCTAGATACTTTCTCTGTGTCATATAAAATTATGGCTCTCAAGGTTGTGTGGTGGGAAGAAATCTTAACAATTTTCCCTTGTCTCAACACTACAGGGTCATTCACATATAGTCATTGATATTACTGCAATCTTCCAGATCTAATAATTCTCCCTAATCAATCGTGTGTTATACACCGATCGGGTGGTCCTCTTCTAAGTGTATGATTCTTTTCAAAGCTAAAACTGTTTTCTATTCAATAACAGGCAGTGAAATAATAGAGATCTTAATCATGACATAGTCAGAAATTCAAGATGGAGAAAAACGTTTGATGATGAATACAAGCAGCATAAAAGGTTTCTCATAGCAATCCCAGGATAATAGTCAACAAAGTGATAGGGATTTCAGTTCTATAGCTCAAGCATCTGAATTTTGTCAATACCCAGAAGTAACTTGGAGGTAGAACCTGAGCTCATAATGAGAATGATTTTGGCTAATACCTTGGTTTCCAACAGTCAAGAAATTTCAGAAAGTTCATCTTGAGTGGAGAGTCCATTCTGTGCCAAACATGTGATCCAAGATATTGTGAGTGTGCTGAAAAAATAGATGGATCTTCAATAATTATAATGGATTATGCTCTAATTGTACCCGTTGATCCAGATATGGTCTTTTGGCTATGGAAAATGAATGCATTCCTCTACTAGGCACCTATTTATTAAAAAATAAAGTCTATTTCTGCTCTTACTAGAGAATGGTACCAAAAGTAACTTCATCACGTCTGACAGGAACAGTGACATATCTTTCCATGTGGTGTCATAATCTGTCCACAAAGACCTTTCCTGCCTTTCCAAGAGAGAGGTTTTCTTGATCTTCTTGATCATTTATTACAGTGCTAGTCAACATTTTTGTCACTGTAACAAGTAACTGAGAAAATCCACTTAAGCAAGAAGTCTATTTTGGTTCACAGTCTTAGAGGTTGCATTACATGATTGTGGGGTCCCACTGCTACTGAACCTATGGCAGGGCAGCATAGCCTGGTTGGTGGTATGCCATCAGAGTCCCTGATGGCATAGGTAAGCTGTGTGAATCATGTAGCCAAGTCATATGTGTTCTGTGACATTCCTCTTCTCTACATGGATCTATGGGTAATTGAAGATTTCCCGATGACCAATCTGTTGAGACAGAAAACAGGACAGTGGCAAGACAAAGTGGCGAACTCAGCTTCAGACAATACACATATAGTTTGCCCCAAAGTTGGTATGGTTCTACACAAATTCATAGGAGAGGTCAAAACATTTGGCCACGATGGTCAATATTGTCAGAAATAGGTGCCAAAGAAAGTCTGGATAGAGATCATAGTGCTATACTTTTCTAAATTAGTGGAGTCTATAAAGGTATTTGTCTCTGATAAATATTCACAAAAGGGCAACTTTAGCAGCAGAAGTCGTCAATAATTAAGGGGACAAAAATGCACCAGTTACTCTCCTTACCTGAAGATCTCATAAACAAAGTGAGCAGGATTGCAGGAGCACAAGTAACTCCTCAATACACATCTCCATTCATCTAACTGGATCTGGCCACAGCCTTTACTGAACGTTCAGTCTGCCAACAGCAGAGACCAGCATGAAACTAATGATATCATCTCCTTCCGTAGGTGGGTCAGCCAGGCATCTGAGGGTAATTAATTACATTACAAAATTTCCATAACTGAGAGACAGCAATTTGTTCTTACAGGCAAAGGGGCTTATTCCAGATATGGATTTTCCTTCTTTGCTATCCATGCTTCTATTCAAATTGCCGGCCACAGATTTACAATTTTATTTGCATTATGGCCTTCCAAAGTATACTCCTTTCTCTGAAGGAACTCATTTCATGTTGAACAGAAAAGTCAAGGAGAAGAATAAAGTCAAAGCTTGTGGAATTCTTCAGTCTTGCCACATGTGCCATCCATCTGAGTAGATGGCCTGGCAAAATGGTTTTTGAAAGATTTAGTGATGTTCCAACCTACTTGAAGCATTTGTAGGGATGAGATGACATCTGCTATGATTTTGCTGCTGTTTTTCCATTAGCCAAAATTTGTGATCCTGACAACCATGTTGAAACAATTATGAATAGCTCCTATCACCATTACACTTTTTAATCCACAAGCAAAAGATTTTCCTTTTTCTCCCTACTATGTGAGACTTTGCTAATCTAGTGGTCTTTATAATGGCTTAAATTCCAAAGTAGTACCTTAGAAGAGGTAGACTTACACAGAAGTTTTATCCCAGTCTTCATAGCAGCATAAATAGGATAATATTTTAAATCCCTTAGTTTTCATCATTCATAGAGAATATCTTTCCCTAATCAAACTCTGCCTGTGATATTTTATAAATACTTATTGCATTAATGAATTAATGAATTAATGGAATATATCAGGAAAGTTCTCACCCTAACTGTAGATACCACTAGTTATAGTGTAGTCAATAAGTAAAACACAAGAATAGTACGAAGGAAGAGAATAAGATGACAACCAGAGACTTCAGTGATTAGTCAGGATGAGGTTGTCAAACAGTTCATAAAGGCATGATTTGGAAACCTAAGGAGATTTATATTCACAGAGCTATTTGAAGATCTACAAAAGGAATATCTTTTTAATCCATGTTGGATCATGAGGATTCAGGACCAATACAAACAAGAGACCACTGGCCAGATGTGGAATATTTTGAGAAGCAATAATGGAGTAGGCACTAAACACATATTTACAGAAACAAATTTATATTAATACAAACAAGAGTGTAGTATACACTACTAGAGGATGCTAATCAACCAACTCACCTGTTTAAGACTGGCAAATAGGTTAAAACAACTGAACACTCCATTCTGGCTTTTCTCTATATAAACTGCATCAGTTGATTACTAAATAACAGAAAAATTCCTTGTGACAATTTTTTACCTAATAAGTGATGATGAAGGATATATTTAGAATATAGATATTTTGCTATTCCCAGTAATTAACAAAGGCATAGATTCATCATTAGCAGCTGCTGACAGCACATCTCAATAATGTAAACACCCACAAATATGAAGTATTCTAGTTGAAGCTAGATCATATCCACTTTTAATAACAACCAATTCAGAGCAAATAATACAAGTACAGTGATGATAAAATTATGTTTATAAAGTTTATAAAAGTAAATTTATTTTAAAAAGTAACATTTAAATACAGGGGACCATGTAAAACTACATACACGGAGGAACTCGGTATATAAAATATCCGAAAAGCTACAGAATAATTATAAATGACTAGTTTATTCCATGAATAACTCTAAATAACTTCTAAGAAAAATGAGGAAAAACCTTTTGATTATTACTGTTGTCACTAAAATCAGTAACTTGCACATTTTGCACATTTTATAATCAATATTTTATATATATACATTCTGTATGTTTAAGAGAGAGAGAGAGAGAGAGAGAGAGAGAGAGAGAGAGAGAGAGAGAGAGAGTGGGAGAGAGAGAGAGAGAAACTTTACAATTAAGGAACAACTGAGCTTCAGTGGCTCATGCCTGTAATCCAAATTACTCTGGAGTCTGAGATCTGGAGAATCATGGTGTGAAGCAATCCCAAGCAGAAAAGTCCATGATATTTCATTTGCAATTATCCAGCAAAACCCTGTGCTGAGACATGGCTCAAGAGGTGCATCACTGTCCATCAGAAAGGAAGCTGAATGCCCTAGTACCAGCAATTTTTAATTAAGACTGTATGCCACTCATAAAAGAATTAACAATAAACTTACTTTTAGACACAATTAGAAATTTGAACATTTAAAAATATTAAATAAGATTAAGAAATTATTATTTATTTATTCTAGATATCAGTGGTACTGTGCTCATTGCTAAAAAACTATATTTTATAAATGCATACTGAAAATTAAAATTTAAAATTTTTGTTTTCAAAATTAAAAGTGATTATGACAATGCTCTAGAACTGCCATAGAGAAAGAGTAGCATTTTCTGTTTGTTCCTGAGAGATTCCAATGAGAGAGTTCTTTTCCTGGGGTTTAGGTAAGTTTTACAAGGTTTCCAAAAAGTTTACAAACACATTCATAGATAAATTACACTTCTTGCTCTGCTGGCTTAATTTTGATGTCCTATGATCTTTACTCAGAGATGCTATTCCTACCTGTTAATTTTGTTAAAAATTCATTGCAATCACAAATATATTTTAAAAAATCCACCAATTATTTGCTTAAATAGAGACAGTGATAAAAGGCACATTTCAGGAAATAAGTTTCTGTTTTATTTAGTTGCCTTATTTCCTCTCTGAAGTATTTCTTTAATTTGGATTATTGCTAGGCTATTTAGAGACATGCATTTTTCACCTTTCTTTTTTGAGGTTTGTCTTCAATAGAATTCAAATTTTGTTAAGGGGATATATTCCCATGAATAAGTATGAGATTAGCAGCCTCGTGTGTGCGTGTGTGTGTGTGTGTGTGTGTGTGTGTGTGTGTGTGTGTTTGGTGGTTTATGATTGGTGCTGCATAGCTATGACTGCATTTATATCAAAGAAGTATGCAATTTTATGATCATTAATAACAGCTGTAGCTATGCAGGCCAAGACAATGATATGGGTAATTGAATCTCATGCTTCACAGCACAATGTGATTGCTGTAAAGAATTCAGGGGAGAATGTCTTGTCCCCATGCAGAGCAATGCACATTTGACTACTTAGTCAGAGAGAGAAGAGGAAAGATCACCTTCTCCTGAAGCATGAGGTATTTTGGGCAATGAAACATCTCCTTGGGTAAAAGCATGACACTAGTTCTGCATTAACATGCATCTTAATTTTCTTTCAGCTTATATATCATGTGGGAGTACCAGGAGAATCATGTCCACACTGTGATTGTGAGGCAATGCCCTAATCTGGCACTTTGTGTATACAAAAGTGACAGTGGCCTGAAAGAAAACAAGAAGAAAGGAAACAGGACCAAGGAGGAAGGAGGGAGGGTGGAAAGAGACTGTCCCCCAAAGTATAACATCAAACAGAACTGTAAAACCAGGTTTGAGACAGTGGTGATACTGTCCTATAAAAGCACAACAAGGGGCCTGGAGTTTGGCTTGGTGGTAGAGTGCCTGCCTAGCATACACGAAGACCTGGGTTCAATTCCTCTGTACCACATACATAGAAAAGAGCTGCAAGTGGTGGTGTGGCTCAAGTGGTAGAGTACTAGCCTTCAGAAAAGTATAAGGACAGTGCTCAGGCCTAAATTCAAGCCCTACAACTGGCAAAAAAAAAAAAGGCAGAACAAAACATCTGGTTTTGGGCACTGTCCCTGAGCTCTTCAATTCAAGGCCACCACCCTACCTGTGGAGCCACAGTGCCACTTACCATTTTCTGGTAGTTAATTGGAGATAAGCATCTCATGATCTTTAGTGCCTGGCCTGGCTTTGCACCACAATCCTAAGATCTCAACTTCTTGAGTAGCTAAGATTACAGGTGTGAGCCACCGCTCCTGGCTGCCATCTAGTCATTGAATATAGGATACTACACTGGCATATTCCTGCAATCCTAACTACTCAGGTCGCCGAGATCTGAGAATTGTTGTTTTAAATCAGTTTATGCAGTAAAATCTCGAAGATTCTCATGTCCAATTAGCATC
Organism: Megascapheus bottae; assembly: GCF_031878675.1. Lineage (NCBI taxonomy): Eukaryota > Metazoa > Chordata > Mammalia > Rodentia > Geomyidae > Megascapheus > Megascapheus bottae. The sequence goes on along the minus strand of NC_143527.1, from coordinate 16,052,656 downwards.
TCAAAAGACCAAAATGAAACTGTGACTCAATGGTACAGTGTCAATCTTGAACACAAAAGTTAAGGGACATCACTCAGGCCCTGTGTTCAAGAGCCAGTACTAAGGAAATGAATAACTACTAATAAGCAGATATTCATTATTTTTCTCGGTCCAGTGAAAACACATATACAACAATTTCTTTGCTTTTCCTTGTATTAAATGTTGCCTTATAACTTTTCTTGAGCTTCCTGCTCAGTAAGTTCAATATATAGAATATTGGCATATATTCCTTCTCTCTGTAGACAGTAGTGGAACAGGCATTTTGACATGATCCATGTGAACAGGTCCTTTTAACATCTCTCTGCTCCTTGTTTACTTTATTCCATAGAGAATAAGATCTTTCTAACATCAAGATCACTTTGGCCAGACTTGCAGTTACATGGTTAAATAAATTTATTAATAATCTGATCATCTCCTGTGTTGTAGTTCTCCAATAATTATGAATGTAGAATGGTTAAAAAGAACCCAGAGTACCCTAAGTGCCCATTCTGAAGATAAGAAATAATTAGTATGTAATGCTCTTCATATATTACTGTACAGCTCAAGATTCTTCTCCTAGGCTATACTTTGAGGAATGTGTTTCCTTTGAAGTATTTCTTGGACTCTGACCCCTTATCAAGTTGCATTAATGATTGAAAAAAAAATCCAGGTTGAGTTACAAACTTAGTTTCATCTACCTTTTGTTCCTCTTCTTCTGTACATTAGAAGAATTAGTGAATTGCATTAAAACCATCTATATTTTTAGTTTTCCTATTCTTCACTGCTTGTCAATAAATTGCTTTTCTGAATTTTTATTCTCAGTTCTTCTAAGGTAATACACTTTACTTTCAAAGATGTGTTCAACTTAAATGAATTGTCCTCTGGAATTTGTCTGTCTGAAAGCTGTGTATCTAACATATTTGAAGTGATACCTATATTAGTATATCTGCTATTGCATGATTCTCAGTAGGAGAGACTACAAACCTTGATGTTATCTAATCATACCAGAGGACCTTAGGAGTTCCAGGTATTGATTTTATTTATTTAATTTTAGTAAAGAAAAGATGCTTGATGTCATATTTTTGGCCTTTTGTATACAGCTTTACAGAAAGGCTCTAGAAGAAATTATTAGTCCATTAAAAACTCACTTATAGCTTTTCTTTATTGCCTTTTCTCCCAAAGATTTACTTCATATTATGTGTGTGTGTGTGTATGTGTTTACCACAATATCTTTTTAAGTGTATGTCCTGTATTCATTTATTATTAGTATTATTTTCATTCTCCAAGAGTAGCGTAATAGTAGATTAAGAGAGTAGTATCTGCTCTTAATCAAATCATTTAGCTCTTGAGGCTTGGATTGGATTTTTCTTAAAGGGATTGGTTGGACTCCTAGACTACTCATCTCTAAACTTCTTTTTTCATATATTTTATTGTAATTAATAGGATATAGAAACAAAAGCCATATAATGAGTTATTGTTGTCCTTAATATACTATGTTATCTCTCCTCTCTTTTGCTGTCCCTTGATTATCTCATATTGTTACAGTATTTTACCTTGTTATCTGATATATTGTATATATGGTTATTTTTTTACTTGAAATAGGATAGGGAAGGGGGGAAAACAAGGTGAGGGATGGGGTGGGGGTGAGAAATAGGAACCAAGACATGAGAAAGGGTATCCATGTTTGTGAACTAATGCACCTTCTAGCTGGTGAAATATAAACTTTTTTAACATTTGAATAGAAAAATATTTTTTCCAGTTTCATGTAAATAGCAATGAAAAATTTTTAAAAAATTGAATGAAGCAATTAAAAACCCTTGTATTTCTTTTTTGAAGAGTAGACAAAATGGCATTCTAAGCAACATATAGACAGTACAAACATTGGCTTCTAAATATCTAAACTTCTTCAGATGGGATTGAAAATTATAAAGGACTACAAGATTTAAAAATTAAAGCAAGAGTTTGTTTCTAAGATGCCTCTCTTAGTTTATGCAAATCACATGTTTTCCTTCTTTAAAAGCTTAAAACAGTATTTGGAATAATCCAGTTTCTCAGTTAATTATATATATTGTTTGACAGTGTTCACTAATGGTTTATCATATAAAATTCTTATTTCTGTAAATAGATTGGATGATCCAAGAGTTTAGGGAGCATGTCTCTGTTTCCTCATATGCCATCCACTCACCCCCTGAACACACACACACACACACACACACACACACACACACACACACACACACACACTAGCTCTTTCTCTTATTTTCTTATTACCTAAAGAAGTTTCTAGTCTGTCTTCTACTCCTGTTCCAACATGGCTGTTTAAACAGAAACTCTTCTTAGTTTATGAAACATGTTTTTATACATTAGGACATTTGGTTTTCACCCGAAACAAGGAAATTAAGCATTTACATTATTGGGATAAGAAAACTGAGTTTCACAGGTAGGTCTCACTAATCCACTGTCTGTGAATAGTTAAGTAGAAGACCTGGTACTAAGAATGAAGCTGGATTCTCTCCCTTAAAACTTTTGGCTTTACTTTTTGCTTAGATTTATACTAAAAGAAAGTAAAGAAAGGTAAGAGAAGGAATAAGAGCTTTTTTCTGTACAGAGTTGTGCATAGTAGTATAAGAGAAAGACTGTTGACATGGCTCCAAACACCTATATAGCACAAGAACTATCACAGAAACACAGAAATTTTCACTATACAGACACTCCTTAACATTTTATGGAGTTTTAGTCCAATAAAACCATTGTAAATTGAAAATATCCTAAATCAAAAGTGCATTTATTACACTTAACCTACCAAACCCCTCATAGTTTCTCTTCTTTAGTTAAAAAAATACAAGAAAAAGAGAATGAAATTCTACAGGTTCTATTCTGTCACATTGGTACCATTTTTTTTTTCTGGTGAGCATTAGGTAATACCAGACATATAAATCCAAGATCACTATCAGACAATTCGTTCATTGTAGAGTTTTAACCGCCTACTCCTGTAATCTCTGGCTGATTGGAAAAGACGACGTTTTAATAATTTGAGGTACAGATTCTATTGACTATGAATGACTTTCACACCACCCTAAATTGGGGATAGTTTGTGAGTTATACTGTGGTGATTGAGCAGAAGCTATAGAATAGTGGCAGACAATCACTGAATGCCTAAAGAATCTATCAGAGATTCATGAAGTGTTTAGAACAGTAGCAGAATTTACACCATACTCTTATCTTTGAGGTGAGCATTTTAAGCAACAAACGATGCAGTTCTGAAAGGTTCTTTATCATGGGACCTCAACTCTCTAGTTCATGGCTGAGCACTGTGTGAGAAGCAAAACGGTTTCTGAGAGACAAGAATAACATAAAATTATATGCTTTGAAGATCATAACTTTGCTCTGCAAAATATTTTTCAAGTCCTAAATCAGAGCCTGTCTACCTGTACTTATTTTTGACAAACCCTGTATTTTCTGGAGAATTTCCCAGTAGAAGAGAAATAAAGTTAGGTGAGTGAAACTGTAAAGAGCACTGGTAAAAATTGCCCATGGTAGTCAGAGTCAAAAGCTGATTGAATAAAAGTAAAGGATACAAGAAAAGAAACCAATACAAAGGTACATCAAAATTCCATACGACTTAGCATTTCTACTAACTGAGCCTACCATCCAAAGGAAATGAAATCATATAAAAGATACCTGCATAACCAAGGCATAGATTCAATCACAATAACCAAGGCATAGAATCAACCACAGCATCTATCAGAGATAAAAGGACAAGTGTACTGCATTTATATAATGGACTATAATTCAGCCATAAAAATAATGATATCTTAATGATAGGAGTTCCTTTCACTGTAGTAACAAGGATAGAACTGAAGAGTATCTTATTTTGTGAAATTAGCTAGGTACAGGAAGGCAAATAGCAAATTTCTCATTTATTGCAGAAACTAAAAGTGTTGATCTCATGGAAACAGAGAGTAAAAAGTATTCAGTACAGACTATGGGGTACAGACAGGATGAAGTTTATGTAATGGGGACCAAAATCAGAAAGAAGGAATTAGTTGCAGTTTTATATAGCAAAACAAGCCAAGTATGATTTCTAACAAATATCTTACCATGCATTTTCAAACATCTAAGAGTTTGAAGTTTCTTTACTTTTGTGATAGAAATTACAGAAGCTTAAAGAGATGAAAATGCTATTCTATTTCATTATTTAATATTTTGTAGATAGATCAAATTATATTGTACCCCCATAACTATGAACAAGTATTTGTTCTCTCAAACCCCTCTCCAGCAGTTCAAGACCATCCATAAAAGAATATTATGGTTCAAAGCACACAATCTTTTTAAGGAAATCACTTATTTACTCATTAGTAAATGCCACCATTCATAGATCCATCCATCCATCCCTTCATCCATCTGTCCATTCATCCATCTGTCTAACTGTCTGTATGTCCTCTAATTCAGCAACAGTTTCTGTGCCAATCACTACTGCAAATCTGTAAACAACAGTGAATATCATACATTCCCTGCTTCATGGCACTGAGAGTCTATTTTTGGGCAAAAAAGTGGGTAAATCAAGAGTTACAGTGAAGTTAGAGATAATGATGCACAAATGAAGAAGAATGCAGTATGTTGAATACACTGAATGTTTGGGAGAAGAGGAAGAGGTATATAACCCACCTGTGGACATTTGTAGCAGTGTAGGGAAGTGAAAGTAGGGAAGCAATTATATACTTTACTAAGATGAGATACCAAAGAGGGCAATAAGCTATGCCATAGTTGTGAGCATCTAATCTGTAGGGATAGATAAATAGCAATTTAAAAAAAGAGTGATGCAGGAGAATCCACTCATCAGATTGCATTTTAGCCGTTTATTCCAGTATTTGGCTATGTGGTTTCCTTCAGACAAAAGGAAATAAGTATGCTAATAAAGATGGTATCCACTACAAAGACCATTTCTGAAACAGAATTGGCCATCTGAGTACTGTGATTTGTAATGTTTCTAATGAAGTAATGCTTTCTTAAATATCAAAGTTCTTCCTTTGTTTCGATTATCTGGTAGAGCTAGAATATTTATCTAGGAGTTGTAGTTAAAACCACTAATTTATCAGTGCAGAGGAAAAGGATGGCTAGCAGGTATATTTTAAGTAGGTGTGTGTGTGTGTGTGTGTGTGTGTGTGTGTGTGTGTTAGTGAAAGGATGATTATCACTTTAGAAAAAAAAGACAAAGGTAGTTCTAAAAACATAAGTATTATACTATTACCTGGTAAAGCTTCTGATCAAATATGGAGGACTTGGGGTGATAATAAACACAAGAAAGATGTGTGCTTGGTCTTTGTAAGCAGGAGCCCAGATTAATTAGGCATGTTGGAGCTAAGAATACTACTATCCACACCCTTCCTGTCCCTTCTCCATTGTCATCGGGAGTGAACAATGAATAGGCACAACTTCTCCAACACATTCATAATTTTCACTGATCTCAGTGATCAGATGAAACCTCAGACTTCCTGGTCAACCCCGATTCTCATCAGGTTCTGCATATTACAGAAACATGCTCTTAATCTTTTCTTCTTAATTCTTGAACCCTCTTCTCTATGCCCTCTGGAATTCAAGATCATGACTGGCAAAAATCCACTGTATTCTTAACTTTCTCTCTAAAGAGGTTTTTCTAATAAAGGCCTGATCAATCTCAACTCTACTGACATTTGAGACAGGTAAGTATGTTGTTGGAGAGTGATCTGTGCATTATGGCTATTCCATAGTATCTCTGGGCTTTATCAATCAAATGCCAGTCTCTCATTTATTTTCATTTCCAGATATTGCCAAATATGCCGGGAAAAGGTTGGGCTCAGTGTTGTAGAATCATTCCCCTCCCCAATGAATATATTTGTGATACTGATAATTGCCTATCTCCAATGACACAGCCTTCATCAAAACCCTCTTAAGATATGACTGGTTTTGCTACTAGCTTCTGTAGCCCTGGTATAATTGAGACTGCACGAAGTAGGTAACCACTTTGCTATTTATTCCTCCCCCACTCTCCCAAACATTTTAGCTCGAATTATCATGTCATCGAATTACATCAGCCTCTATTTCTCATTATGGTTTCACACACTGATTTTATATCATTCTTCCCTCATTTTTTAATATTATTTCCGCTCCTGGCTCATTGTATTAATTATTTGCAATTTTAGAACACATAAAGATGACACTTCTAACAGGCTGACCCTGAGATTCTTGGACTATTTTTTTCCAGTGATTTTGTCCTTCACCCTACCTTAACCTCTCTCTCCATGGATACATCCTAGATATTAAAATTAAAATGACTAATACTATCAATTTTCCCTTCACACACCGTGTTCTAATCCATTCACTTTAGTTCCCTGAATGGATTCTGGTTAGTCCTCTAAGATTTACTGGGGAAAATAGCAATGAAGAAGAAGAATGGGCTGGAAGGTTTCGGGGTGCTAGAGAAAGTTCTGTTTTCCATTCAAATCTTGAACAGCAGAAAAGAAAGGATGGAAAATTGAACAAGAAAACTCTTCGGTGAGCAAACAGTTCTGTAACAGATTGGGCAGAATTCACTGGGAGTCTTTTAGCTGAAGTTGTGTCTGAAGAGTACTACATGACTCAGAGAAGTTTCTGCCTTAGTGTCGCTCTTGTACTCAGATCATTTACTGGGAGTTAATCTTTGGAAATTTGGCCAGAAGAGAAACAGTTTAGATTTCAGAATGTTGGAAGCCAGGTCCGTTGGGCAATAAATGCCTTTTATTTGGAACTTGAGACATGATTTAACCTGGTTACCACAGATCCCAATTCCACCAATCCTCAGTCTTTTTCCATCCATAGGGAATGTAAATCAATGATTAATAGTCCTCCTTTAACTGGCTTTTGATGTCCCATCTTTTCCAGCTTAAATTATGTAGTCAATTGTGTAACTTCCTTGTACAATTTCTTTCCCCTCCCTCCCTTCTTCAATGCAAAATCTACAACTATGGTTATTACTATCAGTGATAACAGAACCCTTTACTCAGTGGCTAGCTGTTTAAAGCTGAAAGAAAACCAAAAACAGGAGCAAACTTGCCCCTTTATGTTTTAACTCACTTATGAGCTTGCTTCTCATCTTCAACAGATGTATATAAAAACATAACAACAACAAGGAAAAGGAAGAAGGAAAATAATGTAGTACGAACATGATCGCAATATACCATGAATATTGAAATGCTCTTCCTTAAGACCTACCCCTCTATTTCCTTTTACTTTCTATTATGTGTTTCTTCTATGTAGGAACACCCATGCAGCATATGGTTATTTTTCTCTCCTTTAAAAACAGGAACAAAAGTTGTCTTCAATATCTACCTTTGTTTCTGATGGTTCCAGTAGCTTTACCTCTTTGTTTCAAGAGCATGCACATACTTTCAATACAAAACATACACATCTACTCTTGCCATTTGCAGTAAATTCAGACTTGTGCATTAAGGTGATTAGTTAATATCTCACACATGTATCTATCTACTTGACATCCTCACATCACATTGGGAATCAATGAAATTTTGATTTGCTTTCCAGAAACTTATTCTTCTCACACAATTGATACAACCTAGTTCTCCCAAAACATCAGAGCCATTTTCGATCCTTCTCTTTCTCATTCTCTACATCCATACCATCAGGAAATACTTCTATCTATGTTTCCAAAGAATCCCCACACTGTCCACATCTCAACCACATGCAACAGAACCATCTGGGTTTCAGCAACTCCATAGCTCATTGCTGTAGCTTGCCACATAGTCTACCTACTTTCTATACATATTTGTTCATAGTCTGAACTAAATGGGAGCCATTTCTTAAAAAAAATTAAATTATGTCATACACATGTGAGACTGCTGTAGTGAATTCTTCATAACGACACTGAAAGAGGCCATTGTCTACTGTGGCTTAGAAACTCTGTATTGGTAACCTTCCTTGGCCCCCATTGGCTCCTGCTCTTAAATCTCCTTCACTTTACTACAGTCTTCTTAGTTTGGCTTTGCTACTCCTTGAACATGCTAAGAACACTTCTTTCTTAATCTGCCCAAGACCAGATCCTTTCTCTCTCAGAATTAATTTCCTTTATCTATTTTTTCCAATGTTACCTTTTCTCTGAAGCCTTCCTGACGACTCCTGTTAAAATTGCAGTTGCTCTCCAATTACTCAGTTCTCCCTTATTTTGATTTTCTTACTCCTTTTTAAAAAATCGCACATGTATTATATCACCTTACAATATGCCATGTAATTTACCATTTTTTGGTGTGCCATGGGGCTTGAACTTGGCCTGGGCACCGTTCCTGTGTTCTTCAGCCCAAGGCTACCACCCTACCCTTGAACCAAGCCCCTTCCCATTTTCTAGAGGTTAATTGGAGATAAGAGTCTCAGGTCCTTTTGTGCCTGGGCTTTGAACTTTGATCCTCAGATCTCAGCTGCATGAATAGCTGGATTACTGGAGTGAGCCATCATGCCTGGTGTAATTTACTTTTAAAAATATTATTTACTGTCTTTCCCCTTGACAAAATGTACAATTTATACTAGCAGGTATCATTAATTTTTTTCATCAATGTATCCCAATTACTTTGAATGTCACCCAGTCAATAATAGGGTTTAATATATTTTTGAGAGATAACAGGGAATCGATGATTCATTAAACTTGGTGGATTTATAAATTTTGCTTTATATTATTCCATCCCAAGGTAGTAGTGAATATAACTTATGTATCTTTTTACAGCTTTTCTCAAGGATTTGTGAAGCCATCATCCAGTTATATATTTGTTGAATATCAGCTAAATGTGTGGTATTATTCTGTTGCACATCAATAACTGAAAATAGAATTTTGCTAAAAGTAAGCAAAATGAGAACATCTTGGTTTTATAAGAGCAATGATATCTGGCTGTGGCCCTAAAGGAAGGACATTTATATCCAGTAAAAATTCTTTTTTAAATTTAAGCCACTGTTGAGTAGATCACCATCTGGTCCCTTTGTCATTCATTGAAAGCCCACTGTGGACTTTGTATTTAGTCTTTTAAGCCATCTACAATCCCAGGGTAGTACTGAGATGAGGGCTTAGAATAGGGTGGGATAGATAAGAGATTTTTCTCTCAAGCATCCACTCTCAGAATGTCTGCCAGTATATTTCACTCTATAACAAACAACCAAAGGGGAAAATAAAAACATAGTATGTGACAAAATGAAAGCCTACATTCCTTTCTTTGGAGGGGGAGAAAAGCAATATTATTTTAATGACTCTGAAATGCAATATAATCATGGGATGAAATTTACCTTCCAATCATGTTCATCAGCTTTGTTGGGAACTTTCTTTCCTACTCATCTCTCCCCCTTTCCCCCATATCCACCTGGAGCTCCTTGGTGCTCTTTTTTTCCAAGGGACCCAGGACAGGGTCCTTGGCATCATGGCCCCTTCCTTCCAGTGACTCTTGGTCTCTAGTCCAGGGTCACCAATTTTGGAGGTGCAGAGCCTGCCCCTGGAAGGTCTAAATCCACCTAGAAGGCTACCTTGACATGTGCAAAGCTGCCAGTTGTAGAAGGAACTTCTAGATGCCTGTTTGTGGCTCTCACATAGTCAGCCACCAACGTTTTCTGTAGTCTGAGCCTGCAGGAATGTGAAAAAGCTAAAAGTCAATAGGCCTAATAAGCAGAGCCCTGACTTACAAGGGAACATCAGGGTACAGAAATTGACATGGTAAGATAAAAAAAATAGTTGCTTAACATTTTAAAGCCAACTAATACTTCTAGTTTTATCTACCCTACACACGACTTGGCAGCTGTTCCCTTCTTAATTCATGGGCTCGGGATTCAACATACACCCTTGTCTGCCCCTTGCTCAACTTCTGTTTTGGAGGCTGCCTTCTTTCCTCTGGTAACATGGCCACAGAATGCCTCATTTGGCATGGATGGTGATAGTTCATGGTTCTGTTCCCTCAGCTTAACCTTCAGTGTGCTGGGTCAAGATGCTCCCTTTCACTGTGCTTTCACAGCCTTACATAAGTAGCAATTCTTTCTTCTTTTCTTTCTTTCCAAAAAGCCTACATTCTTAAGACACATATACTCCTGTCATTCAAACAAGAGCTAGTAGTAGGTAGGTACAAGCTTAGGGATACAAAGTTAGATGCCATGTCCCTTTTGTCTAACTACAATTTGGAGGAGATTTTTGCTATCTTACTCTCTGAAGGCAAATACTATAATCTAGCCTGTGGTAATTTGTGTAGGCTGATCTTAATATTGCAAATTATTTTAAAGCATGGCACTTTAATTCTGCTTATGTGGAGGCACTGGGAAACTTTAGTGCACAGAGACCAACTCATTATTAATTATATTTCTTTCCATGTTGAAAGCACTACACCTGCACATTTGACTCCTCTAGACCTCCCTCCCACACAAGCTTAAGTTTGCTGTTTGAAGAGTGATTTAATTATTTTGAATATTTAAAGTATAAAAATACCCTGTGCATTTCTTCCCCCAAGCTGTTCATTGATACGCTGTGTAATTTTTGACCATATCTTCCCTAGAACTGGGGATTTGGGGTAACATCTGAATCCACCCAGAAAAAGATTCCTTTGTCCCAAATCGAATGGTCTAGTGCAGCTCAGGCAGATGCATCAACACAGGTTAATAATCCTGATTGATTCCCTGAGACAAAAACTTCTGCTGCCATGTGGTGGGGACAATTGGAAAACCAAAGCTGCCTGATCAGGTCAGGTGGAAATGAACGATGCCAGCTGGAAGTCTTGGGTTTAACATCAAGCTTGGGAACCATCAGCAGGGATTATTGCAATTAAATACAAGAATATGCTTGGATACTTAACTGTAGCTACGAAGTTTCATTTTTCTACCCAACCTACCAGGAGCTATGTTCAGTTCCTAGAACTGAATAAACATTGAACAAAGTGCATTATTAGGTCAAGATTGGTTTTCTGCATATAGTGTCTGGGTTGGGGGCTGAGAAAAGTCATATAAAATTTTCCTGCTGCCAGATTGAGTTCAACTTCCTCCAAAACTCCTCCTCTGAGGGTTGTACACTGAACTAATGAAGCAATAAGGACGTGATGTGCTTTGGATGTGAATATTTGCCTTTCACCTGGGAGAATGGCTTCAGTTCTTCCAAAAAGTAGAATCCTGCAGAAGTGGAATATGAATTGATGTGAAGCAGAGAATGATTATGTTTGCAAAAAGGAATGAAATGGGCACAAGCTTCCTGGGAACATGCTAGGGAAGATCAAAGTACAATTGCCATACCCTGTCTAAAGCTGCAGAAAAGTCATTTCCTATGAGTAGAGTTAAGTTTATTATGCAAGAAGCAGAGGAAGGGAGGGAGGTCGTTGAGGATTTGTTCCATCTCATTTATTTTACAGCACAACAACCTGTTGTTGCTAATGACAACTTGGATGTGAAAGAAAATGGAAGTGAAAAAACTGAACTTTGCTTTGGCATTCATCCTGGCTGCATTAGGGGGAAAATGGCTTCACTGAATCTGGAGTGGGTGGTGGGACCAAACTCTAGTTGCCATAGCAGCAAAAATAGGATGATGCATGCACAGGATGCATTCTAGTTCTGTCCCGGCTTTCACTTACTTTGTGACTAACGTGTTGTTTAAGTCTCACTTCATAGCTTTATCATGGACAATTTAGTAACTGCCTCATAATTATTTGGAAGGATTGAATTTCAAAAAGGGACATGGAAAATATGAAGAATCATGACTTGCAGCTGCTAAACACTTTACAAATTAGTTTGTGCTTTTTTAAAAAAAATAATTTAATATTTTATTGTCCCCATTTTCCTCCCCCACCCTCTCCAAATCATCTTGTTTTTCCCCTCTTCCCTAGTTTGTGCTTTTTTTCTAAATAGAACAAATAAACATGGAGTTAGAGATATAACCAACAGGTAGTAAACATGGAAATAATTTGTGGTAATTTTCTCAGCACTATAACTACTTTCATACTTCTGAATTGGAGTTAAGATGAGAATTCATATTTGCTAGTCACATATTATTGCTTTTATTTCACTCTACCTTAATTTGTCTTGATTTGTAAAGATGTGTTGCAGTCCACATGACCTGGATCATGGCAACAACTGAGAAAAACAAAATAATCTAAACAGCTTTTGTTCCAACACCAAGTACAGCATGAACATATATCTTTACTTTCATCAGTTTTAATTAGCAGGAAGCTGACCCAGATCTTGGTATATGTAGCTGGTAAAATCTCCATGATGCAAATTATTTCCCTTTGTTGATAAGCAATGACAAGACTACGGAATATTTATGACTCAGACCTAAACAAAGAACATGCCTGATAAATAATCACATGGAGACAGATTTTGGAATAGATGACCTGACTGGAGGCAGTCATGGTTGACGGGCTCTGACAGGTTTCTTGCTTGGTTTTCTTTTCCACTAATGTGAGGAGACAGACTCTTGTTCATTTATTCCACTCATCATGGGTATTGTGAAACTCTGAATTACTAAACATGCTTAAAAATCATACATTGTAACTACTGTAAGAGTTAATCATGCTATGTGGATAGGAGTTACTTAAAATTTATGTGCAAGTAAAATTATAAAACTCAGCCACATTGACTTCCAAAACTGGGGGAAAATGCCTGATGTTAGATGCATATCAAACTCTGGAGCTTTTTCACAATTAATTATTAATAACTGTCTCAAAACTTTCAACATTTGCAAATAAATATATCTTAATTAAACTGAAATGAATGAAAGTAAACATCTTTTTAGATGCTTATTGAATTTCCCCTATGTGAAATGATTGAATGTTGTTTTACTCTGAGTTGTTGGTAATTTCTTGATTTGAATCAGACAGGTTGTACATTTTGGGTGTAAGTTTTTTGTTGGCTATGTATATTATGAATGCTTAATTCTTGTTTATGCTTTAACTATATCATAATTTTTCATAACCTGAAAAAGGCATTTCTAAAATAGTATCTCACTATCATACACAATAATAAAATACTGTATGCTTTCACTAACAAGTCTTAATCAATACAATAAGGTAAGAAAAAATAAAAGTACTGCTTTAAATGACAGGGGCAATGTGTGATAGAAAAGATGAGTGTCTATATAAAACTATATTATAATATTTACAAAAATTATATTTACAAAAATTATTTAAAGAACAACACATAAATATTAAGTGTAAAACCTGTGTCATAAGTATGTACAATGAGAGACTGCTATGATTTATAGTAGCTTTATTAAAAAGTGAAATGTGTAGATAACAACAATAGTAATAACAACTCAAAATCTATGTAGATTTTGATCGAAGCAACAAAAGACCAGTGAAAGTAATTTTTAAAAACTTGGCCTGTATAGTTGGAGAGATAGCGTATTCTCATTCATTAAAAGTCTCCATAAAGAGGCCATTTTTCCCAATATTTTGAGAAGTATAGCCTAGCTTAATGTAATTCAAACCTCTGTGAGGATATAGTTAATTGGGCACAGAAAGAAAGCAGATTCTAAAATTTATTTAGAAAAAGATGGAAAGAAATTAGTATCACCAGTGAACTTATTTTGGAGGGGGGCTGGAGTTTGAATTCGGGGCTTTGGGCTTACACATGACTCATGCCCCAGCCCTTAACGCTTTGGTTATTTTTCAATTAGGGTCTTTTGTTTTCACCTGGGCTAGGCCATTCTAGCCACAATCTCCTGTTGATGTCTCCAGTGTAGTTTGAATGAGTAACATGCATCTTTTATTGGTGGGGAAAAGCTCTTGTTAACATTTTTGCATTGGCTTTTCTAGAACCACAGTTCTCCACATATCAGCCTGTTGAATAGCTAGGATGACAGGCCTTAACCACTGTGCCTGAATACAAATTTCAAAAAATAAAATAAAATTATACGGTATACATGCACAGATTTTAAGACTTATTATGGCAGGGCACGATGGCTCACACCTGTAATCCTAGCTACTCAGGAGGCTGAGATCTGAGGATCATGGTTCAGAACCAGCCTGGGCACAAAAGTCCATGAAACTCTTATCTCCAATTAACCACTAGAAAATGGGAAGGGGCGTTGTTGTCAGTGGTAAAAATGTAAACACATAGGTCAATGGAGCAGAATAGAAAGTACTAAAATAAGCTTTGGCATTTATGGGTAAGTGGATTTGGATAAAGCTACATAAGTAAATCAGTGGCAAAATAAATTTTTAGCTAATAGGACTGAATCTATTGAACATTTATGTGTAAAAAGGAAGTGCTGACTTTGTAACTTATACAAAAGCTGCTGGAAAATGGATCATGGATTGAGATGTAAGGTTCAAAGCCATAAAATGCTTAGCATAAAGGGAGAGACAAATTTGAAACTCTATACTAAGAAGAACTTAGAAACTATAACACTAAAATTATGGTCCACAAAAAATGGATAAATTAGATTTCATCAGAATTGAAATCCTTTATTGGCTACAGTGAATCAAGCCTATCTTAGCTACTTGGGAAAAGCAAACATCAAGAGGTAGAAGCTAAAGGCTGGTCAGGACACACAAACTGGAGAAATTTCCATCCAACTCTTGATGGTCGTGATGGTACCTCTCTCTTATCCCAGACACAGATGCAAAATATATGGGCCCTGGGTCATGTGAGTATCAACTCTAATGAAAACAAAAATCCAAAAGAAGGTGGGTAACAGCCTAGGCTAACTGAAACATAAAGCAAGAAACTACCTCAAGAATAACCAAGAAAAATGGGGCTGAAAGCACAGCACAAGTGGTAAAAGAGCTGCAGAGAAAGTATAAGATCTTGAGTTCAATCATCAGTTGCCACTCAACAAAATAATGTTTTATTGGTATGTTTGCTAAAGACATTTTTAAGAAGGACAGACACACACACACATTGGAAGAAAATACTTGTCATCATGTATATTGTCTAATATATATCAATAATACTCAACATAAAATAAAACACTGGCATTTTGGGTACTATCTATCTATCTGTCATTCTAGGTACTCAGGAATCTGAGATCGGAAGATCACAGTTCGAAGCTAACACAGGCAGGAAAAGTCTATGAGACCTATCCCTGGTTAGCTCAGGGACAATGCCCAGGCCCAGTGTTCAAGCCCCACAATTGACAAAAAAGAACAACAACAAAAAAGCTAATGGACAATGCCTAGACCCTTGCTTCGAGCACTAGGACCAGCATACTAGATAGATAGATAGATAGATAGATAGATAGATAGATAGATAGATAGATAGATAGATGATAGATAATACTAGATAGACAGAGATAGATAGATGAATACAAAAGAAAAATGAAATCATAATACAGAGTTGGGCAAAAGAAAAGTGAACAGACACTTCAAGACACGTCATCACATGTTCTGTACCATCATGTAAGAAGTAACTTTAAACTGCTAGAAAAGATCTTCTATATGAATGGCATTTTTTTTTATGAATGAGTTTTAATGAAAAGAGAACACAAAGTTCTTAAAAGCATGTAGAGCAACTGGGATTTTCATGTATGTCTTACGGGAATGCCAAGTTGTACAGCTCTTCTAGAAAGTGATTTGATGTTTTCTTATAAAGCTCAACATACAACCTATGATTCTACAATCTAACTCTTTGGTATTTCCCAGAGGGAAGTGAAAATTGAGTTTACTTAGAAAGTATATCTGAACGCCTTGAGCAGCATTCTCCGTAGTCACTCCAAACTGGAAGCAACTCAAATATCGTTCGGTGTGTGAGTGGACGAAAACATGGCACTCAGTGTGTAATGAAACACTGCTCTCAATGAGCAGCAGTAGACCAGAGGCATGCTCAGACAGAATGAAGCAATTCAAAGGTTGTTTCTTACAGGACTACACTTACAGCATTCTGGAAGGAGAAAAAAAAACTTCAAGGAGAAGGTTAGTGCTAGCCAGTGTTTAGGAACTGAAGGTGTTTGAATATAGAGAGCCTGCGTTAGATTTTGGGTGCACTGGAATTACCCTGTCCCCTTACTGTGATAGTAGTTAAACGAACATATCCATGTCATAAACTTCTCAAAACTATGCAACCAAATGAGTAAAAAATGTTAGAATAGCTCTCTGATTTTTTCCATATATGTTTTATTGTAATTAATAGAAGGGCTACATTATATTCATCAGATAGAAGATGCATTACTTCACAAACATTGATACCCTTTCTCATGTCTTGGTCCCCATTTCCCTCCACCCTTCCCCTGCTCATCTTGACTTCCCCCCTTCCCTATCCAGTTTCAAATAACCAATTAAGCATATATAAAATACATCAGATAACAAGGTGAAATACTGTAACCATATAAGATAACCAAGGAACAGCAAAAGAGATGAGAGATAACACAGTACATCAAGGAAAACAATCACTCATTATATGGCTTTTGTTTCTATATCCTGGAGGTCCTTCCATTTAGCGTCATACTATATGACCTTATGTATCTAGATTTTGTTCCATTGTAAATCTCTGCTAGGAGAGCCCAAGATTTCTACTGATTATAACAAATGAGCCTTATAACAAAGGAACATTGAGCCTATGTTCCTTTGAGTCTGGCTTACTTCACTTAATATGATTTTTTTCTAAGTCTTTCCATTTCCTTACAAATGGGTTGATGTCGTTCTCTAATTTTTTTGCAGTGTAATTCAATTATATTACTTTCAAAGGATTTTAGCCTTTTTGATACAGAAATCATTAGAATTATTTAGCATGTATGGTATTGATTAAAATAATTTGAAACTAGTGAGCACACACATAGGCACATAAAGATATCAATATACATATACAAAATTCACACATAGATCTATTTATTTATTTTTCTTTTTCCCAGAAATTCTATATGTTTATAAAGGTGAGATTATGGCAGTATCAGAAAAATCCTGTGGCAAGAATTCACACCTTCATTGAATGTGTAAAAAGAAAAGACAACAAAAGAAAAGTTATTTTATAAGAAAAACAAAGAAAAATATTTCAAAAAGACAATTACAATGTAACATTTTAAGCGAAAACCAAAGATCCAGGTACAGAAGTATGGTTTTTTTTTTTTTGTTGCTGCATGAAATTTACTATAGTCATTCTAAACTTCAAATGGGAATGGACTTTTCTGCCAAAGTTACGAGGACTGTGGATTAATAGCTCTTTTTGTTTTTTATTTTTGGTCTTGTTGTTGTCTTCAAATTGTTGTACAAAACAATTTCCTGCATATAATGCATCTTGATTGGAGCCACCTAGCGTCACTCCTTCCCTCATTCTAACACTTAATAGACACCCTTCATGAGGTTGTTAGTAAATGAATATGTAAACACAGATCCACCCAAGGGAAAAGTAGCCAAAATCTTGATATAGAGAATATAGAATTTGCTTGACTAATATTTCCAGGAAAAAGAAAATAACAATGTCAAATCTCCTGCCTTTTATTTTTTCCATTTGTACTTTATTCTTCTTTCCCACTCAAATCCAAGTCATTATTGAAGGTTCAAATCAGACTGAACTTCTGCCAAGCAGTCGCCCATGCCCTCTCCACCTCACTTTGATTTTCTCTTATTTGAATGCCTATGGCTCCCACCTGGACTTGGAAAATATCCCAGCAGCCTCTTATTTACATTCCAGATATATTCTTACGTTTCATTCCATAATATGGGTATGTCAGCCTTCTGCATTTAATGAAAACCCATGGATGATTTAAATACCTAATCGAATATATTGTCATCTCTCTCTTTTTTTCTGGAACATTTTGGTCCCTTCATTCCACTCAGGCACCTGGAGTGCATGGAGTGCCTTGGAAGATGCTGCTTCAGAGTTATCTGACCTTGTGAACTTGTTCCAGAGTTGACAGGGGACACAGTTCTGCTGTGGGTTGGTATGTGTGAGGACTGAGGGTGGAGAACTATGGAAGCCTGGATCTCACAGGATGGTGTTGGAAACTTGGGCAGCATCCTGATCTATGAAGTCCCGTGAGAACATGACCCAGGTGACTGGAACAGACTCTGGAAGGACACTCTGCACATCTGGACTTTGTTCTGAGACTTCATTCTTTCCACAGAACAACAAACTGCATGGGAAGAGAAAGGGGAGATGATTTCACTCTTAATGAGAAAATAGTAGCTTGCACCAGGTTTCTTGATCATTTCACACATGTAATTAATATAATTAATATTATTCATTTTCCTTCAAGCAAAGTGTTAAAGTACGGATTTCTACTAAGTTCTGCTCTCTCCCTCAGACTGGGTTCCTAATGAAAACAGGTTTACTATCATCAAATTGATTTAATCAGTAGATATAAATGGTGCTTGACATTGAACCTAGTGATTATGACTTTGCTGTATTTATGTGTTTAGTACATTTTCACGTGGGGTGCTTATTAAACAGAGCCAATGATTTGCAAGAAAGTCTGCTTGGTCTTTGCAAGCTGAAGGAAGCTCTGTTTCTCTTCCCCTGCCAATTTAAACTCCTCATTTTGCCTAAGCCTTAGAGCACCCAGGCTCACACTTCTGTGAGCTGCTTTCCAGACACTTCATTTAATATTGCCCCGTGATTTCCATCATGAGAGTTACTCTTGAGTTTTTGGAAATGTAAAACATATTCATGCAAAGAGTGGAAAGATGCAAAATTGTTTTTCAAATCAGAAATGGTCACAGCTCTGAACTCTCTGAGACTGTCATTTTGAGAAGGAGAAAGAAACTTAGCAGAAAGTGGAGGGAGCCAGACACAGGAAGCCTCTAATTCTAACCACACTCACATTTTAATTCCAACCTCTACTACTGGTGGTACCAGTTTATGCTAAGGAATATTCCATCCCATTGTGAAGGATGTTTGGTGCATGATAATTTAATGAAATCCTAGGTTTTACTATGCTATCTTTTTATTTGAAGGATTCAAACTTTGTTTATTCTTGAGGACTGGAAATACACTGCTTGCTTTTGTGTTTCCCATAGCCCATGTGGTAGTGTAGGCATTCTGGGGACTCCTCAAGAGTGTCTACTATTTCCAGTGTCTGCTCCTTGAAAATACTTGACTACTTCACAACTCGGACATGAGTTATAGATAATAACAGGCGCTCAAATAATTTCTTGCCATTCATAAAGGAAAACAGGTTTATTTAGCCAAAGGAGCTGTCCTTTTGGCCTACAGCATTTTCATAGTTGTTTAAAATACAGCCTAGCCGTCGCTTTTGACTCCATGACACATTGTACTTCTCCCAACCTTTTTGGCTCTGCCCAGTTTTAATGGGAATATAAGCGACTGTGAAAGATCCAATAACTTTAGCTCTCCCACTCAATCAATATATCCAACAGCGGCTCTCCTCAGCTGTCCACTGCTTACATCCCCCTATACAATAAGGACAGTAGAGTAGACCTGTCTGACAGGGCCTGATAACAAGTGGGCATCTCTCTAAACAGGGTCTTTGGAAGGTGTCTGGAAAGTGTAAGACTTTATATACTTTTGCCTTTGTGCTAACTCCAGAGATGGTTCAAACATGACTGAAAGTTTGTTCTCTCCTACAGCTGACCTTGGGAATTGCTTTCTCTGGAGCCACTACTCTGTGAGACCGCATTAGATGACGAGAAGAATACATCAGTGTGCAGTGAAAAACTTGATGCCTGCCCTGAGCTATGGCCTGTGAACCATTGGTACTGAAAGTAAGTCTTGTGTTGTCTCTAGTTTTCCAATAGTGATTTTCTATGATAGTGTTTTGAAACTGAAAGCAGCAAAGGTGTAAAGTAACAGTTGTTGGAGGGGATTGCCACAGGGGACTCTCAGGATAGTTTTAATCTGAGATTATAAAAAAAGAAATGCAATGAAATGCAAGGTGTCATAGAATTCTACCCAGTTTTCACAAAGAAGGCGATCCTGCTATTTGCTACAACATGAATGAACTTGAGCATCACAGTCAGTGAAATAAACCAGACCTAGTAAAAAAAAATTACCTGACCTCACTCATATGAAGAATCTATAAATACATAAAGGCTAAGAAGAGAACATGCACCTTTTATTACTTTGATCTTGGCTTATCTCACTAACATGATTTGGTCTAGTTCCATCCACATTTCAGCAAATGCCATTATTTTATCTTGTCTGTTAGCTATGTAGAATTCCATTGTATATATGTACCACATTTTTTGTACCCATTCATCTGTAGTGGGGCATCTGGGCTGTTTCCATTGCTATTGTGAACAGTGCAATGATAAACATGGCTGTGCAGGTGTCCTTATATTCTGGTCTACGATGCCCAGGGTAGATTTCTAGTAGTGGTGTGGCTTGGGTCATAGGGGAGATCTATGTTTAGTTTTTTCTGCTTTCTAGAGTACTAATTTATATTCCTACCAGCAGTGCAATAGGGTTCCTCTTTCTCCACATCCCCACCAGCATTTGTTTGAATTCAGAATATTGACCAATCTGATTGGGGTAAGGTGTTATCTCAGGGTTGTTTTTATTTGCATTTCCTTTATGGGGATTGATGATAAGCATTTTCTCATATGTTTCTTTGCCATAGAATGGCAATTTTCAATGTCTGTGAGGGGAAGAGAGAGTCATTGGTTCAAAAGACAAAGTTGAAGATTGTGTGTCATGGCTCATGTGGTAGACTGCTTGCATAGCAAGAACAAGTCTCCAAATTAGTTTTCTAGTATTCTCAAAGAACAAGCAAACAATAATACAAAATTATATAGAATGGTAGTTATGCTAATCATATTCTTTAAATTTGCTAAGAAGATATGATCTAAGTGTGAACATGCCCAGCCAAAAGAAAATGAAAACTCTATGAGACAGTCTATGCCTTAAATAGCTTTATTTTGCTGGTTATTTCACTTTCAGAAGTACATCAAAACAAACAGTTGTAAACTTTCACATGAAATATGCTTATTCATTAATTACGATTCAATAATATGGGAAAGTATATTCTTTTTATTTCTTTATTTTTATTGTAATTAATAGAAGGGTTACATTATATTCCCCAGATAGAAGGTGCATTACTTCACATACAATGATACCCTTTCTCATGTCTTGGCCCCCACTCTTTTTGATTTTCCCCCATTCCCTATCCAATTTCAAATAACCAATTAAGCACATATAAAATATATCAAATAACAAGGTGAAATATTGTAACAATATGATATAACCAAGGGATAGCAAAAGAGATGAGAGATAACATAGTACATTAAGGACAACAATCACTCATTATATGTCTTTTGTTTCTTTATGCTGGAGGTCCTTACATTTAGTGTCATACTATTTGGCCTTATGTTTCTAGATTTTGTTCTGTTGTAAATCTCTGCTAGGAGTGCCCAAGGTTTCTACTGATGGGAAAAGTATATTCTTATGTTATTTTTGTTTGGCCCTTATACTATAAGGAATGATTCTGAGCACTGCAAGACAGTGATAAGAAATTGTCCTGCTTGTCCAAAATTTATAATCTCCAGGAAGAGGTTAAAATTAAACAATGAAGTGTGGTCATCATTATTCCTTTCAATAGTGGATGCTTCTAAAAGGGGAAGTAGCAATGCATATGTATGGATTCTGAGAACTAATTTAGTGTTCTTTTGCTGGGAAGATTGTTTGGAGATGTACTATCTAATCCAAGGCTTCATAAGAGGAATACTATAGCTCATACAACTGTTAGGATGCTTCAAGTAGAGACAAAGCTGATGCTTGATGTCCCTTAAGATGGAAGGGAATAGGTTTGTCAGGCTGGAATTTGTTAGTAAGGAAGACTATATATCATATGTGTGTGCATAATATATATATTACTATATAATATATACAATATATTATATAGTAAACTATTGGCCTTTAGGATAGATTTGACTGGAGTAACTATTGTTATTATTTCCATATAATGGCCTTTATGGGCTTTGCTCTACTAAGTATTACTGGCTGAAACTGAAAATTGCTTCTGTGAGCTTTAGATGATAAATGAATATGAATAACATTTATCACAGATGTTTGTATAAAAGAGACAATTCAAAGAGGCATGGCTGCTCATGGTATCCTAATTTAGAAATACTCAGGACCCCTGTACAATCTTGGCCCTCAGTTGCTGCATCCATGGGTTAGACTGAAGGCTACCTCCTTGTCTGGGATTCCATGTTTTGCTTTGCAGCCTTGACTCCAACCTTGCATCCCAGGTTATGACAGAAAGTGACTGAAGAACAGACCAAAAATCCTGTTATAGACTTTTTGTGATGACAAAATGAAGACTTTCTCACCTCAAAAATAAATAACATTCTAATAGGGTGTAAGTCCCATGGTGTGGAAACAAAACATACTTGAGGGGTACACAGAGCGCTGGAGGGGAGGCAGGTGTTTGTAATGAAAGGACAAGTTTGGAGAAAGAAGTGGGGGGGAGGGTCAGATTTATTTGGGGAATCTTTATATATCGAAAGCATTTAAAAATGTTTTGTGCAGATATCTATTACTCTGCCCTTAGGGGCCGGCTTGTACCAAAAATGTAAAAGTGATAGAATATTAATTTTTAATAAATTCTCAGGTATAAATGCAACAGCTCACCCATGAAGGATGACTGTGTTTCTCTCACTTATGAAGAAACCTTGATAATATATTAATGAGCAGCATAACGCTTACCCTTCAAGGGTGACATGCTCCATCTATATGCAAAACCCACATCACCCCACGCTGAACTTTGGAGAATCTCCAAATGTCCTCCCTCTCTGCTGCGTGTGTCCCTCATGTCTGTGTGCTAGGTGCTGGCTCTGGTACGGCTTGGTTATAAATAATAACTGGAGGTGTAAGAACCTAATTGTGTTCTGTTGATTGATCAATTAATCAATCTCTATTGATTACTAGAATGTTCTATTAATTCCATTATGAAGTCTAAAGGGGAATCCATAGCAATTAAACAAAAAGACATCTGATGGTTTTTTTGGTGGTAATTGAATTTGTAAATTTATTAGCTTTCAGTTGTTTACTTCCAATACAAGTAATTAATATTTCATGTGACTCTTTTAAATGGTAAAATGCTTATGGGATCATTTTAATTAAGAAGCAAATATTGGTTTGAAATAAAAACCCTCTGAAAGCCCGGAGTTTGTAACTGAGTAATATGTCTGTTATCAAAGATGAAACATTCTGAATACATTCGTATTTCTCTGAAATTGTGCTTTCTGACACAAAAAGCATAAGGTTTTGTGCTTAGATGTTAGCCGTGGCATGAAGAAATCATTAAAAGTCCAGCTGAAACAATGTGAACAGCAGCAGGAGACATGAAATATGCATGGGTGGTCACAAAGCAGATGGTATTTGCTAAGATGAAGGCGGAGGAAGAGAAAGAATTCTGGTGCTCAGCAGAAGGAAAAGGGGAAGCTGGTAACTCTGGGCTAGGAGGAACCTTAGAGGCCAAAGGCTTAGCTTCTAACAATGGAAGGAGGTACCACAGACCTCAGAACAAGAAGGGAGCTGCGATGCACACAAAGCTATATTTATGAGTATTCGTGCTCAGAAGGTGATCACCTTCTGAAGTCATTCACCTCAAAGGAACAAATGCGATCAGTCAACGAATGAACATTGGGGAAAGGAGGGCTTCCTTTTGTGTAGGTCAGGACATCAGATTTGATCCTAGAGAAGGTGAGGTCCCTCTCAAATAGAATGGAGCAGCTTTGTTCTGATTCGTGTTTGAAGGACTTGGAATCATACTTTGCAAGATCTCATTGACCCAAGCTAATGTGATCCAGATGTACACAGAGTACAGACATCCTCCACTGAAGAAACAGGGTGTGAGCTGGACAAAGGAAAAGTTTATATAGGTAAGCAGATGATAGACAGTCTAAGACAGCCTTATACAACTTCCCAAATCATCTTTCATCTTCCTGCTGTTCAAAAATCTGTCTTATTGGATAGTATTGTTTGATTTGTACCTGCATCATTCCATAAAATTCCATAATCAGAAAGAAAAGCATTAGGACATACACACATGTGCATTGTGTGTGTGTGTGTGTGTGTGTGTGTGTGTGTGTGTGTGTGTGTGTGATAAATTGCACAGCATAAATTTTTATAGCTGTGATTTGATTTTAAGCTTAAGGGTTTTGGCTGTTTCTTGTAAGTATTGATGCATAGCAAGGTCATTTTGCTCTCATGGACTCTTTCACTGGGGGAGGATACAGAGGATCCAGCCTCCCCTTACCATGCCTCTGCTCAGGGGAGCCCTCTGTTCCTGCTTTACCCATTACTGCATCCTTAGCAGTACAATTAATGGCAACCATGTACATTGTACTTCACTGGCAGAATGGACATATCTGAACAAATTCCACTTGGTGGTGACAAATTGAAATGGATGATGGTTTATGAGACTGTTTTCAAAGTCAAAAAGAAAGAAAAATAGGAGTTTCCTGATGGTAGGGTATATAGAAGGTACTATCCAGCTAAATGTAAATTTGAGATAATTGACATGAATTTTAGTTTAGTGTATGCTTGTATAGAAAGCTGGAATTCTGGTTTGACATAGTATATGCTTGTCCTAAAATAATATTGTTGTATAACTGATATTCCTACTTGACCATCCTGTATTTCTTCTATTAAATCGGAATACTTTTCCTCAAAGATATTGTAAGATCTGGGGTGATTTCTCCTCAAAGAGGGGACCCTTTCTTCACAATTAAAAAAAATGTTCATCTGGAACCTTTTAGGAAAATGTTCTCATACTTTACATTTGGTTCTCTGTTGAATCATTCACTATGCATACAAAATTCAGTGCAGAACATTGTCTGGCATCTAATATTTTCACATAATAAAAAGACCTCCATTAACCTCTTTCTTGGGTTTTAACTTTCAAGGGAATCAGTCATACTGGAGCATGTACTTCTCACAGTGTGAGTTCAATCTATGGCTTTCTGACTATGAGTCCTGACTCTCTTTATCCCGATTGGAGTTTCTTCTTTTGACCGATTTGACCACCCCCCCAAAAAAGATAAGTTGTTATTAGTGACAGTTGCAGATTTTTTTCCCCCTACTACCCTTCCATTGCTATCTTCTAGTACAACACATCAACCTGGCTTTCTGTATCCTTACCATATGCTTTCTGACCTTATTTCCTGGACTTCCATTTAGGTTTAGACATACCTGAAATGTTGTATTTTAACTTTCACCACATGTCCATCACTAAATGTTTTCCCTTTTCCCCTCAAGCAGGACATGTTCTTCTGTCGTCATCTGCCAATATTTCTGCCTAGTCCCAATGACATCCATGACTTTGTATGGATTTTCCATGGCTAATATGTCTCAGGATCATGTTATTTTACTCTTTATATATTTTTAATTGCATATACATTTTGTGATTGTGATATTTACCCTATGATATGGTTTCATTCCCTGCAATTCCCTTTTATGAATTATGTGGCATCTCTTTCATTGCTTCTGTTTTTTATTTCTTCCAAATTCTTACCTAATAACCTCCAGGGGCAGTGTTTATAGTGCAAGCTAGGCATTTTCCTCCTCTCTTTTCCTCAAATTTCATTTGAAATCTCTGTTTATCATGTTGGCAAGTCTCCTAGAAACTTATTCTTCTCAAGCCCCATGAGATAAACGGTATTCTTTGCCAGAAGCATTTCATTTTGGTGACATATGTCATGATCGAAACAAAAGCTAATGCTCTTCCTTGACACCATTTCTCCAGCCAGCTGTTCATGTCTAATACTCTCTACTTGATTCTAAAATCATGACCTTAAACTGTAAAAAGAGATGGACAGCTCCCTTTTAGCCATAAGCAATGGTTAGGATAGCCTAATAATTTAGAGAAACCACAAGAATACTTGTCCATTTGTCCTTGGGGGATTTTTTTTCTTCTATTAGCTACGTTGGATGAAAATACCATTCACAAGCATAATTCAAGTAAAGAAATTATAATATGAATATATGAAATGCTTTGTACTGAGTAAAGGATTGAGAAATGGATTCTGCGAGCTAGGTGGGATCTGAAGTTAGATGAGTATGTTGATATATGTAGTTGGTTAACTTGACTTCCTAGTCGTATCTAGTTTAGTCTATGTAGTGGGAAAATTCTAGAAGTCCCATTGAAATAAATAGATAAGCCTTATAAATGACTAACCTTCAACACAAACAAACTTAGTGGACTTGAGAAAGACATGGTCATGAGAGCCAGATTCAGATAGATGACAAGTAAAAATGAGCCTCTGTGTAGGAAAAATCACAAGTTATTGGACAAAGTGGGTTTAACCAAGCAAATAGATAGAGATTAGGTGATTGTCATAAACCATAAATGGGTAGTGTAAAGGAGTCTGGATACAGGCAAAAAAAAATCTTCCATTCAAGTGTGAAAATGGAACAGTGAAGCTGATTGAAATAGGCTTGGAAAGCCAAGAGGAGAAGTGGAGAGTGGCAGACAAGGTAAATTTGATCAAGGTACAAAGTGTGCATGTATGTACATGTCTAAAGGAATACCCCCATATAAATAATACAAATAAAAATGTGGATATATAATACTAAGTATAACAGAAATTTTTATTGGTTTCAATTTCTCAGACACACAATTTTTAGAGAAGAAGGGAACTGTATAAAAATATATCTAAGGTATAAAGGTTTTCTGGTAGTTTATGAAGAAGGATATTATTTTGCCTACTGGATGGATGTGTTACCACCGCAGATCAAGGCTTCCAAATTATGAAAAGTAACCACAAACACACACACACACACACACACACACACACACACTCAGAGATATATTAATGTCCTGATGAGAAAGATTAAGTAAACATTAAGCAAGGTGAAAGATACACAGCATCTAAAATGGTAGGGAAGAAAGCTCCTAGAGCAAAAGGAACAGGGACTGCATTGTCTAACATGAACATAGGATTTATATTAATCAGATACACTATGGTAACAGATGCTAGAACAACTGCCTTTTCAAGAAGAGTTTACTATTCACAGTTCTCAAGACAAAAAGACAGGTCATGCCAGGCAAAGCCACATGGGTGAATATGAGAACCAATCAGGAGGAAGAAAGGATGAGGAGAACACATGAGAAGGAATGTTTAATATGGTCACTGTCACCATGGGAGATGTATAGATATAGATGTTCCCTACTAGACTGTTAAAAAAATATGGTCTTTCAAAATGGTCTTGCAACATTGGATGCTGGCTAGAGAATGACAAGAATGATTATTCTCTGTGGTGGTAGAGAAAAATAAGTGTCTGAAAAAACCCTTCTGGTATTTTTAGAAACGAAAATAAACAAGAACAGAAAAAGGCTGAGAAGACACAGATAAAGTAGATTTAGGCAAAGAAGCCTCTCTGCTGACAAAGAGAGAATATTTTGGAAACAATTCACACAATGTGAACTAATGGACCATTTCTAGGGACTGTTATCCAACAAAGAGAATGGATCTTCAGTCAAGGCTTCCTAACAGCATCTACGTTTTGAAGGTAGAGGCACTCAAGTAAGTACTTAATAATACAATAGTTAAAGCATTTGCTCCTCTTGGAGGTCAAATGTAGAAGAAGGAAAATATGACTTTTGCTTAATGTAATGAGCTGGTGAGAAAGTGATAAAGGAGCCAGGTACAGTGGTTCAAGCCTGTAATTCTACCTACTCAGGAGGCTGAGATCTGAGGATCAAGGTTCAAAGCCAGCTCAGGCACAAAATAACCTGAGACTCTTATCTCCAATTAACCTCTAGAAAACAGGAAGTGGGTAGCCTGGTAACTTTGAGCTGAAGAGCTCAGGGACAGCGCCCATGCCCAGAGTTCAAGTCCCATGACCAATTAAAAAAAAACAAAAACAAAAACAAAAACAACACCAAAAAACTAGGGTACTATTTCTTATTAAAAATATAGATGCGATCCAAACAGTACAAGAGCGGGGACTCAATATTTGTGTACCCAATGCTATGGACACGGTACTGGAAATATAAACACAACTACATAGATATAAAAAAAACCTCTATAGACATGATGTTTTATTATATAGATTAATATGTATATATGAAATACAAACCCTCAGCCTAAGTTTAATTATGTTCTAAAATCTAAGTGTCATAAAAGAAATGCAAATCAAAACAACTCTAAGATTCCACCTCACTCCAGTTAGAATGGCCAGGGTCAAGAAAACTAATAACAACAGATGCTAGAGGGGATGTGGCCAGGAGGGATCACTACTACACTGTTGGTGGGAGTGCAAACTCGTTCAACCACTATGGAAAGCAGTATGGCAGTTCCTCAAAAGACTAAACATAGAGCTCCCCTATGACCCAGCAATTCCACTACTAGGCATTTACCCAACCATCCAGAAACTAGGGCATACTAAATCCACTAGCACAACGATCTTCATTGCAGCACTATTCACCATAGCAAAGATATGGAACCAACCCAGATGTCCCTCAGTTAATGAGTGATCAACAAGATGTGGTATTTGTACACAATGGAATTCTATGCTGCTCTCAGAAAGAATGACATCGCCCCATTTGTTAGGAAATTGAAACACTTAGAAAAAATCATATTAAGTGAAGTAAGCCAGACTCAAAGGAACTTAGGCTCAATGGTTTCCCTCATTTGTCATAATCAGTAGAAACCTTGGGCTCTCATAGCAGAGATTTGCAATAGAGCAAAACCTAGATACATAAGGCCATATAGTATGACACTAAATGAAAGGACCTCTAGGATATAGAAACAAAAGCCATATAATGAGTGATTGTTGTCCTTAATAGACTGTGTTATCTCTCATCTCCTTTGCTGTCCCTTGGTTATCTTATATTGTTACCGTATCTCACTTTGTTATCTGATATATTGGATATATTTGTATTTGGTTATTTGAAATTGGATAGGGAAGGGGGGAAAACAAGATGGGGGTAGGTATGGGGGGGTGGGATGGGGACCAAGACATGAGAAAGGGTATCATTGTATGTGAATTAATGCACCTTCTATCTGACAAATGTAATGTAACCCTTCTATTAATTACAATAAAAAATATATGAAAAAAATCTAAGTGTCAGTGATTATATACAGAGTTCCTTCCTAAATACTTGTTTGTTAAATACATCATTTGAAATATGATGTAAAAATCAATGGTAATAAATTCTTAAAATTATATAAAGGAATTAATTCCTTAATAATGGAAAATGTTGAGACTATGTTATAAATTACAAGGGCATCAGGTCTGTTTTACCTCACTTTGCTTCCTGTCCAACTTCTTGGGACAGATCCCTTGCTAACTCTGAGGACCTCCAGTGTCTCCCCATCGAGTGAATGCCTCCAACAATAAACCTTCAAGCCTTCTCTGTTATAAATGCAGGTACGACTACAAGCTTTGAGAATTTTTGTTCTCTTTTTAATACTGCTTTATATTTCCTGTGTTTCTCCAAGAAGCATGAATTACTTTCATAATTAGAAAAAAGCAATAAAAGTTATTTTGCAAAAGCAAATGCATTTGGGAGGGTTATTTCAACCTTATTGCTTTTCTTGGAACAATTGAATTCACTTGCATGGGGGGAATGAGCTTTGACATGAGAAGGGGAGAGCAAGTCAGCTGTGAATGAGGACCGCATCACATGGGCCTTGCACCTGTCTTCAATGACTTCCATATTCACAGTAGGAGGAAATCATTTTACCTATTCATACTTCCTTTACTACTTCCAACTGCCTTGATTTCTTGGAGCAGGAATCCAAGGAAAATTCCTGTTTGCTGCGTCAATATTTCCCCGCCCAAAGTCAAGAAGCTAAGTTGGTAATAAGCTGTTAAAGTGAGCAGGAATAGAGGCAAATGCAAATTCACCATTTTTTCTTCTAATTTTAATACTGAAGGATTCTTTGTGGCAGAGAATGTTTTAAGAAATTGTTGTTCTTTTAAACAGTTCCTTGAAACCAAAACATCTTGTATGCTACCTGATGATGAGCATGTTATTGTCTTTATCACTCATTCCTGTCCTTAAAGATGGAGCCTACTACATAAAACATAAATATCTGTAATTCTCTGACAATAGTAATCCAGTTGCTTATATTTCTGAATTACACTGGAAATTAATGCCACTGAACAACTTTTCAGGTCATGCACCCATCTTGACAGAAAGTGTCTAAGCCATACATACATATGTCAGAGATTTCAAATGGTATAGCCTTTTCTAAGCCCACTTGGTGTAATTTTACATTGTATTTTGTCAATATAAGCTTGATTTGTTAACTTATTAATAATCTGACATCATCAAACAAATGTAAATGCCTCTGTCTAGTCAAGCATCAGGGACACAAGGCAGTATCTAAATGCTTTCTGTTCTATGAATGGATTACTTTTCTGCCATCTTCACAGATTCATTGTCTAGTTATTTTATATCCCATAGCTTGAGGCAGATTTGGCATTAAATGATTACATTTCTACACTTCTTTCTCAACATTCACCACACAGATTATGTGTTACTGTGACATAACATCCTTAGAGATGGTGTCTGGGCTGTGTATTATAAAGATATGTCTAAAACTTCCATATGTCAATGCTGAAAGATTAGAAAAGGGATAGGGAGAGGGGAAGAGGGAGTCATGTATCAAACAGAAGAGCGCAGAACTTCAAGTTCTAGATGACAAATTGTTTCCTTTGTCTTGAGATGTTTTGTTTTTTACTTCTCTAGGATGCTCCTAAACAAAATGGCTTAATATCATGTTTAGTTTTTATTTTGATCTATTCAGTGGATTAAATGACCTAGAAGATCTGGAATTATTCTCATTTACTTTTGAGTCTATACAGTCTTGCTCAAAGATGCACCTAATGATGTTTGGTTGAGTATTCAACTGAACTCATCTCTAAGAATAACTGCACTTAAGTTCATAGTACTTTTGGTTTGGGAAGCTTGTTTTCTGATTCATAAAACTTTGATAGATGAGGAGGCATTCGCAGCCATTTTACAAATAAAGAAACATGGAGACTCAGAGACTTCAATGCTTTCCAAGATAAACACAGCCAGAGTGTGATTAAACTAAGACTTGAATCTAGATCTGATGATCCACATTCATGATACTCACTATACATTTATTCATTCATTAGCTCTCACTTTCTTCTGACTGCTTGCAATTCTAAGCATCAGATAGAGTACATATAAATAAGATAAAGAATGTAGCTTTCAGAAGAACTCATGAAAATGAGAATGTAGTACCTGGAACTGGAAGCTAAAACAACAGCCTAGGAATGGGACATGGCTGACAGTGAAATCAAGTTGGTGAGCAGGAAAGAGTTCACAGGGAAATCATTCCAGGGAAAGAATAAAAAGAAAAGAGGGATAAATCCAATATGCAATTTCTCAGGAGAATTTTCAGATGGGGAAAGAGCCCAGTTCAAGGGTCTATACCTTTTAGGGAAGAATGCGGATCTAAAACTATGGGGAAATAAGCAGAGACAGTTTTCCTGGCACTAGTGATCTTTCCAGTGATATTACCAATACAATTATGGGTTTTCCCTTGGTCATATTTAGATAGGATCTAATCAAGATGTGTTTGATTTTATTTCAATATCAAAGCTAGGAAGTAGATAAGTTTAGTTTGTCAAAGTTCTTATGACATCGCTTTCCCAGAATCATATACCCAAAATGCCAGAGATAATAGTTTATTAATATTTGTATCATTTTTATCAGTTGTACAGAACTGTTAATGAATACAGTGCGTCTTATCTCTTTCAATATTCTCACACAACCCTCCCAACCCACCCCTTCTCTTGCCTTTTTTAGGTTATGTATTACTTTTTACCAGTTAAAAAAGTTTATGTATACACTGCATCTTGATCTGTGTTATCACTTCAACATCTTCAAATCCCTTCAGTCCACCCCTTCCCTTACTTCTCTCAGTTCTGCAGTATGTACTATTCATTTTTGTCTTCATTCTCCCCCTTTCCTACCTTCATTTTTCTATCTTTCTCTCATTGGCCCTCTCTTTCCCTCTTGCAAGTTCCCATTTCCAGGTACTTACTTTGCTGAGCATTTACTTAGATTTTTAAAGGAATTATTCTGTTTGCACTCTCTAGAGAGTCTATTATCCACAAGTAAATTTATTTGTAACCCCTTGCTTACCACCACAAGTGTGTTTACTTGTAAACTTACAGGCACCTTCTACATACTACCAATGAGGGCAAGTATACAACCTATGTTTCTCTGAGTCTGGCTTACTTTGCTTAATGTATTTTTTGCAAGTCTTTCCATTTGCTTACTTATGGTACAATATCATTCTTTGTGAAAGTTGCGTACAATTCTTCCATGTTTTCTGGTATCTGGGCATCTGGGTTAAGTCCACATCTTGGCTCTGGTAAATAATGCTTCAGTGAACATGGTTGTGCTTGTAAGTGGAGTGTGGCCTTGTTTGTACTCTATTGGATAAATTCCTCAGAGTGGCATTGCAAGGTCATAAGGAGGCTCTATGTTTCTTTTTTTGAGGTTTTCATTTCATTTTTATTTTTGTATTGTAATTAATAGAAGGGTTACAGTTATATTTGCCAAATAGTAGGTGCATTACTTCACACACATTGCTACCCCTTCTCATGTTTTTGTCCCCATTCCCCTCCCTCACCCTTCCCCTCCTCTTGTTTTCCCCCTTCCCTTTCCTATTTCAAATAAACAAATAAACCTATATATGATATACCAGATAGCAAGGTAAGATATTGTAACAATATGAGAATAACCAAGAGATGAGAAATAACATAATATAGTACATTAAGAATAACAATCACTCATTATATAGCTTTTCCTTCCATATCCTGGAGGTTCTTTCATTTAGTCTCACCCTATATGGCCTTATGTATCTAGGTTTTCAGCTATTGTAATCCTCTGCTAAGAGAGTCCAAAGTTTGTACTAATAATTTTTCCATATATTTTTATTGTAATTAATAGAAGGGTTACATTACATTCGCCAGATGGAAGGTGCATTACTTCACATACATTGATACCCTTTCTCATGTCTTGGTCCCCATTTCCCTTCCCCCACCCCCACCCCTCATCTATGTTTCTTTTTTTGAAGAACCTCTATACTGCTTTCCAGAGCTGTGGAACAAGATTGCATTCCCACCAAAATAGAAAGCTCACAGAATCAAAGAAGTCTTTCTTTTTCTCCTGTAATACATTAGACAAGGGCCTCATAATCAAAATATACCTTAGAGCTAAGAAAAAAAAAACCTTAAAAATAAACCCTTAAAGAAACAACGGCATGAATGACTAATGCCTAGTGACTTACCGAGAGACTTCTCAGAGGAGGAGCAAACCTGTCCAACAGACACATGAAGAAATGATCAACATCTCTGGCTAGAAAGAAATGCGAATCAAAACAACACTGAATTTCCATCTCACCCATGTTAGAGGGCCAATATAGAACTTACTAAGAATAATAGATGCTGGCATGGGTATGTCTGCAGGGAAGTCTACCGCAGAGACCCTATTTGACTTTGTGAATGAGGTCAAGGTACCTGAACCACAAGTGGTCATGAAGCCTCTCCATGTTGTCCCTTCAGCATAATAAATGTAGAGCACCATGCCCTAAAATAAAGCTTATTATCATTAAGGACAATTTTTCCCCATGTTTATATCACCTTGTACTGGAGAGCTGATGTAAAATTTAGGTTTTTTTTTTTTTAGGACATATTGAATTAAGAACTCTACTCTTGCTTTTGGTTAGAAAAGAAACTAATAACAAGACTGAGAGAAACACTAGCATTGTTAAGAGCAAATTAAATTATATATCATCCGGTGAAAAATCTCTTTCATGTCTGTCTTCAGCTAAAACCTGTGCAAGTTCTACAACTTTCATTCTGTGTGGTACCTGTAATTATGTCATAAATTGCTTGCCTGCTTCTGGACTTGACACCACTTTTTTTTGAGAAAGCAAACTCCCAGGGACAAGATGGTTCATGAGGATTCCAGAAACATGTTCAGACTGGCACTCTTTTCAATGCGCTGAAAAGATGTGCAATTTTCCTGGTGAATCAATACTATGATCTACTGGCTGAAGCTTGATTACAGAATGAAATGAATTTCTCATCACTCTGCAGTGTGAAGCCTAAATGATGGGATGCTGTGCAGAGTCACAATCTCATGACTCACCAGAAAGGTCCAATTTCTATTGAAAAAATAATCATTTTCTATGAAATACCCAAAGTACAATATTAGCCCCCCCTCTTTCTCTCTCTCTCCCTCCCTCCCTCCTCCTTCCCTCCCTCCCTCCTCCTTCCCTCCTTCCTACCTTTCTTTCTTTCTTTCTTTCTTTCTTTCTTTCTTTCTTTCTTTCTTTCTTTCTTTCTTTCTTTCTCCTGTTTATTTAAATATTATTGTAAAGGCTATGTAGAGAAGGGTTCTAGTTACACAAGTCAAGTAATGAGTACATTTCTTTGTGAACAACATTAACGTTTCCCTCATTTTCTCCCACATTTTCCTTTTCTGACTACCCTGCACCCAGGTTATGAAGTTCATTTCCAGAATAGTGTCTTTGTGATGGGTGATGGAAAATGCACATTGTTAGAAGTTTCTAACTTTTAGGGTTGATTAAGATTGACAAGTTTCTAACTAATATTTTGGTCATTTCTAGCCCTTCCATGTTCCCCTTCCAATATACTTGTTAGTTGATGGAAAGCCTTATGGCTTTGCTTATCAGTATTAACTAGGTTGTTATGAAACTGTTTTCTTTTTTTTTTTTGCTGTTGAACAACAGATTTTTTTATTGGGATTAGTAGAAGGGCTACATTATATTCCCAGATAGAAGGTACATTACTTCACAAACATTGATACCCTTTCTCATGACATGGTCCCATTTCCTTCTCACCCTCCCCCGCTCATCTTGATTTCCCCCCTTCCCTATCCAATTTCAAATAACCAATTAAGCACATATAAAATATATCAGATAACAAGGTGAAATATGTAACAATATGAGATAACCAAGGGAAGGCAAAAGAGATGAGAGATAACATGGTACATTAAGGACAACAATCACTCATTATATGGCTTTTGTTTCCTTATCCTGGAGGTCCTTACATTTAGTGTCATACTATTTGGCCTTATGTCTCTAGATTTCATTCTATTGTAAATCTCTGCTAGGAGACCCCAAGGTTTCTACTGATTATGACAAATGAGGGAGGCTATTGGGCCTATGTTCCTTTGAGACTGGCTTACTTCACTTAATATGATTTTTTCTAAGTGTTTCCATTTCCTTACAAATTGTTCTTTCTGACAGCAGCATAGAATTCCATTGTGTATAAATACATCTTGTTGATCCACTCATCAACTGAGGGACATCTGGGTTCCATATCTTTGCTATGGTAAATAGTGCTGCAGTGAACATGGTTGTGCTAGTGGATTTAGTATGCCCTTGTTTCTGGACGACTGGGTAAATGCCAAGTAGTAGAATTGCTCGGTCATAGGGGAGCTCTATGTTTAGTTTTTTGAGGAACTGCCATACTGCTTTCCATAGTGGTTCAACGAGTTTGCACTCCCACCAACTGTGTAGTAGTGATCCCTCCTGGCCACATCCCCTCCAGCATCTGTTGTTATTAGTTTTCTTGACCCTGGCCATTCTAATTGGAGGGAGGTGGATTCTTAGAGTTGTTTTGATTTGCATTTCTTTTATGGCTAGAGAAGTCAAGCATTTGGTCATGTGTCTATAGGCCATTCTTATTTCTTCTTCAGAGAAGACTCTCTTAAGTGTTTGGCCCATCTTTTAATGGGATGGTTGTTTCTTCAGAGATTAGTTTTGGAGTGATTCAATTTTTTGAGCTGTTGATATATTTTAGATATGAGGCCTTTGTCTGTTGTATGGTTAGTGAAGATCTTCTCCCATTCTGTAGGCTTCGTAATTAATTTACTAGCTATGTCCTTTGCCATACAGAGAAGCTCTGCAGTTTAATGCAGTCCCACTTATCCAGCTTTTCTATGATTT
The DNA here is from genome assembly GCF_031878675.1 of Megascapheus bottae. Taxonomy (NCBI): domain Eukaryota; kingdom Metazoa; phylum Chordata; class Mammalia; order Rodentia; family Geomyidae; genus Megascapheus; species Megascapheus bottae. The sequence goes on along the minus strand of NC_143527.1, from coordinate 16,016,801 downwards.
GTTGTGATTCTTGGTCCTTATTAAGAAAGTTTCAACCCGTGCTAAGGAGGCCTAGTGTATCTCCTATTCCTTCTTGTAAAGTTTTCAGTGTGTTGGCTTTTACTTCAAGGTCTTTCATCCATTTGGAGTTAATTCTAGTGCAGGGTGACAAAGAAGGATCCAACTTTAGTTTTCTGCAGGTGCTTAACTGGCTCTGCCAGCACCATTTGTTGAAGAGGCTGTCTTTCTTCCATTCTATTTTTTGGCTCCCTTATCAAAAATTAGATGGCCATAGGTCTGTGCTTTAATATCTGGCTCCTCGAAACTGAAGTTTCTATGACTGTTATCTGATCCTAGGTAGATTTTTACTCTCCTCCTCTTCCCCTCTACCACCTCTTCTTCCTCTTTCTCCTTCTTCTCCTTCTCTTCCTTCTTCTCCTCTTCCTCCTCTTCTCTCCCTCCCTTTACCACTTTACCACTTTACCACTTGACCCTAAATAGATCTTAACTTCAATATAAAAGAAATTTTAATAAGACATTGATTCTCTAGATCTACTGATTTCTTCACTATCTCTGGGATTCCATGGTAGTGAATATTTGTAATGGGAATTAATAAACATTATTAGATTTTTATATAGTAATTGAGAACTATTGCTTTAAATGTGAAGGAGAATGATAGGATAGGTATGGAAACAGCTTGTATGACAGAACAAAGTAAAGGAAGAGAGATTAGTTGGGAAATTCATACCCTGCTCAGAGCTGTTTGAATAGATTGTTAATCATCAGTATTAAAGGGAAGAGTAGTAGTAAATAATAATTTAAGAGCAAGATTGGTTCTTTGGCTTTGTTTTGTTTTGTTTGTTGATCCTGGGTCTTGAATTCTGGCATGGCTGTTAGTCTCTGAGCCTTTGTATTCAAGGCTAGTGCTTTACCACTAGAGCCACAGCTCCACTTCCGATGGTATTTTGTTGTTGTTGTTGTTTGTTTCACTTTGGTGATAATTTGGAGATAAGAGTCTCACTGATTTTTCTGCCCAGGCTGTATTTTTATCCCAATCCTCAGATCTCAGCATGCTGAGTAGCTAGGATTACAGGTGTGAGCCACTGGCTCCTGCCTCAAAGTAATTAAAAAAAAATAGTAACTAGCAGCAGTTGGTATGATGGAGGTTGAGAAGGATCTACATTTCCCATGTGACTTAAGAAGCAGACTCAGCTATCGTTTTGTACTAGATCATTTCCAAGGAACTAACACTTTATGATCAATTGTTTAATAAGTATGCTGACTTTGCATATATGCAATTTTCTTTTTCCTGCTCCATTTGCTAAATAAAATGGAAGTTACCCTCCAGGGACAAATGGAATGGCTTCTTTAGATCCTAAAGGACCATATGCTCAACTTAATAAAAAAAATAAGTATTTATTCCGTGTCTACTATGAACATGGCTAAAGATGTATTAAAGACTCTCTTGGATTGAGAAAAGATATGCCCTAATTATTTTTGATGAAAAATGAATAATTTGATTATGATAAAATGACAGTTAAGTAAGCGCATGAGGTTTTACTAAGATGGTAAATTATATATAACCAAACAAAATAAATGCACTAAAAGATACTCATTGGAACATCCCTTAGGTTTATAGCAGAAATATTTCTTGACCTTTATTCAATGACTGGACTATAGAAGAGGTCAAAGTTCACAAGGAGTCCGTAGAGGGAAAAAGTGGATCATAAAGAGAGCAGTTGAGTGCATCTTCTCAGTAAAATTCATGTAAACTTCCAAGTGTGTTTCTACATATTCACTTCAGCCCCCAGGTAAGGAAGGACATCTGTTAAAATTCTGTACTGGAAACAAAAGTAGCTACTTGATAACACAAATTCTGTCATTTAGCTTCAGATATATTCTTCCAATTAAGGGCTCGAATTGCTCATAATCTTGCATACATAGTATTTATAGGAGTGATAGTGTGCACAATGCACAGAGAAGAAAGAATGAGGATGAATATTTAGAGATTGGCTTATTTTTCTTAGACATGACATGAAATTAGTCCTTTAATTAATGTCAGATATACATAGGCATTTTTATGTAGGGAAAAAATGTGTGGGAGTCTCTTCCAGAATGTAATTGGGGAAAACCTCAGCTCGTATGCTTAGAGACTGGTTCTTTGAAAATGAGCCAAAGAGAATATGAAATTCTCTTTCTTCCTAAGTCACACAAGTTAGTAGATATGCTGGTGTGGATGGGAATGGAAAAGGGAGCACCGTGACCTAATTCTGGCACTGTCCTGTAAAGTAAGTCTGTCCTGTCTTATGCCGTGTCTGATTATACAGGTGTGTGAAAGTCTATGTGTGAATGCAGGAGTGTGCACATATGTACACATATGTGCTTTCAAGCATACACATATATACAGTCCTTCAAATTAAAAAAGACTTTGGATCTTATTCACCTCTCTCTTGGGAAATAGACTATTTGAGATGAATGATAAGGAGTCACAAAAAAGGACTGTAGGTGAGTTTTATAGGTAAGAAAATGCGGTGACTTACCAGAAAACAAAAATAAAAATCCAATATAATAGATTTGGAAGCTCTAGTGCGGTGGTGGCTCACATCTGTAGTCCTAGCTACTCAGGAGGCTGAGATCTGAGGATCAAGATTCAATGCCAGCCCAGGCACAAAAGGACCTGAGACTCTTATCTCTAATTAAACTCTAGAAAATAGGAAGTGGGGCTTGGCTCAAGGGTAGGGTGGTAGGCTGGAGCTGAAGTGCTCAGGGACAGCACCTAGGCCAAGTTCAACCCCCATGACCCCTGCCCAAAAAGTAGACTGGAGGCACACCATTATTCAATTATGAATTTGATTGGGTCAGCCACACTTAGCTGGGCAATGCTAAGTGAATTTTTTTTTCGGAAGAGTTTCTCCCTCCCCCCAAAAGGAACCAAATGTATAAAGGGATCCAAGATATTATGAGTTTTTGTATTTAGCATTTGAGCTGAGATTCTGAAACTGTGGACATTTGTTAAAGCAATTAGCATGATATCAAATGAAGTAGAGGGAAGCTTAAGGTTGTATTTATTTGTTTGCCAGCCCTGGAGCTTGAACTCAGGGTCTGAGCAATGTCCTTGAGTTTTCTCGAGGTTAGCACTCTACTACTTGATCCACAGCATCATGTCTGATTTTTTCTGTGTATGTGTGGTACTAAGGAATTGAACCCAGGGCTTTGGGCATGCTAGGCAGGCACTCTACTACTAGGCCATGCTCCTGGCCCCAAGCTTAAGTTTTAAGGAGAGGTGGATAATGAAAGTGGATAACATGGGTACATAGGAGGAGTAGCTTTTTCGATAACAAAGAGCAAGACTAAAAATCAACCCCTTACTTAATTTTTACTTTCCAGTTTCCTGCTTTGTACTTCATGCAGAATAGCTATGCTTGAATACCGAGAGATACTATATCTCTTTCTTTCTTTCTTTCTTTCTTTCTTTCTTTCTTTCTTTCTTTCTTTCTTTCTTTCTTTTGTTGTTGTTGTTGTTGTTGTTGTTGTTGTTGTTGTGGTTATTGTTTTTTTGGTTGATCATGGGGCTTGAACTCTGGGCCTGGATGCTGTCCCTAAGCTCTTCAGCTCAAGGCTAGTGCTCTACCACTTGAGCCACAGCACCACTTCCAGCTTTCTTGTGACTAACTGGAAAAAAGAGTCTCACAGACTTTCATGCCAGCCTAGTTTTGAACCTCCATCCTCAGATCTCAGTCTCCTGAGTAGCTAGGATTACAGCCACTGTCACCCAGCTACCATCATATCTTTTAAGCAGCTGTATGTCATGCTTTTCTAGTCTACAAACTAAATGCATCACTGTAAAGAGACACTGTATTTTTCTGGAGTTAGCACTTAGAACTTACTCACCAGGATACAATGTTAAAAATGTGGTATGTCTCTTATAATTTAATTCAAAATTAAAATTTAGTGTATTTAAAATTAAATTTAGTATATTTGATTTGCTACAAAGGAGCATTTATTTTCAGTCTAAAAGATTTATTAGGTCTCTTTCATCCATCCACACCTTCCTTCCTTCCTTCCTTCCTTCCTTCCTTCCTTCCTTCCTTCCTTCCTTCCTTCCTTCCTTCTTTCCTTTCTTCCTTCCTCTCTTCCTTCCCTCCCTCCCTCCCGTCCTTTGTGCTAGTTTTGGGGCTTGATTTAGGCCCTGGACATTGAAGGCTAGAGCTCTACCTATTGAATCACAGCACAACCTCTGGCATTTTCTGAGTGTTTTATTGGAGATATAAGAGTAGCATGGACTTTCCTACCTGTGCTGGCTTTAAAGCGTGATCCTCAGCTCTCAGCCTCCTGAGTAACTAGGATTACTTTTGTGAGTGCTTAGAATTTCTTATTAAAGAGATATACTATAAAAAAGTTCTTGACTTTTTTATCTGAAAATATTATTATTTCATTGCAGTTTTTAGGGATAGTTTTGCTGTATATGAGATTTGTGAGTGAATTCTTTTTTCCTTTTTGCACCTAGTCATCCCATTTCTTTTTGCCTTCATTGCTTCAAAGAGAAATTATTTGTTAATGTTAACAGAGAGAACTTTTCCTATAAGGAATTGTTATCTCTTGTTGCTTTCAATTTTTCTCTTCTGACACTTTAATTATAATAGTTCACAGCAGATGTGTGAATATTGCTTACTTGAAGTTTGTTGAGCTCTTAGAACTCTAGATTAAAGTAAACTTGGCAAGTCTTTAAAGTGTTAAATATTTAGTTATTTATTTTAATTTTTTTCTGTACTTCTTTCTCTCTAGCATCTACGTCTTTTTCTTCTAGTGCTTATATGGTGGTACACAAAGATCAAGTCCACATTTTCTGACTCTACTTGTTTCTCTTATTTTTTAGTCCTCAGTTCTTTCTGATTGTCCCATCATTTTCAACATCCTAGAGTATAAATTTGTTTATAATGTTATCTAGCTAAATTCTCACACCATTTTATATTTACACTACTAGGGTTTGAACTCTGGGCGATGTGTTTACTCAACAGGTACCCTACTTCTTAAAGCTATGCCTCCTCCTCTTATCTTGATTTTTGCATGGTCTGCTTGAACTGTGATCCTTCTATCTATGCTTCCTATTATAGCTGTGCTAGTGGTCAGGTGCTTCCATACCCAGGTTTTACTGGTTGAAGTTGTGTATCACCCACCTTTGTCCAGGCTGGCCTTGAACAATGGTACCCTTGAACTCTGCTTCCAGAATTGCTAGGATTACAGACATGAGCCAGCACCTGGCTCTAATACCATTTTAACAATGATTATTTTTCTTAAGGGAAGTCTTTGAGGGTTTTGTTTTCTGACCTGTAATATCTCTCCTTACCTGTCTTTTCTCCTTATGCACTTTGGTAAGCGTGTATATAGTTTGTTATTTATATGAAATTATTATCTTTTTCATTGTTTATTTTCAGAATTGATTATTATTATTTGAAAGTGAATCTTTTTTTTCATCTTTAATTTTTTTTATTGTAATTAGTAAAAGCGTTACATGATATTTGCCAGATAGAAGGTGCATTAATTCACATACATTGATACCCTTTCACATGTCTTGGTACCCATTTCCCTCCCCCCCACACCCCACACCCGTCTTAGTTTTTCCCCATTCCCTATCAAATTTCAAATATCCAAATACAAATAAATTCAATATATCAGATAACAAAGTGAGATACTATACCAATATGAGATAACCAAGGGACAGCAAAGGAGATGAGAGACAACATAGTACATTAAGGACAACAATCATTCATTATATGGCTTTTGTTTCAATATCCTGGAGGTCCTTTCAATTTGCTTCACATTATATGGCCTTATGTATCAAGATTTTGCTCTATTGCAGATCTCTGCTAGTAGAGCCCAAGGTTTCTACTGATTATGATGAATGAGGGAAACCATTGAGCCTAAGTTCCTTTGAGTCTGGCTTACTTCACTTAATATGATTTTTTCTAAGTCTTTCCATTTCCTAACAAATGGGGCGATGTCATTCTTTCTGACAGCAGCATAGAATTCCATTGTGTACAAATACCACAACTTGTTGATCCACTCATCAACTGAGGGACATCTAGGTTGGTTCCATATCTTTGCTATGGTGAATAGTGCTGCAATGAACATTGTTGTGCTAGTGGGTTTAGTATGTCCTTGTTTCTGGATGGTTGGGTAAATGCCAAGTAGTGGAATTGCTGGGTCATAGGGGAGTTCTATGTTTAGCCTTGAAAGTGAATCTTAAGGCTTGGCATTGTCCACCCCTTCTCCACATCAAGCTGTATAGGAAGCCCCAATTTAGGGACACCTGGCACACAGAAAAGTTCTAGGCAGAAGGCAAGTCAAGCCAAATATGGAAAATGGTTCAAAGCTGGAATGGGAATTTGAGAGTCAAGTCCACAAAATGGGCCAGATGGAGTGTAGATGTGAAAGTTGAGCTCACAACCTATTCTTTTTTTTTTTTTTTTTTTCCAGTCCAGGGCTTGAGCTCAGGGCCTGAGCACTGTCCTTGGACTTTCTCAAGGCTAGAGCTCTACCGCTTGAGCCTCAGCACCATTTCTGGCTTTTATCTACGTATGTGGTACCGAGGAATCGAACCCGGGTCTTCATGCATGCTAGGCAAGCACTTTAACCACTAGGCCAAACTCCCGGCCTCACAACCTATTCTTGAAAAGGCTATTTCAAACCATTGCCTAACAAACATATCATGAAAATGGAGGTAGCCAGTCAACTCAGCTCAGAGACAGAGAGAGAGAGAGAGAGAGAGAGAGAGAGAGAGAGAGAGAGAGAGAGAGAGAGAGAGAGAGAGAGAGAGAGAGAGAGAGAGACTATGAGCAAAATCCCTACTAACCACTAACCTTGTAAATGCCTGTCCTCAACCTGTACAATCCTGGCAGGCAGCAGGGCAGACAGGACCCAGCCCTCTGCTCCTTTCCTTAGCTTCCCACCATTTTCTTTCATAATAATCATTTGTTTCTCCTATTCTCCTGTCTTGATAAGAACTTTTACCAATACGCAGCTCCAAATACATTGCATGATCAAGTGTTTAGAAAGAAATAGCTCTTCATACCTGCTGTTTTGATAGACTTATGTCCTGTTCCTCGATTAGAGTCTCTGAACCATTGTTAGCGATGCGGAAGTCTGACTCTACCTCATGGAGGCCATAGAGGGAGGGTGCTGGATGTGGGCAGTAGCTCCTAGACAATTTGGTTTGCCTTTCCTGTTGAAGCTTCTCCCTCTGGAAAGAGCGGGATGAGAGAAATCTGAGCCTCGCCATTCTTTTCTTTTGGAACCTGTTGTAAATCTTCTTCTACATGCTGGACTGAAGAAAGACATCCTTACTCCTCAGCAATATTTGCCAGGCCCTTAATATCTGAAGCATGGGAATAGTCAAGGGCAGGATGAGGCATACAGTGGCTTACATTTCCAAGGGGGATATGGTATCTCTTGATAAAGACCTGAAGAAATTGGAAGGGATTTGTAGCCTTAATTTCTTGTTCAGAGCTTTCAGGGGGTGTGGTGGGGTGGTGGAGTGAGGGGATACCTCTATCATTTTGCTATCAAAGGGGAGAGAGAGTAGATATGTGGCACAAGTACCACAAGACATCTATCATTACTGAGTCCTGAACTTAGGGCCTAGGCACTTCCCCTGAGCTTTTGTGCTCGAGGCTAACTCTCTATCATTTGAGCCGGGGCTTCACTTCTGACTTTTATTTTATATTATTTGGTAATTAGTTGGAGATACAAACCTCAAAAACTTTCTTTCATGGATTGGCTTCAAAGTGCGAACCTCAGATCTCAGCCTCCTAAGTAGCTAGGATACAGAGCCACCAGCTCCAAGCTGCTATATTTCTTAACTCCCCTTAATTGACAATACAATTGCCATTGAATTGGACTAGACATAATAATTTTTAAAAATACTTGTCACAAATGATGGCTGTTTCAAAAGAGAGTGGGACCAGAGGTCTTCCCATCATCATTCTAGAAATAGGCATTCAGATTGCACAGCTTTAACTTGTCAGACATTTTATCCTGATTTCTATGAGTTTTATTATAGTTTTACATTACTTGCAATAGCAATTGCAAAAAAAAAGAAATAGATCACAATTATACAATAGCAAGTTATTCAACATCAGGAGAAAGTGGTATTTTGTAGATCTGATTAGAAAATTGCAGATTTTCTGATTTAATGATTAGAAAGGAAATCATTTATAATTGAAATTCCAATTATTTGCATATAAACGGATGCTTTCAACCAGCTTGAAGGCAATTGGAAAACGTCTGTTCCCTTAAATAGTCTAACTCTATCTGTGCAATTAAGTCTCACACCCACATTTGGAGCTTTCAGTTATCCTCAGTAGAATGCCGATGGTTTACTCCATACTCTCTAGTCTGTGTGTTCTTGTGTTGTCTGAGCTGCATTCCAGCTCATCTTTGGTCTCCACAGTATTCATCATTGGTGATTACATGAAATAAAATTAATGCAAACCTGTTTGTTTATCAAAAAGAGTCTGAGATGCACTGAACTAGCAAGGGAACAAATTGTTGTGCCATCACTTCCTAGACACTGGAAAAGGACGCTGGAGTCTTAAATGAACAATAAAGGGACAATGTATCATTTAAGTCAATTGGAGGGGGAAGGCTGCCATCATTTTTGTTGGCTGAGTTCCAGTTCCCTTGGGGCAGCACTGTGAAAGACAGATTACAGTGTAAGAAAGAAATCCAAAATTTCTGAAGCCCCAGAACTTTGTAATTGATGGTAAACTTCAGTAGAACCTGAGAGGCATTGTTTTTATTATACTGGATAGAAAAAAAAAATCCTGCCACTTGCTACAGAGGGAAGGTCCACGCTCATCTCAAAGTTATTTTCTTATATATTGTTTGAAAGGCTCCAGAACAAATCTAATTAGTGATGTTTGTGTATAGAGACAAAAGACCAATGGAAAACTGTATACTAAAGGTATGAGTCACACTGTTTCAAAAAGGCTCACACTAGTTAAAATGCAGCACCCAGAAATGGAAAGCTCATTGGAAATGCACTGTGGAAAAAATGTCGTAGAACTGAAGCTTATATGTAAACAGCACGATTCTTTCTTTTTTAAAAATTTTTTTTTATTCCCAGGATAATATATAGAGAGGTTACAATTGTATTCGTCAGGTAGTAGGTGCATTACTTCTCTCACATTGATACTCATTCTCATGTTTTTTGTTCTCATTTCCCTCTCCTCATCCCTCCCAATCATCTTGATTTTCCTCCTTCCTTTCTCTATTTCAAATAAATAAGCATATCTACAATATACCAGGTAACAAAGTCAGATACAGTAACAATATGAGATTAACCAAAGGGCAACAAAAGAGAGAGAAGTAACATAGTACATTAATAACAATAATCACACAAGATAAAGCTCCTGTTTCCATATTCTATAGATTCTTTCATTTAGTCTCATCCTGTATGACCTTATATACCTAGGTATGAGCTATTGTAATTCTCTGCCAGGAGAGTCCTGGATATATACTAATTATTACAAATGAGGGAAACCATTGAATCTATGTTCCTTTGGGTCTGGCTTACTTTACTTAAGATGATTTTTTCCAAGTCTTTCCATTTTCTTACGAATGGGGAGATGTCATTCTTTCTGATAGCAAAATAGAATTCCATTGTGTATAAATACCACATCTTGTTGATCCAGTCATTCACTGAGGGGCATCTGGGTTGGTTCTATATCTTTGCTATGGTAAATAATTCTGCAATAAACATTATTGTGCTAGTGGCTTTAGTATGTCCTTGTTTCTGAACATTTGGGTAAATGCCAAGGAATGGAATTGCTGGGTCATAAGGAACTCTATGTTTAATCTTTTGAGGAACCATAGTGGTTGAATGAGTTTGCACTCCCTCCAACAGTGTAGTAGTGATCCCTCCTGGCCACATCTCTGCCATCATCTGTTGTTATTAGATTTCTTGATAATGGCCATTCTAACATGCTATTATGTGCTAACAAATTCTTACATCATCTCAAGTACATGATCACAGCACTGTGAACTCATGTAAGTGTCCAGGTGCAATACTATCACCATAGTTTGCTTTAGGGAATCTGATTGTCACTTGCATAAAAGGCTCCCCAGCATACAAATAATGAAGTCAAGCTGGCTAATCATCCTTAGATGCAGAGACTAAGTCTCCAGAGTCAGTAGTTGTATAAACAATAACTTATAGCTGAGGACACAATATTATCTTTGGAAGTCAAAGCATTCTAAGACCTTAGACCATGCCTATGACTTAGTGTGAATTTTCCCAACAATACAAGAGCTAATCTACATCTTAGATATCATTCATGTCAACCAACGAATACTCAGCATGATTCAAATTCTTTAAAACCCACTGATTTTTACCAATAAAAAGCCATTTTAAGCACTAACAATACTAAGGAATTATCAATGTGGAGTAGAAGAGTTAAAAGATGTTTTTAGCCTAGATTCTTGAGTACATTTTGATAAAAAAAAAACAATTTTCAATTATTTTTTGTGATGAGAACTAAATTTTACAAACAGGCATAACAATAATGTCATTTGCAAATTCATTCTAATTTGGTAAAAATGGAAAAAACAAAACAAAACCCACAGCATTTATATTGTGAGTGGCCAAGAAAGAAAGAGAAGGGTTTCTAATATTCTAAAAATGAAGAACCTTATAGAATGAGTATCATATTGTATAATTCAATGCAAGTGATAGGAGTAGGTTTACTAAGGCTAGGAACATTGATTCTTGATGAAAGCAGAAACCTGCCGGAAGGGGTCCAAGTAAAACTAAAGAAAGTATCCGAAGTAGAGATGCCCTGGGCATGCAGTGGCATACAGCAGGAGCTGGAAACCTCGAAGTTCCTCAATTCCATCTGCAGCTGGGGCAGGGGAGGCCCACAGAGGACAACGCCTTTGTTCTGGGTCGCAGGGGTAGGAAACACCAGACCTAGTTCAGAGTCAGCATCCCTTTTTATTTTGTGCTGTAATTCACTGCTGAGATCAGCCGCATCTTTAATCTTTTCTCCCTTCTGTTTGGATCAGGTCGTCACTTTTCCTTATTGCCTCCTTTTATGCGTTTCCTTTTCCCTTTCCCTGTTTCTAACTAGTTAGCAAATTCAAACTTGCTGGGAGCTGAAAAGCCGCACAGAAGAGTTCTTTGAACTCTCAGCTTTAAATGACTCTCAGTAGGATTCAGTGAATGGAAGAGCAGAGCCTGGGTTGGGTACTGGGCTGTTGTGGAAGCGGCTTCCAGGTTTCATTCCTAGGGGCTGTGGCAAGCTGTTCCATGCCCAAGTGGTTTGTGACTGTGTTTAATTTTAAGGTTAACAAAGGGAAGGATGGGAGCAGTTGAAGGCAGGGTCGCGCTTGATGACTCTGGCTGCATTCGGGAGCACGTTTCTGTGGTGACCGGCTGGTATTGTGTCAGGGTGATTATTAATTCCAACTATCAGCAGGGTCTGAGCCAGATTAATCTCCATATGGCAGAGACACAGGAGATCCAAGTGCAACCATCGATATACACAGGCCCCAACCTTATCTACGTGCTGGCATAGAGCGTGTCAGTTTCTAATTCTTCTTGGGGAATATATCATTTGATTCATGTGTGAAAGATCAGCAAGGGAGGAGCATAAATCCCACTTTTGTTCAGCCTTCTGGGCAGTTCAAGCCTGCTAATTTCTGCAATATGTATGATGTATAACAGAACAGCAACCTCTCAGATTTACAGTCTCTCCTTCCAGTCAAAATTAAGCAGGCAACCATTTATTAACATTTCAAAGATGGAGCACTATGTTCTGGCTAACACTACAAGTTTACAGAATTTTGGTGGGTGGAAAGCTTTCCTCAGGTTCTCGTACTATTCAGGGTATAGATGACCTTAAATAAGTATTAGAGAGTATATCCACGTGGCTTCATATCTCTGGTCACATGTTCCTAACTTTCATAGATTTTTCACTCAGCACATTATATATATATATATATATATATATACACACATATATATATATATATGCAAGGTTCTTTTCTATCCAGGCTACCTTCTTTCCCTTTCCTCCTGTTATTCTTATATACTGTCATAGAATTTCTGGGCACCTCATCTATGCTTATTAACTGTGTAAGTTCATGTTCTCACCTAGAATTAAATTTAATAAGAACAAGGACTTTGTATTGCTTGTGCCTACGTTGTAAGAGTCTCCAACAGTGCCTGGTACATGGTAGCAGTCTGATAAATATTTGATAAAGGAAAATGAAATGCTTGCAACATCACTATTTTTCTCTCCCCAGTAGCAATGGGGAAAATATACACAATATTGTTCAACATTCAAAGTAAAAAAAAAAAACCTCACTTTAATTTACACAGTACTATTGCCAGTGAATATTTCATTTAACTACCATTAGCCCTTGTCCTGGAATGACTCTGTGCTATTGAATTGCAAATATTTCTGCTTTTGCTTGGAGGAAGCAGAATTATATGGTAGCATCTAAATGTTTCCTGGTAGTTTTTTTAACATTCAATTTGCTATCTATAGAATAACTAGATTGTCCTTAATGGCAAGATACAAATAATAAGCATTTTGATCAAGATAAGTTGGAGGAAGGCCATAAGCTAATAAAAGTAAGAAAAAAATTTAATGTGGTCTTCTCAAATTAAGCAAGTAGACTACATAACGAGAAAAAAGTTTAAATTAGTTACCCAGTGTCACCCAATTGTAATGATTATTACTAGAAATATGTAGTACCTAAAATTCTATTTTTATCTTTTAAAATTGAATGAATATAGGCAATAGCCATATTATAACAAACCTTTCAGAGGAGGAGGTCATTATGAAATACACAGGTGAGATTTGTTCAATAACTCTAAGATTTCGCAATGTTACTAAATATACATATCCACAAAATAGCTTTCAGACAATCCATTAGCCTTTATGAAACAATTCTTTATATGTCTCAAAGAAAAGGCAAAGGCAAAATGTTTTACTTTGCCAGAATCTGTGGCTGAATTATAAAATCCAGAAGAACAAGGGTTCTCAGTATATTGTACAATTTGTTGTGTTTTTCATCGGTGGTCTGTTAGGACTTAAGGTAAATGCAATGTTCAGCAGCCAGTGCAGAGGGCACTTGATTGGACCACTCATGATTTAAGAGGCATTGTCAAATACTATTTCCTTGTAGGCACCCCAGCTTGTCATGCAAACTTAAATCCTTATGTTTCTGTTCTCAATAATAAAGCTCTTTTCTCAGCCCATTTGCCTCCAAATCTTTAACACATCTGATAATCTCTAACTTCTGGAAGCTTAAACTCTGCCCCTTTTGAGGAATCTTTTACTGGTTCTTCACACTCACTGGTCTCCTCATTCAACTGGCAAATAATTGTGGTGATGATGGTGATGATGATGATGATGATGATGAAGATGAAGATGATTTGGTTAAAAATGAACACTAAGTTCTTAAAAAGTGCTAAGAGTGTAATTGTATTATGTCACTTACTCTATCCTATTGAACATCCTGTCCAATAGACATGACTATTATCCATATTTTTACAAATAAATGTTTGTGAACTCATTTGAAGGATCTGTAAATACCTGGGACATTCCCTGGCTAGAGTTCAGACCTACAGCCAAACCCAGAAATTCTCACAATATGGAATTTAATTCCATGTTGTCTTATCACTTTATAACGCATTTACTTTGCCAAACCATAGTGTTTAAAGGTTTAAATATCTGAAGGTTTTGATGATGACCATGTGAGCTTTGAAAAATAGCTGATAACTGGCAATGGGATGCAAGCCTAGTTTCTTTCTCAGAGACCCAGAGCAGAGACAGCCAGCACTTCCTGTTTATCTTTTTCTCCTTGTCTTTGAGAGCCTCTTGAGGCAGTTTCTACCCTAACAATGAAGACTGCTTTCCTCATGTAAAACCAACGTAAGAGATTGCTTCCCCTCTGTGATTTAATGACTAGTCTAGGTTTTTGCCTGTTTTTCAAAGAATCTATAAGTCTGACATGTGACCATCTAGCATTGCTCTGAAGTCAACCAGAGAATATTCTACCTGGAAATGAATGAGAGGAAGTTTATACTCTCACCTTTTCCCTCCTATAGACAAACAAAATAGTTGGTCAAAATGTTGGTTCCATATTTTCCTAGTATTTGTTTGTAGTTGGTTGCTTTTTGTGAATCTTTATTGTGACACTTCAAAAGACCTTAGAGGGTTCATTAGAGGCTTATCCTCTAACTTACAGATGGAATGGAGGACTTTCTACCATAAATAGATACACAGGTAGATAGGTAGATAGATAAATCATGATAGGTAAGTAGATTGACAGATAAGGAGATAGACATTAGATAGATTAAATAGGTGATAGATAGATAGATAGATAGATGTTGGATATGATAGACTGCTGCCATAATTATATAGCTAGATGATAAATAACTAGATAGACAAATGGGTAGATAAGTAGGTAGATGCAAGATAGTCTGACAAAGATCAGTGGATAGATACTAGAGACACACATAGATACAAAGAAAGCTCAGCAGAAGAAATTGATGATAGGTAGCATTCTTTTAAAAGTTCACAATGATATCCCTAGATATTATGTTGAAAGTGAACTATATAACTTGGGGAGATGGACTTGGAGGAAAAAAAACTGAGAGGAATGGAGGGAAGAGGTGACACTGGTTTACATAACTCTAATCCTTCTTGCATCACCTTTACAATTAAAAAAAAAAAGAATCCACAGAAGGCAGAATGCACTCACTAAGATGTTCAGAAAAACATTTTCTCTGAGGAAAATGCCATTGAATTGAAAACTAAGGGTTGTGAAAGAGCTCACTAAGCAGGGAGATTGGTCCATCCTGGAGTACTGTAGAAGCAATAGGAGGCCAAAGGCCGTGCTTGGGGGCCCTGATAGCCTTTTGGCCAAAGGAGAAGTCCTCTTAGAATACTGAGGAAAAAAATGTTTCCTCTGCTACAGAGCAAGCCTAGGGAATTTGAGAAATGGAAATTGTAGAGGTTTTTGAGTATTAATGTAATGCAACAGAGGGAGAAGGAGAGAGAGAGAGAGAGAGAGAGAGAGAGAGAGAGAGAGAGAGAGAGAGAGAGAGAGAGAGAGAGAGAGAGAGAGAGAGAGAGAGAGAGGGGGGGGGGGGAGAGGGAGAGGGAGAGGGAGAGGGAGAGGGAGAGGGAGAGGGAGAGACAGATGGAGATAGAGAGATAGAGTCAGAGAGAGACAGAAAGAGGTGTTCAATGAAAATTGACCTCATGTGGTTTGCAAGTTTGGCTTAAGAGGAAGGAAATGGGAAGCAGGCCAAACAATTTAGAGGCTACTTGAGAGATGCTTTAGAGTCTGATTACCTCAGAGCTCCCACATGTAATAATGAAATCAGTTAGGATCTTATGACTCAGAGAGAAATAAGATTTAATTTTTGAACTGCACCTTTTTTTCTGGTAAGAAGGTTTGCAAGGGGGAAGGTGTGTTCTGCATCAATTCCCAGATTTCACTTCAGGGAAGACCTGGATGCTTCACCTAAGGATAAGGACAGTGCACACACCTCTGTGATGAGCTCAGTCAGGATCTGTATCAGAGGTCTTGGCTCTTTCACTATTTCACTATTCTGTCAGATGGAAGCGTTCTGTTTTGTGACTGCGGGGGGAGAGGTATAAAGTTTGTCCATTTCATTCTGAAGAATGAAGAACTCTGTTCCAGAGTTCCCAGGTAGGAAGTTTGAATGGTGTGGGTCTTGCGTTCAAATTCAGCTTTCCTCTCTTAGTTGCATTTCCACCACCTTTCTGTTTCTCCAAGTGTCACTCTCAGGCATGTCACTCACTATTAAACTTCGGAGAGCTCAGCTGACGCACAAGAGGAAGGCACGAGCAGAGAGCAGGGAAGGTGATCGGGAGTGGTGTGTTTGATGCTCCAGTGAGCACTGGTGATTTTCTAAACCTTTGTACTTGGCAGATGTTTAAGGTTAGAAATCTGTTTAGAAAAACGTAAATATAGAGGGAATGATTTGAATCTCCTCTTACCTCATCCTCATGCAGAAATAATAAAACCACAATTAGATACCTAAGTCGCGGTAGTGCATGATAAAGTCTGCTGAGGAACTTCAGCTAGCAGAGCACAGCTGACCCTCAAAGCCACCTATGGGTCATTGTCAACAACTACTTTGCAATTCCTTTAAATGCTGGCATTTGCTTACATTACTAAACCCTGTAGAATAAGAATGAACTAGAAAATTTATACTCCATCTCAATTGCCAAATCCCAGTGACTGAGAACCATGGAGATTTAGAATTTTTTTCATAAGACAGTCTTATAATGAGCATTCTGGAGGGTTATATTGTCCATATATTGAACTGAGATTTTTGTAAGGAAAATTCCTAGTACTTAGATTTCTTCAGTTCATCATTTCCTTCATTGTCCACCATGTTAGTAGTCCTGGCAGAGGGGAAAAGGAGCTCTGAAAGGCCTCACATTGAAATGAAATGCCTGAGCTCGGAAATACTGCACAGGCCAATCGGACTTGCCAGTCACAAAAGATCCAGGAAACTCACCCAACTGTTTCACCCTGTCATGATCTCAGAGGAGAATGGATCCAGAAATACTTGATGAACTGGACAAATGGCTAACACATTTTGATTTTATCTTCTTACTTCTTGACTGCCAGAACTTAAGGGCTCCTACAACATTGCTGTGGGTCTGTTTGAATTTTCACAGATGAACTGTCATTGAGGCTTTCCTCCCTGCCTGTGCTTGGATGTGAGGATCTCTTTACAACATAAAATAAGTTAAATAAGACAATTTTCTAAGGGAAAGAAGCATTTGCTTAGCAACAGAATGTGACAGGGAGGGAAAGGGTTGAGAGAAGAGAAAGGTAAAATGGAAATCCCATTTTGGTATCATTATAATGTCACTTTTACAGCAAAAATTATCTTATATCTCTGGCAGAGATTAAAGGTTTTATTGCTCTTGGTTATCAGGACTAACTCCTCTTGTTAACTGTTCATTTCACCAACTACATCTGCATGTATCCAAATGTACATGAAAAATTAAAAATAAATAAAAGGGCAAACTAGCTTAGGAAGGAAAGGGTAGGGGATGGACAAAATGAAATAGAAAGATGAAAAATATTATTAAACCAATATTTCACAAGGAACAGCAAAGAGATTTCTCATTAGTACATCTGTCTCCTTACTTTCTCAGAAGACATGTCAATATTCACTTTTAAAAGATAGGACTAAGGGCCAGGAGTTTGGCCTAGTGGTTAAAGTGCTTGCCTAGCATGCATGAAGACCTGGGTTCGATTCCTCAGTACCACATACATAGAAAAAAGCCAGAAGTGGTGCTGAGGCTCAAGTGGTAGAGCTCTAGCCTTGAGAAAAATTCCAAGGACAGTGCTCAGGCCCTGAGCTCAAGCCCAGTACTGGCAAAAAAAAAAAAAAAAAAAAGATAGCACTAAAAGGCTAATTTTTGTCTTGCTTAAACATAGGTTCAAATGAGGAAAGGGTATGTTTGGGACTAGTGTTCACCTTTACTGATGATATTGATTTATACATATAGAAATAAATTTTATTTTATTAATTTTATTTTTCAAATACTAGCAATCTGACCTCTTTTGATATTGCTAAAGGTAGATCATAGAGAGAATGCCTGGATTACAAATGGAAAGATTCAAGTTAGAAAAATAAAGGCATTTCATGACTAGAAAGATTATTATTTACTGAAGTAGTTTATTATATATCATGAGCTTTTGCTTACTTTAAACTTAATAGCAGATTAAAAATTTGATATCTACATGTTGAGTGAGACAAGTCAAGACCAAAGGAGCAAAAGGTGCATGGTATCCTTAATATGTGGCTATTAGATCCAAACAGTACAAGAGAGAGGACTCAATATTTGCATACCCAATGCAATGGAAATGGTACTGGAAATATAAACATAACTACATTGACATAAAAACCTATGACTCTATAAACATTAATTTATTTCATAAATTAATATGTATCTATGATATACAAACCCCTAGCCTAATTTTGATTATGTTCTAAAAGCTAAGTGCCAGTGATCATATATAGAGATTCCCTTCTTGAACACTTGTTTGTTAAACATGTCATTTGAAATATGATGTAAAAATCAATGTTAATAAATTCTTTAGTAAAAAAATTTGATATCTAATTTTTATAGGTAATTTAGTTGATGCTATATGATCCATGTTATCTGTGTATATATATATATATATATTTAATTTCTAACAATACTATACATACAAACTTGAGAGTCATATGACTTCATGACATGGGTATACATTAATATCTCAATGTTTAATAAAAATTTCAAAAATTTGAGAAACTTGCCCAAACAAGTTGTATTCTTTTTTTTTTTTTTTTTGCTAGTCCTGGGGATTGAACTAAGGGCCTGAACACTGTCCTTGGGCTTTCCTCAAGGCTAGAGCTCTACCACTTGAGCCACACCATTACTTCTGGCTCTTTCTATGTATGTGGTACCAAGGATCAAACCTGGGTCTTGATGCATGCTAGGAAAGCACTCTACCTAGTGGTGCTTGGCACCATTAGGCCAAATTCCTAGTCTGAAAATGTATTTATTTGTTTGTTTGTTTATATTCCTATTTATTTTGCTAGTCCTGAAGCTTGAACTTAGGGTCTGGGCAACTGTCCTTGAGCTTTCTCAAGGCTAGAGCTTTATGACTTGAGCCACAGCACCACTCCTGGCTTTTTCTCCCTATGTGTTATGAAGGAATCAAACCCATGGCTTTGTGAATGCCAGGCAAGCACTCTAACAGTAGGCCACATTCCTGACCCCAAGCTACATGCTTGGGTGAGAAAGCAACCTCGTCTATAATTTTGAAACAAAATAACTCTTTTCTTAAAAGTGATGATGGTGGGTGTGGTGGCTCACACTTGTCATCCTAGCTACTCAGGAGGCTGGGGTCTGAGGATCAAGTTTCAAAGCCAGCCTGGGCACAAAAGGACCTGAGACACTTATCTCCAATTAACCTCTAAAAAACCGGAAGTGGTGCTGTGGCTCAAGGGGTAGGGTGGTAGCATGGACAATGCTCAGGCCCAGGCTCAGGGCAGTAGCTTTGAGCTGAAGAGTTCAGAGGTAGTGCCCAGACCCAGAGTACAAGCCCCATGACTGACAAAAAAGAAAAAATTGATGATGATGGCTATTTGTACGCCAGTACTGGGGCCTTAACTCAGGGCCTTGTGGCTCTTCATTCAAGAATTGTGCTCTACCACTTTTGCCTTTTTGCTGGTTGACTGGAAATAAGAGTCTCAGAGATTTTTCTGTCAGAGCTGGCTCCAAACCCGGACACTGATATCTCAGTCTCCTGAGTAGCTGTTGTTGAGGCTCCATGCGTATTATTGACACATTAACTAAAAAAAAAAAAAAGAAAAAAGAAAACAGTCATTGAAAAAAATTGAGTACAATGTATACTAAAACATGGTTTCAAAGATGTAAGAACTGAGGCAAAATTGAGGTGTTAAGGTAGTAGTGGTGGTTGTTAGAGAGATCAGTGGGTTCACTTCAGTTAATCTTACCTGCCTATGCAGACATAGCATGGGGCCAATTTATTGAATTGAATTGCAGCTCTCTCTACACATTTTTCCTCATTTCCAGTGCCCACTCACTACCAGTACTCTGACTTACAAACTTACCGTAAAGGGATGTGGAGTTTGCGAACTCTGGAGTTGACTTTTTGAATTCTAAGTATAGTCCAATCATTATTCATTTCCTATGTCTATCATAACAAATGGCCACAGCATAGGTAGCTTAGAACAATAGAAAATTATTCCCTTATAGTCTATAAGCCGTAAGTCTGAAATGAAGATGTCAAAACCCATGTTCCCCTGGAAGGTGCTAGAGAAAAGACATGCTTCAGGCCGTTTGAGTAGACTGTGTATGACACAGCAATTTCTGGAAATCCTTGATTTGTAGATGTGTCTTCCTAACCTTTGCCTCTTTTCTTATACAGATATTCTCTATATAAATCCATTTCCAAGTTTCTTCATATTGTGAAGTTCCCAGTGATACTAGATTTTTGTAATCTATACTAAATTATGACTCATATTCACTCAATAACACTAGTAATGGTGCTATTTCTATATTCACATTCTTGATGGGTTAGAATTTTGGAGGAATGGAACCTAATTTAGGAGAGTCACTAAAACTCCATGCCATATTGTTTTTTTTAAGTGTGTAAAATAGTATAAAATTTATGTCAGTATTGTATATTTGATGTGGGACTTAATACATATAAAGCTCTCAGAAGAGGATCTACACAGAGCAAAAATCATTCAGGTGTGAAATGTTTTGATTCTGTGGTTAATATTGACTGTATCAAAAGTTATGCTATGCCTCATCCTATTAAAAATAGGTATATGCCTTTCCCTAGACTTTGTGTTTTCCTGTAAATTAATATAGCTGATAACTAAAACGGGGGCTTACAGCTCTGCATCTCATTGCAGCAAGGCAGGCTTTGATTCTAATCAGCACAACAGCAAAGTCAGAATTATACACAAGTGATTATTTATATCATGACATAAAAATGCTGGATTGCATCCTATGTCTTTTTTGGAGGGAGAATGCTCTCTTTTCTCTTTCTTTAGTTTATTACCTTCCCTTTTACACTACAAAGATTTTGCAGCTAGTAAGGTGTTTGCAACACATCAAAGGAAACTTTCCTTGTAGCCCAAACATAAAAAGTTTTCAGTTCTGAAAACAAATAAGTGAATTCAGACTACAATTGCATCTGCTTCTATGTATTAAATTACATTTCATTTGGGAGCTTGGTAGCATTCTTGAAACAAATTAAGATTATCTGGCACTGTAGGGACATAGAAATTTCTATTTTAAAAATAAATCTTGTAATAAGATGTTGATTCTGCTTAGTGCTTATTACTAAGCCCAACAAATGATGTCAATTGATTGCACCAGAGTTTATTTTTAATTGTACATTTTTTAAACTTGACAACAGAAGAGTGCCTCGGAGCATGAAGGGTTATCCTTGTATTTTACAGATAAGAGATTCACCAATCCATGTTGTTTGATAATATGCAAGGATATATGAAATAGTATGTTTTCTTCTCAGCCATTTTTCCTCCAACAATTTCATTTTATTCTCACAGCTTACCATTAGTGATTGTGCATGAACAAAGGTGGTTTTCAGAAAGTAAAAAGTTTCAACAACATAAAAAGAAAGAATTACAGAAAAATCAAAACAAGCAAAAGAGTTTCCTATTACTGGAAAGAGTTTAAGGAAGTTGAGCCCAGAGGGCAGGGCAGTTTTTGAGTGTGTATATGTAGATAAACCTTGCTGAAGTGCAGTTCTTTTAGTTTTACATCAATTAAAAATTTTTTAAAGTTTAGAAAAGTGATTTGCTAAGCTCTACCTTAAATTTTGATCAAAGATGATTTGATTTCTAATATTATTTTTGGCAGCAACGTCTACAAATATTTTTAAAGATTAATTTTGCTTTGCTATATTTACATTTTTTTATGAATTTGTATTTGGTTAGCATTCCTCTTAACCCTAGCCGTGCTTTGTGAAGGCTTTGTGTGCTCATGAATTTCTCACTAAGAAATTGAATGTATAATTTCCAGAGTAAGTGAATGAGGCATTCTATCTTCAGCCCTTTCTTGAAAGACATAACTCAATTATGGTGACTCAGGCTAATGGTTATAGGAAAAAAAAACAGAAGATATTCACATAGGAACTTAATGAAATGCTCTGTCTTGCCTTTCTTCTGAGATTATATGCTGGCTATTTGCCTTTATTCTTGAAGAATGCTCTGGGCTGTGGATGAACACAGGGTGATTGGCTGCCACTTTGGTTTGCCTCTGAAGTTAATGCTGACCTTACTCTCCTCTGCCAAGTGTTCCTTGCACTGCTGCTTCCTTTCTGTGAGATGTAAATTTTGGATCCAGAGAATTTTTTTTTTGTCTCTTCTTGCTCTGATGTTCACAGTCTTATTATTCTGTGATGTGGATATCCAGAGCACAAAAGAGCTTATAGCCCTTTGCAAGTTTGCTTCTTGACTGATTTCAGAACACTTCAAGCAAAACCAACAAAAGGAAAGGCAAACAAGCAAATCCACTCTGGTGGAAGCATTCCAAGGTAGTAAGTTAGCTATTCACTGTATCCCATTAGAGTTAATTATAAAAATGGATTCATACCATACATGGAACTAGGAACTCTAGATTCATCCTCATCTATCTTGGTTTCAGAATTCTTGACTGTAAAATGAGAACAACTGCATCTTTTCTTTCTGATCATTTATGGTTTCTATAATGGACTACTAAGGTTTTTGCCCCAAACTCATGTATGAGCTTGTAGTGCTTTAAGATGAACCTTCTGCTGGAGAAATGTCCAGATCATAAAAACTAACAAATAAAATCCTCAAATATCCTCTCAGGAAAGAACATTGCATTTTACTCCAGCCTCCCTCTCACATAAAGTCTATCAACTCTAGCAACATACGCTAACTACATTTTTACTCTACAAGATAGATCTTATGAAAGCATTGAAAGAACAGAGACATCATGTACCTCCATATCCCAAGTTCCCGTGGTATTTGGTCACCTTCACTGTGGTTGTTCCTAGCCAGCTTCAATGGCTAGAAAGAAGTGATGGATCTTTCTCAGATTTTTGGACAAATAGTCTTTACCCTTATCTCTGCAGATGGTTCTTGCTTTCAGATTTCATGTGCCTTTGAAATTTTCTCACAGTGATTCATCTTTTAATGGCATCTCAAGTTCTTCAACTTTGTACTTAATTCTTTTGTAAAATATTATTAAATATTACTGTGCATTTGACATGGCATCATTGGATCTTGACAAAGTCCTGGTTCCCATGGCTCTTAGGAAGGTGAAAAGGATATTACCAAAAGTGAAATATCTTCAGAATGTCCTTAAATGTTCTCCTTAAATTCTTCCTTCTGACAAAATAGGAAGAATCCTTTTAGCCTTTTTGAACTGAGAGCCTCATCATTGGTAGGTAGAGGCTCCATCACGTGGCTCTTACCTCAGTTCTTTTTACTTCATTATTTTTCCTGTAGTGTTCCATGCTTCTGTCCAGGTTGATCTTGAAAGGTTATTCTCCTGGCTTTCTTCTTGTCTGCTTCAATTTTCCTGATCTCTGTCTCTAGAAGAGCTAGGTTCACAGATATGAGTCACTGGTACTGGTCCCCTTCTTGTCTTTCTTTTATTCTCTGTCAGAACTCCTTTTATTTTCATAGAAACTCACAAAGTAGCTATTTTTCAGTTTGTGCAGTTGGCATAGTGTATAGACCTGATTTACTCCTGTTCTCTTTGGAAATGATAAACTCAGAAAGCCCTAGAGGGACTTGTTTTTAAAATCATAGTGGAAAAGCTGAGAAACAGAATTTTCTACATTTCAATTTATGAGCATGCTTTCTGTTTCTGTAGAATAACTTTGCTCAGAACTTTTTCTGGTGACCTTCTTGCATCCTTGATGTTGAGATTCCACTGTCAAATCTTCTCTAATAGGAATGTCAAATCTGTGGTAAATTCTGGTCTCATAGCTACAAATGTGATTAGAGCTACTGCAGCTTTGAAGAACAAAGTTGGAAGCCTAATGGAGTATAATTGCTAATCATCAATGCTGATTAGTCCATTGAAGGAGAGAGAATGAGTAAGCATCTATCATCCATTGCATCCAACAGGTGAGAAGATAGTGCCTTTGAGTGGGAACGCTATGAATCTTGTATGTCTGGGTGGAATGGAAGTGACTCAGAACCCTAATTAAGAAAGTATAGCAGCCCAACACAGCTGCATTGCCTGTTAGCTGGATTTTTGGGCCAAATCCAGGATATTCAATATCAATTGACATTAGGATAAATTTACTTGTTTGAATCAGTCTTTCTCTTTCTCTTCATGATATAAAATGTAGCTATTTTTCCTGTCCTATTCAATGATTCTTAGAAAGCTACAGACTGGTGCAGTCAACTAGAACCATCTTTATTCTGTTTTTATTGTCCCTTGCAAAGATATCTCACATTTGTTTGAAATCCATGTATATTTCTGTAACTGTTTGATGAGTCCAAGTCAGAAATTGACATAGTTAATCTCTGACTTCCCAGCTAATACACCAAACATGTTACCAGACACTTTGAGGTAGTTAAACAGCCTTGGGCCTTGCATCTGCCAAGAAAAAAATTCATGAAAGATACACAGATAAATAAAGATGGTAGATAAGAAATATGGCAGAGAAGAGAGGTATATGGCAGTGCCATCTTAGTTGTAGTCCTTCTTACAGAGCTGGTGCTAAACAGAGAGAAATGGAAAGATTTCTGATTGGTGGATCTCTTTTCTATTTCCTGTGAGGTTGTGATGTCAAAGACTTACTGTCCCATTCGTATTTCCTCATTATTTTGTCCTTACCTCCTCATTTTTTTGCAGTTCCCTACTCCCAACTGTAAACCTTCTTGGTATAGAAAATCTGAAGCTCCCTGTTAGCTGAGTCCATTGATATATGGCAATGATAGCAATATACAAGAAAGAGAGAATATACAAGAAAAAAATTCTATTGAGTTTTCAAGGAATTGAAACATATTTTCACTCAAATGTCTAATATTTCTGCTTTACAAGTAACTTTTAGTTCAAACTTATGAAGACACACTTCTTTCTAAGATAAAGTAGTAGAATTATTTGGGGTTTTGCGAAGTCTGAAACAAGAAACCACTGTATCTGAAAGAAATAGAAGAGTCAGTATGGAGTTTGGATGTGCCTCTTCACAACTGGACTGTGAATGGGTATTATTTCCTTAAAAGCGTTTGAAAATATGAAAGTCTAGGTCTAAATTCAAGGCTGAAGATGTTAGCAGCCCTAGTACTGAATACTGGGGAGGGAAGAAAGACTGGATAAGGGACTGACTGAGCAAACAATTCAATGCCTTGACAAGAGCCTCGTTTTTAGGAAATGGGGCTGTAGGCAAGAATGTAGAGACTGATGGTCAAGTCAGAAGACCAGTGGCTGGGGAAATAAGAACCAACATTAGAGTGACTGGCAATATGGACAGGAAATTGAATCAAGTTTTCTCATAAGACATCTTGCTGAAAAAAGGCTGACTTAGTACTCACCTGCTAAACTACCAGAAGGCTTTTTGTATTTCCTTTCTAGGGACAGAAAGGGGACTAAAGCTTGGATGAGGGCCAGGTTATGTGGGAAAAGATTAGGTGAAGCTTGTTTCTAAGTTTAGAGACAGTGGAAGTGCAGAAATCTAACTAAGCCTTTACAGAAAGTCATATGCTGGATGCTGTCCCTCCCAGAACTCTCCTGTGAAGCAATTCTGGGGGATGGACAGACCCAAGTCTCTGGAATGAGATTGTACCCTGACCTACATTTTCTCCTTTCTACCACTTTAACTTAAAGCATCACCTAGACAATGCCAAAAAACTATTAGGTCAAAAGCCAAAGAAGAAAGTCTGACACAAAAGAGGATAGTAAAAAACTAATACAACTAAGCCAGGTGCAGTGGCTCATGACTGTAATCCTGCTACTCAGGAGGCAGAGATCTGAGGATCAAAGTTCAAAGCCAGCTGGGGGAACAAAAGGACCTGAGACTTTTATCTCCAATTAACGTCTAGAAAATGGGAAGTGGGGCTTGGCTCAAGGGTAGAGTAGTAGCTTTGAGCTGAAAAGCTCAGGGACAATGCCCAGCCCCAGGGGTAGGGTGGTAGCCTTGAGCTGAAGAACTCTGGGACAGCACCCAGGCCCAGAGTTCAAGCCCCATGACCCACAAAAAACAAAACAAAACAAAGCAAAATATACAAAATACTATTACACCTAGATGAGACCTTAATACAAAAATCCAAAGTCTTAACATGTTCCAACTGAATTTTTTAAAAATATCATTGCTCAATCAGTAAAATCCAAATATATTTTAAGGCAACAAAAAAGAAAGAAACAAAATACCTTTCAAAATCGGAAACACTCCTGGTTTGAGGCATTTCAGATAAATGATATTCATCTAGGTACATTCATTTTGGATTTTCTCATAGAGATGTCAAAGTGTTATTCAACATATAGGTATTGAGCAACTTAAGAAAACAATGAGGTGCGTGTATTTCTGATGCAAATTTCCAATGTACAAGTTCTGGGCAAGATTTAGGTCAAGATTCAGTCTCACTGTTTCAGCTTTGCAATCTATAAAATGATTCTGATAATAGAACCTACTGCACATAATTTATGTGAGAATGGCATGAGCTCAGATTTACAAAAAAATTTACAATATTAGCATAATACCATTGTCATATGTACAATTTACCTATTACATATGAGGTGCAATGACATCTTTATTAACATAAACTACACTTCTGTTAATGAGGAATCTACTCATTAGGCAATTATATTTGGTGCTTATCTGAAATGACTTGATATGGTTGTTTTTGGTATAACTTTTCAGAATTTTCAAAATATGGGTAAAGTATTCATAGAAGACAAGAACCCAGGAAATATACTTAGAGTTAAAAAAAAGATAAGTTTCTAATGCAGTTAATGAATGAAGCTAAGCAAAACTCAAAGTTTGTTGTCTTTCTTGCTTCTATGGACAAAGTCGTCTAAATAATCACAATGTAAATTTGACAATGTTTAGAATTGAATGAAAGCGACTATATGAAATATCAAAGGACTTAATGAAGCTGCAGGAATGCTTGGAAGTAGATTATAGCCTTCCTTTTCCTGTTATTTGCAACAATGGTGACACTCCTGGGGATATTCTGCTAAGTGAAATAAGCCAAGCTTCAAGAGATAATTTGATCATGATATATTATATTCATAAGCTACTTTGTTAAAAAGCAATTTTTGTATAATTACTTCAATAATAAAAAATAAAAATTAAGCTTAGACAAACAGGGAATAGAAAGGTAATTACTAAGATCTAGTAAATGATAAGGGAGGGAGGGATAATAAAAGGAGATACATTATCCAAAGTCTCAGTTAAATGCAAGGATCTGTTCTAGTGACCTAGTGATCTTTTGCACAGTATGATCACTTAATCACAATATTGTATATTTCAAAGTTGTCCAAAAAGTACATTTTAAGTTTCTTACCCCAAAGGAATGCTAGATGATATGTGAAGACTGGTCTTATATAAGTATCATATAACTTATACAATGTATTATAATATACCATTAGATTCTGTAGATACATATATTTATTTTCATATAAAAATTGATATCCTATGAACTAATTTTCTGTTTGTTTATAATGTTATAATGCTTATCTTTAAAAAATGGTTTTGAGGATTGAACCCAGGGCTTTATTGTACTAAATATATTTGGCAAAACATACCTCAGTGCACAAAATTATTCTCCCTTTATATTTTCAGAATTTAACATTTAAACGAT
This sequence comes from Megascapheus bottae, assembly GCF_031878675.1. Classification (NCBI taxonomy): domain Eukaryota; kingdom Metazoa; phylum Chordata; class Mammalia; order Rodentia; family Geomyidae; genus Megascapheus; species Megascapheus bottae. The sequence goes on along the minus strand of NC_143527.1, from coordinate 15,989,422 downwards.
GCATTAATTTATTTAACAACCCCCCAAATAACTCACAAAAGAACATTTGAAACACTCAGACCAATGACCTAAGACAACTTTCATAAATGTCCATGGAATAATTTTAATATACTGGAATAATTTTGCAAGTTATGTTCTAGAAAGGTTAAAATGTTATTAAGCATTCTGGGCATGAAGATAATTGGAAAGTTTTTCTTAAAAAGACAATGGTATTTAAAACTTATTTTACCATTTAAAACTTAGTTTAATAAAGGCTTAAAACATTAAATCTTCAGGGTCTAGCAAAAGAGCATATAGCTTACTTGGTAAGGAGAGTAGCCATGCTTAGAAACTGTTGAGAGTAAGTGATAACTCACTGGATATGGTGCTTGAAAGGAGCTGAACAGATCGCAGACCATCCGCTATTATCAGTAACTAATAGAGGCCAAGCTATTCCTATCCTCGCATCATCAAATCTCTAGCAATGTATGTCCCACCATCCGTCACAGTCAGATGTAGACAAAGTAAGATGAGCATCATCCTTTCTCCCTGTCAAGTCCATCCATCACTGCCTTGGGGAATTTCCCAGAGCCAACGGAAGAGCTGAAAGTAGTGGAGAAAATGAACCCAGAAGCAGAACTTAGGAGATACGTGCACTTGTCCCCACTACATTATAAAAATAATACAATTTTACAATGTTTGTGTTAAAGGGAACTCATAGATCATTCTGCCCAGTGTCATCATTTTACAATGAGATTCAGAGTGAGGAAGTGACTGGCCAGTGCCATTTTCAAGCCATCATCAATTATTTATTGAGAAACAGATGGATTGAAGAGAGAGTTGTATTCGTGTACAAATCCTGGACTCAGAATCTTGGACACATCACATATCCATGTGTCTGGGCCACTTAGTAACTGTTGTCAGTGTTCTTAACGATCAAGACATTAAGTAAGTCTTTTAAGCCTGCCTGTGCCTGTCCTCTTGTTTCTGGTTTGGGAGGAACAAAATGGAGACATTTAACCACTTTATTTTGTTTTGGTGATAGCCCCTGTCACTCTGCTTTCCAACCTTCATTTTGATTAATTCTATCTCCATAAAGAATCCTTTTCATTTATTAATTCTTTATTGTAAAGAATGGTTGCTGTATCTATAGAAGGAAGCATTAAATGACAATGCTGATGTTACTCTTTCCTGCAAAATGTTGTACAAATACAAGGAGTCATTGTCGATTTATTTGTTCATCATTTGATAGACTTGCTCTTTCTACTCAGCCACTGTTGTGACACTGGATGCCTGTGTACATCATGAGGGTAGACACAATATAGGCAGATGATTAAGAGGAAGATACAGGAAGCACCCAGGTAGACATAACAGCAATTTGGGGAAAAAAAGGAAACAACAGAGAGAAAATGAGTTTATAGGACAGACTTCTCATTTCATAATCTGCACAGATTCTTACCAAATTTCTATGAACAATTAGAGAAATAAAAAGCCAAGATGTGAATATGCTAAGCAACAGTATTTTATCTATATGCAACTGAGTTCAACATCTCCATGGATGGCCCAGAGATGATTCACAAACATGTCTCTTGTGTTACAATAGAAACACAGCTGATGCAAACACTGTGGAATCTAAAAACCCATGAATTGAACTCTAGTCAGCTTTGTCAACCCCCCCCCAACCCCTGCTCCCGCCTCTAAGGCCTTATAGTTATATATTTGTCAATTTGGGAACACACATTTGGTGCCTGAATAAAGCTTTTTGTGTCTGTGTGTGCGCCAGTCCTGGGCTTGAACTCAGGGATTGAGCACTGTCCTTGGACTTTTTCAAGGCTGGAGCTCTGCCACTTGAGCCTCAGCACCACTTCTGGCTTTTTTTTCTATGTATATGGTACTGAGGAATCAAACTTGGGTCTTTGTGCATGTGAGGCAAGCACTCTACCACGAGGCCAATCTCCCAGCCTGAATAAAGCTTTAAGGCCACAATAGAATTTATGGATTTTTCAGTTTGTTTGAAAATTTAGAGAATATAAGCATTAAGTGAATGAATTGTTTAGTTTTTTACACATAAACTGGGCAATGTAACTCACATCCAGAATCTCAGCTACTTAGGTACCTTAGAGTTGAGGATTGTCATTTGAAGCAAGACTGGGCAAGAGAATTAGTAAGGCAATTTGCAATGAATTATCCTCCCACCCAACCCCCCCCCAAATAAGTGGGAAGTAGAGATTTGGTCAAGTGGTAGAGCATTAGCCTTGAATGAAAGAAGCTCAGGGACAGTGCCCGTGCACTGAGTCCCAGGACCAGCTGGCAAAATAAATACACAAATGAAAATATTTGTATATAAAGTAGACATATTCTGGGGTAAAATGTGGAAAATATTTTCTTTGAGGAAAACAACCAAGAGAATTAATCCACAGTGCCTGGGAATAGTTTTTACACATGCTGACCTCATGGATTTCATGGATGCTTTTCTGCCAAGATGGAGAAAAACTGTCCAGGGAAATCTCAGAATAGAATATGAGCTACGGCCAATTGTGCTGTTTTGTCCTTATGAACTGAGTTACCACCTAAATGCTTGTCGTAAGAAACAAATAGAGTGGAGGCTGAGCTCTTTTCCTGAAGATGCTACTACTCAAGAGCCATGCCTCTGTGTTGCATGGAGCTGGGCTTGCAGATCCCACCTCACATCTTCCTAAACCCTACAGTCTTCTCCACATCTTTGTTTACATTGCAATTTCAATTCACTTTTTTTTTTCTTGCCAGTCCTGGGCTTTGCTCAGGGCCTGAGCACTATCCTTGGACTTTCTCAAGGCTAGAGCTCTACCGCTTGAGCCTCAGCACCACTTCCAGCTTTCTTCTATGTATATGGTGCAGAGGAATTGAACCTGGGTCTTCGTGCATGCTAGGCAAGCACTCTACCATTAGACCAAACTCCCGGCCCCTCAATTCACTTTTTGAGATCTGACTTTTACTATGTTTGAATAGAGACATCCCACTTCCTTGGGAAAGAAGGGCAAATGTAATGGGCTAATAAACACATCTCTAAGTGAGCAGCAGGACTATCTTTACAAATAAGGTTCACTCACAGTTTGTTCCTTCTGATCATGGTTAGAACTTTCACACTCAGAGGATTATCACTATCCACATCATATTAGTTTAAGAATAGAAGCAAATGGAAAAATCTGCAGTTCAGATGCTGATAAATGTAACATCAATTGCTACAGAACATATGATTTGAACAGTATTGTGTGCAGAACGTGAATTTCCAGGTTCTACCCGTGCAGTTTTTCATCCTAAAGGATGGGAAAATGATGTCCACATACTCCGTAGCTTGACAAACAAAGGCAAATGAACACAACGTTCCTGTAAGAAGGGGCACAAAACATTGCCACAGATTAGTCCTCCAGGAAGAAGATCTCTGGGATGGAGATTTACATGTAAGCCATGGAAAGTTGAAAATTCTGCATAGGCAAAGCTCAGTCTTCATGTGATGCCTTTCCCCCATGGGAAACTCCTTCACAGTTGAGGCAAGGGAAATGGGCCTTCCTTCCCTCACTCCGCCATGGATCGAGCATGAGAGAACTGCCCTGTAGGGAACCTGTGACCTGGAGTTTGGACTGAAGACAACTGACTGGGTAGTGCCTAGCCACTGCCAGCTGTAGCAAAGATCTTTCAGTTGTGGTTACAGGATGTCTGTGCACTACACAACAGGATCTGCTACATAGAGTGTTGGCCTGCTGTTCTCCATACAGGCTTCCATCTTACACAAAGTAGTGGTGAGAATTACAGGCCCATTTGGGAAGTTTGCAGCCAGAGAGATGGCGCCTATTTCCTTAGGATCATCTGTGATCTTAGGAGCTGATGCAGGCATTAATTTCAGAAATAAGTAAACACATGAAAAGCACCAAATAAGCTTATTTTCCAAAATTACCATTTCCTTTGACTACCTTTCTATCCACCTACTAACAAAATTATTTCCTTTTCAGGGTACCATAAATTGGACTAAACAACTGAGATAGTTGGGTGAGAAAAGTTCTTTTCCTCTTATTACGCTTCTCTTGTTATGTATATATCTCCTGCCTAATGTAAAATTGATCTTGAGAGGATTCATAATATTACTTTTTCTTGAAGCTAAAAGTTTTCTGACCATTTTTATTTCCTGAACTTTTACAAAAAGTTCTTTCACTTGTTTCTTCTATGAAAAAGATCAGAAAATGGACTTGAAAATTCCTAAAAGTGAATCCTTAACGTAAAAGCTAAGTATTGCAAGAATATATATGTATTACATATAATACATATGTATATGCACATATATGCATATATATTATGTATTTCATATTATATGTTCACATATATTATGTATTATGTGTTTGTGTATATATGTAAAATTTAGTTTCATACAATATAATATTTTAAGTATTTTAAGTATATTACATATACTTAAAATTTAAGAAGGTTAGGTTTGTAGTCTGCTAGAATACAACAAACTTTGATACTAAGTTCTGGTATGAAATCTGTCTTCCTGTAAGTCTTTACTTTTGCCTAATTTCATCTCAACTCCAGTGTGAGCCCTTTTCCCTTTTCCTTTTACACTGGGGCATGAAAAGGGAGGATTAAGCCTAGGGAATATGCAACAAAGCAAATGTACATTACAAAATAATAAGATGATAAAAGAAGAAGATAAGAGAAGACAATAAAAGTGTAAGAACCTTGGCCATGATATGTGAACTAAGGGGTGAAGAAAATCATTTTATGCATACCAGGAATCTGTGAAGAGAAGGAAGCATCAGGAGGAAAAGAGAACTGGCCTTGCAATAAAAGCACAACAAAAAGATTTGTTGCATTTGAGGTTATTCACAACATCAAGCAGATAAACAACATAGTCATTTTTAGAAAAGTAACAGACAAAACTTTTTTTCTTTTTTTTGTTATAGAAAATGAATTGTATGGGCGTCTTGATTTTTTTTCTTAATTTTTTCTTCCTCTTGGAATTGTCTGATTTTTATTTGTAAATTTTTAAAAATTCTTTACGAACTGAAGGCTTTATTCCTAATTTCTAAAGAAATAATAAAACCCACCACTGGAAGCCCAAGCAGAGGCCAACCAAGTGATCGTTATCAGCAAATGCTATGGGGGGGGGGGGAAATGGCATTAACCCAAACCAAACCAAAACTAACCCAAACCAAAACAAAACAAAACAAAGCATAGAGTCCAAGATGGTGTTCCTAGTATATATATTTCGGGTTTTCCTTCCCTGTGCAGTTGTGAGTTTGTGCTGGCCAGTGGAGACATCTTGCTCAAGAGGAGGAAGCTGGAAGTGAAGTCTGGTACAAATCCATAGCAGTGACAGCACATGGTGCTGTGCCTGTCTCCTGTCTCAGCCTGTGACTGGGGTGGAAGCCTGTCTGCAGCTTCCTCAGCAACACAATCTCTTCCTCCACACTTCCTTATTCTTGGCCAGAAGAGTGTTCAGGACAGGCTTGTTAGTGAAGCTGCAGGCTTGGAGAAGTGGATGACTTCTGTGGGTTCCAGCTGCTGCTTCTCACCTCTCACCCTCACAGCTTCCCCTCTGTCTCTGTCTCCCACACTTGGTGTCTATCACTGCTTTCTCTTTCCTCGAGTCTGCGCTGTAAACCTTAAGCTTCTTCAGCATCAGATCCAGAAGCAAAAGACTCACACAGAGCCTGCACCTAACCTCCACATTCCTACTTGATAAACCTACAGAGTACAGGAACTTTGCTTCTCTCCTTTGGGCACAACATCTGGAAGATGTCCCCTGGCACTGGCAGCCTCCTGGGACTTCTGCCCTAAGGAACATTTCTCATCCTCTCACCCCTGGCTTACTTCGTGGTCCAGCTCCAATGGGGGAAATGGAAACCGCTTGACCCAAACCACTTGTTAGTGACTCTTTCTCCTGTGAAAATGTCAATGTCCACTGCTGCCACAGATTCATCTAACTCTTTACTGGAGTTGGAATGAAACTGGAATAATTGCGATCTGATACTTGTTACAGGTTAGATGAAAGTTTGTCTGCTGAGTAGTTCTCTGTGTTGATTAGGCATCTTACTAATGTTCACATTAATTTTGTGTTTGTGTGTATATGGGTAAGTGGGTGTGCATATACATCCTGGGGCTTGAACTCAGGGCCTAGGCACTGTCCCTCAGCATTTTTGCTCAAAGCTAGTGCTCTGCCACTGAACCACAGTTCCACTTTTTGATATTTAATTGGAGATAAGTGTCTCATGGATTTTCCTACCTGCTCTGACTTTTCAACTGCAATCCTCAGACTTCAGCATCCAGAGTAGCTAAGATTTAGGCATGTGCTACTGACATCTGGCAAAGTTTTAAAGGAATATTTATAGTTAAGATTTGTAAAGTAGACTAGATGAATAGGAATATACATATATATGTTTAGAGGTTAATCCCAGTAATGAGGTGGGAGGAATAGTAACGAAAACATTTTATTTTTCTTTTTTGCTCCCCCACCTTCATTACACTGTGCTTTGTAGTTAGCCAAGATTGGAGTGTGTTATACTTTTGTGCAAGCTTATAAACCAGTAGCACATATTCATAGTTCATCATTATAAAAATAAACACTCAAAATGTATGAAAGCTATAGAAGGACTCTAACGGTTCACCAAGTTGATGACCTACGTTAACTATAATCTCTTTTTGCTATCTTCTCCAAGGAGTGTAATTATTGATCTGATATTGATCTTTCCCAGGCTATTCTCACAATGTGAAGCTCCATTCTATTTGGGGCATGTCAAATAATTAGTAGTTTTCCTAATTCAGCCACAAACTGAAACTTTCATTCATTAATTGTATTTTTTTTCCTAAGCAAAGGCTATTCAGAAAAAAAAGTTCAATTTTGATTCCATTGCACAAATTTGGAGTCATGGCTTTGTGTAATCAATTGGTCAGTACAATATCATAATAGGTGCATCCATTGTTCCATATTTTTAAAATTAAAATATTGGAGATCAGTTATGTCAATAGATTATTTTATTCAAAAATGATCTAAGCCTCTTTCTACAACTAAATTATGAAACTGGATGTTTATCCAGATGTTGATCATTCATACTTTTGAAGTAATTGAGGAAGTCAACAACCATGATTTCTGACTTGAAAGTCACCAGATCCCACCTCCATTCAGGAGGAAGGGCTTGTGTGGGAGCATGATGTAAGAGCATAGATCACTGGGGCCAAGTGGGAATCCACCTGCTGTAGCCACCACACATAACATGCTCTTTTGTGACAACATGGCTCAGCTTTAACTAATGCTCTTCAAACGAAACCTTTTCACAGTGGTATAAAGCTTCTGAATGGAGAGCTCTTCCATAGCTTTCTACCTTCATCTCAGGTAGTAACTCTACACAGAGGGCTTTGTGTGAACAAATTGCAGAATCCCACAGCTTCAGTTTTCACACCTTTGTATCACCCGGGTCTGTTTATTCCTATGACTTTTCCATTAACTGGGGTTCTTTGAGGTCAAGGACTCTGATTTTCCTTCTGTGTATCCAGTGCTTCTCCAGCACAATGCCACTCAATAAATGTTGCTTTGAACATTAGTTCTTTTCACAACTGCATGCTTTTGTGCTTGTTGTAATTCAAATGTGATTGTTGAACAACATCATGTCTTTATAGTTGGCCATATAGAAGTTGACTTAATCTGTAATGTGTTAGTAATGGTTCTCTAATTTTATTGAACAAACAAATCCCCCAGGAATTCTGTTACAATGAAAATTCTTATTCTCTAGGACTCAGAAAGAGCTCAATATTCAGAATTTCTAATATGGTTAAGCTGATGGTCATGCTGTTTGTCCAAAGGCACTGAAAATTGTAAAGCAAAAGAGTGAAGGAAAAACAAATTTTAAGAAAATTATATGGAATGAGGATTTTCCCACAATATGATCTGTATAAAAATAGGTTGAGCATGTGAATTCATGAATTCATTATTCCAGAATTCAATTCGTTATGTGCTGGAAATCTAATTGTTGGGGACTGTGTCAGAGGGTCTAACATAACAAATGCAGTAAGATTTTACTCAATGTGATCTGTTGAGGTCTGTGGTTCTGTTGAGATTCTTAAGCCATCTAAGCAGTTACAAAAAAAAACCAAACTAGTCTTCAATTTTATAGATTTTTGTCTACTGAATGAAGTCTGTAAAAAGCTTTATTAAAACATGTTCCAGTTGCTCAGAACATATACCCACACATATAATACACACAAGAGTATATGCATTGTGCTGGAAGCATCCTCTAATCAAAAGAAACATGGTCAAGTTTTAATTAAAAATTTTCCCTAATATATGAGTCCTCTTTTGAGCATATTTTCCACCCTAAATAACCCCTTCATTATACTATAAGACTAATGCATGATCAACTAATACTGTCCAACTGCAAAATAGCTAAAAACTCTAAGTAACCAAACTGATTCAGCAAGTCCAAAAACCATATGACTCTACATCGCTACTCTCTGTTTATGGCAAAACCTTTTGGGTCTTCCTTCACTCCAAAAATCATCTGGTTTTTTTTTTTGGTGTGGGGGGGTTATAGGTCCTGGGGCTTGAACTCAGGGTCTAGGCAGTGTCCCTGAGCTTGTTTTTTCTCAAGGCTAGTACTCTACCACTTGAGCCAAAGCTCTACTTCTGCCTTTTTTTTTTTTGGTAGTTTGTTGGAAATAAGAGTCTCACAGACTTTACTGCCCAGGCTGGCTTTGAAACATGATGTCTCATTTTCTGAGTATCTAGGGGTCATAGCCATCAACACCCAGCTTCATCTGTTCTTACTTTGAAGACAACTCTGAGACATAACTTGATATAAAGATAGGAATGATAAAAGGGAATGATGGGACTGAGTATACATACAGACAGTGAGGGAATTTCAAATGGCAGAAGACAGGATAAGCTGATAAGTCAAAATTTTCCTGACAAAGAAATGAAGGCAGGAGAGTTACAAAAGAATCATGAAGTTTGTTGGGCAACAGTGGCTCACACCTGTACTCCTAGCTACTAAGGAGACTGAGATATGAGGATCCAAGTTCAAAGTGAGCCTGAGAATGAAAGACCATGAGACTCTTATCTCCAGTAAATTACAAAAAGAAAAAAAAGAAAGAAAAAGCTGGAAGTGGTGCTGTGGCTCAAGTGGTTGAATACTAGCCTTGCACTGAAGACCCAAGGACAGTGCCCATGTCCAGAGTTCAAGTTCCATGACTGACAAAAAAAAAAGAAAAGAAAAAAGAATTAGGAAGTAAGAAGGTCAAAACGCTTTATACAAAAGCCAAAGAAGACCCAAAAGCCATCTTCAAGCCATCTGTAATTGACTCTACTTTTTAACCCATGGCTAGTCTCTGTAATCTTGATACTGGCACTTCAAGGCTGAGATGGGCTGAATTCTGTCTTCCCATGCTATAGACTTCCCTATGCTCTCTTTCACTTCTGTATTTCATTTCAAACAAACCTCCCTATGACTCTAACCATATGTTCATGTCTTGTCTACATTCTTCTCTTGTCAGATGCTGAGACTGAAGTCAACTTAGCTGTCTTAAATTTAACCTGTTTGGTGCATTGGTATATCTTTTCCTGACTTTGATTCCTAAAGTGGCACAAATCCAGAGACAGGTGAGATTCACCTCTGCTGAGGTTTCTCTTAAGGTCATATCCATTTCCTTCATTGAAAATCTATTACTTGGTGGTTGATGCAATTCTAGCCCCTCAGGAGGCTGATCCTGGGGCGTCCTGGTTTGAAGTCAGTCTGGAGAAGAAAGTCCATGAGATGCTTGTCTCCAATAAATTACCAAAAAAAAAAAAAGAAAGAAAGAAAGAAAGAAAAGAAAAGAAAGAAAAAGCTGGTGCTGTGGCTCAAGTGGTTGAATACTAGCTTTGAGCAAAAGAAGCTCAAGGATAGCACTAAAGCCCAGAGTTCAAGCCTCAGTACCTGAAAAAGAAAAAGAGAAAGAAAGAAAGAAAGAAAGAAAGAAAGAAAGAAAGAAAGAAAGAAAAAAGAAAGAAAGACTGTTTCTTCTTTCTGAGAAATTTGGCTTACATAAAATATGTAGTGAGCTTTTCTTTTTCAAGTCAAATAGTGAGTCCTGTGGTCCATACAAACTACAGTTCTCTATTCAATTCTATCATAGACAATATATAAACAAAAAATGAGGCTGCATATTGTATATACATTTATTTATTTATTTGAAACAGGGAAGGAAATGGGGAAAAAAAGGTCACTGAGAGGGGTGGGGAGAGGGAAAGGGGTAGAAAAACATGGAAAAGAATATCAGTGTTTGAGAACTAATGTATCCCCTGCCTGATGAATGTAACTGTAACCCCTCTCTCTATACATCACACCAACAATAAAATACAATTAAAAAATAGATGGTGGGCTAGATTTGGTTTATGGGCCATATTTGTCTAACCCTAGTTTTAAAGAATTTGTATGCACCTGCCCACATAAGAAGCTTTGAAATTTAAAATTAGATAGAAACCTTCACTATAATATTAATAGATTGTACTCACTTGAGGGGCATTTGCTATGGAATGGAGAACAGTATGTAAACTCAAAGTGACACAATTTTACAGAAGACTTTCAAATCCTCAGTCAGGCAGTAGCAGAGGTATTATTGATTGGAAGGTCTTCGGAGGATGCTGCAGTCACAACATTGCAAGTTATTGCCGTGTCTATATGTATGATCTGTGTGACTCCATAGCGGAAATTATTAGGATTGGAGCTTCCCTGTTGAAGTCTTTTTGGGACTGTTCAGTGGCCAAGACAGCTAAGAAGCCCCAAGGGAAACAATGAGCCCTATTGTTAGAACTGTAAAAACTGTAAATAATGGACTGACTGCAGTAGCTCTTTTCCATAGGGCCCCATATTGACTGTGATTCAATTGTAAATATCCCTTTGTTCAGATATACTAGAGGGCATAAGAGAAAGTTGCCATATATTATGCTAAATATTCCCAGGAATCCTACTGCATGAAGAAAGGACAATGCAGGCAGCAAAACCAACCCATTAACTTGCTGTACATCTGTTTCTCTTTCCTCATAACTCAGGGTCCTACGACATCCTACTATTTTCCTTTGAGGCACATGGGTATTTTTATAGGCATTGAATGCATACATGTGTATGTGAATGCATCACCCTCTTATTCCTTCCCTAACACCTTACTGAAGAAGATTGACTTGCGTCATTTACTTTTCCCTGCAGTGTTTTCCCCTTTTCATTTTGGTCTTGTTGTGCTTTAGCTGATATAAAGCCTTCCCTCCTGAGAAGCTATTAAGCAGCCTGGGAGAGATTTCAGAGAGGCTTGAATTAAAATCTATTTACATCTGCTGCTGGGTACTGTCACCAAGACCTTGGCTTACATTTCTTACTCATTATTCCATTAACTCTTTTTCTAGATCGAATTCTTCTGTTTGCTAGATTTCTGGATTGATTCTTGACATACTCCTGCTGTTTGGAACATTGAGATTCTGAGCTTGAACTCTGGCTTGGTTCTCTGGATAGTGTGTATTTCTGTATGGAGACCTGACTTTGATTTCAGGCCCTTAAGATGCCTCCTGGATTTGGGGAACATGTTTTTTTTTTTTTTTTAATAAACATGAGATACAGTAGGCTGTGCATTCAATTCAGGAGGGATCTTTAGATTTTAATGGGAAGTCATTAATGATACCCATTGTAATGTACAATGACAGCTGTGAGGCCCAGGGATGAGGGATGCAAGTTTCCTTCACTGTCCATCTTCTTTCTCCCTGGAAATACCCACTTTGCTTTGAAAATGGTTGGGGAAGAGATGAACATTTCCTTTTACCTTCTTGTGCCTTGGTCCTGAAATGAGTGGCTTTCAGAAATGCTGGGATTTGGGGGGGATACTTTAACATTATGTCCCCATTCTTTTTAAGTATCATCAATTCAAGAATGTTGTGTGGTAGAACCTTTAAGTGTCTAGGTAAGATTGGGTGAGGGTGGAGAAAGGGAAATGGGGACAAAAACGTGAGAAGGGGTATCAATGTGTGAGAAGTAATACACCCACTACCTTGCGAATGTAACTGTAACCCCTCTATACATTACCCTGACAATAAAAAATAATAATAAAAAAAGATACAAGTAGAATTTTTTAGCCCAATATGGTAGAGGTTAAACCTGGGACCTAACCACCAGCGTCTCCATAGTTAGAAAAATCAGGTCTTCTGTCTTTGAAGACATTCTCATTATTTTCTTTTCAACTGAGGAGATATTTGCTCAAGCATCATCCACTTTTGCCAGAGTTCATCCTGTCTAGAGCTTCTTCCAAATTCCCTTAATTCATATTTATTTATACAGAGAAGTTTAGGCCTCAGACTCTTTCAAAACACATTGAAGGCATTGAATTTTGTTCGCATTATAGCCAATCAACTAATTCTTTTATAAATCAGGACATGTGACATGCAGAGAAATTTGAACTATTTTTTTTTTGATTGGTCATGGGGCTTGGACTCTGGGCCTAGGCACTGTCCCTGAGCTCTTCAGTTCAAGGCTACCACTCTACTCTTGGGACTGGGCATTGTCCCTGAGGCATTCAGCTTAAGGCTACTGCCCTATCCCTTGAGTCATAGTGCTACTTCTGGTTTTCTAGTGGTTGACTGGAGATAAGAGTCTCATGGTCTTTAGTGCGTAGGCTGGCTTTGAACTGAGATCCTCAGATCTAGGCTACCTGAGTAGCTAAGAATATAGGTGTGAGTAGCCACACCCAGCTTTGGAACATTTTTATTTAACTTATTAATAAGAGAAGTTGAGTTTAAATTTTGTGTTCTCTCTCTCTCTCTCTCTCTCTCTCTCTCTCTCTCTCTCTCTCTCTCTCTCTCTCTCTCTCTTTCTCTCTGTTTCTCTCTCTCTTTCTCCCTCCTCTTCTCAAACCTAGAAAACAAGCAGAGAATGTACATTCAACTTGCAAAATTTCTTTCTCCTTTAACTCAATGTTATGCACATTTTAAAAATAAATGTAAAGTGGCTTTTAGAGATAAAAGGAAAGAACCTTTCTCCTAGATTTATATCACACAACAGTAAACAATGTTAAATGGTATGTATTTAAGCTTTCTTGTGTTTTCTTCTTCTTACGTATTTCTCTAGCATTCTGAGTTAGTCAGAAGAGTCATGAATCACCTTAATTCATTTTTACCTGTACTTGCAGCAGATTGTCCTCCCTGGAGAAGCTGTATTACAGTGGGGTCTTAGGCTGGAAGTCTGCATTCTTAGAGTCCAATCCTGCCACATGACGTTTGTTACATTGTTTTACCGGTTCGGAATTCAGTTTCCTGGAGGAATAGTTTTGGCTATGAGAAACAGAAAAATGGTACAACAGCAGCTTCATGGAACAAGAAGCTGGATCCAACCCTGAGCATCCTGGTAGCCCAGTAGCATTCGGGCCAGTGACTCAACAATTCTGCTGGCCTTTTCTGATTGTCTCAATAGCCAAGTAATAAATCCAGTGCATTTAGGGTAGGAAGAAGAGGTTAGGCAAGCATTCTCCTCTATTTCCTTTCATCAGCCAAAGCAAATGCCATTTTAGAAGCTCCCTGCAGATTTTCAGTGCTTTGACAGAATAATGGGTGCCAAGTTTTATATTCAGCGGTTACAATCTCCATGGTGGGGGCAGGCAGAAGCAAAGGACTGCAGGACTGTGCAGGGTTCATAGATCTATAGTGTCCACCATGCCTCCCTTGTGATCAAAGGCAAATGTGGCGGTGAAAAATGATCTGTGAGATATGATCTGGCTCCATCTGTGGCTAGCTCCTTTTATCAGAACAACCACAAAATTTCAGTGGGAAGGATTCATTTTCTATGTCTAAGAATTTTTGGGTTCCATGCAAATCCTCATCCAGAAATACCTTTTCTAATATACTATGTACAGTCTAGAGGAGTTAAAGAGAAGCATCATCTACTTCTCACCTGGCAGTATAGTGTCACCTCCAGAAGGAAAGAGAGGCAAACAATATTCACAATACAATGCTATTTTCATAGAGCCATGAAAGAGATTTGGGGAAGAAACAAAATAAAATAAGACAAAACAAAACAAAAATCATGTATTTAGGTCAAGACATTCTTAGCAAAATAATACACATGGCAAAATTATACAATTAGTATTTTTTGTCATGGGGTTTGAATTCTGGGCCTGGGCACTGTCCCTGAGCTCTTCCCCTCAAGGCTATTGTTCTACCCCTTACACCAAAGCACCACTTCCATGGTGCTTTGCATCTCATGGACTTTCATGCCTGGGCTGGCTTTGAACTGCAATCCTCAGATCTCAGCTTCCTAAGTAATTAGGATTACAGATGTGAGGTACTGGTGCCTGGCTTACCTAATTAAATTTTATTGATGCTTTTGGATTATAGAAAATTTAGAAAACCATGGAGAAAAAGCATTTTCAATTAAAAAACATTCTCAGACTTCCCTCACATATAATTTTGTTTGCCTGCACAGTCATACACATAAACTGCTTTATATCCTAATCGCTCCACTTCACCTGATCATATTATTATTATTTTATGCAAACTGAAGTAAGAGCAACTAGAGACAGCAGCGATGACTGGAGGAAAGTGTCAAATCAGAGTGAGAGAAAAGGAGAGGGAGAAATTGAATCCTGATGAAATACTTGGCCCCTTCCCTAACATGATTGATTGTGTGATGTATAAAGATGGTAACATAATAAAATAATGTGAGTTATGGCTTTTTAGGCAAGTGTGATTCACTTCTGGAATCTGTCATAGGTCACTGAGGTCCATCTGCCTTGAGGAACTTCTTCAGCATTTGGTATGAGAGATAGTTTCTGTTCACTGCATTTACCTCTCTTTGAAGTTAATGGTTGCCTTTGTGAGGGAATCCATTTCACACATATATTTGCCTATTGCATATTTTAAGAATTTCCTAAAAAGGATCAAAGATCCTTACCCTGAAATATTTTCTCCAGTACCAACATCGTACTCCCAAAGACCTAATGAAACCAGGCTGAGAGGGGCAGTAGAGAAGGGAGTCCAGATGTAGTCTTTATTTGTTTGGGTCTCTTCAAGTATAGAGGGGCCAGGAACTTTAATGTTGAATATATAGGCTTGCTTTGAAATGCCTGTGTAATGCATTGAGAACTCTAGTATTTTGTCTATTTCTGGTATGGTACTGTGAGAGTTGCATAAAAGAAAGAAAATGAATCCTGTTGTGAATCAATAATGCAGTTTGTTAAAGCTGTCTATTGTTCCTCCTTTTAAAGCAGATAATAGGATTCCATTTTTTGGTCTCTTTGTGGTTGGTTGGGACACTATTAGTTTATTTTTAATGAGTTCTGAGTCCAAATGATGAGTATTATTTTGATGATAAAGCAGTTAAGTATCATAGATGTGATTTTTTTTACTATATTTCTCTTTTCCTTTGGAATAAACAACTGAAATATTCACAGTGGTCACTCTCCATCAGTCTGTGTTTATGAGTAACTACAAAGAAAAGAATTCTTTGGGAAAAACTCTGTTCATAGGAGTCAGAAATATACTTTTGTTATTAAATGCATTCAGTTTGGGGGAATAGTTGTTATCATTTCAAAACTTAGTCTAACAGGTAAATCCTTCTTCTTGGATTTTTTTTTTAATTTAAAGGATATTGGGGGGGGCAGAGAGGGAGATAAAGAGAGACAGAGACAGAAACAGAGATAGAGGCAAAGGAGACACAGAGACCGAAAGAGAGACTGTTACAAGTTTAAATACAGCATACAAATACAGATTTACATAGTAGATAAAAGTGTTGTGCCTCTGGTCAACAATGTGATCTGTTGCTAATTGTTCATCTCTCTAGTGGCATCTTCAGTTCATGGAAAAAGATAGGATGATGACATGTCTTCATTGTATTCCAGTTTTCAAGATAATCAGTTATTTCCTTATCATCTTCAGAGGCCAAGCAATTATCTTGTCTGAGCCCACTGTAATTCTTACGAGAAGAAGGTGATTCCTCATAAAAATCTTTGTTTGCTTTATTTGGAAATGGTTATTAAGAAGCATTTGGACTTTGTATTCATACAGGTTACATTATGTTAATCCTTTCATAAACAGCACTAGAAAATTATGCACTTACTTTGTGAGTATACTATATACTACTATTTCCAATTTCAATTTATTACAAATATTTTTTAACTTCTGTGTCACTGTGGGTTAAATAATTCTCCATAGGTCTCCCTTGTTTCAGAATTGCAAGTTGAAGTGCTAACTGCCTTCCTTATAGCCTTTTTTATTTGTGGGTCTTGAGGCTTGAACTTGGCTTGGGTGTTGTCCCTGAGCTCTTCAGCTCAAGGCTGTGAGCCAAGCCCCACTTTCCATTTTCTAGAGGTTTATTGGAGTTAAGAGTCTCAGGTCCTTTAGTGCCCAGGCTGGCTTTGAACCTTGATCCTCAGATCAAAAACAGTAGAAGCTGTGGAATGCTTTTCGACAAAGCTGGTGCCAAAGGATATCTGTGAATCCATCCTAAGAATGAAACATAGGCAAAATAACCTATATGTTGCTGGAATCTGTGTGGGAGAAACAGAAGGAACTCTGGAGTTTGTGTGAACTACTGGAGAGCTAGAGAAGCCATAAATAGGGAGTCAATTCACTCAAAAGTGTAGCAGGTCCATACAAAAACAGCAACTGATGAGATTATGCCAGAGACCCACCTACAGAATGGATGGGCCCGGAGCAGCCTAGTGCTGTGAACTCGTGAATCTGACTGGCCCACCTTGAGCCAAATCTGTTAGAGGCTTCCAGACAGAGCAGCCCTGAAAGTCTAGGAAAGAATGGAGAATCCCCACGCAAACTGTAATGGAGCCCAGCAAACCTCCGCTTTTACTTTCATATCAGACATGAAGAAGGTCTGTAGAGAAAAGCCACTTATTTGAATGCATTGCTAATATTTCAGAGAAAAATCCAAAGTTCATTAACAGGAACATCAGAAATGTCTTGAGATTAATCTCTGGAGAGTTACTTGGAAAACAAAACATTTAATAGCATCAGAATAATATCTTTGATGACAGTGAAAGAATTCCATAAAATTATGCTCAAAAAGGAAGAAAAAGGCAAGTTGGTACTGTAAAAAATTAAAATCAATCAAAAGTAGCCAAAATATATGTGAAAATTAAAAGAAACATGGATCAAGATAACTCAGAATGAGAGGGTTTAAAATGTGGTATAATATCAATCATCGGAGATAAAAAGACAAGTCCATACATTATAGGAAACCAATGTGCAAGGAGTGTGAAAAATAGTCACAAAAATATGCTTTTGCAAATATGGGCAGGAAAAATTCATAAGTCAAGAAGAAAATGCTTTCTTAAAGAATGAGCAAAAGATTGAGAAAATGCTTTGAATTGTGTGGCATTTTTTTCCCATCAAGTTTTAAGTTTAACTTCCTTAAAGTATTTTGAAAGTATTTGAAAAATGCTTTCTATTATCTTCAAGCAGTGTACAAAAGTGTTATCTTTCAACAAAGTAGTTCGTGAATACAATGCATCAATGTCACCCCCTTTTCAATATTTTTACTTATCCCTCCTAACCCACCCTTTCCCTTGCTTTTTGTTGACATTTTTACTTCACTCTCTCTCACCTTCTTCTGGTCATTTGTATACTTCACCTGGACCACACCCCACCCATTTCAAGTACCTATTTCCTGGTATTTATTTTCTTTTTTAAAAATTATTTTTTTATTGTTGGGATAATATATAGAGTGGCTACAGTTACATTTGTCAGATAGTAAGTACATTACTTCTTGCACATTGATACCCCTTTTCATGTTGGTTTTTTTTTTTGGGGGGGGGGAGTGGTCATGGGGCTTGAACACAGACTTGGCGTTGTCCCTGAGCTCTTCAGCTCAAGGTTATTACCCTACTCTTGAGCCGAGCCCCACTTCTCATTTTCTAGAGGTTAATTGAAGATAAGAGTCTCAGGTCCTCTTGTGCTGGGGCTGGCTTTGAGCCTTGATCCTCAGATCTCAACCTCCTGAGTAGTTAGGATTACAGGCCATGAGCCACTGTGTCCTGCCTCTTCTCATGTTTTGGTCCCCTGTTTCCCTACCCCCATCCCCACCTAATCATCTTGTTTTCTCCCCTTTCATTCCCTATTTCAAATAAACAACTAAATGTATATACAATATACCAGGTAACAAAGTCAGATGCAATAACAACATGAGATTTACCATAAGGGCAGAAAAAAGAGAAGAAAAATAACTTCACATAGTACATTAAGAACAATCACAAAGATAAACCTCTTATTTCATTAACCTAGACTTCATTTCGTTTAGTCTCATTCTGTTACAAATGAGGGAAACTATAGAGCCTGTATTCCTTTGGGTCTGGCTTACTTCACTTAACATGATTTTTTTCTGAGTTTTTCCATTTCCTTATGAATGGGGCGATGTCATTCTTTCTGATGGCAGCATAGAATTCCATTGTGTATAAGTGCTACATCTTCTCGATCCATTCATCTACTGAGGGGCATCTGGGCTGATTATATATCTTAGCTATGGTAAATAATACTAAAGCTACTAGTACAGTTTATTTTTATATGACATAAATATTTGCATATTCTGATTTGATACTATTAACAAGGCTACAAGCAACCTTTGAAGTCAGAAGACTTACTATGTGTTTTGTGACCAGCTAATAGACACATAATTATTGAGCCTACATATGACTGGGGGTAGAATCCCTGAGTCAGAGATTATGGATGCCTGGACACTGGTGGGTAATGCCTATAATTCTGGTGGTCAGGAGGCTGAGATATGCAGATCAGAGTTTGAAGCCAGCCAGGCAGGAAACTGTGAGACTCTTATCTCCAGAAAGAGATCTCTACCAAAAGCCAGAAATATAGCCATGATTCAAGTGGTAGAGCATTAGCCTTGGGCACAAACAGCTAAGGGACAGTGTCCAGGCTCTGAGTTCAAGCCCTAGTGTCAGCACAATTTTTTTAAAAAGTGAATGTATTCGGATTCAATAAATTCTTGCAAACTCTTTTGAAAGAGTTGATATTGCCACTTGCATCTTCATTTAGTTTGATGGGAACGCATGGGATCTGAGTAGGGAAATGTTATGACCCAAACCATTCTTCAAAAGAATCTTTGGAGGGAATTTTATTTTTTTAGTTTGACAACTGTGGAAGAAAACAGGGACTTAGAATATATTAAATGAAATAAAAGGGGAACTAAGAGAGATGAGTCATTGTGTGCTGATCAAATCTGCTAAGCCTATGTAAGAGAACAAAAAACTACATTTAGCATAGAATTTTGAATAGGGTAAGGGTTGTTGCTCAGATAGGCTGTCAATGCACAAACACCTCAAGGCAGTTGTATTCTTCTCCCTGATTTCCCATGTCTGCAGTTCTACTGTTTCAACAAGTTTCCAGGGACCAGACAAATTGACGAATAAAGGACCACTTTTTTTTTCAAAACTGAACTAGTAACACAATGATTTTGATAATATGGGGTCACAATAATAGAAAACACCCATTGAGAAGAATCTGCAATTACTGCTTTCTACTTCACACTCCTATATCATTTTTTTATGTCACACACAAAAGTTTTTTAAAGGAGCTAATCGAGATTGACAGCACCTGGGCTGCAGCTCTTCCTCTGAGGCAAACATTTGAACACCCACTTCTTTTATGCCTAAGCAGACTTACACCCACCCCATCCCTGTGTTAAAAGCCAGAGACTCTGAATTGCAGTGACTTAGTTGCTATGCTTTTCTCCAGCAACTCATGAAGTAGAAGGAAAATATTCTCTTGGTAACCTGTGAAGGGCATCTGACTCCAGCAAACCCTCCACATGGTTCAGAAGTCTCATTTGGGCTCAGCCATCCTGTTTCTTACAATTTTCTTCAGTCTTCTAGTCCTGATGAAATTTGCATATGAACAGACGATTTGCTTCTTATGGGCCCATCTGTTCCTGCTGTTGGTTGTTCACCTGGAGCCCTAATTATAACTGACTCCAGACAGAACTGTCTGTGACGTCATTGTCAGGAGATTATGGCTTCAGGTGGGAAATGTGTTGCTAAAGCAGATGGGCCTGGTCTAAGCAAAATCCTGATGTTTGGTAAATATTCACTGCATAAGAATGAAAGTAAAGAGAGATACTGAAATAGGAAGCTAGAGAAATAATAGTGCTTCTCTTCATTATTTTTCCTTTTCTAATTTACCACATGGTACTAATAATTCAGTAAGAGATTTGCAGGTATTAGAACTACACAGTTAGTAAGGCTGGTGCCACCAGGATCCAGCGTGATGGAAGATACCATCTTGATCTACAGGTTCACAGAAGACACTCTGGGATCTATGATGGATGCACACCTAGAGTAGTCAATGCAATATCTCAAGGATGACTCATAGGAAGACATTTGCACAAAGTTTCTGTAGTCCAGTTCTCTGTGCACAGCAAACATGTATAGTTCTTTCAGACACAGCCCTGATCCCTAGTTATGGTCCAATACAGGATCACAGCTCTTACAAGAGGCCAATGGGGAAGACTTTTCTCTAGTTAGTCTATATGACGTTGAACTTCAGCTAATCAATCAGCAGTGTGCAGCTACCGACAATGTATGTGCTAATACTATCAGATACAAAGATATTCCTCAAAGGTGAAACATAATCCCAACCAATAAAAAACGTGAAATGAGTTAAAGATTATCCTCAAAATTATATCAAGTGTTGAAGGGATATGGAACATTTCAAATGTGTTTCCAAACAGTACAACACCTGACTCTTTTTCTTTCCATGTTTTCCCTATAACGCAAGAGCATTCTTCTATGACTGCTCCATCACACTGATCTGCCAATGTGTGTACAGGCCAGGAAGAGGTAACACAGAGCACAGAACTAAAAGAAAGAGATTTTGGCTGTCTGACTGAGGAACACATTTCCACTTCCCATGGTGAAACTGTAGGCCGTGTTTCCTCACACATGCTGGATGAGAAGGGCCCAGTACAGACACCTAGTCTAAGGGAAAACATATGTAAGTTATTGGTATCTTGTGAAGGTACATATCTTCTCTCCCTACTGCGGTCCTTGTTTGATACTTACTTTGATGGCAGAGATAGACAAGTAAATATATGCAAATCATCTTCAAATTCTCAAGAAAGCTGGTTCTATTTTTGACCCCAGAGAAAGCATAGAAAGTAAGGATATTGACAAGGGAAAGCAAATTATAGACAGTAGTTTAATGAATGACTTGCCTCTGACAGTGATAAAGGATGGCTCTCAGGTCCTTTCTCTTTCATACCAGCTGAGTATAGATCTGTGTCTTACTAAAGATGGATAAGGTCAGGGTAAGGTTGTCTATCACACAAAAACTAAGTTATTATCCTAGGGCTCTTTCCTATCCACCTTAAAATAAAACTCAGCTGGACACTTAAAAACCAGGCATAAAATGACACTAATTTTATCTTATATAGAAACACCCAGCATATGTTTCCATATCTGACATAACATGGAAGAAAATTTAAATTATAATACCAGAAAGTTGCATCAAAGAGTTATAGATACTGGTTTCAAATACTAACAGGAGTAATCTCATAAACAAAGATTAGCAATTCAGTTATGAAATTGCATGTACCTGGGTAACACTTATATCCTAAGCAGGCTCATGCCACCAAGATGAGCCTGGAGCTTGTATGGGTAGATCTGAGTGATTCAGATAGACATCAGAGGAACAAACAAATAGAAAGGGAGGACCATCTTTGAAAAAGAGATAAGAAAGCTTATTTTTCCTTGATGGCTAGTGATATACTTTCATAAGAACCCCTAACTCGTGGATAGCTGACAAAAACTAAGTATGAGACTCAGTTCTGTATTTGCACAAAATGGGAGGAAGATGGAAAAGGAAACCCAGTGGGTTGGATGACTTCAATAGTGGAGTTTTAAAAACTAAACCATGAAGTAACAACTTTGTGACGTCCATGTTAACACAAAACTGCACATATGATGTCTATTTTCCATTGCTAATTTTGGAAGAACTTACATTTCTTGTCAGTAGTTTCTATTCTATAATCATATCAATGATACATCACATTTGGTTGTTGCTTTTCTGATCATGGGGCTTGAACTCAGTGCCTCAGCACTGTCCTTGACCTCTTTTTGCTCAAGCTAGTGCTCTAACACTTTGAGCTACCGTGCCACTTCCAGATTTCTCGTCCGTAATTGGAGTTAGGAGTCTCACAGGTTTTCCTGCTGAAGCTGCCTTTGAACTACTATCCTTGGATCTCAGCTAATGCCATGATTAGTGAGAATTATAGACATGAACCACTGCCACCCAGCTACATTATGGATCAAATGAGATCTTCCTACTCTCTTCCTCTTGTGCTTGCTCCAATATGTTAGAATCAAACAGTTTACACTTCAGGCTGGGATTCAGAAGAGAAGGTTACTCCGAATGACCTTCGCTTGCCTGAGACTTGCTGGCCAGGAATGCCAGCAAATCAGTGTATGGGTTCTATTGTCTTGAGTTGGAGGCCTTGATTCACAGAAACACTTGTCACTTGTTTTTCAAATACATTGAAATTATAGTTGGCTGACCATAGCCTATTCACCAAATCAGCCATTTTTTTTAATAGGGAAAGTTTTTATTGGAACCCTATCCATTTTTTTATGTCACTATTACCCTTGATTGCTTTCACACTATAGTAGCAGAAATGAGCAAGTGTCAGAGAGACACATAATATCCTACAAAGCATAAAAAAGCAATGTTACCAACTTAGTGTAAGCATTTCCAATTTCTGTCATTAGAGAATTGGTGAATTTTCTCATAAAGTCCCAGCAGAGAAGTTAAAGATCTCTAGCTAGATCTGATGGTTTTCTCTGTGATTTGTTAGAAAGCTTAGAATTAGCATTCAAGGAGTCTACATTTAAATCTTAGCTCGTTCACTTTGAGGAGTTTCAGAACTTCTCTGGACTTCTATCATTATAAATTTCAAAATGCTTGTTCCACCAGAGCTTTATAAGGACTAAATTCTGAGCACTGAACACAAATTATCTTATTCCTCTAACGGCTTCACCCGATTTAAGGTGTTGTGTTCCTGCTGATTGTGTTATGCAATTCCTTAGCCTGGAAGCTGAAACTAATCCATTGAAAAGGATTTGTGCACCTATGTTCTGGGAAGAGTCCAAGGATATAAGCAAACTGCTCATGTCTCTGAGAAAGGATTGGACCCAGTCACCATGTACTCTATAGTCTACCATGATTTTTTTTTAATTGTAATGTATAGAGGGGTTACAGTTATATTCCCCAGATAGTAGATGCATTGCTTCTCATACATTGATACCCCTTCTCATGTTTTTGTCTCCATTTCCCTCTCCCAATCATCTCGTTTTCTCCCCATTCCCTTTTTCACGATTTTTTTTTTTTTTTGCCAGTCCTGGGCTTGAGCTCAGGGCCTGAAGCACTGTCCTTGGACTTTCTCAAGGCTAGATAGAGCTCTACCATTTGAGATTCAGCACCACTTCCGGCTTTTTTCTATGTATGTGGTACCAAGGAATCAAACCCGGTCTTCGTACATGCGAGGCAAGCACTTAAACCACTAGGCCAAACTCCTGGCCTCATGATTTCTTTTACAGAAGAATAAAATTTATCTGTTCCTCTACATCCAAAAAGAGAAAGTAAGAGAAGGGAAAGGTTTGTGTTCTAAGAGAATGGATTCAGCTTTTGTACTGAGTGAAAAGTTGTGTAAGCACTATTGGGGCAAAAGCCTTCTAATGCAATATTCTGACTACTTTATCAATAGGAATTTGAGTACACATCAAGAACTGAGAGCAAAGTGTTTCTAGTGCATATCTGTGTAATGACTCCTGAGTAAGAAAACTGCTTCACCGTTTTCATGTTTTGTAAGGGTCAGAGTAAGCTACAAGCAAGAACAAAACTTTATTTTATTCTGCATTATAGTCTTTAAAAATGCTTTCAGGACTTCAGAAATATATTTCCAAAGTAAGTTTTCCATTCCATTTTCTAAGATGATCTAACTGGGTATTTATACCACTCTTAATCATTTGTTTATTGTTATAGGGTAAGCAATTTTTTTATCATAACATATATAGCCATTCACAGCTAATGGATGAATTTAGTTTAGTTTTTTTTTCCTCTTGAAGTTGTTTATTAGGAATTCAAAATTTATTTTTCCATAGAAAAAATATTATAAAATATGGATAGGTTGTTAGTTTGGACTACAACATTTTATTTCTTTTTTTAATTTTTATTTTTTATTGTAATTAATAAAAGGGTTACATGATATTTACCAGATAGAAGGTGCATTAATTCACATACATTGATACCCTTTCACATGTCTTGGTACCCATTACCCTCCCCCCCTCCCCACACCCATCTTGGTTTTCCCCCCTTCCCTATCAAATTTCAAATAACCAAATACAAATAAATTCAATATATCAGATAACAAAGTGAGATACTGTAACAATATGAGATACCCAAGGGACAGCAAAGGAGATGAGAGATAACATAGTACATTAAGGACAACAATCATTCGTTATATGGCTTTTGTTTCAATATCCTGGAGGTCCTTTCAATTAGCTTCATACTATATGGCCTTATGTATCAAGGTTTTGCTCTATTGCAAATCTCTGCTAGTAGAGTACAAGGTTTCTACTGATTATGACAAATGAAGGAAACCATTGAGCCTAAGTTCCTTTGAGTCTGGCTTACTTCACTTAATATGATCTTTTCTAAGTCTTTCCATTTCCTATCAAATGGGTCGATGTCATTCTTTCTGACAGCAGCATAGAATTCCATTGTGTACAAATACCACAACTTGTTGATCCACTCATCAACTGAGGGACATCAAGGTTGGTTCCATCATTTTATTTCTTTAAATACATAAATTGTAATAAATATTTTAACGCTTTTGTCATTCTAGCCAATGCTATTTCTTTTAGGACCCATTTAAGTTTTTTTCTCAGTAGCATGAAATTGGCAGAAGACCAATTTGTACTTAGCATAATTTATTTTCCTCACACCAGGACAGCATGAGGAGTAGAGGCCTCGGAGGACTCAGTGATGGAAAAACAAAAAGTTGGAAAGACAATGTCCATGGCAGTCACCATTCAATAGGAAGGCTTCAGTCTTTTTATTTTTTTTTTTGTTGTAAAGGTGATGTACAGAGGAGTTATCACTACATAATTCAGGCAAGAGTACATTTCTCTTTGAATAGTGTCACCCCCTCACTCATTTTTTCCCTTTTTCCCCCTCATGCCCTCCCTTCCCCTCAAGTTTTATAGTTCATTTTCCAACATAATGTCTATTGAGTATCACCATGTCAATGCTTGCCTCTTCCTTCCCCAAATCAGAAAAACTTCTATACAAGCCAAAGGGTACAAAGATCAAAAATAGGGACTAAGGGGAATAAACAACAAAAGCCCCCACAAACACAAACAGTACAATAAAACCTCAAGTTTCCGTTTCTTGGAGTTCATTTTGATAATTGTCATTTTATATGATCATTTGAACACAGCTATTGAGCCCCTGTGATTCTCTCCCAAGAATATCCAAAGGATCCAGGCCACTCTAAAGCCACCAACACAACCATGTTTACCACAGCATTGTTTACCATATCTAAGATATGGAATCAACCCAGATGGCTCTCGGTGGATGAATGGATCAAGAAAATGTAGTATATATACAAAATGGAATTCTATACTTCCACCAGAAAGAATGATATTGCCCCATTTGCAAAGAAACAAAAATAATTGGAAAAGAAAATATGTTAAATGAAGTAAACCAGACCCAAAGAAACATAGACTGCATGATTTCCCTCATCTATAATAACTAGAATGTGTCTATAAATCTACAAGTAAAACTCAATGGATAGTGAAAGACAAAAAATTACACCTGATTAATTAAACAGTACTCTAAACAGTCACACAGTGAGACTGAAGGAGGCCACAGCCTTAGGTTTGGACACATCCTATTTTTGTTATTACTATTATTATTGTTCTCCAAGGATAACAAAAGGGGGATTTTGAATTCTCAGGAACTGTAGGAGGAATGAAGAAAGATCTCAAGCAGATTTTCTGTTAAGGTAAAGCTAAAGGAAGGGAAGGGAATCATTTTTATTAAAGGAAGATTTGCTTATTGAGCATCATGAATCCTCTAATGATACTAGGCTTCTGGGTCTATACATTTGTTTTATCCCAAGCTCCTTACATAAGAAAATAATAGACTTTTGATAAATATAAAATTATCTTGGGAGGCAATAATTGGATAAGGAACAAAAAAGGTTATTTTTAGATAATATCTATTGAAAACAATCTTGTTCTTATTTATTTTACTTTTAGCATACTGTAAACATTCATAAAATGTTTATAATCCTTTATATACCATAGCATACAAAGATCAAGTATGGAATCATGTTGGATTGAATTCTGGTAAGAGAAGCAGATAGGAACAATTAAATCAAAATGCTACAGAAACAATATAACTTCCAAAAATAATAGAGCAGAAGAGGTATGGTCTAGATTCAAACCAAACTGGATTTAAATTTTAATTCTCACTCGTACCAGTGGCTCACACTTGTAATCCTAGCTACTGAAGAGAGATAAGATCTGAGGATCATGGCTTGAAGCCAGTCTTGTAGGAAAGTCCATGACATTTTTAACTGCAAATAACTACTACAACGCCAGAAGTGGACAATGTAGCTAAAGTGGTAGGGCACTAGCATTGAGAAGAATAACTAAGGAATAGCACTCAGACTCTGAGTTCAATCCCCAGTACCAGCACTAAAAATAGCTTCATAATAAAAATAAATATAGTTCTGTGTGACATCGCCAAGTGACTATTTTCTCAAAAAAGTCATTATATTTTTTCCATAAACTACATTGAAAGTACGTTAGAAAGATTTACTGCTGTATTGGGGTTGTGTTGAAGATTAAATAAGATAAAGGATGAAAAGTGCCTGGGTGCACGGTATGAATCTAATAAACTCTCGTTTATAATATTTCTCACTCTCTGAAAACGATATCTAAGACAAAGTGAATGCATTCCTTCAGACTGTGTACCTGGGTTAAGAATCAATTTCAAAGCTCAGCTACTATATCTGAACTCCCTTGAATGCAGATGACAGGCACTTCGGCTCATCAGGACCAGGCAGAGGAAAAGAGAAAAGGACAGGAGATGCGATCATCACGCATTTCCCTGTGACTTCGTGTCCCCCTCCATGACTTCCACAGCCTTTGTGCCTTTGCTCCAGGCTGCTCTATTATTAGTTTCAGCTGCTGTTCTCCTCCAGCTGTGTGTCCGTCAGAGTCCACAGCAGAATACCAATCTGTCCTCACATGGCACAAAGCAGTGAGACAGTCTATTAAAACCTCCCTCCCACCGCCCCTAGAGCCTGAGGTTTCTGTTAGTCTCTACCCTCCCTGGGCTCAGCTTGGAAGCTATTGTTCTGGAAGTTTCCAAGGTCTCCTTTGTTATCTACTTCTTATCAGTTGTACCTGCAGCTTGTCACTGTGAACTAACTAGTCCCACAGCCAAAGCTTTGAACAAACATTCAGGCTTTTGATGGTATTACATTTCCTCCACAGAGAAGCCAGAGTGTGCGTATGTTTGATTTTGAGAGATTATGGTTTCATTCTTCCTGGGAATACATGCAAAACATTATCTTTCTTCTTCTGCTTTCAAGTCATAGCTCCAAAGTCAGTATATCATTACCCCACCTGTTGCCTATATTGCAACCTTGTTAACTGTGTCATCATAGGCTTATCTGAGTTTCCTACTGTACAAATGTTGAGTTTCCTACTCTACATTTGTACTGCCTTTCCATTAACCTACATCTCATATGTTTTATGTTGTTATTGTTGCCATTGTTTTATTTGATTTTGTACTGAGGCTAAAACTCAGGGTCCCAGTGCTATCCCTGAGCATTTCTGCTCAAGGCTAGGAACTCTACCACTTAAGCCACAGCACCACTTCCAACATTTTGGTGGTTAATTGGAGAGAAGAGTCTCATGGATATGCATATCCCAGATGGCTTTGAACTGTGTTCCTCAGATTCCAACCTCTAAGTAGCTAGTATTATGAGCAGGACCCACAGACATCTGGCCACATTTTGTACGTATTTGCAACTTTACCACCATCTTAGTTCTTCAATCCCACCTTTTGTAAAGTGTATAAACACCTGTTTATAATATGTGGGGCAAATTTGACACTTACAAGCTTTTTATTTTCCAAAGGAATTTCGCTGTCACACAGCAAGATCAAGGTTGAGATGGGGCCAGTTCCCCAGCACTCACCCATGTGTGATTCAGAAAGTGTCAGTGTACTTACGAGGTTCTCTTCCTGCTCCTTCCTAACCCAATTGTTACTGGGTAGATGCGTAGCTAGTTAATAAACATTAGTGAACCATCTGGGTCTAGGGGTGTCATTTTCACCAAGAAGGTGAGTAAAGAAAAGGACTGAGTTGATAAACTGAAATACCAGACTTGAAAATGACAGATGAAAAGAAATACTTAAAGTATACATGGGTACTGGGAACAGCTGGATTTGCTCTGAGCCCCTTCTGCATAAAAAGAGCTAATCCTCACACCAAGTACCTTATGAAGGTGCAGAGGTTGGAGCACGGTAGCATACATAAAGAAAAAATACTTTAGAGGCAGGATACCTGGATTTTAATTCTCATTCCTCTACTTTCTAATTACCGAGTCCTCAATAAAAATCAGTAACTCTTCTAGGTCTCAGGTTCTCCATTTACAAAATGAAGTGGATTGTACCTATGAGTATGGTTTCTCCCAAGAATCAAATATATGATTCATATAAACCATGCAGAGCAGGTCTCAGTATGTATCAAGCATCTATTAAGACTTAGTTATTTTTATTAAAGTACAGATACATGGATTAAGCAATATTGTGTTCTGCATTGTGCAGCCACATTTAGTGCAGCCTGACTCTACACACTTACAGCTCTGTACCTAGGTAGACATCCCTGAAGGTCATCACGAGCTGCCCTTCTGGGTCCCGTCCCGCACATCTACCCTCTTCTGGTGCAGCAGGGCCCATGCCAGTGGCATCTCATGCCCTGTTTTGTAGCAATGTTTAGCATATATGTTTCAGGAACATTTAAACCCTTTGTATATTATTACCACCAGCTTTTGAAACCCTTCTGTTACTCGGTGCAAATGAAGAGCTAATTAAATGTAATCTTTCTTGGGTGAAAAAAAAATCCTGTTTGGATTGAGATAGGCTCTATTTTATAACTCCAGGTTGAGGAGATTTCTCCACTACCATTTGGAAATATGTGTATACACACACACACACATACACACACACACACAATGAAATAAGTGCATTTTCTTATTAGTAGACTTTTAATGTATACTGGTGCTTACCAGACAACAAATACTAGTGGTTTGAAGGATGAAGTGTATATCTGAATTCTTAAGCTCTTTGAATCATTGATAGACTGTTCAACTATTACATGACATACAATTCTTCATGAGTTAAGATAGCCAAGTTTGTCACTGTAAACTTATTGGAGATATGCACCACTGCCATATTTTCCATTATCATGTCTGGAAAATCCTGGAATCATGCTTTTGCAGTTAATTTTCAGGTCTAATCTTATAAAACACTCCAGTTACAACTGTTCTGAAGATCCTCATATTGACCTGGCTTCACTGAGATGGCTGTTTGGATAATACTATCGACTTGTTCTTAAACCAGACATTTGAAGACATTATTCCTCCATTTCACTTGCTTTCTCCACCCTGGCTCTCTAAATGACTCTCACCCCCCCCCCCACTTCATGCTCATTCCCTCATCACAATTCATTCATTTATTTATTGTTTGATTGATTGATTGCCAGTCCTGGGCTTAGCTCAGGGCCTGAGTACTGTCCTTGGACTTTCTCAAGACTAGAGCTCTACCACTTGAGCCTCAGCACCACTTCTGGATTTTTTTCTGTGTATGTGGTACTGAGGAATTGAACCCGGGTTTTCATGTATACTAGGTAAGCACTCCACCATTGGGACAAATTCTCAGCCCCCTCATCACAATTTTTAACTTGAGCCTTCCCACCATACCCCTGCACCATTTTCACAACCCCTGTATCCTTCTCACTTCCACTCATTTCTAAATCATAGTTCTTTGATATAAGCAGTAAAATAATTATCAGCAGCTCACTGAAAGAATTCCTCAGTATTTGCAATTAGACTTTTATTGCTGTGATTGTTTCATAGATTCCATTTTCCTGGTGAAAACAGAAACTACATCATATGAAGAACTAGTTTTTCTCCACCATTGCCACTTCAGTGTACAGCACAGACTTTAGCACCCAGGAGACCTGCTATAACCTCTTCTCAGTTAATTAATGTTGAACAAGTATCAGTTTATTAGTGATTAAGGGCTTGTTGTTATTAGATTTGTGGACTTAATAAAGTCTTCCAGTGCAAGGAGTGTATGGTTTCTAGTGCTATGGATGAATGCGTCTGGTGAGCAGATGGATATAAGATATAAAGGGTACCAGTGTCACATATCTATATAATCTTAGATACTCAGGAAGCTGAAACCTGAAAATTTGCAATTTAAAGCCAACCCCAGGCAGAAAAATCTGTGGGACTAGATCTTCAGTTAACCAGAAAAATTATGGACTGGAGGTGTGGCTCAAGTGCTAGGGCTTGCCTAGCCATAATCAAGAAGGTCAAGCAGGTCCTGATTTCAAGTTCCAGTATTGGTGTAAACACACATAAACACAACAAACACAAACAAAAAGAAGATAGGAGTCAGACTAGAAGGCACTGCCTAATGAGTCACAAAATCATCAGTATCAGGATGAGCTATCCTGGGCAAGAGTGACAATAGGACACCTGGTCACAACCTGAAGAAGAAGCATGTTGGGAATAGGGACTTGTAGGATGGAGTTCCAACAACCATTGTGAATTAAAAGCTTCAGATAGAGATTAGTGAACACTGAAAGAGAGAAAGTATCCTGATAGCACAGGCTTTTCCATCCTTGGATTGGAAATATGAAATGGCAATCAACATGGATCTCCTTTAAACCTGAGCTATCAAGTGTAGTCACAATGAGACTTAATGAGGACTTATACCTGGACTATGAGATGCCGGCTGCTGGCCATATGAATATGTCCAGAAGCAAGCTAGACTTTGAAATCTGCTATAAGTAACCAAGATCTGTGTTGTTACGTAAAGTCTGTGCTCATGATCATAGTAGCAGCATGGAAGGTAAGTGTGTGTGGCTTGAAAGAGACCCAAGCATTTAATAGGTGCAAATAGAATGAAGAACCTGAGAAGAAGATGAAGCAGAGCCGCTAAAAGTGTTTGTTGGAGAACTAGGCTATAGCCTAGTTGCCAAATGGTGCTGAAAAATTAATTGGTCAAGGAATCAAAATATAAATTATTATCTCTTTTTGTCTCTTTCTCTATTTATATGCACACTGTATATGTATTACTATCTTTAAGTAGTTGTACAAAGGAGTTGCTACTTAACAAAGCCGTTTATGAATTCAATGCCGCTTACCAGTGACAGGTCCTGAGTTCAAGCCCTAGGACTGGCACAGAGATCCTCAATTTTTCCTAGTCATTTCTTTTGTGGCAGTCCTGGGGCTTGAACTTAAGGTCTGGGCCCTGTCCCTGTACTTCTTTTGCTCAAGACTAGCTCTCTACCATTGGAACCACAGCTTTGCTTCTAGTTTTCTTGTAGTGAATTGGAGGTAAGAACACTGACTTTCCTGCCCAAGATGGCTTCAGACCTCAATTCTCAAATCTCAGCCACCTGAGTAGCTAGGGTGACAGGCATGAGCCACCAGTGCCTGGCTTCCTACTCTTTTATACTTATAGCATTTTCCTAGTGATTTTTCCTATGCTGCTCTGTTTTGCCCTGTCTCACCAACAGTCTGGTTTGGTTCTGCCACCTCTAACTTTTCTTCATCCAAGGTATTTCTGTCATTACTACTTCATTTGTACTTACATAGTTACTTTCCAAACATGTGTCCTAAACATTTTCATTCTTATTCCCACATCGAACCACATAGAAAAAATTGTGGAGAATAATAAATAGAAACTTTATAGAGTTTTGCTATTTTGGATTCCTTTCAGGTTTTTTCTCACCTCATTACTTGGGAGCAGTAGTTGATCTTTTAACATTTTGGGACCCATAAGGTTATTGTCAAGGAAGTTTACTTGTGAATGATTCATCACCTGGGCTTGTAGGTTCTATAGCTGAAGTACTTGAACCTGAAGGTTGGGCAAGGATTGTTATATGAATAAAGGAAAATGTACTCACACTGGGTGCAGTGGCTCATGCCTGTAATCCTAGCTACTCTGGAGGCCAAGATCTGAGGATCGGGGTTCAAAACCAGTCTGGGCACTAAAGTCCGTAAGACTCTTATCTCCAGTGAACCACTAGAAAATGGGAAAGGGGGCTGTGGCTCAAAGTAGTAACCTTGAGCTAAAGAACTCAGGGACAACACCCAGGCCTAGGGTTCAAGTCCGACAACCAACAACAACAAAAAAAAAAAAAAAGAGAGAAAGGAAAAGAAAAGAAAATGTACTCACGATTTAAGATAATTTTCAAAAGTACATATATAATGTCAGTGATCCAGTTCAAAGCCATTTACCAGAACCCAAATAATTTGACTTATTGTTTTTCTCTGTATTAAGGGAAGCAGTATAACATTCTGACTTTAGACCCTTGTCATATCTGGAATCTTAGAGCTGTGGGTATGTCCTGCCTTTTATATCTTTATATCTCCATTGATCTCTAGCACTTTTCTCTCCATCATGTAATCAATCCCTCTATATCCTTGTTCAATACCTGTAGGGTAAACAACTCATGTGTTTAACTCATCTGTGCTAATGATTTAATTTGTTTTTCCTCCCAAGTAACCTTTGCTTCTAACAGGCTGTTTCTCAGTTTCAGTCAGGGCCTTTGTGAGAATAAGTGACTAATGGAAGAAGTGGGGACATGTGACAGGGCTAGGGAGTGAGAAGCCACTGGGCATCTCCCAAGGAGTTCTCCATCATTCCACCCAGAGAGCCACTTAGCCTGCCTACAAGGCACTCTTGTTCTATAAGAAGAATTAAATTGGTGCAAAATCAATACCCGATACTGTTTTTCCAAAGTTTACTGGTTGCCTTCTGGCTGTAGACCCACAGACACAAACAATAAATGTTTATAGAATGCCTGAGTTAAAGAGGTGTGTGGAGCCATGTGTGGTGACACGTTATCAGTGAACTCAGGTACATTGGAGGCTGACTCAGGAAGACTATGAGTTTGAGACCAGGCTGACCTGGGTAACTTAGAGAAGAACCTGTCTCAAAATAAATAATGAAAGAAATATGAGCAATAAATAAATAATGGTGTAACTGCAAAGGGAAAGAGGGGATATTCTAGCTTATCCTGAGAGGTAAGAGAATATCTGAGAATATCTGATCATTTGAGCTCAAAGAGGGAACACATAACTGATTCAAAGTAATTTTCTTTTTATTTTTCTGGTTCTTTTTATCATCTTTTTCCTTTTTTTGTGGGTCATGGGACTTGAACTCAGCCTGGGCACTGTCCCTGAGTTCTTCAGCTCAAGGCTATCATCCTTGAGCCAAGCCCCCGCTCCCATTTTTTAGAGATTAATTGGAGATAAGAGTCTCAGGTCCTTTTGTGCCTCGGCTGGCTTTGAAACATGATCCTCATATCTCAGCCTCCTTAGTAGCTAGATTGCAAGCGTGACCCCCTGCACCTGGCTCAACTTTCTCCTTTATATATACTTTCTTAGGCTAAACCCCATAATCTAGAGTGGAAAATAAGACTGCTTATCAACTAACATTGCTAGCATATACTGGCATATGTCTCATGTTGTGAGAAACATAGAGTGTTGATAGAATGCTTAAGTGGAAAGTTAAAAATACGGTTGTGTGAAAAATTTTAGGTATGTAAATGAGAAAGACTCTTCAGATATAATCTAACCAAAGGATTTTTTTTGCATTCAAAAGTCAGAAAACTTGAAAATTTTAATTTAAGAAAATGCACAGGCATACAAAATCCCACACATATAATCCAAAGGATTATAAAGCTTCTGACACTCACTTTTAAATCTGACAGATCACCATTTCTAGATTAAGATTGTTTACTTCAGGCCAGCATCTTTATTTTTGGAGAAAAGAAGTTAGAATTCAGAAAAGTTAAATTCTAAAATCCAAAATTGCAGAGAATGGGGAAATCATGGACTAGGGTCCAGAACATAAGATTTTAATTCTGTTATTCTAAGAGTTTAACTTTATTAATCTAACAATAAAGGTAGTGTCTTCAATATACCATTTTGTTGAAGAAGATAACAGTTCCTCTTAAGCACCCTGAAAGGAACTGTCAAAAACATAAAACTAATATTTTCGAGCTATCCTCCTTGGCTTTGAGGAGTCCTGAATTTTTTTTATCTCAAAACATGCATTGAAAACATAATCAGTAGAAACCTTGGTCTCTCCTAGCAGAGATTTGCAATAGAACAAAACCTAGATATATAAGGCCATATAGTATGACGCTAAATGAAAGGACCTCTAGGATATAGAAACAAAAGCCATATAATGAGTGATTGTTGTCCTTAACGTACTATGTTATCTCTCATCTCTTTTGCTATCCCTTGATTATCTCATATTGTTACAGTATCTTACTTTGTTATCTGATATATTGGATATATTTGTATTTGGTTATTTGAAATTTGATAGGGAAGGGGGTAAAACAAGATGAGTAGTGGGGGCAGAGGGGAGGGAAATGGGGACCAAGACATGAGAAAGGGTATCAATGTATGTGAATTAATGTACTTTCTATCTGGCAAACATAATGTAACCCTTTTATTAATTACAATAAAAAATATATTAAAAAAACCCATCAAACTTCCCTCAGTGGAATTCCAGTTCTTTTCTGAATGTCCATTTGCACAGGTGGCTTTCTTGCCAAAAGTGTCAGAGAGAAAGACCACAACAGTCTCTTGTTCTATTGCAAGATCAAATAATCTTTAACCTTAACCTTTAATCTTTAAATATGCTCAGAGGTATACTTACATTCAGACACAGCATCTAATACTTTTTTCTATTATTTTTAATTTTCTTTATTGTAATTATAAAGGTGATATTCAGAGGGATTACAGTGACATGAGCCAGGTAATGAGTACATTTCCTTTTTTACAGTGTCTTCTGTTCCCTCACTCCCTCCTAATCCTTCCCTCCCATCTGCATCTACAAGTTGTATTGTTCACTTCCATCAGTGTCCTTTCTGGTACCCTCTCTGCAGACCACACTAACAGGGAACAAATGTTTATATAGCAATCACAGAAGTTGTATAAATAAATTCCGTAAAGTTGATTGAGCCCTACATATCTTCAAATTCTTTTTATTTTCCAAGGTTTCTTAAACACCCCCCTAAGTAAATATTATAAGTACATGAGATGGAAGTTGGAGTAGAACCATGCAACATTTCAAATAGAGTTGTGATTAAATATTCTGCTTAGGGAAATTTTAAAAACACATGAAGACTACATGAAGATATCACTGGAGCCCCCTCCACCAGCATTTGAAACAACTTAAAACTCCAACAATGACCAAAAAAAAAGAAAACAAAACAAAAAAACCCTCAAACATCATCTGCTTCATAATGAAGCTGGCTTTGATGCAAGAAGTTCTAATGTACCGGATATTTCAGCCTTCCAGCGCCTCAGGGTTCATTCATTAATCTTTTTTTTTGTTCAATTATACCCTCTTTTAATTATCTCAGCCAGCTTCCTGGCTTCAAATAAAATCTATATTCACATAATGTCCCAATTCTTTTATTGACTGTGTGGAGCTCCAGAATCATATATTTATTTCCTCAGTCTCTCTACTTGGACCCTCAGAAAGCTCTCAAATTCAGCATTTCTACTACTTGCACCCATCAGGCTATTCCTCCTTAAAACATTTCCATCCTTAGCATCTCAATTAGTGATGATTTTATCTTTTCATTTGCTCATGCCAACAATATTAGAGCCCTTTTGCCTGTAAGGAAATGTTATGGCTTTAGTTTGAGAATATATATATAACTTGTGTATGTTATTTTAGTTCTTAAATGGCTTGCTACTGTTTGTGGCATAGCCAGAATCATCTCTCACTGACCCCTAAAAATCTTCTACCTTTGTTTCCTGTGTTGGTTTCCACACAGAGCCTTGACCTTGTAAATCAAGTTGTCTGACTCCTCTGTCTAATACCATTTCACCTCGAAATAGGCAAAGACCATAAGCTTCTGAGCTTGTCTCTATTTTGTAAATTGTATTTTATTGTTGAGATAATGAGATAGAGGGGTTACAGTTACATTCGTCAGGTGGTGGGTACATTTTTTTCTTGAATCTTAACACTCCTTCTAAGTTTTTGTCCCCCTTTGCTTCCCCTCTCCCCTCCATCATTTTGTTTTCCCCCATTGCCTCCCCTATTTCAAATAAACCAATAAGTGTGTGTACAGTATACCAGTATAAAAATTCAGATACAGTAACCTCATGAGATTAACCATAAGTGGGAAAAGGGAGAAAAGAAAAAACTTTACATAGCACATTAAGAACAGCAATCACAAAGATAAACCTCTTGTTTCATTAACCCAGAGTTCATTTCATTTAGTCTCATCCCGTATGACCTTATGTACACAGCTACTTTGATCCTCTGTTAAGGGAATCCTAAATGTGTACTAATTATTACAAACAAGGGAAACAATTGAACCTATTTTTCTGTGGGACTGGCTTACTTCACTTAATATGATTTTTTCCAACTCTTTCCATTTCCTTATGTCATATTTTCTGATGGCAGCATAGAATTCCACTGTGTATAAGTCCTACATCTTCTTGATCCATTGGTCTAGTCCCACTTCACTCATTCTGTACTGCCACAACACTAATCCTTTCCTAACACTCTACATATTCACCTTGTGACTTATTGTCCTGTCCCTCAGTTAGAATGTAAACAGGAAAGGTGTCTTGGTGGTGTTAAATGACAACCCAGGAACCTTGAAATTCATCTAGTTGCAAAAGGGAAAAAATCCTAAAATAAAATTCACTACAAATGATTACAAAATTAATAGAGACAGAATTCATTTGTAATATATATATATTTTTTTCAGTCCAGTACTGGGGCTTGAACCCAGGGCCTGAGCACTGTCCTTGGGCTTTCTCAAGGCTAGAGCTGTACCACTTGACCCACAGCACTACTTCAAGCTTTTTCTATGTATGTGGTACCGAGGAATTGAACTCGGGTCTTCATGCATGCTAGGAAAACTCTACCACTGGGCCAAATTTCTGGCTCCTGTAATGTATTTCTGAAATATCATTAAATAGTTGTATGAAGGAGTTTCAATTCAACATATCCATTGGTGAGTACAATGCATTTTTAATATTTTATTTTTTCATACATTTTTATTGTAATTAATAGAAGGGTTACATGATATTTGCCAGATAGAAGGTGCATTAATTCACATACACTGATACCCTTTCCCATGTCTTTGTCCCCATTTCCCTCTCCCCGACCCCCACCCCTCATCTTGTTTTCCCCCCTTCCCTATCCAATTTCAAATAACCAAATACAAATATATCCGATATATCAGGTAACAAAGTGAGATACTGTAATAATATGAGATAACCAAGGGATAGCAAAAGAGATGAGAGATAACATAGTACCTTAAGAACAACAATCATTCATTATATGGCTTATGTTTCTATATCCTAGAGATCCTTTCATTTAGCGTCCTACTATATGGCCTTATGTATCAAGGTTTTGCTCTATACAATGCGTTTTGATCAGCATTTAGACCTATACAACCTCTGTTAACTGCACCCTTAGCTGATATGTGCTATTTCCAACTGATGTAAGGGTAAAAGTAGACTATATTCTACACACGGACTGCCCACTCTAGGTTGCTAATCTACAATATCACAGTAAATGTTCTTTATTTAGAAAGAACAAATCACTTATCTGCAGGGATTTAGCTGTAACTTAATAATCTATTTTTTCTCTGAAAATAGTGATCATCTTCCCTTGTTTGGGGTCATTTGGAGCATTTCATGGGACTCTCTGCTTGGCTCAATTACTTTCACTAGACAAAATGTTCCGCACTGAGTTATCATTCTGTGTTAATGAGACACACGAAAATCACAAGGATATTCCCAGACACATTATTATAATAGCACAATGTTTTGGAGCTCATGGCAATTTGCATAATACAAGAATCACCTGAGTTCTGGTGGAATGAAATGCTGGCTGAGAGAAGGGAAAGCAGGGCCAGCAGACAACCCAGGCTTCGAAAGTCATTTGTGTAATGTGATTCTCATGCAAAAAAAAATTATAAAAGTAATAAAGATCCGAGTGATTCTTTGCCATGCTTTCATCATTTCTGACTTTAGAGTCAGGTGTGGATATATAAATGGGGCCAATTTTGCAGGTGTGCAGTGGTCCATTTTGACAGTGATGATGAGCTATTTTAAGACTATGTTTTGAAAACCCAGCTACCACTCACTCTGTGTGTGTGTGTGTGTGTGTGTGTGTGTGTGTGTGTGTGTGTGTGTATTTCTAGACTGTTAGCAAAGCTCAATATATAGTCTTCTTGCTGTAGCTTTCCTTGGTCCAGGCCTGTGAACACACTGCTCCTAAAATTACCTGCCAAAACCCAGAACCACTTCTCTAAGAATATCTTTTCTTTGATCCCCCTTTAACTTCCCTTTAAAAGCTATCCTCTTCAGTCTAACCAAAGTCATTTAGTTTGGACAGACTCTCTTTTTATCCTTATTATTCTATATTGAAGGCTAAGTTTTAGTGTACAGCATGGTCCACACATGACCTATCCTGTTCCACTTCCGTTCTTTGGGTTGCCATTAGAACTCTCTCCTCTGCCTAGCCAACTATACCACCATTTCTAGGAATCCATCCTCAATACTCTCAGTCTTTACCAATGCCCTCTGTTCTACCATGATTTAGAGTTTCCAAAAGTCTCCA
Source organism: Megascapheus bottae (assembly GCF_031878675.1). Lineage (NCBI taxonomy): Eukaryota > Metazoa > Chordata > Mammalia > Rodentia > Geomyidae > Megascapheus > Megascapheus bottae. Next base: position 15,950,469 of record NC_143527.1, on the reverse strand, counting down.
AGTTCTAGAAAATCTCTCTTAGTGCTTTTGGAAAATAGTTAGCACATCATTATAATAATCCAGATTACAACCCGAAGGTTGAATTGAAGCAACACAGACTCTGGCAGAGAATGTGCATGGTCAGATCTCTAGGAGTCTTATCTATTATGTAGTTGATTCAAGAAGCACTTACAAAAACTTGTTTCCATGAGCACTAAGCACAGAGATGAGATGGGTCTGTAGAGCAGAGCCATAGCCTGATCTTCAGGGCTACATCCTCTCAGAGCTGTGTGTGGTCACACAGGGCTCCTCTTCACAGTCCAGTGAAGGTTGCTCAGATGGTTCTTAAACTGTAGGGAGAAAGGCTAGGTTGCATTTGCTTTTGTATCTCTTACATAGTTTCTGATAAACTGTGATTATAAAGGTAAAGACTTTTATACAGTAAGAACTTTAAAAATATATAATCGAACTTTACTTGTTCATTAAGAAGTATAATATTACATTATTTGTAGGGAGACGGATGTACCTGGAAAAAAATGTGCTAAGAAACAAGGGATGCATGTTTTTTCTCATATGTTGAAGTTAGATCTAAACTATGTGTGTGTGTAACATACACATTAGTATGTATATATAAGTGTATTAATTAAAGTGTGGTACATGAATGGGAGCACGCCAGTGGTGTAACTTCTTTGAACAATCAATTTACAGTGTAATAACAAGAATACCAGGAAGCTGGAACTTTTAGTAATAATGTTTGTGAGAATTTGGGCAATGAGATCAAGGAGTGGTGGACAAACGAAAAGAACAAAGCCACGTGAGTACAGTGATAATATTCAGTGCACATATGCAAACACGGAACTGTGAAAATTGAAGGGATGGAGAGGTTGGGGGGAGATAGGAAAGTGATGAAAGTAGTGATGTTGACCAAGATGCCTCGTACTCATAAACCGATTTGTTGAATTGAAACTCCTTTGATTAACTAACAAATATCTGGGTGAAGGGGTAAATGCAAAGGAAGTGCCATCACCAAGGCAGTTTATAAATACACTGCATCTTGATCACTGTCTCCCTTTCAGCAGTCTCACAACCCCTTCCAACCCACCTTTTCCCCCACTTTTCTTGATTTTAGGTTATGTGTTGGCTTACTTTTTTTTGCCATTTCACAATGCAATTTGTGTGGACAATACATCTTGATCTGTGTCATCCCTTCAACATCCCTGCCTTCCTTCAAACCACCCCTTCCCTTCTCCTTCTCAATTCTGTGATATGGCAGCGATGAATTATATACCTAAATGGACATGTTACCGTGAAACCTCTTGACACAGCAATTGGAAAATAATAAAAGTATTTAATGAAGGAAATCAAATGAAAAAGAAAAAAAAAATCTTGGTTAGTACCTAAAAGGTTTTGATCCCAGTTTTTACTGCATACTGCAAACTGACAGGATATTGGTCCCCGAACCAATAGTTAAATAAAGAAAGAAACTAAAAACTAAACAAAATAATTTTAAATTCCTAGCCAATAGCTTAAGTGGGCTCTGGAGAGGAGCATCCCTTGGTATGTGGCTTCTGAACCTTTCTCTTCTGTGTTCTGTCATTTCCTTCATTGACTGAAAACACAGTCCCTAAGGGTTTGCTTGGGAGTCTTTGGCTTCTGGGATTAAACAAAGAGAAGAAAATGTACTTACTAGGATAATAGTTATCTCCTTTAAAATTTTTTTTCATTCCCATGAGACGCTGAAAACATGTGTATTTAATTTAGTGCTGAGAGAATGAGGTGCAAGCATACTTGTGTCCTAACCATCACTCACAACTGAGGATGGAGGATGGGAGGAAGATTAAAAGAAGCTCATGGTATTAGTCAACATATGTGCAAGCTTGAGACCTAGGGGTCTCTCCAAGCAGGTCTATTGGGAGCTACATGGTAGGACCCCTGCAGAAGGCTTAGAAAAAGGTAGAAATGCTGAGATTCCTGCTCAGTCATTTTGAGGGGAATTACCAGGAATGGCAGAGGAAGCTCACACCTCTCAAACACATCCATCCGCAGCAGAAAATCTAAAGTCCTCTGTCTTTATACCTGTGTTTTAAAAACATAGAGAGAGAGAATGAGAGAGAGAGAGAATGAGAGAGAGAGAGAATGAGAGAGAGAGAGAGAGAGAGAGAGAGAGAGAGAGAGAGAGAGAGAGAGAGAGAGAGAGAGAGAGAGGGAGAGAGAGAATTTTCTTCCTAGGCATGTATTTTCCTATTCTGTTCTAATCATTTCAATATTCAAAAACCAGAGTTAAAGGAAAGACTCACACAGGAAAAATAACAGCCAAGCTTCTGAGGGCTGTTGAATTTTTAATCCCTTAACATTTTTTTCTCCCCATTCTCTATTTATTGTGTACTTTCAAAGCTCTCGAGAAAGGAATTGTTTAAACTCCATTCATTGGCAGTCATTCAAAAAAAAAAACTTCATCTTGTAGCATGACTAGGGAGAAATCCAACTGTGAATTTTTAGAATTTTGTTGGAGTCAGTAATGATGTCAGAAAGTTAGTGTTTTTCTGTCAGGGTGAGAAATACAGGTATACAAATTATGGCTCAATGATTCCAGAATGAACAGTCTAGGTCTACAATTTCTGAGACCCTTATTTCTATGGCCTGTCCAAGCCCCCTTACTAAAAGATGGCTGAAGTTTGGTCCAGGGGATCCCCTGTGCCTACCTGTGCTCCCCTAGAGTCTAAAGTTCACTTATTATTTCCCCAACCTCGAAAACTTCTCACCTCTATCCTATGGATCTAGAATTTTCTTCCATTTCTCAAGAGCCTTAAGGCATTTGTTGTAGAGGTGATGAAGAAAAGACTTCAGGAGAGTCTGCCTTCTTATTGATCAAGGATCCCCATCCCTTCTTTCTACTAGACCTAATTTTTCTCTTGAACACCCAGGAATCAGTGAGGAGGCAGCCTTATAACAGGTGTAACTACTCCCCTGGTGTCCTGTCACCAGAGTTGTGCATTCCCATCCTAGCCACCTTGTGCCTTTAAATTTGAATTGGTTTGTCTTTGCCTGGTTGGTATGTGTGATCCACATACCAACATCTCTTGGTGAAGGATGCTTATCTTACATTTTTGGGGATAGCTGTTTGCTACATAACTTCTGATATCTGGTAAAATTTAAAAAATGTACATGCCAATTGACAGATGTTCTGGTAATTTGTTTTGTTTTGGGTTGTCAGTAGATATTGTCTGGATGAGCTTTCTCCATCCTAAATAGAATAGAAAACTTAGCTGGTAAGTTTTTTCCCATCAGAAGGCTTTGCCTTCTGGGCTCTGAGAAATACCAGTTCCTTCTCAGTCTCTCTGCATGTGGATGATAGCAGTTTCCATTCCTGGGTTAATTCCTTGTTTACTGTGTGGCTTCTTAGTTTTTCTTCATAACCAGCACAATCAAACTCATATTGTGTAAATGCATAGATGTTCTTCCTTTCTGTCTGCCTGATGGCAACATTACCATGTAACCATTCATAAGACATTTAGAAGTCATTCTAGTTTTCATGTTTATATATCTTTCATGTGTAGAAAGAAAAAGACTTGTATATGGATTCATTGATGGGTAATACTTTTACAAATAAGAGATTGATTCAGAACATCACCTGTGAATTTAGCCTGTTGAAAGTTATGTAACATGCCCACGTGGGCTGTAGCTTTCACTAAACGCATGTGTTGGAAGAATTATTCGGTACTTTTAGGATTTTAGTGGTAAGGATTGACTCAATCTGTGCAGCCTTTTTTTCCTCTTAAAAATTTTAATTTTATTGTTGGGGTAATGTATAGAGAGAAGTTACAGTTATATTTACTGTTACATTAATCAGCTGTGCAGCTTTTTTTTAAGGTCTAAGACTGAAAATCTGCTTGGAGATTCACAGACAGTACAGGAAAATCTAGAAGGAAGTATTTTCATGGAAAGTTGGTACTGTTTTTGAAAGATGAAAGAAATAGTAGTGCATTTAATTCCAGAGACTGAGCATGTGTAGCAAAACTAGCCAACAATTCCAGAGAAAGAGATAACTCCTTTTCCTTAGCATTAGCTAACTCCCACAGGGTCAATCAGATGCTTCATTTCCATCTCTTTAGTGACCAGAACCACACTACTGCCTTATAGTATCTACTTCTATCATCTGACAGGCAATTCAGAATTTTTGTTATCCAAGGATTAACAGTGGAGTAGGACCTGTTAAGCGTCCCTGTGTCCCCATTCAATGCTTAATTTTAAGCTGTAATTAGAAAGATTTCCAGTAATTTGTTGCACTTATATTTTGTAAAAGGCTTGGAGATGATTTTTTTTTACTTTATTTCTTTTTTAGATCTTCATGGTCTGTATTTGGCAGGGGTATAAAAATTTTATAGCATAATGTATCTTGGATGAGATTTGTCTTTGTGACTCAACTGCAAAAGAGGTTGAAAGTGCCCATCATACTAGCATTCCTTCTGTCTAGGAGTTGTCTGACATCATTTCTCTTCATATTAAGTCATATTCCAATCAATGATGAGCCAAAGTTAAATTGTGTAAAATCAACCCTTCTATATTTTCTGAATTATGAACAAATTGATTAAATGAATACTAAATAGTAAAAAAAAGATAAAGGATAAATGATGTACTTTACAGAGATACTTCTTTTAAGCCCAGCCTTTGCTTTCCTTAGTTTAGATCAGAGACAGATATCCTAACTTCCACATAAAAAACACAACGGGCCCAAAACTGCAAAATATAGTAGATGGTACTTACAAAAGCCTTGATAGACATGTTTCTAAACAGCATATATATAAATGTATAAATGGTCTTCAACAGTCTGTGTCATTCCAGTAATACACTAATCTAATTTAGCACCTTTATGAGTCAATAAGGATGTGACAGATATTCTAAGACTCTTTGAAAGATGCAAAGGAAAAACATAATGGCATATGTCTTCTGCTTTCACTGTTTGCAGCTCAATTGTAGACTGAATGATAATAAACATGAAATTTCTTTCTAAACTCTATGGCAGTTTGAGAAGTAAACCATTCATTTCTAAATAGAATAAAAAACAGAGGAATCATCTGCTAATATCCTGTAGCACATTGGCTTTTTGAGTCATTGATTGAGTCATGACACCTGAAGCTCACTGGTGACTCTGCCACTATGTGGTGACATTAACCTGTATTTTGTTTATATGCCTATGAGATTTAGAAACTAGGTTAGGTTTTGAATCTCCAGGCTTGGCAAGCTACTGCTGGATTGTGATGAGTGTGTTCACTTTGTTTCAGTAAACATAACAGAGACTTGAACAGGGCAGGGAATGTGACACGGCACAATTGGTTTGTTAGGAGTAAATGATGGAGTTCAATATGAAGCCATAGCCCAAGATAGAACTTGTGCTTATCAGAACATGTGACTTTCTTGCTTCTTCAATAATTTAAGTTGTATGCTTAGGCTGATAAAAAGCTTGATATAAATAGTAGCTAACCAGTAGTACTGATCAACAAGTAGTATAACAGCAATTGCAGATTTATTTTATTTCGTTGTATTTTTCAGAATTTGATTTGTTCAATTCCTGCTGACATACTCATCTTTTCAGGCACAGTTTCACAAAGCCAAAAACTCCACACACTTAAAATTTCAGATAACTCCATTCCTAAAGGAGTTTTAAGATCTCTTTCAGCTTTTTGAATTTGATTATACTATCTATATTAAACCTAGATAAAAATTTTCTACTTCTGTATAGGATGCAAAAAATACAGAATCATCTTTCTTATCCTGAAAGTGATTTTTAAAATGCTCCATATATGAAATCATATGCTTCTATTTATTTAATTTTTACTAAAATAAATTAATAGTAGAAGGGAGTTTCATTATGATAATTCTATAAATGTATGCAATATACTTAAACAAGTTTATCTCCTTTATTATATTTTCTTAGCAACATCCTTCCTCTTCACACACTCCTTTTTCCATACTGTCTTTGATGGATGTCATTATTCTGTCTATCTATCTATCTATCTATCTATCTATCTATCTATCTACATTCATTTCCCTTGTATATTCATTCATGTCCATCTGTCCATCATCATCATCATCATATCATCATCATTTTAAGTTTTGATTTCACATATAAGCATAAACACTTAACATTCAGCTTTTTGAACTCTGGTATGTTGCTCAAGAAAATTATAACCTTGTCTTTAGCCCAGCCAACTGTGAAGTTTGTTAGGTGTACATTTCATATGGTAGTATTCATATGTAGAAAATCTGGAAGAGCTCTTTCATTGTTTGGATGAGCTACTGACGAAGAGATTTGATCTGTACAAGTATTTTAAAAGAAGAAAATGAACTAGACCAACTTTGAATAACCTTGAACCCCAGACATAAAGAAAAATGAGCATTTCTTTGTAACCTCTTCTCTGGGGCCTCCACTAGGTACTTATGAGAGACACAAGGGACAGAAGAAAAGACTGGAACTCTGGCCTACTGTGGTATGAGTATGCAGCTGATAACTGAATGCATTGCCACCAGGAAACCAACACAAACCTCTGCCTGCTTACACTTGACTATCGGAAACAACCCTTTAACAATGGGAGCAAGGATTCCAGACCCTTCAGATCTGGGTTTGCATAGTTTTCATTTATTTGCACATTAAATCTTTAATATTATGTGCACATATTTGGTCTGTGTTTCAATTAAAAAATAAGTACAAAATACTACTGGGAAAAAACAAACAAGACAAAACATTGAGTGATGAATAACATAAAAGCTGGGGAGATGACAAATTTTAAAAGAGATTAGATATTAAGTACAAAGTAGGCAAAACTTAGGAAATGGGACAAAAAGCCTAGAAGATGAACCCAGAAAGTTTGAGGTAGATCAGATGATATCAGTGACAGTGAAGATGGAAATAAAACAGAATTGGTGGAAAATCTGTACAAAAAATGGATTTAGTTCACTTTCAAATATCTCTGATCCTTCGTGATGGGAAAATTATTTTCTTCCACACAGCAGATGATTATTGGACATTTATTTTATGGCTATAATAAACTAGAGCACAGTGAAACAACTTAGTCAGAAATAACACACTGTGGTATACACAAACTAAACTCCCAGAAAGTAAGTAGTCAGGATTGTACTATTTAGAAAGTAATAACTTTGCTTAGCAGCAGCAGTGGTTTGGGGTTTGGATTAACACGCAGACCCCCAAGATTCAACACATATATTTAAGAAAATAGATGAGGCAAAGCTATGCTATTTCATAATGTTGAGCAAAAATAGCCTAGGGATGGCCTTGTGATCTTTAGGCTGACTTCAAAATGTCCCAGCCACTGCAGACTGAGGAAGCACATAGACAGAAAAAGGCAAACATATGCAAAAATGTTACCAGATGAAATGTTTTCCTGGCAAAGAAAACTCTCAGGCCTTGGCTAGTTCTTCTATTCAGTCCTCCTAAGAGATGCTCTCTTTGGGGCCATATGAGGAGCAGCCCATCTTGGGTTGAGCTGTACATCATCACTGGGTCAGTGGTTACCAGTTATTCATTATGGCCTCAGCAATAAAAGATTTATACTTGGTTTGATGCACAGTTATCTCAGCTGAAAGCTTAATTCCCTTGGATGAGCATATGGTTAAATCTCTGTAACTAATATTACGAAGAGGATTTAAGCTTTTATCCAATATTCAGGCAGCATTCTGAGAGGCAATAACCAATGGTCTCTTGGGCATCTCTGGTTGTTTCAGCATAGCTATTGATGAAAGTTTGGCTCGTATTTCTCTTTCAAGGATTGGTTATAGATGGTCTTGGAGGTATACTGTCTTCTTATGAGTAAGGGCAAGGACTTTAATTATCTAGTGTAACGAAGGTAGCAACTGTTTTCAGGAGAGAAGGTAGCCATGCTTATTTTCCAATATAAGAGATTCTGACTTTCCTAGGCTCTTGAACCTTCTCACCTGACTCTGTCTATAATCTGTGAGTATCCATCAGATAGAATCTCAGTGACACTCAGAATCTCAGGGCTGCTAAGCTTGAAATAAACTGATCTAACCTGTACTAAAAATCATGCCTAGTAACTCGCTGGGAGTCTGAAACTCAGCCTTTTTCAGCAAGGGATTCTACACTTCAGATTCAGATACCACTAGAACCTGTAACTGATGGATGTCCATTGTAAACATCCTGTAATCCCTGGGGCGTAGTCTCCTGTGTAGGCAAGTATTCAGAGATCTGAAAGGCAACAAATCCCATTAGCTATTTAGCAATTATTTAGTTACAGCCTTAGGAGTGGTTGAAAGAATGAAATCAAAGCTCTAGATTGCCTCCCTATTTGATTGATATTAATATTTAATGAGAACTGAAGACTTACATAGGAAACATGCAAGGAAAAATGAACATTTGCATGTGTCTGAATATATCTTGATATACTCTCAATTTATTCTTTTATTTACTCTCTCACATAATTCTAGCAGTTATCCTTGATCTAGAGTAGTGATATGGCAGGAAATAATGGAGAAAGATTTTGTTTATCCTTCTTACTTTGAGAAGCCTAACATAGAGCTATGGATTGCACAGTATTTCCATAAGTCAAATACTAAAATAACCCAACTGTTTAATAAACTGCAATAGTCACTAAAAAAGACTTCATATCTATAAAAATCATATGCCATTACAAAGCTGTCTTCAGATTATATTACAAAATGGAGAAAGCAAGGAGAAGAAAAGGGCAGTTCTATGCCACTCAAGAAAGACTCATGCACATACCCAGATATTTATATTTGCTTATAATAGAAATAAAAACAGTAGTTTAAAAATTTTTTTAAGGGAAGAAGTCTAGAGTATGTTAAAATGAATAAAGAATAAGCTCATGTTTCTCTGAATATGCCTTTTTTTGCCAATAATTCCACTTTTATAGTTATGTAAATATTTTACCTAATTTGAAAACATTATTCACTTTAAAAATATATTTAAACATATGAGGTATAAAAAGAAACAAGACCATATGCTTTTATTTTTATATTCAATTGGTAGCAAACCATAGAGGGAAGAGCTAAGATAGGAATTTAAAAGCGCAGTAATCTGGCTGTAATTCCTGGCAAAATGTTACCTGGGAACAAATGAAACTGGGAGGGAAAAAACAAAGGCTTTCAACATCATATTGTTAATGATGGCTGTTGATCTTCTTATAGAAGACCTGTAGATTGGAACACAGGTACGATTATACCGATGTCACTGCATTCCAGAATTGAAGCATAGCCACTTACTAATATTTCTTGTGCACTTATTCAGGATGATTTTAAAAAAAACTCGTTTTGAAAACTGATAAAGGGTAATTAATATTTACCTTACTTATTTTTCCCCACCAACTGTAGTTAAATCAAATTGTTAATGAACATCCTAGAATTATTGCAGCCAGTGAGCATTGAAAGAACATAGAACTAAAACATAGTTCTATGTTGCCATAATCTGTTGAAGAAGCAAATAGAACTAAATGGTCCCTGTGGCTGCTTGTGCCACAAAACCAGAAGAAACTAAACTATGGTTAGACATAAACAGTTTTAACTTCTTAAGAATTTTAGCCAAAAGTATTGATCCTGAATGAGAGTAAATGTTCAATACTTTAAAGAAAATGTAAGGAACAAAGCAGTATCTTAAGTGATAGTAAGTGGTTAGAATTGCCAAACATAAATTATGAAAAACACAGCAGTTTAAATTAACACAGCATTTTTTAGCAATCAAGTAAAAGAGAAAGATGAAAGGGAGCCAACAAGAAGAAATAAACTCTAGAGAAAAAAAATATAACAAACAAATGATATTTGGTAGTTTTTTGTGTTTCCGATTCAAATTTCTCATAAATATTACAAATTTACCTTTTGTCATATTAAAAATTACCTCATTTTGCTTTTCTATATCTCTTCCTCAACTATATTCCACCTTGTCTATTAACCAAAATACATATACCCATACTTGCAAGTGTGTGCATTTTCACACACATAGACATCACTGATATGAAAGGAAAGCTGTACATGATGAATTCATTTTTAATTAAATTGTTATTTACATTTTTTGAAACACAATCTGCTGAAGCTACAAATTTTATACAATAAGTGAAACCCAACTCAAAAGAAATGAAGTAATAAATTCGTGAACATTGAAATTAAGTTTAAAAATAGAATTTTTGAGAGAAGCTGTCATCTATTATTTCTTAAAACATGAACATACTTAGTTTTAACAAGTGAAACCCAACTTCTCATTTCAAATAGTCCCTTACATGCTCTCAAAATCTATTATTCACACATCTGTGAAATATTTTGGCTCTCATGTGGCATGAAATCTGAAGCTGTGTGCTAACTATGCCTCTCTTTTCTTTCATTTTCTTTTCTTTTTTTTTGTTTTTCCAGTCCTGGCTTGAACTCAAGGCCTGAGCACTGCTGTCCTTGGGTTTTCCCAAGGCTCTAGAGCTCTACCACTTGAGCCAAAGCACCACTTCCAGCTTTTTCTATGTATGTTGTAACTGAGGAATCAAACCTGGGCCTTCATGCATGCCAGCAAGCTCTCTACCATTAAGCCAAAGTCCCAACTCCCTATGCTTCTCTTTTCTTCTCCTTAGTCTGTAGTTACTCAAGTGTCTATATAGTACCAACACGATGGACAAACCACAAAAGCTAATAAATTGAGTCAGTATTTCATCTTAAGGGACTATACATGTGATCTAGAATTTGATTACATATATCAAAAGGAAAATAAAACATGGAAAAAAACACATTTAGAGACATGGTGTAAATCCACCTGCTTCGTGGAACCCAGGGCTCACAGTGAGGAGGAGATAGTGGAGTGGAGGCCCTACTGTACTATACACAATCAACAGTCCAATGGAACCACCACGACAGTAGGAACAGTGAAAAGAGAGGCACAAATACACCCTTGCTATTAAGAACACCTTTGCTATTGCAGATAAGCTCCCTTACTACCATCACAACAGAACATCCACACTTGACTGTTCCATAAAAAGCAAATATTTGATTTTGTCCTCCGTGTGTGTGTGTGTGTGTGTGTGTGTGTGTGTGTGTGTGTGTGTGTGTGTCTGTCTGTCTGTCTGTCTGTGTGTACAGCAGTTATAGGAAATTCAGGGCCTAGGTACTATCCTTGAACTCAAGCTGAATGTTGAGCTCAAGGCTAATTCAAGGCTAGAGCTCTCCTACTGCTCCAAGACTCAAGGACTTCTTTTTAGGGGCTGGCTTTGATCCATAATCCTCAGACCCCAGCCTCCTGAGTAGCTGAGCACATAGAATTACAGGAATCAGCCACTGGCATCTGGTAAAATGTTTGATACTTACTTTGTATGAAAAAGTCAAACTGGGCTGGGAGTTTGGCCTAGTGGTAGAGTGCTTGCCTGGGTTCGATTTCTGGGTACCACATACATAGAAAAAGCTGGTGGTGCTGTGGCTCAAGTGATAGAGTTCTAGCCTTGAGAAACCCTAAGGACAATACTCAGGCTCTGAGCTCATGCCCAGGACTGGTTAAAAAAAAGTCAAACTTCAGGTTCAGCTTGGATATCTTCTAAAACTATAATTAGAAATTTCTTAGTAATGAAGGCAGCTAAACATGTAATTAGAGTGATTATGTGTTTGTTTTTATGTCGATATACATACCTATATATCTTTAGTCTTGGTGTCATTATTAATACTAACATTTTTAATCTCAGGGCTGTATTTTGGATAATAAATAATGCATGATTATATTTGCATCAATAAACACATAGTTTTCAGATTACTTCAGAAGTCATAATAGTCAAAGTGCCTCTCTTTAGTATTTCAATTTAACCCATTACCAGAGCAGATAGCAAATGATTGCCATAGAGGTCCCTGTTAGGTGAACTCTGCCTCACATAGAGAAGGCCATGTGGATTTTGAAAACTCTCTGTAAGGGGAAAATAACCCCTGAATTTCATATTGCTCCTGGGCAGACATGGGCATGATCTTTCTTTCTCTCTGTTTAATTTTTTTTTCTTTTCTGGTTTGCCGCAAAAGAAGAAGGAAGCAAAAGTTTGAGCAGCGAATTTCGAAGGGCAAATATAACCTTTGATTTGATGCATGGTAAACTGACAGTTAAAGGTGTATCATGCTAGATAAATGTCAAAAGCCAGATAGAAGCCTTGATAATAAGCTGTCCAGAGGCTTAAATCCAGAACCCTCTGGCAGTAAGGTAGGATTAATCTTAAAAACAAATTTTAACCCTAACTGAAAGTGTCTTAGGTGAGTTACCATGTTTGGATGTACTAAACTCAAGGTTGGAGGGTGGTTATTTGTGGAGAAGAGAGGACATGGAGCAAACCTAGGAGGGGGAAGAAAACCTATGTGTGCCAAGATTTTGTACTTATTAAATCTCAGTCTTAAACATCATAAAATGGAAAGAAACCCAGTTCTAGTGTTGTGTACTAAATCATGTCCACATAAGATTCATATATTAAAAAACCGAATCCCGGCACCTTAGAGTGTGACTGTTTTGGACACAGTTTATCCATTAAGGGCCTTTAGAAGTTCATGAGAATAGGTATGATTCAATAAGACTGGTCCTTCAAAATTGTTTTTATTGTAAAGGTGATGAACAAAGGGGAATCCAGTTACATAAATAAGGTAATGAGTATATTTCTTTTTAAACAGTGTTACATCTTCCTACTTTCTCCCACTTCCCCCTAACTCTCCTCCCCCTCCCCCAGACATACTATCTGTTGTTTTTGTTCCTCCATTCTCCCTCCATTTCTGTGATTTCCTTACCATCTCCAAATCAGCTAAATTTATATATAAGACAAAGGGTACAGAGATCCAAAACAGTGACGAGAACTAATCCACAGCGGAAAAAAGATATAACTGCAAGAAATCCAATAAAATACAACATCTTCCTTCCAGTTCTTGGAGTTCATCTTTATAAGCATCATTTCATAGGGTCATATCCACATCATTAGTAAGCCTTGTGACCCTCTGCTGAGGATATCCTATAAACATAATAGTTATTACAAACGAGGAAAACCATGCAGCTTATGTTTCTCTGGGTCTGGCTTACTTTGCTGTATATGAATTTAGACTGCTACTTCTTAAAGTCACAGAGTCTGGATTTCAATGAGGCACAGAAATCATTACTCATCTCTGTTTATTATGGCAAACATGGGACAAAATGTATATATCAACATAGGATTAGTTAAATAACAATAAAATACAGCATGTCATAATATTAAAAATGTGTATATTATGTATTCATTTGTAGACTTTATATTGTATGTATGCATTTTATGGACTTCATAGACTAGGCTTCTAGAGTGCACAATTTTTAGACTTGTCAACTTTACTTTGGCTTGCCTGAATACTCTTTTCTTGTTCATTATATGCATCTCAATAATTTGAGTGGATGCTAAGATTTGCTATTTCTGCAGCTAGAACTTCAATCTAGATGATGAAAGCTCTCAATCTGGTGTCTGATTCAAAGACGCCTTTTATTTCTAGTCCAAGGATCTCAGCAATGGGGACAGGCAGGGCTGAGTTCTAGAACTTCTTCGTTCACAGGGAGTTGGTTTCTGCCAGGGACCTGCCCTCATTCTCTTCCCCTGTATTCTACGTCTCTAGCTCAGAATAAAAGTAAGATGTTCTTTGTGTACTATGGATGATAGTCTTTGGAATGGTGTATCCTAAGACTTTTAGAGAGTTGAGCATCTTGGGTACTGTTTAAGAATCCCAGCTTTAAATAACTTGTCTCCTCCCACAATGAAAGCATCCCCAAAGCATATTTAAAGGGAAATTCACAGCTTTGACTAACGGACTAGCTCTGGTTCCACCCCTGCATTTTTAATGCCTAATCTTCTCAATAACAGAAATCACGTCTTCTTTTGTTTTTGCCAGATAATTCTGCATCAAAGTCTTCCCACTGTAAGCAGTGATTATTTTACTTGGTAGTTTGAAACAATTTATATTCTAATGTGGCTAGCAATTAGAGAAAAGAAGATCATGGAGAAGAATTTCTAACTGTAACCAAACTCAACTCATTTGTCTTCAGCAATAAGGCAAAATGAGGACTCTCAGTGTGGTTTACAATCTTCTAAGTCTTGGCAATGAACTAAAATGACTGTCTATTATGAAGAAGGGGAAAGTTTATAATGGTCAGTAGAGCTTGTCGAAACCCTTGGATATGTGGTAAAAATGACAAAGCAAGGGATGGAAGTGCAAAGTTTTTTGCATATGTCGTCGATTCAAATGTCACAGAAACAAATAATTTGTCTAAGTCTGATAATATTCTTTCATAAGCTAGTGCCCCATTAAGCATTACACCTCCTTAGCTAAGTTGAGAACCTTTTACTGCCTATTTTATGGGTTCATTCATGTGATTTTTTTCAGTCTTTCGGGGAATTGTTTTGCATAAAAAATAAAATGAGCCATTTTGATGAAATATTAGCAATAACATTCTCTGTTTAAAATATCAGAGACATTGTATTGGAATAAAATCTCCAGTCAATATATATAATTTCACTTATAATTAGACACAATCTTAATTAGTATTGCCTAAAGCAATCACATTTAATGAATTTTGCTTTATGTGATGGTGCCCTTGCATCAGTATTGTTTTAATTAGTTTTAAAATGTACCATGCTTATCCAAATAGGATTCAACCAAACCAGATTGTGTGATAGATACTTTACTCATATTAGACTCCTCTCTATCTCTTTTGCTTTGAGTCAGTGAAATAAACCACCAAAACCATCTTTAGAAGGAGCATTAAAGTATCTGAAAGCATTTAATGGTTGATGAATCGAGAACAACTTTATAATCCCAATCTTATACCTCCACCTCCTCCCCTCCAAAATAATCTGTAACAGCATCTATATATAGCATTTGATAATAGTTCGTGTGTTGAGTAACTGATTATGTAATATTTTGGCTTAGAAGTTACTATGTATATGGACAGAGCAACTTACCTAGGATAGTGTTTGTAGAAATGAATGTGACTGGACAAAGCATGGATCTCCCTGTGCTTGTTTTCCTTAAAGAGCATTGCTTGTGATTGTGGTATGGACCCTCTAACTAGTAAGTCATTTTCCTCGCTAATATTGTTGCTAGCACCTGCTATGCAAGAACTACATCCCCCAGAGTCCTTCCTACCAAAGTGCAGTGAAGTAACTAGCTCCCACAACTGGAATATGAATGCAAAGCGTGTGTATCACATTTAAGATGTGGCTGAAAAGAAGCAAATATGCCTTCCTCCTGTATCTTCTTCTGTCAAAGATGAGGGAGCTACAAGATGAAAATTGTTTACTTCTAGCCAAAAATGCCTATAATTCTGTGCTATATGCAAATACAAAATTTACTGTATTGAGCCCCTTGGTACAATGGAGGGGGGTTGTTGCATCCATTTATACCTCTGTACCCACTAGAAAAGTAATAAAGTAGCCAGGCACCAGTGTTTCACACATGTGACCTTAGGTACTCAGGAGGCTGAGACCTGGAGGATCATGGCTTAGGGTCAGCTAAGGCAGACATGTTTAAGAAACTTCATCTCCAAGTAGCAAGCAATAAATAAGGCGAGAGCTGTGGCTCAAGATGGTGACCCAGCAGCCAAGCCAACCCAATGTCCTGACACTGACAAAAATTTTAGATATTAAGGTTATCTCAATGACTTGTTATTCAATCACGTATCTTCACCTTGGCTCTTCAACACCAAGAGTTTTTATTTTTTATCATTTCATATTAACTTTTTAACCTCTGCCAAAAGCCATTATAAGTCAAAGTGAAGAAAGTTTAAGTATAGAAGTTTTCAATATATTATTAGAAACCAGTTTTATAATGTAAATACAGAGGCAGCTCTAGAAACTGAGACACTTAATAAAGTGAGTTTTAAGTCTAACATCACTTATACTAAAAGTTACAGAACATTGTGTCCTTGAGTCACACTAAAAAAATCTTGTCAGCTTGAAGCTAGGCTGGTGGCTCACGCCTATAATCCTAACTACTTAGGAGGCTGAGATCTGAGAATCGTTATTCAAAGACAGCCAGCACTAAAGAAAATGAGATCCTATCTCCAGATCACCTTTAGAAAACAGGAAGTGAAGCAGCAGTTCAAGGGGTAAGGAAATAGCCTTGAGCTGAAGGGATCAGGGACATGCCCAGGCCCCAAATCTAAGCTCCCCAAGTCTAAAAAATAATCTTATCAACTTGAATCATGTTAGTGTTCAGAAGATTTAGTTTTGGGTTTGGCTCCTCTTCCTAACTTCTTAGAGTGTCAATTTTTGTCATTGAATTGGAGGAATAAATGCCTACACTTACAGTTTCTAAGAGTTGTTTGGAAGTTCACAAGAGGTAGCGCATGTATTTGTGAACGGGAAAATGGCGATCGAGTGTAGCTTTTAAGAGCATTTGGAGTTAGACAGAATGGAGCCACTGACTAAAGGGAACCAGGGTAATTTGTGGAGAATAGCTTAAGGTGCCAGCCATTTAACTCTGTTTCTAGCTCATCTTAGAGCTTACTAAACAAAAACTACCAGGACTGTATTATGGCTTTATAGAAGAGGGCATAACACCACTGGCTCATCCCATTATAAACAATAATCTCAACAGCTGGAGAGAGAACTCTTAACCATTGAACACCGCAGGAAGATGCTGAAGTCAAGTACACAGAACTAACAATTACGTCAATTTCTTT
This sequence comes from Megascapheus bottae, assembly GCF_031878675.1. Taxonomy (NCBI): domain Eukaryota; kingdom Metazoa; phylum Chordata; class Mammalia; order Rodentia; family Geomyidae; genus Megascapheus; species Megascapheus bottae. The sequence continues at coordinate 15,933,815 of NC_143527.1, read as the reverse complement.
ATAAAGAATAGGACTAAAGTGATAGTCACACCTAATGTGTTGCTAAAATTACTGAGAGAGCACCACTGTGAACTTGGAATTTTGTTCCAGAATCTGTGCAAACAGTAAGAACCATAAAATTTGAATTTTCTTTCCTTTTGTTTATGGATTTATAATTGAGTTCTGTGTAAAATGGCAGTGCAATCATTCCCTAGCCAATTAATTTAAGTATTCTAGGCACTGAGAATACTTTTCAGTCTAAGAACTGTTATTGACAACTATATCACTTATATCTGGTACAAATTCATCAGTTGACATTATTTTATGATGCTTTGCCTACAATGATTAAATTACAAGGACTACTTACTTTTTTCCCTTATAGGGGAAGGAAGAATGTTTGAGGAGAGGACAAAGAGATATAAATCAATAGTTCTCAAAATGTGATCTGCACCCATCTCAGCAACATAAAAAACTTCTAGGAAAAATACTATAAACACAGATTTTAGACCTCATCAGAGACCTATTGAATCAGAAATTCTGTGGATGAGCATTAGTTCATATGATGTTGATGCAAGCTAATGTGTGAGGAAATACATGTATGAACAAAAGAAGCTTGTGAAGAGACAGTTGGAAAGGGTTTCAGAGTAAGGCTGGAAGGAGAAAAACTTGAGCTTGGTGAAAGGCACAAGACTATCATGCAAGCAAAGGGAACAGAGAGGATTAACCAGGATGGAATTAATGGGAAACAGGATAAAATGTGAATTTTGAACACCTTGTTCTAGGTGTTGAACACCTCTTCTAGACTGGAGGCTAAGAAAGGCATTCAAAGATGCCAAGACAATTATAATAGGAGTAAAGTTGTACATTGAAACACAAAGAAACTGCACCTCCTTTATTTTGTTTAAAACTGATTTGCTATTCTTTGAGTGTATTCATCAATTTTGAAGAAGGAAAACAAAAATTCTGAACTATTCAAGTTAGTCATTTGTTTTACTAGCTTCTAACATTCTGAAACTCAGAATTCTCTCTAATCTCTACCAAATACAAAACCTTACAATATTTTAGAATTCATATATTTAAATGGAAAAAAGTTAATTTCTTTCCTCACTGAAGAATTTTAATGATCCAATTAGACAATAGATACATTTTAAATATTATTATGTTAAAAATAAAAACTCATTACTTCTCTAACAATTAGGACCATTAATCAAGAGATGCATTTTGATATATTTACGTTAATATTAAAATGGGTAAAAATGGAGCTTTAGTTTTACTTTCACTCAAGTTTTAACTGAAGTGATCATTTTTATTTCCATAAAAGCAAAATTAAAAATCAAGGGCATAATATATAAATGCTTTTATGAAAGACTTTAAATTTTAAAAATAATAATAAATGCTAGGATACCATCTAAATGGTATTTAAACAATAATTTTAACAAGGATACCTACTCCTTATAACAACTGTTGATATAATTCCTTACCATTGGTGAAATAATTCATCCTAAAAATAGCTCTATTTAAAATTCTAAACCAACCTTTCAGCAAACCACTTTCCATAATCAGATGAATAATATTGGAATATAGAGTTGTGCAATATTTATGTCATCCAGCATGTTATTAGTAAGGCAAAAACAACTGGTGGCAAAAATTCAAAGGATTTCTGATTTGGCAGAATGGGTCTCTGGAGCAGGACTAATTTTCTGTAAAACAATAGATGAGAAAGTGAGTCCACTCTCGACAATTTCACTCTGCTACTATCCTCTTATGACACTCTTTAGAAGTGAACACCAAATGTGTGTGAACCCAACATTTTTTATTCTGAGGCATTTTATCACTTCTGTGCTATCATAAAGGGAGTGAGCTTCATTTCTTTGTCACATAGCCTATTTTTAATGGAAATTCCACTGATTCTATATGATGATTTTTTGTATGCTGCACTTTACTGAATTTATTCTAGTAATTTGGGATGTGATAATTTTTTTAAATCCTCACAATAGCATAAATTATATCTCTTGTAGATGGAGACAACGTAATTCTTGCTTTATTACTTAGGTGTATTTTATTTCTTTTTCTTGACAAATTACTCTGACTATAATATCTAGTCTTACTAGGAATAGATGTAGCAAGAATGCATTTCCTTGTCTAGTTCCTGTTCTTAGAGGAAAATTTCCACCTACTCATCATTTACTGCAACGTTATCTGTAGGTTTGTCTCATACAATGTTTATTACATTGAGATTTTTTTCCGATGCCTAATTTCCTTAAAAATTGTGTTGTGGAACTTGGTGAGTCCTTACTATAAAACTATCTGAAGCAGGAGGCTGTCTGGAGAATTGTACCTACACAAAATTCTATGAGTCCATCTTTAACAAAAAGACTTAAGTTGTTGCTAAAGTGGTAGAGTGCCTCTAATCAAGGTGAAAAAGCATGAAGCCTTATGTTCTGATGGCAGTACTGCCAAGAGAATATAAAACAAAAGCAGAACAAAACAAAAGTCACAAAAACCAAAACCTTATTTTTTAACATGAAAGGATATTGAACTTTATTAAACATTTTTTATTTCTCTATGGAGATGATTGTAAGATATTTTCTGTTAATGTAGTACATTGTATTACTGACTAGTGTTCTTTGAACCACTTTTATATTCTGGGAATAAATCCCACTTGATCATGGTGTATGAGGCTTTTAAAAATCTGTCTCTTTGCTAATATCCTGCAGAGAGGCTTTTATTCATTGATGTCCATAAATAACATTGTCTTACACTGTTTTCTTTTCTTGAGGTACTCTTTCCTACCTTCTCATTAGGGTAATATTAGTCTCGTAAAATGTACTTAAGAGTTTTCCCCTAAATTTTCAGAAGAGTTTGAGAAGTAAGAATTGATGACTTTTGGTATGTTTGTTAAAAGTCACTTGGAAAGCTCTCTGGTCCTGAACTTTTCTTTGGGAGGAGGGTTTTGCATACTGCTTCCTTACTTTTACTAGTTATATACCTGCGTAACATTTCTATGTCTTCATAATTCAGACTTTTAGTTTATTATGATTCTAGGAATAGAATTATTTACAATAGTGTTTTATATTTCTTTATATTTCTATTACAATAAATTATAGCCATAATATATCCTTTTGACCTTACAATTTTTCTTCAGTCTTACAATGATCAATTTTGTGTCAACTTGGCTAGCTTACGGGATATCCAGATAGCTTTTAAAACTGTGTGCATGTGCACATGTACGTATGTCTATTAAGAGATGACTATTTAAATTAGAAGTTGAGTAATGAAAACCTGCTCTCTGAAATATTAATGCTCATTAAAGAATTTATAGAAGGCCTGAATAGCATAGTGAATTTTTTTTCTCTCTTAAGTAACTGAAAACCCCATCTTCTACTGTAGGGCATCTCAATGCGCAATTCACTTGTTGTCCAATTTAAAATGCTTATTGCACCTGTAGCCTGGATGTTCAAGGCTAGTGCTCAACTACCTTGAGCCACAGGGCCACATCTAGTTTTCTGGTGATTAAATGGAGATAAGAGTCAAGAGGATTTAGCCGGGCATGATGGCTCATGCGTATAATCCTAGCTACTCCGGAAGCTGAGATCTGAGGATCAAGATTCAAAGCCAGCTCAGGGCACAAAAGGACCTGAGACTCTTATCTCCAATTGACCTCTAGAAAACAGGAAGTGTGGCTTGGCTCAAGGGTAGGGTGGTAGCCTTGAGATGGAGAGCTCAGGGACAACGCCCAGGTCCAGGAGCCAGAGGTAGGGTGGTAGCCTTGAGCTAAAAAGCTCATGGACAGAACCCTGGTGGAGTTCAAGCCCCATGACCCTCCTTCCCCTCCCCCCCAAAAAAAAGAAGCCTCAAGGACTTTCATGCCTGGGCTGGCTTTGAACCGCAATCCTCAGATTTCAGCCTCCCGAGCAGCTAGGATGACAGGCGTGAGCCACCTATACCTGGCTGGGTTCTCAAATTTTCTCACCTGAACTGAAATCACAGTCCTATGTCCTGGTTCTCTAGCTTGCAGGTGGTAAGTCACAGGATCTCTCAGCCTTTATTACTACATGAGATAATTTTTTTCATATATTTTTATTGTAATTAATAGAAGGGTTACATGATATTTGCCAGATAGAAGGTGCATTAATTCCCATACATTGATACCCTTTCACATGTCTTGGTCCCCATTTCCATCCCTCCCACCCCCACCCCTCATCTTGTTTTCCCCCCTTCCCTATCCAATTTCAAATAACCAAATACAAATACATCCGCTATATCAGGTAACAAAGTGAGATACTGTAACAATATGAGATAACCAAGGGACAGCAAAAGAGATGAGAGATAACATAGTACCTTAAGAACAACAATCATTCATTATATGGCTTTTGTTTCTATATCCTAGAGATCCTTTCATTTAGCATCATACTATATGGCCTTACGTATCTAGGTTTTCTTTTATTGTAAATCTCTGCTAGGAGAGCCCAAAGTTTCTACTGATTATGACAGATGAGGGAAACCATTGAGTCTAAGTTCCATTGATTCTGGCTTACTTCACTTAATATGATTTTTTCTAAGTCTTTCCATTTCCTAACAAATGGGGCAATGTCATTCTTTCTGACAGCAGCATGGAATTCCATTGTGTACAAATACCACATCTTGTTGATACACTCATCAACTGAGGGACAACTAGGTTGGTTCCATATCTTTGCTATGGTGAATAGTGCTGCAATGAACATTGTTGTGCTGGTGGATTTAGTATGTCTTTGTTTCTGGATGATTGGGTAAATGCCAAGTAGTGGAATTGCTGGGTCATAGGGGAGCTCTATGTTTAGTCTTTTGAGGAACTGCCATACTGCTTTCCATAGTGGTTGGACGAGTTTGCACTCCCACCAACAGTGTAGTAGTGATCCCTCCTGGCCACATCCCTCCAGCATCTGTTGTTATTAGTTTTCTTGATCCTGGCCATTCTAACTGGAGTGAGGTGGAATCTTAGAGTTGTTTTGATTTGCATTTCTTTTATGACCAGAGATGTTGAGCATTTCTTCATGTGTCTATAGGCCATTTTTGTTTCTTCTTCAGAGAAGACTCTCTTTAAATCTCTGGCCCATCTTTGAGTTAATTTTTATAATCTTCTCATAATACAGTGATTCTGCTACTCTAGAGAATGCTAATACAAATATGTACTCACATTTTCTTAGTCAAAGGTTTTCCAAAAACATCTTTTTATAAAACAAACTCATATTCATTTATTTTTCTACTCTTTGTTTTCATTCTTAATCTTTTTTTCTTATTATTTTATTGTTGGGTTAATGTATAGAGGAGTTACAGTTACATTCATCAGGTGGAAGGTACATTACTTCTCTCATGTTTCTGTCCCCATTTCCCTCCCCCCACCCTTCCCAATCATCTTAGTTACCCCTTCCCTTCCCCATTTAAAATAAACAAATAAACATATATACAATATACCAGGTAACAAAGTCAAACATAACAACAACATGAGATTAACCATAAGGGCAAAACAAGAGAAGAGAAATAACATAGTACATCAAGAACAACAATCACACAAGATAAAGCTCTTGTTTCCATATTCTAGAGTTCATTTCATTTAGTCTCACCCTATATGATCTTGTGTACCTAGGTTTTGAGCTATTCTAATCCTCTGCTAGGAGAATCTCAGATGTGTACTAATTATTCCAAATGAGGGAAACCATAGAGCCTATGTTCCTTTAAGTCTGGCTTACTTCATTTAATATGATTTTTTCTCAGTCTTTCCATTTCCTTACAAATTGGACAATTCCTTCTGATGGCAGGATAGAATTCCATAGTGTATAAATACCACATCTTCTTGATCCATTCATAGCTATGGTAAATAGTGCTGCAACGAACATCATTGTGCTAGTGGATTTAGTACGTCCTTGTTTCTGGACATTTTGGTAAATCCCAAGGATTGGGATTGCTGGGTCATGGGGAGCTCTATGTTTAGTCTTTTGAGGAATCACCATACTGCTTTCCATTGTGGCTGAATGAGTTTGCACTCCCACCAACAGTGTGGTAGTGATCCTTCCTGGCCACATCCCCTCCAGCATCTGTTGTTATTAGATTTCTTGATCCTGGCCATTCTAACTGGAGTGAGGTGGAACCTAAGAATTGTTTTGATTTGCATTTCTTTTATGGCCAGAGATGTCAAGCATTTCTTCATGTGTCCATAGCACACGCTTATTTCCTCTTCAGAGAAGACTCTTTTTAAGTCTTTGGCCCATCTTCTAATGGGATGGTTGTTTCTTTGGAGAGTAGTTTTCGAGTGATTCAATTTTTTGAGCTGTTGATATATTTTAGATATGAGGCCTTGGTCTGTTGTATGGTTAGTGAATATCTCCCTTTCTGTAGGCTTCCTAATTAATTTACTAGCTATGTCCTTTGCCTTACAGAAGATCTTCAGTTTAATGTAGTCCCATTTGTCCAAACTTTCTTTAATTTTTTGTATTTCTGGGTCTTTTTTTTTTGCCAGTCCTGGGCCCAGGAACTGTCCTTGTGCATTCTCAAGGCTAGAGCTCTACCACTGGAGCCATAGCACCATTTCTGGCTTTTTTTCTATATATGAGGTACAGAGGAATCGAACCTGAGTCTTCCCGCATGCTAGGCAAGCATTCTACCATTAAGCTAAACCCATGGCCTCATTCTGGGTCTTTTTTTTTTTTTAAAGAAAGTTTCAACTTGTGCCAAGGAGAACTAGTCTATCTCCTATTCCTCCTTGTAAAGTTTTCAGTGTATCTGCTTTTACCTCAATGTCTTTGATCCATTTGGAATTAATCCTGGTGCAGGGTCCAACCTTAGAGTTCTACAGGTGCCTAGCCAATTCTGCCAACACCATTGGTTGAAGAGGCTGTCTTTCTTCCATCTTATTTTTTGGCTACCTTGTGAAAGATTAGGTGGCCATAGGCTTGAGGGTATTAAAGCAGAACTGAGGAAGTAGAAAACCCTCCCATGCTCCTGGATTGGAAGAATAACTTTGTGAAAATGGCAATCCTGCCAAGGGCTATCTACAAATTGAATGCAATAGCCATCAAGACCCAAATGTAATTCTTTAATGAAGTACAGGAAGCAATCCAAAAATTCATATGAAATAATAAAAGAGCCCATACAGCAAAAACAATCTTAAGCAGAAAGAACAGAGCTGGAGGAATATTAATGCCATACTTTAGACTCTATTACAGATCTATAGTGACCAAACAGCTTGGTACTGGCACAAGAACAGGCCTGAGGACCAGTGCAATAGAACTGAAGACCCAGAAATAGTTTTAATCTTATATACTTCTACTTTTATCTGTTATTTCCTCAGTTCTTCAAGCTTTAGGTTCACTATATTCTTTATTATTATTATTATTATTATTATTATTATTATTATCTTTAAGCAGTTGTACAAAGGAATTGTCATTTGACAAAACAGGTTTGGGTTTTCTTCCAGTCCTGGGGCTTAAACTTAGGTCCTGAGCACTATCCTTGGGCTTCTCAAGACTAGAGCTCTACCACCTGAGCCACAGCAACACTTCTGTTTTTTTTCTGTGTATGTGGTACCGAGGGTCTTCATGCATGCTAGGCAAGCCCTCTACTACTGGGTTCAACTCCTGGCCCTAACAAAGCAGTTTATAAATGAAATATATCTTGGTCAGTGTCAGCCCTTACAACATTCTTGCCTATCATTTCTCTACGCATTTCTTCCTTCGCTCTTCTTAATATTGTAGGATATACATTTATTTTTGTTGTTGTTTTTGTTGTTATTGATCATGGGACTTGAACTCTGGGCCTGGGCTCTGTCCCTGAGCTCTTCAGCTTAAGTCTACCGCCCTACCAGTTGAGCCACAGTGCATTTCTGGTTTTCTGGTGATTAATTGGAGATAAGAGTCTCACTGACTTTGATGGTTAGTTGGTAATTGGAGATGAGAAACTCATGGACTTTTCTGCCTCGGCTTGCTTTAAACCACAATCCTCAGATCTCAGCTTCCTGAGTTGCTGGGATTACAGGTGTGAGCCACTGCACCCTGCCATACATTGAATTCTCACCTCTTCTCCCTTTACTATCTTCTTTTTAAGAAGTTTGCTTAAACATGAGACAATAAAAATCTGGATGTTCATTGTTGTAAGCTCCTCTCCTATAATTGCTTTCACTCCATCTCATGTGTTTATTATGTTTCTATTTCTGTTTATCTCAGATAGTTTTGATTTCCTCCTCAGCCAAATGTTTGGTAGAATTTTCATTTTACACATGTGCTTTTTTTTCTTATTTCCTCCTGCTGCTGATTTTAGATTCACAGCATTATCTTCAGAAAAGATACCTTATATTTTATCTTTAAAAAATGTGTATATGTACTGGTCATAGGTCTTAAACTCAGGGCCTGAATAAAGTCCCTGAGCTATCTACCAACTTTACTTCTGGCAGTTTTGGTGGTTAGTTGGTAATTAGAGATGAGAATCTCATGGACTTTGCTGCCCAGGTTGGCTTCGAATCATGATCCCCAGATATTAGCCTCCTGAGTAGCTAGGATTACAGGCATAAACCATCTGCACCCATCTTCTTTCTTCTTTCTTAAATTTGAGACTTTTTAATGTCTTCTGTATGATATATCATAGAGAATGTTTTGTGTGTCCATAAGATGAATATTCTTTGTGTGATTGTGGATGACATATTTTGAAGAGATTTCTTAGATATATGTTTTCTTCAGTGAGTAGAAAAAGTGACTGAATCATGAATGGTCCTTCATTAATGGCACATTGACAGAATCAAAATTAGAGTAGTCTAATAAGAGGTAATAGAATTGTGGAAAATTGGGCCTGGTAGGATGTAGTAGGTTACAGGGGTGTGGCCATTAGTAAAAGAACCCCTGTCACCATCTTTTCCTCTCTCTGTGACTTCCAGGGAATAGGTCATAGATCTACTATATCCTGATTTCATAAGATCTGAAACTATCTAGGGTTCAAAGTGATCGAGAACTATTCAAATCACTGTGTTTGCCCAATTCTGACAAGTCAGCCTCATACAGTCACCCCACAGAAGTATTTATCCATCCACTAGCTCTGAGAACCTGCTCACTCTTACAACAATTAACTAAAAGGCTTTGGGGTGATCACATCAGCACAAATCTAAGCATTTGGTTGACCTAACATAGCAAGATTAAAGGATCTTAGAGATTCTGAAGAAAGTAGAATTGGCATGGGGACCTCCCAGCTGGTCTTTAAGCCACCAGAGAGAGCAAGATAGATGATAGATAGATAGATAGATAGATAGATAGATAGATAGATAGATACAGACAGACAGACAGACAGACACACACACACACACAGAGTTGATAATTCTGACAAAGATTTTTCAAAATATAGGACATACCTGAAGTGGAAGATACAGATTGTAGAACTGTATCTATTTTCCGTAAAACTGGATGTGATCAATTCAATAACTCTTTTTCTATTGAAAAGCCAGAAAATACACACTAGACTGAACCAAGATTCTCACCCCCTTCTAAATTCCTACCTCCACTAATCATGAAAAACACATTTTAAATTTCCATTGAAACCTTGTTTTGCCTACATTATAGGCACTGAGAGAAACAGACCTTTAAAGCATTGTGGAACTTAGTAAAATGTGCATGTATCCTGAGTCTTCTTCTTTAGGTTCCTGTTGCCTGATACCTAATTGGCAGAATTAATTCAGACTAAGATGTTAATCCTGATAATATCTTAATTCCTGATAATGAACTTTTAGTTAACAAGATCCTCTGTGATGCCTTAACACAAAGTTGTAACTTCTGACTGTGCTTGCTGAAACAAGGAAATTCACTTTCAGTTAGCCACAAAATACTGTATATCTTCAGCTACTTATTGGGGATTAACCTTTTAAGTTTACTCTGCTGAATACATTTTAAAGATGCAATCAGGCAAAGCAATATTAATTTAAATATTTGAGGTAGGAGATGATATTCAGTCTAGATAGTCTTCTTGATTTTTGTTTAGCTCTGAGTAATTCATTGTTCCACGTAATTTGGGACTACTTTTTGCTTCCACACTTGCCTGTCTCAGTCTCCACAATTTTGTCAGAGTTGCTTTTATTGACTTGTGTTTTAATGTCTTCACAGAAAGTGATTTTATAGGGAAGGAGCCTAATCAAGCCTGACACTATGTCTTCTCAAAGGATATTGGCGTGGATATTGTACATCAAAATGCACACTTGGGCAAAAACTTTGAGTAGAGAATAAATGGGTCAGTGCAGATATGATGTCTGATATTTCTAAGTAACTTGTTCATGGACATAAACAGAATATGGAAACCAATACACGTATTCTAGTTTGTTGCTGAAAAATGTGCAATCAAGTTGGAAATATATCTTTAACGTGGCTTGGAAGCATTATGGTGGGCCCTAAATTGATGTCACATTGAATTTGATTCTTTATCTTTACTTTCCTAGTTCATTTAGCCTTGAGTTAGAATTTATTTCATCTTTCTGGAACATTTATGAATTTATAAACTATCGTATGTCCTTTTTGGAAAAAGTCTGGTTACAAAACATTAAGATATTGTGACCAGCCAGGTGCTGGTGGCTCATGTTTGTAATCCTAGTTAACCACTCAAGTTTCTGAGGTTTGAGAATCACGGTTTAAAGACAGCTCAGTCAGGAAATTTTGTGAGACCATTATCTCCAATTAACCAGAAAAAAAAGGCAGAAGTGGAATTTTGGCTCAAAAAGTAAAGCTCTAGCATTGATAAAATAACGAAAAAATCAAAACAAAACAAAACAAAATCCCTCAGGAAAGCTGAGCGTAGGGACTCATGCCTGTAATCCTACCTACTCAGGAGGCTAAGATCTGAGGATCGCAGTTCAAAGCTAGCCCAGGCACTAAAGTTGGTGAGACTCTTACCTCCAATTAACTGCAAGAAACCCGGAAGTGACGCTGTGGCTTAAGGGATAGGGTTGTAGCCTTGAGCTTGAAGATCTCAGGGACAATGCCCAGGACCAGAGTTCAAGTCCTTCCACCAAAAAAAAAAAAAAACATCCATTAGGAATAATGTCTAGATCTTGAGTTCAAGCCTCCTGGAGTGGCACAAATAAAAAGATGAAGATGTGATCAACATGCTATAGAGACATCCTATATATGGCAAAAATGGGGATTTGGGATCAATTAGCAGACTTATATATTATGTGTTCTATGATCATTAGTAGGCTTTTACCTTAATCTACTGTGTAATTTTTCTAGATGGGTCAGGACTGTGGGATCATTGTCAGTGTGTTTATTTATAATACCATCTTCCCTTTAACTTTGGCATGTGCTTTCCAGTGACCATCTCTGTATGCTTGCAAAGTGAGATAAGATAGTCCTGGATCATTTTCATTTAGAATTGAGCATCAGTATGAGAAAATCCAAGTGAACATGCCGGGAGTTTTATTCTCTAAAAAACTAGGAACTACCTTCACCATCTTTCATTTCTATTGTGATAATGTAGAAATCCCTATAATTTTCATTCCCTATTCCATAAACAAGGTTCCATAACCCATTCTGTGGTTAAATTTATATCACTGATTTCACTGGTTTCAACCAGAAATGTAAAAAAAAGCACTTAATTTTTTTGTCTGCCATCAATATTTTTCCCATTAATACCAACAGGAGTACTTCTCCCCAATACACTGTACATCACTGAGATCGTCTCTATCCTTACAAACAAACAAAAAGTAATATACCAGAGCTAAACAAGTTCTCTTCTATTTAATGAATGAATTTATAGTTTGATCCAAACAATAAACCTGTCAGAAACGATGAAATTACAAGCTGCACCCAGAAACACTCCTGTGTCTGGCATTTGTGTTGGGTTGTTAGCAAGAGTTGGGAGCAGAGAACTTGTAGACCTTGGTAATAAACATGTCTTTGATATTGTTGTTGTGGGTGATGGTTCTGGAGATGAAAGTGGCAGGCAGTAAAATGTGTCGTGTCAACGTAAACAGGATATCTTTGTTCTATTTTAAAATTTCTCATGAAAAATGGTTTTGTGATTGGCCTTTTAACAACACTTTATTTATAGTCTTATTTGCAACTTGGATAGGTGTCAGCGCTGATGGCGAGTGAGTACATTGCTCTGGCTTTTGTAATTCTGAAAATGTCACTGCTGCCATTTGTCAAATCTGCCTCAAATCTGCCTTTTCATTAAGTGACATCTCCCACTCCTTTTTGGGTTGAAACTTTTCATTCCCTTCCCTTGTCTTTCCAAAGAACTATAAACAAAAGGCAGATGTTTGGGATTTTGGTTTATTTTTACAACAAGAATGAGAAATTAATTTCTTAACTACTATTGGACAACATTTGATTTCTTGTGTTGTAATTTTGCTCTGGGATGCATTGCTACTTTATGTATTTATAAGATATATTTTATTCATCATCTTGACAAAAAGAAATCCCGTAGAAGAAGAGTTGCATTCCTAGTACACTGATTTGAACCCACTCCTCCATGGGTAATTTTCACCTTTTTTTCCATAAGCCATAGGCAGTTTTCCTTTTCCTTCTGCTCACCTGCTAAAAACTTTATTCTTGCACTTTCCTTCCTAGAGCTGGAGATTTGTAGTCCCCACCACATTGTCTGCACATTTACAAAATGACTGTCTGTCCTTTGTTTCCTGGCTTAACTTCTCCATTTTGCAGGGATTAATTAATGTTTGCAGTACACACCGATCTAGTGTAAAGATGCTATATAAATTCAAAATATCACCATGTTAATTGCAGGCTCAGTTAGGACAAAGCTGCTAAACACAGCCTTTCCCCTCAATGACCTTTTTGTATCTTCTACTAATTCCATGTCTTCTCCCACAGGGGTAGTCTCTGCCTCTCCATCCTAGATTTATTTCGGACTTAATAAATGTAGCAAACCTGGATTTATTTATTTAAGTAGTGATTGTTCATGTGGAACACACTAGCAGCTGGATTGCTGCTGAATCAAGAATCTATTTGTTCCAGTAGGTCACTCCGTGTTATTTATCAATTTTCACTCACACTAACAGAATTAGGCTCTTAAAACCATTTCAAATCAGTTTTCTCTCCTTCATTTTGGAGGCCTGCATTGGAAAGGATATATTTAGCATCATCATAGTCTATTTCTTATCAGGAGAATGGTGTTTCTCCACTGTTAGTGCACAAACTTTGGTCTGGAAGAAAGCCCTCCGGATATCATGTAACACACAATGACCAGATATGCCAAACAGATTGCTGAGTTGGGCCAGTTTTAAGTCAGGTGATTTTAAGTTTCTTGAATGTTCTTTAAGGTATCAAAATATGAATTGAAAAAAAGATGCTCCTCCTAAGCACTATTTTCCTATGGTGTTTCAACTTAGATCTTCGATGCCAAATCCTAATTAATAGTTTAATCATTTTCTAAATGCTAAGAGAAGTGTTCTTGCGTATTATCTTTCTAATGAAGAATATATGAGTGAGTAGGCTGAAGATAGACTTCCAGCGCTGCTCCTCAAGGCTGGTGGCTGGGGTGACTTGTCGTATTGTGATTGGTTTGGTTAGGACAGTGTCCAAGTACTGAGTTAAAAAAAAAATAAAAAGGAGAAGTCCAAATGAAAGATAGCCACTAAAGACTTTATTTAGATCAAAGAGAAACAAAGAACATGTACCAAGTTCTGCAATAGTAATACATTTCTATAAATAGGCACACAATTGTCAAATTGTAGATTCACAAACCATGTACACATTCTCGTTGGATAAGAGAAGGATACTGAAGCCTGCTGAGATTTTACTCCAGCTGACACGAAGGGAATTTGCAAGTGCGTTCATGATATTTCCAGTATAATCCTCATGTCCCTCCATCAGAACTTTTACTTTCATACAACCGCATTTTCTAGGAGGGCTGTCTACTCAGCTCCTAAATCAGCACTAATGCCCCTTCAAAAGCTTAAGATTGTGTGGCATTGTAGTGGAGAAATTCATTTACTCTCCATTTCATGTGACAGATTATGTGTTCTAATTGACTCATTTTATAGATGAAGGACTCAGCACACAGAGAAGGCATATATTCCCCCACGTTTGTTAGAAGTCAATCAATACTCAGCAACATACACATCATTATTAAAATAGTAATATTCACTGTGATCGTAATACCAGTCTCTCAAAAATCAAAAGGAAGCCACTCTTCAAAAACTGCACAAGAAAAATGAATTCTTTCTTCCTTTTGTCATCAGATTTGACTGCTAAGTTTTCTTCCCAATGCAGAGGTCTCCATGATTGTCTTTGTGTGTGTGTTGTTTGTCCACACTTCCTCCCATTTTTCTCCTTCATAGTTTTCAAGGGGATTGCAGAGAACATGGCTTTTGAAGCCACTGCTCTTATATGAGGCAGTTATCCCCTCCTCCCCGCCTTGAGTTGGTCTCTATGGTCATTATGTGGGTCTAATGTAAAGTCCTGCTGAAGTGCTAACCTCAATGTGATGTCGTAGAAGATGGAGCCATTGGGAGATGATGAGGTCTTGAGGCTGGATCCTTCAGGAGGTGTAATGTTCTTAAAAATGAGGCCTCCCACTCTTTCCCACCATAGAAGGGTAATGAGGAGGTCTCAGCACACAGAATGGCACCAGGAACCAAATCTGCTTTTCCAGTCCTTTAAACTGTGAAAAAAGATACTTTGTTTACTCATCTAAGTCCCCTACTTTATGATGCCTTTCTTTTTTTCAAATATTTTTATTGTAATTAGTAGAAGGGTTACATTGTATTTGCCAGATAGAAGGTGCATGATTTTACAAACATTGATACCCTTTCTCATGTTTTGGTCCCCATTTCCTTCGCCCAACCCTGCCTCTTATCTTGTTTCCCCCCCCTTCCCTATCCTATTTCAAATAACCAAATAAACATATTTAACGGTCAGATAATCCAGGTACCTTTGCATTTTTCAGGTTTATTATACTAATATTTACAAAATAAATTTTATCTTGTTCAAGATTATGAACTAGTATATTTTCCATTAATTCTGAAACAGAAAATCTGTTTTATTAATTTTGTTTGAACAAAATAAATTTTATCTTGTTCAAGATTATGAACTAGTATATTTTCCATTAATTCTGAAACAGAAAATCTGTTTTATTAATTTTGTTTGAACCTCAAGCTGGCTGGGCAGGCCCTCTGAGCCACTGATCCAGCCATATTTTTATTTAGTTATTCATACATGGTCTCATGTCATTCTTCTAGAACATTATTGTCCTACTTCAGTTCCCACATAGCTGCAATTAAGGGCACATGCCACCATGTCAAGCTTGTTTGTTGAGAAGAGGTCTTGCCAACATTTTTCCCAGGCCAGATTTGTAACATGGGCCTTCCAATCTCTGCCTCACAAGTCAAACCTATATCCATTATCATTTATAAAGAAGTATTATGTCTTGCATTCTGTCTTTCCCTTATTTTTTTCACAATATCTTCCTTTCATATTTTTGAGGAATAGGCCAAGCATTTTGCCTATTTCATTACATTTAGTCTCTAGTTTCTTATTTGTCTGTGTTGCTGTATTATTTTTATCACTTAATCAATTTTAATAATTTGAAAGGAAGACAGAGCAATGGATGTATAAATGTAGATTAGTACATAGTCTGGGCTAAAATTATATTCCTACAGGTTGGATTTGTTTGCTTCAGTCAATCAGGTCTCCCGAAGGCCCTGCCAACACAGAATTCCATTAAGCTAAATTTCTAGCTTATTGTTTCAGGAGCCATTCAGAATCCCAAGGCTGAGCCAGTCTGTAGGTAAGTTTGCTGTTGGGATTCTCAATAGTCTGTTTCTTCCATTCTATTCAGAAATAAAATCTCAAACACTGGTATCTGAGTATTTCTCCTGGTATTGATTTTTCCCCTTCTTTTACATGCTGAATGTGTTATTCTTTATAAAACACTTTTTATTGAGAGGTTATTTTCTTCTTCTTGTTGTTGTTTTCTTTAATGTAGTCTAGGACTTTCTTGGCCCTGAATCTGATGCACCCTCTAGTTTCTATTATTACAGCTTTCCTTATTATATAGCCTGGCTCTCTGTCATCATTAAATCAATTATCTCTACTTCAGCTTTGATGTCTTTTGTGGATTTACAGATCTGTTGTTTCTTATTCTTATAATATTTCTTTACTTTATGTCCACTATATATCTAAAACATACTTTTAGAGAGTTTTTTTTTGATGCTGAACTGAGAATTTCACTACATATCTAGCTTCCTAGAAAACAATTTTAAAAAACTACTCCTCTTTCTATTTCCTCAAAAAAATTGGCTCACTGCTTCTAAGATCGGTTCCAGCACCATACATTCTACAAACTTCACCTCTGTACCTCGAGTCAGTTACTTTCCTTGATATGGTGACTTTTTTTAAGTTGTGAAACTTGTACATTTTTGCCTTCTAGTGAAATTTGTGGGTTGTATTTCAGTAACCACCTTTTAGATTGTTTACTTCTTGAATGATTAAGAGACATGTTTTAAGTCTTATTTTTCTTTGGGCCAAAGAAATAAGACTTGACATTGTTCAAAAAATATTGACTAAAAAGCCAGTGGCTCATGCCTATAATACTAGTTCCTCAGAAGACTGAGATATAAGGATTGTAATTCAAAGCCAGTCTGGGCAAGAAAGTCCATGAGACTATCATCTCTAAGGAATTACTAAAAAAACTGAAAGTGGAGCTGTGTTTCAAGTGGGGTAGAGGGAGTTCAAGCCCTAGGACTATTAATAATAGCAATAATAATAATAGCAATAATAACAATAGAATGTAATAAGTGGATTAATGAATGAATGGTTAAAAACATTTTGGGGGGGCCAAGACCATGGCCTAGTGGTAGCATGTTTACCTAGCTTTGAGAAAGTTCAAGAACATTGCCGAGGCCCTTAGTGCAAGCCCCAGGTCTGGCAAAAAACAAACATTTTTGTTTTGTTTTGTTTTGTTTTTGGTCAGTCGTGGCACTTGCACTAAGAGCCTAGGTGCTGTCCTTGAGCTAGTACTCTACTATTTTTATCCACAGCACCACTTCCAAAGGGTAAAAACGTTTTTATAAAGTTGAAACTAAGCCAGGTGTAGGTGGCACACGCCTATAATTCTAGCCATTTCAGAAGCTGGAATCTGAGGATCGTGGTTCAAAGCCAGCCTAGGCAGGAAAGTCCAGGAGACTTTATCTCCAATTAACCATGAGAAAATTAGGAGTGGTGCTGTGGCTCAAAGTAGTAGATTGCTAGCTTAAGAGCTCAAAGACAGTGCCCAGGCCTAGAGTTCAAGCCCCACAACTGACAAAAAATAAAGAAAGCAAAGTAAAATAAAGTTAGCACTACTAGGTGAAATCAGGTAAAGAGACATACCAACTATCTAGTATGTATCATGCATAGTCTAAGGCTACCTTAGTTGATGTAAATGAAAAAAATCTTCCTACAGAGACACATTATTCCTCATTTTGTAACGTTGAACATGAGTGAGAGTGACATAGAAGATTTCCTGGGATAGAGGGGTGATTATGAAAATGTGGCTGTGAGCAATACAGCATTCATAATGGATTATAAAAGAAATAAGGATTCCAGAGGATTGACTATTCTTGGTTGAGATTTACATCATGTCTGACAACCATACTTGTATGACACAGTATTAATAAAAGATCGGCCTAGATCAATTAAAAGATCATTGTATGTGTCGCCTGCTGCATAAATGTGATGTGATTTTTGAGATCACAAAGAATTGTTAAATTCCTCTACCTCTGTAATCAGGAAAAAATATGAGTATAGGATATATTATTTGGGGCATATAAACACTATTTTATACATAATACATTCTTAATAATGTGTATCAAGAATGATTTATAAAGCTTAAGCAATAAACTTAAATATTGTAAGGGCAGGGAGATAATAAATCTTAACATGGAGACCTAAAATATCCTCATATTTTTCTTTTAACACAAATTTCAATGATTTATTTCTAGAATTTCAAATATGGTCTTATTTGTTATCTTCTTGTTCACAACTGAACAAACACTTGACTGGCATGCACCCAGTAAGTGTTTTGTTGATTTATCACTTATGGCTTACGGAGTGATTTCTATCTTTGTCTCAATTATATTAGGTTTGCAGGATCTACACTTCTCATATCAGCGATTTCATCTTCCATTTGTTTTTATATAAAATAATGAAAGCAGATGGTAGTAAAATATTCAAAGCACAGAGCACTGCTGTACAAATATGCTTCCAAAAGTGTTGCTACTTCTTGGCAATCAGAAGCTGTATGTGCTACCTGAATATTTGAGCTTATCGCACATAGAGATGGGCAGACTTCCATGAAAACATATTTGGGTTGTTGATGCATAATGTATGAAAGAATAGATTGTATAAACACAGAATCAAGACAATTTAAGGACAATCTATTTGTAGAAATATGCCATATTAGTCTAGTCTTTGACTTACACGTAAAGTAGCAAGCTTCTTATTTCTAAATCTATGAATTTCTCTTGATAGATAGATAGATAGATAGCACAAGAATGTGTATGTCCTAAGATATATATCAGGTATCTGAGCATCTAGAATATAATATATCCAAAGCTAGGTGTCAGAAGTTACTTGGCATTTGGGAGGCTGGTAATGTAAGGATTGTGGCTCAAGGCCAGCCTGAGGAATATAGCTTGTTAGATCCATTCTCAACTAGTTTCTGAAAGCCCTGGTGCATGCTTGTCCATTCTTAGTGACACGGGAGACTGAGAGTAGATGGACAATGGATCCAGGTCAACCTACGCATAAAAGTCCATGAGATTCGATCTCCTCAAAGCGAATCTGCACGTGGTGGTGCACACCTGTGAATCTACTGATATCCAGGAAGCCTAAACAAGGTGGATTTCGGTTCAGGTGTGAAGCAAGACTATCATTAAAAAATAGCCCAGTGAAAAAGTAGATAGGAACATGACTTTGTAATATGCCAGCCTAGAAATTACAAGGCACTATATGCCAACTCTGAGCACTACATTTCAAAGAAAGCTAACCCAAGCAGCAAAGTCCATGAGACTCTTATCTCCAACTATCCACCAAAAAGCCAGAAATGAAGCCACAGCTCAAGTGGCAGAGTGTTGTCCTTGAACACAAAATCTCAGGGACAGTGCCTGGGACCTCAAATCAATCCCAAGAACTGGCACAAAAAATAAAAGTTCAAAACTGTACATCTAAATTTGCAAAGTAATAATAATAATATTAGCAAAACGATTTCTCAGTATTGACATACGTGTTCATTTTACTATTCTTTCTTTTTAAGGGACTCCTTGATGGAGCTTACGTCAGTATGATAATTTTCCAAGTTAAGTGTTCATTTTACTATTCTTTCTTTTTAGGGAAAAATTAGAAGCTTTTCATTTAAAAGATTCAAGAGATTGCAAGAGTAAGATTCTTCTCTTTGCTTTTATAAGAGAAGATTTTTCTCCCCCCTCCTTCTTCCCCCCTCTTTTAAATCTTTAAGTAGTTTTACAAAACAGTTGCCATTTAACAAAGCAGCTTATGAATGCAATGCATCTTGTCCAGTGTCACCTCTTTCAAGATCCTCATCTACCCCCCCCCATGCCCACTTGATCCAAGTCTTCCCTCACTTTAACTTACTTTTCTGGGATATACAGTCTGCTCTTGACTGCCTTGTCTCTCTCTTCTCTTCATTCACCTATCATCTCCCTTTGGCTCCACCCAAGTAGCTGTTAACCTGGTGCTTATTTTGTTGGGCTTTGACTTTGTCTTTCTAAAGAATTATACTATTTGAATTCTCCCTGGTATCCACAATACTTTAGCTAATATATCTGGAACCACTTGCATACCACCAACATGTTTGCATATCAATCTGTAGTGTAAGTCTAGCAACCACAAATGAGGGAAACTGCAACCTTTATCTATCTCACTCTTCCTATCCTTTCTCACAGATTCCTATATACATTATAACTTTAGTCTGTACGTGTATTCTCCTAAGCTTATGTGTGTGTGAGCGTTTGCGTGTGCACGCCCAGGAAAAAAATATAAGTTGCCAATTAGTTTTGTCATTCTGATTATCAGAGCCTCTCTCTCTCTCCCTCTCTCTCTCTTTCTCCCTCTCCCTCTCTCTCTCCCCCTCTCCCCCCCCCCCCTCTCTCTCTCTCTCCCTCTCTCTCTCTTCAAACCCACCCCTTGCCTTATGACTCTAAATGTATTATCCCCCTTCTCATCAATCTGCCCTTTAGGAAAAAATACAAGAAAGAATACATGATTCACCTTTGACATCTTGATGGAGCCCATGCCAGTGTGATAATTCTGCAAGATAATTTTCCAGCTTTATTCTCAATTGCCAAGTAAAAGTATTTGAATAAATTTTGCTGTCAATACCAAGAGAGAAACTTTTGAGAAAAATAGAATAGAAAATATCATTTATTTGTGGGTGACAGGAGTTTCCTCTCTCTCGGGTTTATCACCTGTAAGTGGCTGCCAGGTACCAGTAGAAACTGGAATAGTCTTAGTTGCTTTTAATCTATTCCTCCCCTGTCCTGGTTTCTCACATCACATAGAACTCTGTGACATGTCAGTGCTCCAATGTGAGGAAGTGATTTTTTAGCCATTGTTCTGTGCCCAGGATGCTAAAGCAATGTGTGGTCTTCTGAAGAGGAATTGGTTATGAAAGGCAGTCCCTGTGCTGCATTCCGCTCTGTCCTTACACTGTAATGAGATTTGAGTCAAACCACATCCAATCTTTTGCCTGAGTTTTATCATCAGTAAAAGAAGTATTCAGAACTAAATCCACGGGGTTTTAACTTGAAAAGCACATTAGAATCGGGAGTTTTTTTTTTTTTAAGTAAGCACCTCTACAATGTTCTCAATTTTTAAAAAATCAATTACAGGGAAAAGATGCAAACACCTGAGCTTTATCCCTGGGTAGATTTTACTTGTGTGCAATGGGGTCTGTTTGATACTTTGGGAAAGTTCCCTTGGTGCTTTGAATGTGCCGTCAATATTGATTGCTGCTGGGCAAAATGATCCCCAAAGTCTTGTCCAAGGAGAAAGTACTATATAAATATTTACAAAAACAAGCATTGGCATTCATTAGAACAGGCTAGGTTCGAATCTCAGCATCTTCAATCCCAGGCTACATAAACTGAAGCAGATTCTAAGTTCCGTAGTATTACTTTGTTTGTCTTTATAATCAAGGTAAGACTAGCCTTGTTGGATTGTTATGAAGAATGAATATTATAGTGGATATAAAACAAGAAGCTCAGGGCTCGGTATCAACAAATGATGACTATGAAAGTGTACTCCAGAGGATGAAGCTCATGTTGAAATAATAAAAGAAAATTTAAAAATCCCTGACATAATAGAACAAAGTAAAAATCAGAAATTACCCTCCGATTGTCTCCTAACTAATGTATCTTTTCTTGTACCATCAATAAATGATGATAGATCAATAGTTTATAAAGAGAAAATAATAACAATGGCAAATCCATTGCTATGAAAAGTAGGTTCCAAGTACACAGAAGATTAAAGTATAGGAAAGCAACAATTTAAACATTTAGAAAAAATAGAATTGTGTTATAATATTCAGATAGGAACGAATTTAAATATCATAATGGAAATGATAAAAATATTCCATAAAATTCAACAGATCTGTGTTCCAAAAATATTGTGTGGATTAAAAAATAAGAGATTTATGTTGTATATACGAGTAAAGGTATTATTAAATCAGAACAAAATAGAGGTCCTTGTAAATCAGTGTCTCTAACCTACTTGTGACACTGAAGTCAACAGCAGGGTGGCTCAAGGAAGGAAAGATGAGACTCTATTTTGCTGGAGGAAGCTGCACATGGTAATGCATGTTTTTCATTCCAACTACTGTTAAGTGAAAAATGTAAGGTGGATAGCTGTTCAGGACTGCTGCAAAACAGGAAGTGAGACTAGCGAATAAATAACCAAGGCAGAAGGAGGCTGAAGGAAGGACTCTGTGGTATGCACATCTGTAGCAAGTGCATGGCTCTAAGTTGAACTTTTTTTTTAATGTTATACTCCAAAAATAATGTAAAATAAACGGAAACAACAAGAGTAGGTAATGTATGCTTAAGCACCATCATTTCATGGAAGTATGCGTAGTCAAATAAAGCAGTATAATTTGCTGTTTATCAGAGAATTAAACAAAATTACATGTAAATTTACATTCACCACATTGACATTTTTTTAAAAAGCTAACAATTCTATAAACTGTGGGTGGAAATGCATGTTTCCATGACAGCTTTATGAGAAATGATAGCTTATCAATAACTGAACCTAATCAAGAGTGATCCCCATATGCATTTGACAGACAAAAGTCAGAACCAAGTTTAATGCCATCTATAGAAAAAGTAGATAAATGGATTGAAGGAGCAGCACAGAATAACAGAACTTACCAATAGTGGATTAAAACTCCATTCATAAATATGAGGAAACATTTTCAAATAATGTTTATTTTAAGGAAAGAATATTGCATTTTCACCACCTGAAGGGGTTGGGTGAGAGAAACTGTTTAACTATTGGCAATATTTCCCAATTTCTGTCTCTATGTCCTCACCTGTGTTCTGCTACCACTGATTATGATGAGGGATAGATTACTGCGAATGTATTGAGCTTCAATGGATTTGCCAAGCTGGGGTTATACTCATGGGACTGAACATATTTCACATGTGTGAACACACAACTACGTATGCATGAACGTGTTCGTGCACATGCATGCCTATGTATTTGTACACGTCATCTTCCCTTTTCATCCTTATCGACAGGCTTTTTTTTTTTTTGGTCTAACTACTTGTTGCTTTCAAATACAATTGTTTGGTCAACTTGCCCTGAACTTGGTGCTACTCACATTCTGTGCCCTTCTCACTTGTTATCATGATCCCTTTGGACAGATGAAAAAAAAAAAAAGAAGTTGAGGAAAGAGAAATGAATGCTGTGGTTCCTGTGCTGAAACAGGAAGGATGGCAGCGGGACTCCAGAGCCCAAATCCTTCACCACCACACTGTAGAAAGACTGAAACTACTTGGTGGGGCAGCCACAGTGCTCATCAACGATGTGGACTCTATCTTCTTCCTAGAGCAGTGATAAAATATGAACTGAGTGCTTGGAAAGAGATACAAAGGGACTCTGTTAGGAAGATTTGGATACCTGTTTCACAGAGAAAGAAAAATAAGGGAAAGGCTTTGAAGCTTCTTGGCCAGCCTGTCTTTTACATTCCTATGCTCCTTCTGTTTCATGAGTTCCATGAACTTTCTCCATGTTCATTAGTAATCTCTCTTCTGTCTCTTCTAAGAGGTCCTTAGTACAGGCTTTGGAGAAAGGCAAGTATTTGTACTTACCAGATTGTGAACATCCATGTGTCTTTCCACTACTGTGGACAGCAGGCCCACCTAAACTGCCATCCTCCTTAGAGCTATTTCATCATCTCACATGGCACAGGTACCAAGTGTGAGAGAAGAGAGAAGAGAATAGGTTGAAGCACAAGTTCCTTCTCCATTAACTTTGGACAGGAGGAATTTTATTAGTCATTTTTCTTGGGTATGGAAGCCCCCATTGGCCTCATGGATCTAATCTTTAGCCTTCTATTCTTCTCGAAGACCTAGCTATGTCCCATACTCCCGTGCACATGGGAAAGACAGAAAATCATAGTATTGATTAGTTGGGAAAGGAACGTGCCTCAAGAAGTATTTGATCTGAGACAATATCCAGCTTCCCCCTCCTGCTCCCTTAGTTCAGAACTAGCTTGTCAGAGGACACTCAGGCACGCCTTCACTGGACAGGCAGAGTCTGCTTGTGTAAGGGAGACAGCAAGCAGCCCGGGCTTTCTGTTTCTCTGTGGTTATGAATGGTAACTCAAGGAGGAACTGCCAGCAGGCAGAAGCCACACTCTTCAGCCAGCTGTGGAAATTTGATCATTGTCTGATCTGTTTTGTCCCCAATTCCGTTTAAACCCAAGAGGAGGCGAAAGGGGATAATTTGAAATCTTGACACACAGTATTATAGGAAAAATAAATAAGAAGGGCCAACAAGCAAAAGAGAAACACTGAAAATAAGACCAAAAATACTCCTCCAAATCTCAGTATGGTCTTACACCAGCTCTGGGAAAGGCTGTGAATAAGAACAAAGCCAAAGAAAAAATGAGGGGGAAAATCCATATTATTTTAAAATGGCTTATTGAAGGAAATAAGAGTAACAGAAAAATCAATAAAGTGCATGATGCAGAATAAAAAGCAATGAGGTCTTGGGTAGAGGCAAACACTATCGTATTCACCAGATGGAATCATGGGACCAATAACAATTATGTACTTTTTATTATGTGAACAAATAAAATGTTTCCAAGTGAAACCACTGATCCCAATAACTTGAAGTACTTGAGAATCATAACAAGCATTCAGAATGTTTTTCGTAATCAGTCCAATGCTTACAGTATATTATCAATATCTGTTAAGTGATATCTACTGGCAAAAGAAGCCAGCTTAGAATTATAATGCCAATTACATCTTGGAAAGTATGTAAGCAGTATTCTCTCAGTAGCTTTTCTGAAAAAAAATATTTATTTTGCCTTTGCCTAGAGTCAAATCAGGACATTGTACCCTCTCTCTGTCTCTGTTTCTGTATCTCTCTCTGTCTCTCTCTCTGTCTCTCTCTCTGTCTCTCTCTCTGTCTCTCTCTCCCTCTCTCTCTCTGTCTCTCTGTCCCTCTCTCTCTCTCTCTCTCTCTCTCTCTCTCTCTCTCTCTCTCTCTCTCTCTCTCTCTCTCTTTCTCTCTCTCTCTCTCCCTCCCTCCCTCTCTCCCTGATTTCTACTCTCCCTAGAAGTAGTGGGGAATGGGGTTTGAACTCAGGGCCTTAAAAATGCGAAACTGGTCCTCTATTTCTTGAGCCATGCTTCCAGCCCTGCTTTTCCATTTCTGATCTTGCTGACCTCAGGCAACAATTCTCCAGGTTTTAGCCTCTTGAGTAGTTAGGGTTACAGGTGTGAGGTGCTGGCACTCACTGCCCTGGACTTCCCAGTTCATGTTGTGGTCCTTCCTTTTATCTGGGTGGCATGGGATTATAATTCGGGAAGTTATTCACACTAGGTCTTCTAGGTGGGACAGTTGGCCCTAATTTGATCTGATCCTTCTCTTCAAAAAATGTACTATAATAAAAATGTTCTAGCTGGGTGCAGTGGCTCAAACTTATAATCCTAGCTACTCAGGAGGCTGAGATCTGAGGATCTTAGGTCAATGCCAGCCAGCCTGACTAAAGTCCTTGAGACTCTTATCGCCAATTAATCACTTAGAAAATGGGAAGTGGCTCCAGGGGTAGGGTGGTAGCATTGAGCTGAAGAGCTCAGTGCCAAAGACCAGGCCCAGAGTTCAAACCCCATAACTGTCAAAAAAAATTCTAAAATCTTTGTCGTTGTCAAGACTCAGAGGTGGGAGTCAGGGGCTACTCTATGGAATTGATACTGCCAATCTGAAAGATTTTGGATTATGGTATCAAAAGTAACAGAACCTACTGGCAGCCAAGCATCAAGAAGGACTGACCCATTGATTGAATACCAAGACGAGGGGCAACAGGAAGGGCAAGAGTACTGGACATGTTCTCTTCTTTGTTTTCCAGGGCCTGAAATGATGTGCTTTTCTTTGTCTCTTCTTCCTGAAGTTTTACTTATTCCTTCAGGCCCTGCTGAAATATCAGCCTTTTCTTTTGTGTGTGTATATGTGTGTGTGTGTGTGTGTGTGTGTGTGTGTGTGTGTGTGTGTGTGGAGTTTTTTCTGTTGCATCCTCCTCTGTCCTCCCTCCCACCCACCTTCCCCTCCCACCCTTTTCTATTTATTCCCTCTCCCATTCCAGAGGAGATAACAAATTCATCCTCTAGGCTGTGCCAATGATTTGCACAAATACCCTACCTGATGTGTCTTCCACTGAACAGAACAATCTAGGCACTTGTCTGTTGCTCCCCCTGGCTGTCAGAACCTTGAACGTAGAAACTATGCCTTGATTTTTCTTGTAATCTCAGAGACTTTTTAGGAACCAACAGGCGTGTAATACAGGTAGAAATACATGGACCTCATGATAAATGGATGAATGAATGAATGAATGAATGAATAATTAGTGCTCATTTTAGCTGAGCACATACAGCTAGGTAATTCAATAGAGACACTAGGTCATTCTTGTCGAAGGACTTACAGGAAACTAGTCCCAACTAGTCCCTAAATCAAATAATTGGGCATCATTTTTATCTCCTGTTTCCATTTTATTGCTTCCAGTTGATTCTGTGTCCTAGATACTTCTGCTTTTCTCTTATGCTGGTGTTTCTGGTAACAACTCTCTTTCCTTCTTCTTTCAGTTTTTGACAGTATGACTTGTCTATTACTCAGCCCCAGTCCCTTCTACAACTCCTGTTCCAACAGCAGACTGGTTGACTCCAACAGTAAAAATGGATATGTTTACAGAGACAGCTTTAGAATGCAACTTACTGTTAGAGGCCCATGATAGATTGCTATATGTTAAAATTATCTGAGATGAAAGGGATGTTAATAAAATAAATTGGAAAGAGGTGTACATGTGGGGCCCCATCATTCACGATAACATCAGGATCTCCAAAGCAGACTGCTCTGTGTAACTGAGGGGAACATTTTACAAGATTAAAACATTCCAAGCACTGTCGCCTCTGACAATAGCATTAAACAATTTTACACAAGGGGTGGAATTAAAACCAGATCTAATAACAAGGACCCTTACATAGTTACGTGATGAGAAGGAAAAGACACTACTGTGTAGAAACGATGGACCTGACGTACAGGGGTGTCAGGTGATTCACAAATCCTGCATGAGTGTAAGATTCTGCGTGACATTTTAATAATACAAATATCTCATTTTAACTAGTGTTAGTTTCCCCCCCCCTGGCCTTTCTGTTTCTATTTCTTACTGAATAACCTATTATCAACTCCTGATAATATGTAGTGATTTTGATTTTGGCTCTTGAAGCTGAGTCTTGGGAACTGGTGAATAAGACAGCATTTTTCATTATGTTGCATTATGGAAACATTCTTGGTATTTCTCTTATTTCCTATGCCTTAGAAAAACTCAGTAGGGTGCAGAATTTCAGTAGAGATACAAATGTACTTGCAAACTTGGCATTGATTAATCCTGATCGTTCTTGCAGTGGGGAATAGAGACTGTTTTTGCAGTACAGTTTTCTCTAGAAGAGTCTGACTTCTAACACCTCTGGTGGCTAGTCTAATTGAGTTTTGAAGATGGCTATGAAGTTCATTTGGCAAACAAAAAAGGAAAGGAAGACAGGGGCCTAAATTAGCTACCATTTATTTATGTATCATAGACAATATTTGCAAAAGTACTCTAAGCTATTGCCAGCTCCTGTCCATCAATATTAATATATATAAATGATATATAAATCATATAAATGATATATATATAAATGATATATAATGATGTATAAATGATAATATAAATCATGAAGTTAATACGTGTTCAGTAAGTTTACCTTACAAGCAGTTCAGTGACCTCATACATCCTTCCAAATGAAAGAATCCAGTTTAGTCTATTCCTTATTTATGTTTGATAACTTTACCCATGTATCTGGTATTCTCAATATTAATTTGTACCTTTTTAAAAATAAAGCACCTCTTCATTTACCCTGTAGATTGAGAAGAGTGAGGAAGGGCTTGGGGAAGGCAAGGCTGGGTGAGGGTGTTGAAAGGGTTGACACTGATCAAGACACATTATATTCATAAACCTCTTTGTCAAGTGTCAAATCCTTTGTAGAACTACCTCAAGGTAACTTTTTAAAAAGGAAGGAAGTAAAAGAATAAAGGACCTTTAGGAATATGTGGTCATTTGGATGGGAACTACTGTTCCCACTTCTGGAAATTATACCATTAAATCCTCACAAAAGCACCCTCAAATTTCAAACCATAGAAAAACCAATGAAAACTTTCTTTAATCTGTTGTATAGACTGAATAGACCTTGGATGAGTGAAATGGTTCAAGTAGGACAGTACCTTTCTAACAAATACAAGGGTGTTCAAGTCCTAGTGCTACCAGAAAAAAATAACCCAAATCATGTTTTTCTAAATGGCTATTGGGCACTGCACTGAAAAAATTGCCTGGTTATACTATTGAAAAGTAGAGGTTGAAATAATGTAGAGAAGATGACAGAGTGAATCATTTTAGTTTATTGGATCATTCCAATGCAGTTAAAATATAAATACTGACAGATCTTCACTGAAAAATCACTTGATTATTGTGTTATAATAGCACAAATAGTAGTGTTCTAAGGAATGATTCCAGATTCACAGAGGATACACATGTGCATATGAGTGTGAATATGTGGGCCATGTGAAGAAAATGGTGAAATGTGAGTTTCCCTGTTCTTGAGGATGTTCTGTGAACAAATCATCCAAATATTCCTTCCATTCAAAGGCAGTGGAGTTGTCATAGCAGGGGAAGCCTCTTACCTGCTAGCGTACATGTTTACAATCATGAGCAATAAAGGTACTGCTTCTCCCATCTCTATCCCTACATCTGAGGTCCTGTGGAAATGTCCAGCTTTCTGTATCTTTACTGATGATATCATCTAGTTCTGAGCCACTTGAGGGCAGTGCCAGAGAGTACAGGACAGACCTAGCAGCCTGAATGATGTCGCCCTTCTCTGTATACCTGAATTTAATCAACACCTTTCTCCTTCCCTGGCACTCAGCCACTTATATGCACAGCAGGGGTATAAAGGTATGAGACAGTCAAGTCACTAAATATTCACAAATCATTTGCAAAGGCCCAGGTTGTCTCAAATGGAAGGAAATGCTAAGTGTATACTGTATTCCCAGGACACACTTATTAACCAGTTTCTATCATGGTGTGGGAAATCAGTGAAGAGTACAGGAGACTGGTATCAAATGGAATCACAGAACCATAGAGGTAGATTCCACGATCAATACCAATGAATGAGAACTACCAGGAAACACTCATGCCCAAATCAGAAGATGTGAAACTGAGTGTCATAACCCTAAAGTGTTCAACAACTGTCATTGCTGATAACGTAGATGTCACATCAAGAAAGATCACTTCTCAGACCAGCAATAAAGACCTCCACGGCACCTACCTGCAGAGGTTGTAGAATAATGCCACAAGGGTCTCGTGTTCACTGCCTATCTCCTCCTTCATAAACAATGCAAGGCATTTTATGCTAGCAGCAGAGTAATGATGCTAAGAGACTGAATGATTAAATGCCAGTCTGCCAGCAAGAGTACATTTGTTTTCTGCTTGAAAAAGCCACTTTCATTTTGTATGACAGCTTTCTTAACTGCAACATAGTTCAGAAAATGACAGAGAGCACATGAGAATAAGTGATTGTAAACTGGCAAACAACTCTTTGCTACTATTTGAACTACCATTAAACTGTTCATTCAGTTACTAGTCAGAAGCTATCACTCAGTTGCGGTACTGGAATGTAAGCATTCTTTATTTGGTGGTATTACAACAGCATCTAATTTGGGGCCAAATATTTTAGACAACAATCAGAATACCTAAAAATTGACTTGCTATCCATCTAGTAGCAAAGCACAATGCTATGAACCATAGCTTCTTGCTTCTCTATATTCTTTCTCATTGTTGGTATTGGGATGCTTGAATTTCATTTTCATTCCAATGTGACACCCACTAAGTTTTCTCACTATCTGCGCTAGGGATTGTTAGCCCTTGGCAAGACATGAGAAGTTTGATGAGAAGCACATGGCTTTGCCTTGGCTTCCATTCAATACCACGTATTTCCTTTCTGAACATGCCTTTTGATGGCTTGTACAAATCCATAAGACTGAACTGGTTGTTCCTGAAGAATCAGACATTACTATAAAAATAACAAGGTCATCAAATGGTATATTTTACTCAAACCTGCTAACAATATTAGTGAAATGGTAGATTGCCTCTATTATAGACAAAAAAATTGAAACTTATCTAGGTTAAATGATTCACCCAAAGAGTTAGAATTTGACTCAAGCCTTAATAAAAACTCATGTTATATTGTTCTTTAAAGTAAGCTATTTGCAAGCAGCATTGTCTATTACACCAAAAAATGGTGGGGGAGAGGGATTTAAATGTTCAATTAGTGTATCATTTAGTATTTACTAAGCATATGAGTGAAACTGAAGTAATGTTGAAGTTAAATTAAGGCGCATATTTCAGAATTAGAGTTTCATATTGAGAATTACATTTACACTTGTGAATTATGAAAGTATAGTCTTTATTCTAATAATACTGACTACACTAAAATATTTTTAGAGTATATGTTAATATGCTAATGTTATGGATTCACAAATGTTTTATTCTGGCCTTTGTTTGTTTCTTTCCTCAGTGTTTGATAATAGCCAATTTAATTCAGAACCAAGCTCAGTGATAATGAGTAGATCAAGTTATTTTGTGACTAAAATGATTTATTGTAGACTAAATGGATATGAGGTAGGGCCCTCCACAAAATGTAATTCTTAACTATTTATAAGATGGTCATGATATATTCCCAAGGCTATTAATTAGAGGGAAAATAATACTCTAGCATAATATGTGGTATGTTTGTGTATATCAAGAATTCTAACATTTCTTTATTTTTTTAGTGTAACAATTGAGCTTCTAGAATCTTAAGCTGAGGAAATAAAATTTCATGGTCAAATTGTTTTCTGGAATACTGATCAATACTCATTATTTTTAAAATCAAAATAAAAGAATCATGTATCTAATATGGAGATGCAGCAAAATACCATAAAACTATGAGTAGTGAGAAGTAATGCATCTACTATCTGGTGAATGTAACTGTAACCCCTCTATTCATTACCTCCATAATAAAAAATAAAGTGAAAAAAAACTATATGAGTATTATACCTTAAAATATTCTTATGTTTCTTATATTTCAATAAATATTTATAAGCTATTCATTAATTCTTTTTTGTGGGTCATGGGGCTTGAACTCAGCCTGGGGGCTGTCCCTGAGCTCTTCAGCTCAAGTCTACCACCCTACCCTTGGGCCTGGGCATTGTCCCTGAGCTCTTCAGCTCAAGGCTACCACCCTACTCTTGAGCCAAGCCACACTTCCTGGTTTTCTAGAGGTTAACTGGAGATAAGAGTCTCAGGTCCTTTTGTGTCTGGGCTGGCTTTGAACCTTGATCCTCAGATCTCAGCTTCTTGAGTAGCTAGGATTACAGGCGTGAGCCACTGGGTCAGGCTTATTGATTAATTCTTTAAAAGCATATATTACATTCTTCAGTTTGGTGATACTAATATTATTCTTTATATATTCACACCTATCATTCTTTATGTGAGAAGTATATATGACCAAAAAAGTATCAATGATATGCATAGTTCTGTGTTTTCTCTTCAAATTTCCTACTGTACATGTATTAACTTTTTGGAACTCTTTCTTAGATTTTTTTTCCTCATTGTTAGAACTCTACCTCTAGAGAGATATCCATTTCTAGTTTCTTGCTGATTAAAATAAAGATATGTATCTCATGGATTTTTCTTCCCTGGCTGGCTTCAACCTGAAATCCTCAAGTCTCAGGCTCTTGAGTATCTAGGAATGTTAATTTTACATTAAGATATTTTAAAACCCTTTGGTCTGATTTAATTGTGTTCATGAATTAGTATAAGGAGTCAAATTCAACCTTGCCCCATTAAAGAAATTCAGCTTTTACCAATTGTAAAAAGCATTTGCAGAAGCCATATCTGATCAAAGACTATTGTTCAATACATACACACACAAAAAAATATTTAAAACTGAACAATGGGGGAAGTAAACACATGATTAGAAATATTCCCCCCCAAACCCTCTCAACAGAAGCCTCATCAAAGAAGATAAATAGATGGAAAGTCAGAACATGGGAGAATGCATGATGTTGTGTGTCCTTGGAGAGATACAAACTAAAACAATACAGTATTACTGTGGACATATTAGGATGGTCAAAACCACACCCTGAGAAACCAAATGCTGGCAATCACGTTGATGATGGCTGTGAGAGGATAGTTCTCATCACTGTCTTACTGTGCCTTCCAGCAAATATTATCCTTAGTGTTCACACAGAACAACAGAAAACTTTGGTTTGTATGAAAACCCACATATAGACATTTATGCCAGTTTTAGTCATACTTCTCTAAATATGGAAATAGCCCAACATATACTCTAGCAAGTGAATGGAGAAATTATGGTTGACCTAGACAATGAAATTTTGGTTAGTAATAAAGAGCAATAATCTCTTTAGCCATGAAAAGAAATGGATGAGCTATATTACTAATCCAAGGAAGCCATTGCAAAAAATAATCCATATGTGAAGCTATTCCCATAATATTCTGGGAAGTTACAAAATCATGAAGAGAGTAGAAAAAGTAGTTTAGTGGAGGTAGGATGGAGGTAGGTGAGGGTACAGAGTGCTTTTAAGGAAGCAAAATTATGGCATGCAGTACTGCAAATTACAATGGGGTGATATACATCACTGTATTTTGTCATAACTTATAAAATGTGACAATAACAAAAGTGAAGCTAAAGCTGAGTGCGGTGGCTCACATCTGTAATCCTAGCTACTCCGGAGGCTGAAATCTGAGGATTTTGGTTCAAAGCCAGCCCGGGCGCTAAAGTCTGTGAGACTCCTATCTCCAATTAACCACTAGAAAACTGGAAGTGGCTCCAAGCATAGGGCAGTAGCCTTGAGCTAAAGAGGTCAGGAACAGCAACCAGGCCCAGTTCAAGCTCCACGGCCAACCCCTGCACCAATAAACAAAAACAAAAATAGTGAAGTTCAAAGTCAACTAGGAATTTGGATAATGTGTATGTATCAGCATAGGCTCAGTGGAGATATATATATATATATGTATATATATATGTATGTATGTATATATATATATATATATGCCAACATGGTTTGGAGTATCAGTAATTGAGACTGCTATATGTTTTTGAGGATAATATTTGTATGGAAAGGCTCTGCCCTTTCCCTTAAGTCAACTCTAAAATGCAAGCAATAACTTTTTACAAGGCCCTAAACTGTTTATCTACAGAAACTTACAGTCACAAGTATAAAGAAAATAAATTGTGTTGATGCTATAGAGGATTGATAGACTAGTTCTCTGGTCTCCATGCCTCCAGATGGACTTGGGCATACATTGATGAGGTTAAAGCAGTTTCCAAACTTCTGTGATGGACCAGAGGAAATATATTGGTTTTGCCTATCATGTTTTGGGCATGATTGCTTAATTGTGAAGGCATCCACAGACAATATATAGACAAATGGGCATGGTTGTACACTCTATTGCTTTTCCCACACAATTCATTTGCTAATCCCTAATCTAAGACAAATGATGAAGAGAGAATGCAAGCTTGAGGTAAATGTGTATAGAGGCTTTGAAATGGGAGAGAGGATTTCTCCCACTTTGGGAGAAATCTTCCAGCTGCTGGGCACTGGAAGGAGAGAAGAATTGAGACAAGGAAATAGAACATTTCTCCAGAGTTCTTTTGGTCTTGAACAATTTTTATGAGGTTCCCAGAAATGGAAAATTCAGCGTTCTCTTACAAACAATGACAATGGAAGTACTACTTGATTTCTGGGAACTGTCTGATCCTCAAAGTAAAAGCATTGGGAAATGGTAAGAAGAACGTTGAAACTATTTGATTTTCTAAGGTATTCTCAGAAGACACGTTGGAATGACAACAACAAAGCTCATAAGCACAAGCTCCTGCCTTTATTGAGAAATCATCACTTAAACATTTTCTTTTACCCGAGTATTAGAGAAGATGAGCCAGAGTCAAGTAGCAGTCAAAGAGGAATAAACATAAAATCCAAAGTAAGATGATTTATATGGCAGAATTATATGTAAAATTTGTAGTTACTGGATTGAAGCTGACCTGTGGCACATGTCCACTTTCGATTTTCCCAGCTCTATATAATTCATTAAAGGAATGGTAGAAAATTTATTTTGGAATATTATTGCATTAGATAAGACATCGCTTGTCTTGTGAAATCTCAGATATGCAGTACAACTCTATTGCTGAACTCAATGGGCATAAGCATTTAAACTTTGCCTGTTGCTTTCAAAAACAAACATGAAAATTAAAAGCACTCTTGGCTTACCTATTTCCATTTTAATTTTTTATTAAAAAAACAAAAAATATAAAATGGAACTACAAACAAAAGTAAAGAAGATACTTCATGTTTGTTTCATTATACATAAACAAATAGTCAAATTAAAATCTATGATCTTATAACGATCCTAAATATTTATACACCCAATCCCGGAGCTCTGAACTTCATCAAGCAAACTTTACTTACACTGAAACCATACATAGATCGAAACACTGTGATTGTCAGTGACTTTAACACACCACTCTCACCTATGGACAGATCAACAAGGCAAAAACTCAACAGAGAAACCTTAGAACTGAACAACTATATAGACCAACTAGATCTAACAGACATCTGCAGAATATTCTACCCAGCAACAACACAATATACGTTTTTCTCAGCAGCACATGGAACATTTTCCAAAATAGACCACATCTTAGGCCATAAAACAAACCTGGACAGATTCAGAAACACTGAAAATATTCCATGTACACTCTCAGACCACAAAGGCATCAAATTGGAACTGAACACACTTCTCCACCAATGAAAACCCTGTAACTCACGGAGTCTGAACAACACATTGTTGAATCACCAATGGGTAATCGAAGAGATCAGAACAGAAATCCAACAGTTTATGAAATTTAACAGTAAGGAGCACACAAAATACCAACTCCTTTGGGACACAGCAAAGGCAGTACTCAGAGGAAAATTTATAGTGCTGAGTGCCTATAACAACAAGTTGGAAAAATTGCAAACCAACAAGTTAATGTCTCACCTTAAGCACCTGGAAAAAGAGCAACAAACCAACCCTAATCCCAGTAGAAGAAAGCAAATTATTAAAATCAAAGCAGAATTAAATGATTTGGAATCCAAAAAAACTATAGAAAGAATCAATAAAACAAGGAGTTGGTTCTTTGAAAGAATTAACAAAATTGACAAACCCTTAGCAAATCTTACCAAAAAAAAGGAGAGAGCGTATTGAAATAAACAAAATCACAGACAAAAATGGTAATATCAAGACAGAAATTACCAAGATCCAGAATATCATGAGGGAATACTTCTCAAACCTTTATGCCAACAAATTTGAGAATCTAGAAGAAATGGATGAATTCCTAGACAATATTAACATACCCACACTGAACCAAGAAGAGCTAACCCAATTCAACAGGCCTATTTCAAGCTCTGAAATAGAAATGGCAATTAGAGAACTTCCACCTAAAAAGAACCCAGGGCCAGATGGATTCACAGCTGAATTCTATAAGGTCTTCAAAGCAGAGCTCACACCAATACTCCTCAAGCTCTTCAATGAAATTGAAAATGAAGGTTCTTTACCAAACTCATTCTATGAAGCCTCATCCCCAAACCACACAAAGATTCATCAAAGAAAGAGAACTATAGACCTATATCTTTGATGAACATCGATGCAAAACTTCTCAACAAAATACTGGCCAACCGTCTACAACAACTCATCAAAAAAATTATACACTATGATCAAACTGGATTCATCACAGGAGGCAAAGCTGGTTCAACATATGCAAATCAATTAATATAATTCAACATATCAACAGGAGCAAGGACAAAAATCACATGATTGTCTCAATAGATGCGGAAAAGGCATTTGACAAGATCTAACACCCCTTTATGTTAAAAGCTCTGGAGAAACTAGGAATCCATGGAACATTCCTCAATGCAATAAAGACTGTGTATGAGAAACCCACTGCTAGTATTACACTTAATGGTGAAAATCTAAAGCCATTCCATCTAAAATCAGGAACGAGACAAGGATGCCCACTCTCTCCACTACTCTTTAACATAGTACTAGAATTCCTAGCCAGTGCAATAAGGCACTGCATAAAGGGGATCCAAGTAGGGAAAGAGGAAATAAAGCTATCCCTCTTTGCAGATGACATGATTCTGTATTTAAAGAATCCTATAGACTCTACTCCCAAGCTCCTTGAGCTGATTCAAAACTTTGGAAGAGTAGCAGGCTATAAAATCAACCCTCAAAAATCAACTGCCTTCCTTTACGCCAACAGTGAGAGGAACGAGGCAATAATCAGGAAAGAAACTCCTTTCACAATAGCCTCAAAGAAAATAAAGTACCTAGGAATTAGCTTAACTAAGAATGTAAAGGACCTTTTTGATGAAAACTTTAAAACCCTAAAAAAAGAAATTAAAGCAGAACTAAGGAAATGGAAAAACCTCCCATGCTCCTGGATTGGAAGAATCAACATAGCGAAAATGCCAATCTTGCCAAGGGCTATCTACAAATTCAATGCAATACCCATCAATATCCCAATGGCATTCTTTAAAGAAATAGAAGAGGCAATTCAAAATTTCATATGGAATAATAAAAGACCCCATATAGCAAAAACACTTCTTAGCAGAAAGAACAGCGCTGGAGGATTTCAATTCCAAACTTTAGACTCTATTACAGAGCTATAATTCTCAAAACAGCTTGATACTGGCACAAGAACAGGCCTGAAGACCAATGGAATAGAACTGAAGACCCAGATATTAAACCACAGACCTATGGCCACCTAATCTTTGACAGGGGAGCCAAAAAAATAGATTGGAGAAAGACAGCCTCTTCAACAAGTGGTGCTGGCAGAACTGGTTAAGCACATGCAGAAAACTAAATTTGGATCCTTCTTTGTCACCTTGCACTAGAATTAACTCCAAATGGATAAAAAACCTGGAGGTAAAAGCTGACACACTGAAAACTTTACAGGAAGGAATAGGAGATACACCAGGCCTCCTTGGCACAGGTAGAAACTTTCTTAATAAGGACCAAGAATCACAACAAATCAGAGAAAGGCTGGATAAGTGGGACTGCATTAAACTGCGGAGCTTTTGTATGGCAAAGGACGTAGCTAGTAAATTAATTAGGAAGCCTACAGAGTGGGAGAAGATCTTCACCAACCAAACAATGGACAAATGCCTCATATCTAAAATATATCAACAACTCAAAAAATTGAATCACTCCAAAACTAATCTCCAAAGTAACAAACATCCCATTAAAAAATGGGCCAAAGACTTAAAGAGAGTCTTCTCTGAAGAAGAAACAAAAATGGCCTATAGACACATGAAGAAATGCTCAACATCTCTGGTCATAAAAGAAATGCAAATCAGAACAACTCTAAGATTCCACCTCACTCCCGTTAGAATGGCCAGGATCAGGAAAACTAATAACAACAGATGCTGGAGGGGATGTGGCCAGGAGGGATCACTACTACACTGTTGGTGGGAGTGCAGACTCGTTCAGCCACTATGGAAAGCAGTATGGCAGTGCCTCAAAAGGCTAAACATGGACCTCCCCTATGACCCAGCAATTCCACTACTTGGCATTTACCCAACCATCCAGAAAGAAGGGCATACTAAATCCACTAGCACAACAATGTTCATTGCAGCACTATTCACCATAGCAAAGATATGGAACCAACCTAGATGTCCCTCAGTTGATGAGTGGATCAACAAGTTATGGTATTTGTACACAATGGAATTCTATGCTGCTGTCAGAAAGAATGACATCGCCCCATTTGATAGGAAATGGAAAGACTTAGAAAAAATCATATTAAGTGAAGTAAGCCAGACTCAAAGGAACTTAGGCTCAATGGTTTCCCTCATCTGTCATAATCAGTAGAAACCTTGTGCTCTACTAGCAGAGATTTGCAATAGAGCAAAATCTTGATACATAAGGCCATATAGTATGAAGCTAATTGAAAGGACCTCCAGGATATTGAAACAATAGCCATATAACGAATGATGATTGTTGTCCTTAATGTACTACTATGTTGTCTCTCATCTCCTTTGCTGTCCCTTGGGTATCTCATATTGTTACAGTATCTCACTTTGTTATCTGATATATTGAATTTATTTGTATTTGGTTATTTGAAATTTGATAGGGAAGGGGGGAAAACCAAGACGGGTGGGGGGGTGGGGTGGAGGGTAATGGGTACCAAGACATGTGAAATGGTATCAATGTATGTGAATTAATGCACCTTCTATCTGTCAAATATCATGTAACCCTTTTATTAATTATAATAAAAAATTAAAAAAAATAAAATCTATGATCTTTCCTTAGTGCTCTTGACTCACATTCGTAATCCTAGCTACTCAAGAGACTGAGATCTGAGAATTGTTTGAGTCCAGTTTGGGCAGAGAAATTCTGGGAACTTTTATCTCCAGTTAAACAGTTAATGCCAGATTGCGGAGCTGGTTGAAGTGGTAGAGCATCAGCTATAAAGTAAAAGCTGAGTAAAAGTATAACATCTTAAGTCCAAGCCTCAGTATTAGTATAAAAACTGTCAGAAAGCTCTAAATACTAAGGCGTGTCTATTGAAAACAATTAATTAGATTGACAATTGTAGATATTGTATTGGATTTGAAATAATTTTGTTTCATTGTATATGATGGCTATTTCTAAGAAGAATCAAAAGAAATTATAGGCAAGTCACTGGTGGCTCACACTTGTAATCACATATGTGTAAAACTGTAAGATGAAAATCTGTAGAGTTATGGAAAACAGCATGATGGGTCTTAGAAAACTAATAAATGATCCAGCTATTGTATTGTAGTCCTAAACTCAAATGAAACAAGATATACACATAGGCTGAATTTCAGAAGATCAAGTTTCAAAATCACCCTGATTTAGAAAAGTCCATGAGACTCCATCTCCAAAATAATTAGCGACCACGTTAGAGACCTGACTCAAGTGGTACAGTATCAGTTGAGCAGACAAACCAAGTCTTGAGTTCAATCCCTAGTACTACCAAAAATAAAAATAAAAGAGGGATTGAAATTTATCAGCATGTTTAGCCCAACATTATTCTTAATAGCTAAGGTACATTCCAAACCTAATCATCTGTTAACAAATAAATGGGTGGAGAATTGGGGGGGGGAAATGTTTGTATATTATTACAGATATAAACCAGAATATTGAGCCATATAAAATAAATCCTGATATTTATGACAATATGAATGAAACTGGAGGGCCTTATGCTAAGCAAAATAAGCAAGAAAGAGAAACATAAATTCTGCTTTGTATTATTTATACATGGAATCTAAAGAAAAGAAAATCAAATTCACAAAATGATAGTTGGCCAGGGGCTAGAGAATAGGAAAATTGAGGAGCTATTGCTCAAATGAAGAGATAACATTATTCCAACATTCAAGTGAGAAGAATAGTCTCTTTTCAGTTAGGAGCAGACTCTAACAATCTAATGAACAAGGTGATTAGTTAATCACAGTTAACATCCAATGTTATATGATGGAATTTTTCTAAGACAGTATTATCCCTCCCCTCCCCAGAGAACTAACTACACGAGGAGGTGGAGGTGTCATCTGACTTAATATGGGAATCATTTCTCAATGTGTACATCTATCAAGTCATGCATATATGAAATATATAAAATTAAATTTTCTACATGTTATATGGTTCCATTAAATATATACAACGTTATTTATCAGTTTCCCCCATGATGAA
The DNA here is from genome assembly GCF_031878675.1 of Megascapheus bottae. NCBI lineage: Eukaryota > Metazoa > Chordata > Mammalia > Rodentia > Geomyidae > Megascapheus > Megascapheus bottae. The sequence goes on along the minus strand of NC_143527.1, from coordinate 15,894,257 downwards.
AGAGTTTACAATGAAGAGCTATTGTCATTTCAGGTCCTAACACAGATAAACTTTAGGCATAGAAGAGTTTTTTGACACTGAACTTTGACTGTGCAAACAAAGCTGGAATAGGATGGTGTAACCTTGAAGAAGAAAACATAAAGTTCACCCTGAGTCAGCTTGTCCATTACACATTACCTATCAACAAAGGATGCAAGAAGAAAATATTACATGTAAGAACGATCTAAGCAGATTTTTTCTCAGTCGGAAGCCATTCATTTTTCTTTATACCTGTTTCCTTTACTATTGGTTCTTATTTTACCAAAGTTTTCATTTTCTTTTTTGAGGTTTCTTTCCATTCTCCACATCTAATAAATTTCATTACTCAATTCAGGATCTTTTTGATCTCATATATCTTGATGTGACACCTTCTGAAATGCACATAGTCTAACAAATAAAAAGGAATGCTATGCTGCAACCCATATTTTCTATTTTGATACATCTGGAGAAACAGGGTGAACCAGGCTTCATAATTGATGTGTACATTCATACCAAGGCACAAGAGAATTCTGTCAGGGTGGCTGAATTTATTTAAAAGCCAAGTTTTTGATATGGACTGCTATTGGGATCATGTCCCTGTTTTCTCACGGCTTTCTCCTTTGTGCTTCAGAGTTCCCTGCCTTGTCTTCTATAAAGACATTAAGGCTCACCCTGAATGTCGGAAGAGCTCATTTCAGGATGCTTAAGTTAATTAAATCCATTAGTAGAACTTTATTTCTAAATAAAGTTACAATCACAGATACCTTACATTAGGACTTGGCAAAATATTTATTTGAAGATCACAACTCAACCACTCTGCTTGTATTGTATCCAGAAACGTGACCCTTGATGGTGGCCTCATGATGTCTAAGGGGGCTTGGGGTCTTTTTGTTTTGTTTTGTTTTGCTCTTCTCAGTGGCACCTTTGGTGCGTTGGCTTGTCTGAGCATGCTTGTGGATGTGTGAGTGTCAACGTCCTTTAAACCTACCCCTTTAACAAAGTAAAAACACTTTTCCTCTGTGGCTCTCTCTGTACCATGATGGCCAGACAAGATTTATTTTTTAAATTGTAATATATAGAGTGGCTACAGTTATACTTGCCAGATAGTAGGTGCATTACTTCTCACACATTGATACCCCTTCTCATGTTTTTTGTCCCCATTTCCCTCCCCCGACCCTCCCAATCATCTTGTTTTCCCCCTTTCCTTTCCTCTTTCAAATAAACAAATAAACATATATACAATATACCAAGCAACAAAGTCAGGCACAGTAACAGTATGAGAGAAGAGAAGAGAAATAACATAGTACATTAAGAACAACAATCACACAAGATAAAGCTCTTGTGTACTCCACAACCTCTGGCAGGGATGGAGAACTCTCACTTTGTCAATGGCCATATAGATATTGATAACCTCAATCATGGGCCATAAAAATTATCGATAGAGACAGAGAGCCATGGCCAATGAAAAATATACAAGAAGCACTTGTGTCTAAATGAACTCATCCTAAATGAGTTCATAGGTGGCCTGTGGGCCAGATGCTCCTCCTCTCAGCTAGAGCACGGACATGCACGGATACTCTGAACAGTCTACATTCCCAAGGCCAGTGAGGGCTGAGCACCAGAGGGGCAAACCTGCCAAAGGGGCTTAGAAGTTGGTGCCATTGGAAAAAAGCTGGGGAATAAATTATTGAGCAAATTATTCTTATTGTTTTAACAAAAGATGAACCAAATAAAATTTATGGCATATTGAAGGGAATATTTTGTAGTTGGTAAGCTAAGCATTAGATAATGCATAGTTCCTATCATCACTAATGATGTATAAGTCAAATATATCTGCTGAGTCTTATAGATCGTCCATTGTGAGCCATTAGACCTGGTCACCAACTGTAAAGTAATCCTATCTGCCTTGTCATCGTCTTCTGTATCTTCACACATAGCTCATTCCATTAACAGTATAATACGCTAATTTAATAAGCTAATAATTACTAACTGGTTTAAAATAGGTCTTTTTGCTCAAAACTATGACATATTTTTTGCCAGTTGTGGGGCTTGAACTCAGGGCCTGAACACTGTCCTTGAATTTTTCTCAAGGCGAGAGCTCTACCCTTGAGCCACAGCACCACTTCCAGTTTTTTTCTATGTATGAGGTGCAGAGAAATCGAACCTGGGTCTTGGTGCATGCTAGGCAAGCACTCTACCACTAGGCCAAACTCCTGGCCCATGATATCATATTTTATGAGAAATCCTGAGACCATAGTTATGAACTATTTCATAACAAGAAAAAAAGTGAATCCCCTAAGGTTTTTCTACATTTTATTGTATCAATGATTACATGATATATTATTATTATTATGAACTCAGAACATCTATTTTCCAAATTAGTACCTTTGGGGTCCATCCCATTTTCTTTAATATTCATGCCAAGATCAATTAGTTACAAAACAATTGCTATAAAGCAGCTTTCAATATGTGCATACATGTCCATATGCAGATATAATTACAGCATTTAATTCATATTATGCCTAAGATGGATTTATTCAGACACTTGAAGACTTAATAACAACAATAAAACCACAGTCTCCATCGTATCAAAAGCTACAGAGGGAAATGGGGTATAAAATAATATTACTAGATGGTTAAAAAGACACTCTTTAAGGATTATTGATTGTTCCATGAGGTGAGCAATTAAAAGGAAACACAAAGAGCAAAATATATACATGTATGCACACAGATGCTTATTTAATACTTTACAAAGCACGGGTATTTAAATGCCTTCCACTCATCAGCACTTTAACGGAAGTGAAACGAGATCCTGAAATTTTCTCATCAGAATCAGTGGAGAAATGTTCTCTACCCAGAGAGAAGAATGTATGTAACAGGAGCAGGAAGACAAATGTATTTAGGTCTAAATTATGGAGTTTGATGGCTTGCATCTCAGTGTTTTAAAATTGTTGATTTGTTGTTTTGCTGTAACAATCACAGTTGAAGACTTGAAATTTGACTGAGTCCCTAAAGCAAATAAAAATAAACTGAATGCACCTGCTCTCTCTCTCTCTCTCTCTCTCTCTCTCTCTCTCTCTCTCTCTCTCTCTCTCTCTCTCTCTCTCTCACACACACACACACACACACACACACACACCAAATAAGTTATCCAATTAACCAATGGATCCAGTTGAGATAGCAACTACTAAATTTAGAACAGGAAATGGTAGTCATCTGAGAGGAAGAAGTTGAGAAGTAGCTACATTCCTGAAAAGATTGTATGTACCTGGGCTTAGGCCACATGTTTTTTTTTTGTTTGTTTGTTTCCTTTTGTTTTTTTTGCCAGTCCTGGCTTGAGCTCAGGGCCTGAGCGCTGTCCTTGGATTTTTCAAGGCTAGAGCTCTACCGCTTGAGCCTCAGCATCACTTCCAGCTTTTTTTTCCCCTATGTATGTGGTACCGAGGAATCGAACCCAGGTCTTCGTGCATGCTAGGCAAGCACTCTACCACTAGGCCAAACTCCCAGCCCCAGCCACATGGTTTTGTAAAGAAGATGCTCTAGAAATTTGTGGCAAGCTGGGGAAACCCACAGATTTAAGAAAGGTTCCATCCTGTTCTCTATGGCAGATCATCAGAACCTATCCTTGATGGACTGGATGATGCTGCTATTTGGTGGGTGTATATTCTCAGTGTCTGGTCACATCCTGAGAGCAATACTTCCTGACAGTTACCAACTGTGGAGAAACTGACTGGACTTAAAAAATTCCATCAGTTATGCTGCTTCTGTCCCGCCTGAATCATCAAATCATTTAGTAGTGTTTGTCTTATTTTTTGTTTCTGTTCCATTTCTTTCACCCTTTTTAGATGCGTTAGTGTGATGGTTTGGATGACAATGGTTTAGCTGGTGGAAACAAGTAGTTTTGGAATGCCTGCCATATGGAAGGCTCTATAATAAATGTTAGGGGAGGGCTACAGACACAGGGAAACATTCTTTAAACATTTACTGAGTTCCTCCTGCGAGCAAGGTCCCATGCCAGATGTTGGAGGGAGGGGTGGGTTGGAATCCTGGAAAACATATGGCTTATAGAAATATACAGTTCTGAAACTAAGGCAGTTTGTGAAGTTATTTTCTTTTGGCAAATGATTTTTTGAGCTTATGCTATATATCACAAGCATTCATGGTGTGATTGTTAGCTTGATGACACTGGGATAAAATATCCAGGAGAAACCAGCTAAGAGGAGAAAAAGTTTATTTGGGCTCATAGTTTCAGGGGTTTCCATATAAGTTTTGCTGGTTCTGCGGTTTCAGACTGAAGTGAATGGAATTTTGTGGTGGTAGAACATGTGGTTGAGGATAAAGCTCACATCATGGCAGCCAGGAAGGAGAGATACAGAAGAGTCCAACTGCCTCACGAAACACTTCAAGGCAGTATCCTCAGTGTTACCAGGCAAAAGAAGAATGAATATAAGGTCAAGCTCTGGGCAATTCTCCCATAGGCCATCAAGTAATGAGGCCATGAGGTCCTCACAATTTCAATAGCAGTTTATTAAAATTGTAGTAAAGCAGTCCTGGGTCAAAGAATTACCAGGAAGTGAGCTAGTCAGAGACATATCCACTGTTTAATGTGTGGGGAACCAGACCACTGTATTGATTGGCATCTATTGAATCTGTAAGTGTTTGCAGCCCTTTCCCAGGTTCCTAAGCCTCTCTAGTTCTCTTTGTTTGCATATTCTGTACTCATAGTATCGTAAGTTCAGTGTTTGTACTCTCTGTTAATCACCTTTCATAGCCTAAGAGAAGCTATGCCAACTATTCAGTAGAGAAAAAACAGTATAATTCTAGGATGAAGAGGACTTGTTTTTGTTATTGTTTATTTGTTTGTTTTGTGTTTTATTTTGTTGGTTGAGGGCCTTGAACTCAGGGCCTGGGCATTCTTCCTGAGCTCTTTTGCTCAGAGCTGGAACTCTACCACTTTGAGCCACAGTACTATTTATGGACTTTAAGTAGTTGGAGTTAAGAGTCTCTTAGGGACTTTTTTGCCGAGGGCTGCTTCTGAATGGTGATCCTCAGATCTTAGCTTCCTGAGTAGCTAATACTACAGGCATGAACCACCAGGCTTCTGGCTTGCTTTTGTTTATTTAACCTCTTAACTTTCATTACATTCTGGCAATGAGGATAATTCACTTTTTGCAACAAAGTGTGTTGAATGACTTTAATGAAAAAAAAATTAAAGCACGAATGATTTGTACTGTGCATAGAAGCAGATATACCTTCACCTTGTACAATGCTTTTAGATACTCTGGCTCCTTCAATATTTTTAATACCTATGGAGTCCAGCCTTCACTGTTTCCAGCTGCGAAACTGAGGCAGTGGACATGATACATTGGATTTGGATTATCACTTGACTAAAGGTGAAAAGGTTGGCATATTGCTCTAAGGCTGTTTTTTTTTTTCACTTCTATCTGTTTGGTAGATTGATTATTGACCAAAGAATTAAAAAATTCTACATGCTTTAGTTTTACTTGAAATTTTATTATTCAATTTTCCTCATTGGTCAATTAAAGGAATTGGGAGTAGTTGGGGACTTAAATAGATAAATTCAATGCATTATTTTTTTTGCTTGACATTGTTTTATCTTACACTAATAATGTACTTATTTTGATGTAGAAAATATTTGATTGTTCTAAGGACACAATGATACAAAGATTATGATTTTTCTCTCTGTATACTGGCAATAAATATATAGAGAGATAGATAGAGTAATAAACTAGTAGTAAATATAGCAATAAGTTAGACAAAACTATATGTAATGTAAGCCATTTAGAGTAATGTTGAGTGCTGAGGCCTTTTTTCTTTTCATGTCTTTCTATATGTCTTAAAGAAACTTTGATCTGGCTGAGTGTCATCTGTCCTTTTGCTTTGGCCTCTTCAATATGGTGATTATTATTAGTGAACTTATCTCATCTGTTGGTAAGATGCCTAGTGGCTTCAGTTTTTCTTCTGTTACAAAAGGAATAGGAGAAATTTCCCTTCCCAGAGCTGCAGCCAATAGCTGTTTTTATGTGAAATGTTTTTTTCTGTGGTCTGGAGGCAAGAGAATTTGGGGAGGCAAACTGCTTACACTGTCAGCCTCTGTAGTGAAGGCAGACCCTGCCAATGAAAAATAAGGGGAAGCAATGAAGAATAAAGGCAAATAACCTGTAGAAACCACCACATCCACAGTCAGTCGGTAGAATTATGACATATAATTTTTGAACACATTAATATGAGCATTTCACATTGATGGTGAGGTCTTGATATTATGTGGTGAAAATTGGAAAGGGATTCACCATTTATAACACTCAGCTACCCTGATGGTAGCTGATTATAATAATAATAAAAAGAGCTCTCTTCTGCAAATGAAAAGTTACTGCCTCTAATTCAAGGACCATGGACAATTCACAGTCACCATCTCATCATTGTGAGCATCATCATTACTGTGAATCATTCTCATCAAATAGCATTCATTTAGTTCTCTGTTTACACATGATGCAGCATTATCTTTTTGTGTTTATCTCAAACACATAGAAAATAATGCTTTTTGAGAAATTGGGATATTGGGATGATAAATGAGTTCTTGCAGGTGTGTTTTATTGTATGCCATAGAAGAGCTCCTGAAAAGTCAAGTATACATTGAATTTGTATAAATTGAATCAATTTTACATGTGCTGAGGGAACTTGATATTTAAAAGAACAGCATAGGGAAATCTGTATTGCAAGCAGGCCATTTGAAACACAAAATAATTCAAGATACAACAGTTTTGTAACCTTGTATTTTTTTTTGAGCTGTTGTTCAGTTGGTTGACTGCTTTATACTTTTTGTAAGGAAAAATCCTTACAAATCCAAGATGATCTTTGTTAATGTGAATGTAATAATGCCAAGTTATTTTCACTGCTCTCTTTGGTAATTAAAATTCTTTATTAGCCCTGTTTTCAGATAGTTTTTTTAATTTGGGTTTTGCTTTTTAGAGCAAAGTAAGATTTGCAAAATGAAACAAAATGTTTAGAAATCACATATCTAGTGATTTTCAAATATGTGGTTCAACAAACTTTATTCATGCTACAGAGAGAGAGAGGGGGGGGGAGACACAGTAATGTCTTATTATGATCAGCTTCTTCTAATTCTGGGCTTTAGTCCCCTGAGATCACATATCCTGTGTAATCTCAAGAAATCCTGGCACCTCTTAGGAAGGCAAATTTAGGTAACTGCTCTGCTTCAGCCTTCTTGCTAGGAAGTAAGTAGTGGGTCATAATAGTTCCTCTCTTATGATGTTGTGTGCATTGAATGACAGTAACTATGAAACACTTGGGACACTAGCTAACCAGTCCTAAGTTGTAAGGTTGATTTTCATCATTCCATTTCACAGAATCATGCTATGGATACTCTGACACAGAAACCCATCTTTTGATATTCATCTAGTTAGTTCTAGGGGTTCAAAGATATCTTCAAACTTTGTACCGATGACATTGCAGGCATTTGAGAACCACTGCTTCAGTTAAGGTGGCCACAAAAGCTGATGCTGCCATACCCCGCCAGAGCCCTTGGGAAAGGTGCAGCTCTGGGGACTGAGGCTACACTGGGCTTCTGGACCCCTGACAGACATACAAATTGCTTTTGTACATACACATGTCTCCCTCAAAGTGTGTGAAATAGGATTGTGCTGTTTTAATGTGTGAGCCATATATTTATTTAATCACTCAGAATAATGCAGAGCTCCCTTTTTGAGGAATATGTAAATATTTAAACAGACACAGTATGACCTATCTGAAGCCCTGTTTCATAGGTCATGTGATAAAGCACCTTGGGTATTTGGGGTTCCCCTTCCAGCCTTGCAGTGTGTCTGTGTGTGTGTGTGTGTGTTGAAGGAGGAGGATAAGGAAGAGGAGAAGGAGGAGGAGGAAGAGATTATCAACTCCAGCTATGGAGGGTTTTCTGAGACTCTCGGAGGCCAGATTGTGGTCCATCTGCAACTCTCTTCTTCCCTTTCATCTTCTTCCTGTCTCCATCACCCACAGAGATCTCTTGGCTAGAGTTCCTTTTTTTATTTGTAAAAAGAAAGTGGTGAGGCATAAGGAAAGGAGCAGAAATTCAGTTTATTTACAGAGTTTTTAAAAACCATGAGCTGGGAACTGGTGGCTCATACCTGTAATTCTAGCTACTCAAGAGGGTGAGGTAGGAGCATCACAGTTCTATCCCAGTTGATTCTGAAAAGTCCATAAGACTTTTATCTCCAGTTGATCAGCAAAAAGCTGAAAGTAAAGGTATAGATCAAGTGTTAGATTATCATCCTTGATTAAACAAGCTAAACAAGAACATGAAGCTCTGAGTTCAAGTCCCAGTACACACACACACACACACACACACACACACACACATTATTTTTAGACATTATTCTGTTTTATAGGTTTTCATGAATGTGCCTTAATTTTTTGCATGGCAAATAAAACCTTTTATTGCATTGAGTTCTTTCAGAATAGTTAAGGGAAAAATCACTTCCAAAATAAATGAGATAATCTTAGTAAAAAATAAACTAGATTACTCAAAGTAAAATTCACATATTTTTACATTATACTTTCTTCTAAAATAATTGCAGGTATCCTTTGTTTTTGTTGTATTGGTATTTCCTAGAACCATTTGGAAACTATCTTTGGATATTTCCTTTAGGATCTGTGACATATTCTTTAAATATACTCAAAGGTTCTTAGTGCACTATTCTTTAAAATGAAAACCTATACATCTCCTTCCCTTACAAAGTAAGAGTTAAATATCAAAACTCATTTTATGCGTTTCATAATCATAAACAGGGTTCATGATTTGTTTCTAAAACAATGTTAATAAACAATTTGTGAATATATATAGGAAAGCTTAGTTTTCACACTAGTAGTGGTTTTATTTTTTTCCCCAGAGGTTGTCTTTTGAGAATCTTGAATGTGAAGAAAAGGTCGCTTCAGGCCAGAGGAACAAGATAAGACCAGGTCCTAAGCCTTTTCTCCAGAGGGACCTCATAGATGGAGTTCAGAAGTTCCTGTCCTTTCATACCAGGAAGGGCATTTTGGGATCACTGTGCACTGTAATGGGTCTAGTTTCTGAGCCTTGTTTGGCTCTAGACAGTGTATATACCTCATAATGGAATAGTTAGCTAGATTGTTTAGCCAATTAGATATGCAAAGTTTAACTGCATATGCTCCTATCAGGGATATATACTCAGATGCATATGAAGAGAAATAATCTGTCACTACTCTCAAGTCTAAAAGAAGAGGTACTACCTGATAATACTAAGTTGACCTGTTAGTGAGTTCCAGAATTAATATATGGCTCTTCATTTTTTTTTCTTTTTTCTTTTGTCTGTAGTGGGCCTTAAACACTGGGCTGGGTACTGTCCCTGCACTCTTCAGCTCAAGGCGAGCACTCTACTACTTGAGTCACAGTGTCACTTTTGGTTTTCTGGTGGTTCATTGGAGATAAGAATCTCACAAACTTTCATGCCTGGGCCGGCTTTGAAGCGTGATCCTCAGATCTCAGCCTCCCGAGTAGCTAGGATTTCAGGTGTGACCCACAGGCTCCTGACAGCTAATTTGTTTTACTGCATGTTTTTGGTGATATAAGTTAAACTACCTGTCAATTTCTCCCCTATCATAAGTTTGAGAATTCCTGTAAAATTTCGACTTAACTTTTCATTTCTATAGTTTGAAAAACTCCTGATTGACGGGATCATATTACTTTATAGTTTCATCTTGTGTCCTTTGGGAGTTTTCATGGAAGCAGCTGAGCACTTCTGAGCCTTGAAATGCCTCAGTGAAGGGCTGATTAAGATCTTGTGCTGGTGAAGCAAGGTACATAATGACATTTCTTATTCAACTGGTAAATAGCATCTTAATTTGCCAACTGTAGATACACTCTTTACACAGTAATTGGTGCATCTTAAATACATTAGCCAAAGACTTTTTGCAAGATACAAACCTGGGAGTTACATCAAGGGCGTGAGAGCCAGCATTTTGGGCTCTTTGAGGTCCTTGCTCATCCAGTTAGAAGTCAAGGTCAATTGTAAACCTAGTATAGCTTCATTGTCTTCAAAATGATTCAGAATAGGTTTAGTACCCAAATACTTGGGACCAAAAAGAAAATCATTTCTTACTAAACTTCTACGTAACTATATTTTAAAGATGATCATGATGACAAAGTAAAAAAAATTTAGCCTTGAAATAAGCTCATTTAATTTTGAGATTTGCAGACATTTCTCAGTGGCTCCATACTATATTTCTGTCATAAAATTACTTGGCAAATGGGTTAACAGTGTAGATGTTTATTACCATCCCATGGGTATATTGCAGTAGTGGGAATTTAAGGCTGGCACCTTCATTTTTAATTAGTTTTCTTGATGACTCTAATGTACAACCCAGGTCTTAACCAATATGATTAGCTCCCTGTTTTGTTTTTATTATTTTATTTCAAATATATGGCAGTACTGAGGATTGAACTCAGTGCCTCAGCCACAGTACCACTTGAGCCATACCAGTAGCTTCTTTGTTATTTTCAAGGTAGGGTGACAGTTTACACTTTGACCAGTTAGGCTAGACATATGTTATTTCCATGGGAGTGAGAAGCTCATGTCATTGAGTAAAGCCATTACTTTTCCCTTTAAGCTGGGATAACAGGCAAGTTCTTCTGCACCCAGCCATTAGTTGAGATGTAGTATTTTGAACTGCTTTTCCCAGATTAGTCTTGAGCCTGAACCCCTTGATTTTTACCTTCCAATAACTAAGATTACAGGCTTTGGCTACCATACTTAGCTTAGTGGCTCATGTTAGAAATGACCTGACTTAAGGTCATAAGTGGTTCAGAACACAAATCTTTAGGCTCTCTAGCCACGTACTTTTCAGTCACCTAGGGTGACATTTCCTTCAGCTATTTCTAATGTATTTTTGGCTTTGTGTATCAACAATTCTTTGGCATTAAGGGCTGAAATCAATTAATAAATTATTGAGAATCTGTTCTACTCTAGCTATAGAACCAATTTTGTCCTGAAGTGGAGCGTGTATGAAGCCCTCAAAGCTAGGAACTCTGCATATAGTGTTAAACTGCTGCTTATCTATATTTTACATTGCTAACCCATTTAATCTACAAATCCCTGAAAAGAATCTCATGGTTAGCATATCATAATTGAGAATTTCCCTCTATTTCCAAGGTCTTTATTTTATTTATGTTTATTAAGTATTAAAGGCTCATAGCAGTAAGAGGCAATTAGAATCTTATTCAAGATAACACAGGATGGTAAGCCATTTATGTGTCTTCAGTATTTATCTTACGTTTCCTATTCCCAAACTGTAAATATCTTCATAGTAACTATTACGAACCTGGTGATATGCTCAATACTGGCTATTGCTTTCCACTTAACACTATGCAAAGCTCAAAATACATTTTTCATGAAGATGGAAGCTAAGGAAGCATATTTGAGTTAAGTGTATCCTGTGTAGCACAGACCTATCAACACAACCAAGGTTGGTGATCTCCCAATTTAAGGGCTTTTCCTGTACAAGATCTGGCCAAGAAGAACTAATATGGCTCAGCAAAATAAATTCATTCATTGAGATTCCCAGCATTCTGGAAATGGAAATGAATATGACATGTCCACTGCTAATATTTCCTCATCTGGTGAGGAAAGGCCATATTATTCTTGTATACCAGAAAATCTCAAAACTTAGAATTCTGGTTTTCTAACCAGTTCTCAAACAAATAAGGGAACCCCAAAATATAGCACTTAGCTGATCTCGATGATAATTTTGAATGTTTACACAGATCATTAACAATTAATTTTTAAGGTAAGAGTTTTAGCATAGGTTTACTAGTGATTCCTGAATGTATCACTTCAAGCATTTAAGGATTTGAGGTCATTGAAAACAACCCTTTGAATGATCAAATACTGAAACACTGAAAGCAGTTATGTTTTAAAGCTTTAAAACTATGGAAACAATAAGAAAATAGAATCACAAATTCAGGGAAACAGCCATTTTTGGCTTAAGGTACTTCTTTGTAGATTCAAAATGACTACATCTAACAGGAAGGGAGGCCAGTGTGTTCTGAAAATGTCTTTTAAATATGATGGATAAGTGTTGATGTTGAACACACAGATAAAGGGAAGAATGTGTACAAAGAAGGATGAATACAATCTTTAAAACCTCAATGTGGGCAAATATTTTAAATTTAAATATGATGTGTGCTTCACATGGGTAAAATATGCATATGGATACAACTGTTTAACATTTATCAAAATTATTTTATATTAACTTGTGCCAACAGTCACATGGATATTTTTTAATGTTAGAAACAAAAGATGAGAGTATCTCATATTTGGGGAAAGCACGGGTTTTGGTTTGTTGATACAGTGAAAGCTACAATGACTGTGGATGTGGAACTGTAAAATTAACCTTCCTCAAGTTATATGCAGACTAATAGAACTAGAGTTGTGAACAACTATCTCATCCTATAAATATTTCCCCCTCGCCACTTCTCTTGTGATTCTAAGAGAAAGAGTAGGACACGTTCTCATGTCAGTCTTGACTTGATTTTTCAAGAAAAATAAACTAAACTGGATGACCAGAGCAGATGTGGTAGTTTATATAACTGAAATGTATGAGTATTGACTCTCCTTAAGTCTTCATGTCCTCAGAGGCTTGTAAGACATTAGCAGAACTCCATTTTCCTCTACTTCTCAGTGATATTCTTTTCCTCCATGTGTGACTAATCCTCAGGCAGGCTCTTCCCTCAGGCTGAAAAATGGGCCTAGGCTCCAGAGTGAAATCATCTCAAATCTGATGGGAACACACATGGGTTCTGCTCAAGCATTCCAGCACATTCTCCATTCATCTCCTGAAGTTTTAGGAGGATCTTTACCACAAATAGAGAGAGCCCCTAAAGAATATCCTGAGAATAAGAGGTATGATATGGAGAAAAAAAGGAAATGGAAAAAGGAAATAAAAATAGAATATTTCCTTTATATGCTGATATTTTCCTAATAATGACAATACTTCAAACAAACTGGAATTAAGAGGATGGGGGAGGTAATAAATATGCCACTCATTCTGTTCTATCAAGATATGTATGAATACAATTTTATTATGCTTTGTTCTATTTTGTTATTTATGCAATTTCTTTTTTTCTTTTTTTAAAATATTTTTACTGTAATTAATAAAAGGGTTACATGATATTTGCCAGATAGAAGGTGCATTAATTCACATGCAATTTCTATACCATGGCAATCATAGTGTATATAGGTTATAGATTTTGTTTTTCCACTTACGTTCAATACTAAGAAGTTAATATGAATAACCATTTATAAACAATTACAAATGTTGCATCCAATTTTGTGTAACTATTCCCATGGTTCTCTATAATAGCATTTTCTCCTTGTGTTCTCTCTTTTGTACCTGATCTCAGGAGTCTGTCTCTGCCTTCTCATCTCCATCCTCCACCCAAATTTAGTGATGAGTAAATTCCACATTCCTTCTTAGATTTCACTGAGGTTCATACAATCTCTTAAAAGTCAATGTGAGGACACAATTTGGGCTCATAATTTTGTAGTAGGACCATTTTTTCTGATATGAAGCTTCCTGACATTGGAACTGTCTGCTGAGACAAGATTGAAAGGTGGCTAGGCCCCAGGATTCCACATCTTCCACAGATGTATGTAAAGACAATATTGTCATTCCTTCCAAGGGTGACCATCTATTAATTATTAGCAGTACTCAGAATACAAGTGGTATAATCTGAAAGACAAACATTAATCAGTGTGTGTGTGTGTATGCTGCTGTGCGTGTGTAAATGAGGATTATTATATCTTGTAATATGTAATATTAATATGTTTTCAGTTTTTTACTTAGGATGTAAAGATGATGTTCAGAGGGATTACAGTTACATGATTCAAGTAATGATTACATTTCCTTTGAACTATGTCATCCTCTCCTGCATTCTCTCCCAGTTTTTCCCCTCCAAATATCCCTCCCCTCAAAGTTGAGTAGTTCATTTCCAAAGTAAGTGTCTAGTTGCTTTGCTGTTTTAACTTCCAAGTTACTTAAGGAAATTTCTTTTTAAGAATCACATTTTTAAGTTTTGTGAAGCAAGCATGAGACTATGTAACACCATCAATATATGAGATTGGGGGATGTAGTGTGTAAGCTCATGACCAAAGGCAATATTGGGTGCAGAAGCCAGTGTGTCTATGTTTTCATGTTAGTTAACAGAATATTGGGCCTATGTTCTTGCCTAACCCTCTGCAAAAGGCTCTGAAATTTTACTGGTTCGATGATAATGATTCACAAAGGTGTCAGAATATCTGGGGACTAGAATGCCTCCTTTATCCTTTTATCTATTATTTCTGTGTGCTTAAATACTATCTAGGCAGAACTCAGCCTTTTATTTTCAGGTTTTTCCTTACCTTCTTTGCCATTTCCAAAACAAGTGAGGGAGCTTGTCTTCTTTTCCTTTGTCCCAAGTGCTTTCAATGTTTGGGCGCGAGAAGGAGAGGAAGAGGGAGAGGGGAGGGAGGGAGAGGAAGAGGGAGGGAGGGGGAGAGAGGGAGGGAGAGAAGGAGGGAAAGAGAGAGAGAGACAGAGACAGAGACAGAGAGACAGAGAGACAGAGACAGAGAGAGACAGACAGAGACAGAGACAGAGACACAGAGACACACAGAGAGAGACAGAGAGATTTCCCATGCACCAAAGCCAACTATCAAGCGTTCTGCAGTGCTTCAGTAGGTGGAACTAGAAACAACCCATTACTCAATTAAGCCTCTGTCATTCACCACTGTAGCAACAAATAGGCTCATTCTGAAGCAGTTCCCAGTCTCAGATGGAGTATTCCCTCAGTACTGGTGAATAGAGTAGTGCCAAAGTACCAATTTTCAAGAGTATTCAACTGCAAAAAATGACACTTTCCACTTTCCGACGTGCAAAAGAACTTGCTTCTGTTATTTTCTGAGATAGAAGGAAAGCTCCTTTCCCATTTTGGAAATCGATAAAGCTTTTCCCTCCATGCCAAGGGTTATTATGGAAAAAAAAAACTATCCATGTTCTCTAAGATAACTTATAAAAATGATTATTCAGATGGATCCAGGTCTGCTCTCCCTGTGGGTAGCCAGCTGGAAGCTGAAAACTGTTAGTTGGCACTGAGTTGCAAATACTTAGATATCCTATTTTAAGAATTTCAGGATAGGGTATTTTGAATAAATACCTTCCAGGACACAATAGTTCACAATCTAACTGAAGACAACGTTCAGACAGTGTTCATTCCCTTCTCAGAGAAGTGTCAATGCCTCTGAACAGTCCTTGCAGTGGTGGCCTTCTTGTTCTATATGTAGGTTGGAACAGAAGGACCAGCAGGCACTTTCAGTGGAATCGGTGACCGAGCATTTGCAAGGGATCACTTGTGTTTGAGCTCTTCTCTTTAGGAAGGATGTAATGCTCTTTGTCAGTTTTAACCTTCTTAGCATTGGGCTTCCATCTGAGAATGAGAGGAGAGATACCTTCTAAGGTTGTACCCCACATTAAAGAAGATAGCATATTTTAAATTCCCGACTTAACATGTGGGAAGGTGCAGGCATATGGATGGCAACAGCATGCTCCCCTTCCACTACATGTGAAATTGGGCTCTCTCCAAGACGGCAACAGGATGTGCACTCTTCCCCCTTCACTTTCCTCTGACATGACCATGGAAGGTATTTGTCTCAGTTTCTCTATTCATATATACTTCTTCACAGAGTATGAGTTCAACCATCTGCGACTATTCCGAAGTTGTTGACTACGGTACTGCTTTGATCGTATGTAATTTTATATCAAAACTAGTATCATGCAATGTTAATACATCGAATCACTTGATATACATCATATTAAATGTGTTACATACTAGATTTAATGGAATACACTATATTTTATTAAAAAGTATGTAATAAAAATATACATCTATTTGTATTTTAATTCTAAATTCACTGGGTTGTTCTGTCTTTTTTCTTCACATGCAGCTAAAGTCACAGACATTCTTTTTACATCCTTTATTTGTGGTAGTGAAATCTGGCATGAGGGCAGTTGGATAAAAGTCACTATAGGTAGTGTTTTGCAAGTACTATTACATGTGATTTTTTTTGTTAAGATTTTAATTTCTGGCCAGGAGTTTGGCCTAGTGGTTAAAGTGCTTGCCTAACATGTGTGAAGACCCGGGTTCGATTCCTTGGTACCACATACATAGAAAAAAGCGGGAACTGGTGCTGAGGCTCAAGGGGTAGAGCTCTAGCCTTGAGAAAGCCCAAGGACAGTGCTCAGGCCCTGAGCTCAAGCCCAGGACTGGCAAAAAAAAAAAAAAAAGATTTTAATTTCCTACTCCTAGGATTTTCAAATTTCAAGTGGACCAACCAATATATTAATGATACATTCTAGTTTTATACCACTGAGTAACTTCTTAAGCATGACAGCATCTCTGTCTTTACCAAGGAAAATGTATTTGCTATGAGGTTACAGGGATGTAGAGCACTATTATTATGTCATGAGAGAATAATTTCCTAATTTGCCAAATTAATACAAATTCTATAGTTACTAGTACTATTAATAGCAAAGGGTAGTTTTATTCAGATTTAACTTATGTATTAATATCATGTAGTGTTAATGCACTGAAGTACTTAATATGTATTACATTAAGTATGTTATATGTTGCACTTAATGGAAAAGAATGCACTTCATCAAAAAAGTATGTAATAAAAATATATGGCAGGCCGGGAGTTTGGCCTAGTGGTTAAAGTGCTTGCCTAGCATGCATGAAGACCCGGGTTTGATTCCTTGGTACCACATACATAGAAAAAAAAAAGCCGGAAGTGGTGCTGAGGCTCAAGTGGTAGAGCTCTAGCCTTGAGAAAGTCCAAGGATAGTGCTCAGGCCCTGAGCTCAAGCCCAGGACTGGCAATATATATATAACTATTTGTATTTATTATTTATTATGTATTTAGTTGCTGCATTTACAAAAACATCATGCTTTTCTGAAATCTGAATATCATTTGCATGTGATATGTTCTAACTGTTTCAATCAAGATTAATTTATTCTAAGGAATCTCATGCTGGACTCCATGGACTTTGCATTCATTCATAGCTATTTATAAACTTTATCTTGAATAATTAATTTTCATGTCCTGACTGGGATTGATTTCCAGCTCAGTTACCTGTTGCTAGTAGCTGTTTTATTTCTTTTTTAAATCAAGGAAATCCGATTTTTTAAAAAATAATACTTCTCTATTCTTTAAAGTTTAACCAAAAATGATTCAGCTCTTTTCCAAGAGATATTTGCACTTTGGAGGACATCTGAGGATGGAAGTTTGGGTATTTTTAGAGCACCAGCAATTTAGGAGTCTCTCATTATCAGGGTGCTCCTCCTATCAGGCTCCGTCTCAAATTACCTCTTCTGCCAGACTGATTCAGAAATTTACATATTCATAATCACCGCAAACTCCAACTCATTGCTCCATTAATAGTCTCACAAGAGAGTATTAAATACCATAGATAATCTTTGGCCTTCTCATTGCCTCCTTCTTATAAGTTAGGTTGATACTTAAAAAACACAAAAGCAAACACTCATTACAAATATGTAGCTTCCAATTCTATGTCAAGGAAACTATCTCCCTTCTTGCTTTGGATTGGAGGCTTCTTGAAAGCGAGAACTTTCTATGTCTTCCTATGAACCACCAAGTTATCACCTATAAATAATGGTCACTGATGAAGATAGATGAATCACAATAGTAACAAAGTCTGTCCTTCCTGATCATATCAGCTCACACCAAGGGTTAGATTTCTATTAACCTCCATCAGCCAAAAACCAGTTGAAAACCTGGAAAAAGGCAAACATTCTATAGTGAGGAAAATAAAATTAATAAAGAATGTGTTTATTTTTATTTATTTGTTCTGTTAAAATCAAAGTTCAGCAAAGTACAAGACTAGGAAGTGGCTGAGAAGGGTGGGGTGGGGTCAAAAGGAAAGGAGTGGATGAATGAAGAGAAGAGGGAGAAAGTACAAATGAGAATCCTATATATAAACTGCCTTGTTAAATGGCAACTCCTTTGTACACTACTTAACAATAGCAATAATAAATAGAGAAAAAAGTGGACACTCACCTTTTCCTGTGTTTACTAATAGGATAATTAATTAAACCTTGTAATCAGGAAATGTAAACACAAGGTTGAGACAAAACAAATCGGCTTATTCCGATGACCTTTGTCAATGTTAATAAGACCTGGTTCATTCCTTCTTTTCCTAGACAGTTTCAGCTTCATTTTCCAAGCCTGTACATTCTTTATTATTGCCATAACAGAATGCTCCAGAGAGATTATTTTGGTCATACACTTAACTTTCCTTCCAGAGTCTGACTGCCTGCCCATGAATCTTTTAGTTTCAGTATCTTTTTGTAATCTAAAAAATCTGAGATCACAAATGATCAATGACTAGCAGTTTTTCTTTCTTTTTTTGCATAGCAGTTCTTCTCTGAGTATATTTCTTTTTTCTTTTCTTTTTTTTTTTTTGGTATTTTAGTATAAGTAGAAGAGCGAAATCTGGCCACATTTTCAAGTCTTCAACACTTCACTGGGAAATCTCAGTGGATATCCAGATTCGTCACTTGCAAGTTCGGTTTCCTCCATAACTGTAAGAACATCTATGTTACACTTTCTGCCTCTGTGGTACAAGGATCTGTCTCCTTCATAAAATATACTGGGAGAACCTTTAATTTCATATTTCTGCCAGCCATTGGTTCAAGGAAATCTAGTTTTGTTCCCTATCACAGTTCTTAAAATTTTCAACTATCTTTGCCTATTGCTCAACTCCAAGGCCACATGCACAGTTTTAAACATTTGCTCCAACAGCCTCACACTTCATGGTGCCAAAATCTACAATAGCTTCCTATCACAACAAACCATAAATTTATCACAATGTACTGCAAATTTAGTGTCTTAAAATCACAATGTACTACAAATTGATGGCTTAAAACCAACTTAAAATCTTATAATTCAGCATATCACACATCCAAAAATAGGTGTTCAATATTTCAGTCAAAGGATCATCAGGCTCTATTCCTTATCTAGGCTGTGGAGAGAATTTGAGTTTTGTCTTCTTCAGCTCAGGCGAGCTACCTCTACTCCTTTGCTTGTGATCAGCCCTGCTTTTGTCATCATGTTTCTTTTGAATCGACTTTCTGCCTTCTTCCACTTTCTACACATGGACTCATTGGATGTTCTTGGACAATAGAGGAAGCTTATCTCTTCCTGAACTTTGAATTTGTCACATTTGAAAGTTCTTTTTCCCACATATGGTCACATATTGAAAAATTTTAAGGATCAAGATGTACATTGTGGTGAGTGGGTAAGCATATTCTGCCCATTAGAGGTTCCTCAGAGAGACCTGGAAAATCTGAGCTGTCTTCTCAATGAGCTAATATTCCTATGCAATCCAAATGTTGAAGATCTTGTAGTAATGCCTTCATGATAACCCAAAAATTCTCATTCCTAGAAACCCAGCAAAAGTCTCTGAGTGATGGACTCAACTCTTAAGTCATCTTCATGATTGGAAAGACAGGTGCCACCATTTATAGCAAAAGTGATTCAGGGTTTGCTTCTCAACTTGGTGATCAAAAATATGGAAGAGTGTTGCCTTCACAGCAAAGTATCACCAAAATAAAGAAAAAAATGTTTTGAGGAATTGCTGCAAACAAATATTTTAAAAACAAAATCAACAACTAACCCCAGTACCAAGTGTAACTAAAACACATTTCATGTTTTTAAATTCACTACAGGCAATAACTATCAAATTTATGTTTGCATGTTTTTAATAGATAATAAATAGGCCAAATGTCCAACATAGTAATTGATACTCTTAAATGGTTGATTAAGGTGTTTTTATGTTTAGACAATTTGATCTACGTGATACTCAAATTCAGTCTAATATGTATCATCTACTATGACTAGATGTTATTGATTTGCAAATAAATTCTTAAAATACCTTCTCAACCATATCCAGAAACAGATCATGATATTAGAAGAAGAGAAATATATTAAGATAATTAAATTTTCCATTTAAGGCAAGGCCTAAACAGTTTTAGAAAACTCTAGAAGGAATTTCATACTGTTAATTTGGTTTATAATTTTGATTAACCTCAGAAAAATTAGGGTTCCCATTTACTCCCTCCATACCCATAAACACACATAACATAGAATAGATGTGTTCTGGAGAAATGAAATGCTGATAAATTAGTCTCTAAATTTCCATTTTTCATTAGCTGAAAACCCCAAAGGGGCTTTCAACTTTCCTATGACACCTACTTCTTTCATCTTCCATCTTATATTTCTATTAGCTTTCTATAGACTACATAGAATCTGAAATCATAAGAGTGATAAAGGAGTGTTACGTTTCTTTGGTAAGCCAGTAAGTTTTAAGTCCAAAAAAAAATCACATTTTTTTTTCTCAAGTGAGACTTAGAAATCCAGAAGAAGTCATCTGTCTAAGATGGAAAAGAGTTCATGGAGAGAGGACACAAGGAATGGTAGCTGCTGACAGCTGAGGAACCAAATTATTACCTGGGAGGTAGAGAAGTCAGCGATCCACTGTAGATGCCCACTGATCTGTGGACTGATGTCCTGGCCTAATGTGTACATAAAATCCAAGGGCCATAGCCAGGGAACTTGATGGCTGGACTTGCTGGGTGGGGCTCAGTAGCATGTCTTTAAAGAGTCCCAAAGAACACATCTTTCCTACTCTTCAAGGACATCTGCTTTTGTGAAATAGAGAACATGGAACACGCAAAGAAGAAGAAGAAGAAGAAGAAGAAGAAGAAGAAGAAGAAGAAGAAGAAGAAGAAGAAGAAGAAGGAGGAGGAGGAGGAGGAGGAGGAGGAGGAGGAGGAGGAGGAGGAGGAGGAGGAGGAGAAGAAGAAGAAGAAGAGGAAGAAGAAGAGGAAGAAGAAGAGGAAGAAGAAGAGGAAGAAGAGAGGGTCATGCTTGAGTTCACTGTGTGTAGCTCATGGAAAGCAAAATTTCCTCTCCCAATGGGGAAAAATTTGTGCCCAGACACTAGTCATTTTCCATAACGCTTCTGCCTGGGGATTGTCAGCAGTGATCTTCCAGAATGATCTAAGGAACCACTTCAGATTCTTTGCTGTAGTTGCCAGCCCTCTCCTTCCAGAGGCTTCAGCCCATGGAGGTGTGAATGTCCTGAGAAACTTGAGTGCCTAATGTACTTCAAGAAGGTTTTGATTCAGTGATCATGACTCTTTCTCTCTTTGACTTTACAAGAGGGGAGTACTGGCCATACCTAAAGAGCTGAATAACTCTCCTTGGACATGAATGTATCCCTAGTGGTGATTTTTATAATACTGTACATTGTTTTCCTTCTTCTGTTCAGACAGATAATCCCCTTTTATTCTTTCAGAATGTGGTAAACTTGAGAGAGGATGAGGCAGAGAGAGACAGGAGGAATGGATCTTGTTTCCCTCTTAAGAGTGTGGGAGAGAAACTTGCAGCTAAGCATCTCCTGAAGAGAGAGAACTTTTCCTGGAGTTTTGCTTTCAGTCATCATCTTTCCTGAGTAAAGTCATTGGTTTGCAAGTTCACTTACTCAGCTAAAATAGATTGGCATGTGCGTTATTCCAGGTCCTACTTAATGTCTGAGAGGGTGCAATGATGGGATATATACAACTTCTCCTGTCAAAGGCACTTGAGGTGTCACCCTGGAGAGATAAGATGCAAATAAGCTCTGCTTAAAGCAGCTTTCTGAAAGGGCTTTCCTGTTCAGCCTTAAGTTTCCTGCTGGGCCAAGTGGTGGTTGGTGGTTGGGGGGGGTGGTCTGGTGGGCTGGGGCTGAGCTAGTGTCAACTGGCAAAGTGGTTTTCTTGCTCTCTTTATGTGTCAACCATTATATTTACCATGACATCATTATATTTTATAATAATCCCTTTGTGCCTCTCTCCCAACTCCCACACAAAAACAAAATGTAACCTAACCAGAAACAAAACCAAAATAAAAATCCCTGGGCACAGAGACTGAATCTTACTGAATCTCCTGTGTTTCTTGGGGCCCATCTGAGCCCCTGGATATGGTACATCTTTTAAAATAAGTAGCATGAAGCAGTACCATTTATAGAACAGACCCCTCCGTCCCCCTGCAAACAAAAAAAGAGACGCTAGCTGTATCAGGAAACAGTGATCTGACACTTGGCCTGTTGGATGTTTCTGGGCCTCAGTTTCCTACCTGTCTTAAAAGAGAGTCCGGCTAAGTGATTTATTTTTAATTCAAGAAAGATCCCCCCCCCCCTTTCCTTTTCTTTTTTAAATGATGAGAAGAAAGGAAAGAAGCAAACGCCTTGGCCGCTTACACTAGCTTAAACACCCCCCTAGATTTTACCAGCAAATAAAAATAATTTTCTGAACGTTGAGTGTCAAAAAAGAAAAGAAGAAGAAGAAAAGATTGGTGGTAAGCTTGCAGATGCTCGCTCTGTTTCTGTGGGTTCCATTGACAAAAGTGACTTCCCACGCGCGGCCCACAGAGGGCATCTCTGCGCGTCCCGGGGCCGCCGGCTGGAGAGCAGCCTCCGGTCCGCGCGGGCCTCCGGGAGCCAGCCGCGCTCCCCACCTCCCCGCGCCGGGAACCCTGCGCCGGATCCACTTCGTTTCCCTCCGGTCTCCACATTTTCCTTCCCAGCCCTCCACTTCTCCGGATCAATGGATAGTACTGTTCCAACTCTCCGCTCACTCGCTGCCGGTGGACGCCGCAGTAACAAGTGAGAGCGCAGCCCAGCCCCTCTCCTCCTCCCTCCCGGATCCCCTGCGCTCTGCTTCCACGCCACACCAGCAGCCTCCTCACCAGCTTGTGCGGATGTGTGCTTTCTTCTCTCTCTTCTCTCCAACTTTACCCAACCGACGACATGGATCCAGCCTCCACCGTGTAACGCACCGGCAGCTCCGGGGACTGCTTGGCTGTCTTCTGGGTTCCTCCTGGAAATTCGCTGTATTGATGCTTCGCACGCCCCGCCGAGCGCCCCACTGCCTTTTTCTTCTCCCTCCCGGCGTTTCCTTGAGTTAGTTTTGCAAGGCTTCTCTCTCTCTCTCTCTCTCTCTCTCTCTCTCTCTCTCTCTCTCTCTCTCTCTCTCTCTCTCTCTCTCTCTCTCTCTCTCTCTCTCTCTCTCTCTCTCTCTCAAACGGAGGCTCTGGATCTGTTAGATCGAATGGAACTTTTTGCTGTCTCTTCTCGCTGCTGATTTTGTTCAGTGGACAAGGAAAAAAAAAGGCTTGGGAGACAGAAGAGGCACAGGGGAGGTGGAGGAAGAGGACGACGAGGAAGAGGAGGAGGAGGAGGAAGAAGCCAGAGGGGCTCGGCGCGCGCGCTTGTGTGTGTGTGTGTGTGTGTGCGTGTGTGTGTGTGCGCGCGCGCGTGTGTGCGTGTGTGCATGTGTGCATGTGTGTGTGAGTGCATGTGTGTGAGTGCCGCCGCTGCCCAGGACCCTTGGCCCCCGAAGGTGTTGGCTGAAATATGGAGAATAGTCTCGGATGTGTGTGGGTACCCAAGCTGGCTTTTGTACTCTTCGGAGCCTCTCTGCTCAACGCGCATCTTCAAGTCACCGGTAAGACATTCTTTCTTTTCGCTGCTCCCCGCTTCTCCTCTCCCCTTCTTCCATTTGGCCAGAGTAGAATTTGGGTGGAGAGGACATAAGATAGTGGGCGATGAAAGCCCCCTATTTCCTTCTGCATGATAAAAGCCAGAGGACTTTCCTCCCCCTCCTGGGGGCGGAGGATGCGAGTGGCTGGGGAGAGAAGCTGCATCCCTTTGCGCCCGCTGGCTCGCTCTCACTCTCTCTTTTTAAACCTCGTGCTTCTGGCATCTTTGCTTTTGCAAATACTTGCTTGGTTTTGGAGACCCGAGCAGGCAGGGGCAGGCATTGGTGATGTGGTGGAAAGGAACTGGGTAGGATTCTGGAAACCTGTGAATGGGACTGTGGATTGGGGGCCGGGAGCCCGCGGCGAGGACATCCAGGGAGCTTGGAAGAAGTCTGTGTGGGCCTTAGCTGGCGGAGGAGGTTGTTCGAGAATATCCACGCCTCTGAGCTTGGATTTTTTGGGGGGACTGGCTGATTGAGCATGCGGAAAGGGACAGTCCTTGTGTTTGGGCACTTGGGGAGAAGGGCCCGCGATGCTTAAAGATGTGCAGCGTGGTCAGAAGGAGGCAAGTGGGCTTTATTATTATTATTACTATTACTATTATTATTATTATTATTTCCCCTAAGGCTGGATGCAGTTAACAAGCTAAGTCTCCAAATATCCAAAGGACACCTTTAAACTCTAAATGATTGATATTCGGGAAAGTGGTCCCCTCTCCGCCCCTGGCACACGCAGCTTCTAATTGAAAAAAGAAAAAAAAAAAGCAAAACTGTTTGAGGGTTGGATCAGGCTAAAACCAGGAGAAAGGAGGGACGAGAACGTTGTCCCAAGCTCCTGCAATTTCTAGGTACGGGAGCTGAGGGCTTTGATGGCCAAAAGAATAAAGAAGAGCAAAGTGAGTCCTTGTAAGATTCACTGTGCTTGCGGGACTCCACCACAAGTAGACAGCCAGGGGGTGCGGGGTGCAGGGAATAGGCTTGATGGGGAAAGGGAAGAGACGTAATTCTTTGAGCCTTCAGATAAATCCTCTCGCGAAAGACCTTCCCCTAAATCTAACGGAAAATACAGACGGTTCCCGGGGACCAGGTGTTGGGTAGGAGTGCCCTAACCTGTGCCAGGGAAATTAATTAGGAATAGAATGAAATCTCAGGGGCCAAGCTGTCGGCCTCCCTGGAGTCCTAAGCCGCTGCCACTTCTGTTTTCTTGTCCTGGGGACTTGCTGAATGGCCAAGGGTGGCAAAAAAAGAACTAAGAAAGATGAGGGATTAAGGGAGGCAAGCAGCAGAGCCTAGATAGGCTTTCCAAAGCCCAGGGCAGTCGCAGGCAGGCAGGAATGCATTTATGCTTATAGATGGACATCACTCTCCATCTTCCTTTAGCCAGACACAGCTAGCCAGTGTAAGGAGTGTGAATTTGTGTGCGCGCGCGTGCGCGTGTTTGTTCTCGTGCCTTTGGTGCGTGCACCCCAGGACCCACACACTTGGCTACCTGAGTGTGGCAGAACCTCTCTCTTGGACCCAGTCCCCTTCTGCATTGCTCTTCTGTCTCTCCCAGAGCTTTGTCCTGGGCAATTACTTCCACAGAAGGTGGGCGAGAGGGAGGGAGCCCAAGCGGAATCCTCTCTCCACAATGAATAGTTGTCTAAAAAAAAAAAACCCAATCTTCTGCTGGAGATCCACAGATATTAACAAGCTGCAACTAAAACTCTCCACTTGGCACCCTCGGTGGGCCTCTGGTAGAGCCCCGTGGGCAGCAGAGGGGAAGGTGGAAAAGGTATCTTTGGTTGGATAGCAGGGCTGCCTGGGGGAAGCCCTTTTGGTTGAAAATTTTGCATAAGGCAAACTGTGCAAAGATGGACAATGAGGTCCTGTCAATTACAGGGCAGTGTTTTAAATTCCTTTCAAGGGAACATTGTCTGGCAAACTTTGGGTTAGATGAATGAAGAGGGATTCAAGATATATTTGATTTATCTCCAATCTCCTGTGATCAACTCTTATTTAAATTTGTTGTCCAGAGTGTCAGAATCCTTTATCTACTATTGTTTGATTTGAATTTCCTCAAAAAATGTTCTCTTCATGGAAAATATACAAAGAGTTTGCCAGAAGACAATCTTGTGACTGTTTTTCAAACCACCCATGTCAATCTTTTTTTTTAATTTGCAAATGTAGTGTTTTGCACAGATTTCAGGAAAGTAGGGGGTCTATTCTTATTTTTGAAGATACTGATTATTTGAATCACTCTCAGGTTTCTAAGTACTACCCGGTGCTTAGTAGCAGTCGCCCCTCTTGGGCAACATGGCATGAAATTGAAGATAAAGAAAACACCTTTCACTTTAAGAAAGGGCCAGTAGGAGGTGCCCTTAATAAGGCCAAATGCCTAGTTCACTGGTAGTGAAATTCAGCAGTGTGTTTGAAAGACTTTGGTAACAAAGGATTATGGAGAAGAACACAAAAGCACAGAGCCCTTCCTCTTTTCTAGCTAAAGTCTGAAGCTGATGTGCATTTAGAGGAGATTCTTATGACCTAACAAAGGCCATTTGGAACAGTGTCAGCCTAGGGTGAGGACTTGAAGCTGAGGGATCAGGGCAGTGCCTCTTTACTAGGTTATCTTTTCACATGGCAATCACAGAGACACCCAGTAGATCTCAAGATCTCAGGTAAGGTGGAAATTGTAGATGTCAGCTGTCATTGGATGAAACAGGAGGCATACTCTCATTCCTTAGTTCTATGCATATGTTGGGATTGTGTTCTGTGGGAGTTGTGGAGTGAGGTTTATCCTGTCCAGTCACTGCTCACTCCCCATAACCAAAACAGGTGCTCACTCTGGGTATACTGTGGGGTGCAGGGAACAAGGAGGGACCTGATAGCACCTGGGCAGGCCAGCAGGCCAGTGGTCTTGAAGTGCAGCAGTGTAAATCACCAGTGACCTGTCACCGTATCCATTTCCTACCCAGTAGCAGCTGCCCTCTGAGTGATGAAGCATGTGTAGCCACTGCCACGTGTGCTATATGTGAATATATTAGGCTCAGTGCATTTGCTTTAATGCTCTTAAAAGCTGGTCTGGCGTGAGATACTGGTAGACTGCTCCCCCACCCCCACCTTCTTGGGAAAGAGATTTATGACATTTCAGTGTGTGTGTGACTTACATTTATTCCCTGGCAAGTTCACCTCTCCAACTTCCTTATCATGTCCATTGAGGAAGTGCTTTTTAGTCTTTTCTCAGGTCCAGAATGGAGCTCTACCTGGAAGTTCCCTTGGAGTGCAGAGGCTTTGATGTCTTTGTGTGTAGATAGTATGACAAGCAGTTAGGGGAGGAGTACTGTTTTTCTAGAGAAGTATAAGATGCCATTGCATCTTCTAAGGGAAAACTAGCAGGTTGTTACCTCCAAAAGCATCTTTGATGATAGCAAAATTTCTCTCTGCCTTCTTTTCTTGTTTCATGAGTCTCACAGTGTTAGGCTCTACAAAGGCACATCATTTGTTCTTGTGATGCTGTCAACTGCATAGAGTATTACATCATTGGGTCTACTCTCATCACTGTTTTCTGGGCAGAAGCTTTAATTTTAATCGCTAATTTTTCACCAACACATTTTTAAAAAAAATATCTTCACTTGTTACCACATGTTGCACGGATGTGTTGCAATGTTTGTACTTCATTTCTTTCCATGAGAGTCCACTTGAAGATTATATTTTTAACCCATACAGTCAGTCATACTATTTCTTTGGAAACTTTACCATCCCAAACTTTGTATATGAAAATCTTCTACCCATCAGGATAAAATTGTAAAAAAACAAAACAAAACAAAACCCCCCAAAACCAAACAAACAAAAGAGAAGGAGGAAGTAATAGAGGAAGAGGAGGAGGAGGAGACAGCAGTTTTCTGGGGAACTGACTTAAGACACAAATGTATATCTTTAAAGATGAGATGATTTCAACCCCTCCTTCTGTACCTTCTCTTCAAAATGTATAACTTGCAGTGAATTTCAATGACTATTAATGTAAGAGCATTTCTGATTCTTTGCCCTGGCCATTTTACTCCCCATTTCCTTATATCAGACATGTACTAAGATCCCAAGATGAACTCAATCCAAATCAGGCGATGCAACTCTGTTTGGATCCTTTTACTCAAATGCTAAGCTTTTGAATGATAACTTTTTGTTGGATCCATTTGTCTTTGATGATTATTTCATGGGAAAACTATGTAACATACATTTCTAGGAAAACGGCATTGCTTGAGTGGAAAGAATCATGACATAAACCCTCTAAGGAGGACTACTTTGTTAATTAGCTAAAGATGAAAAAAAAAAGGCATTTGACTCTGGAAAAACAATGTAATTCCCCAAAGTGAAATGGGAAGTTCTATGCACACTTACAATTCATAAAAATGTCATGTGGTATCTTCTATTTTGACTTTTCCCTCCCCCTGTTTCCTTATGATGCCACAGAGGATTTAAGAATTTCATGAGTTTTCATAACAATTACACTCTAATGAATTCTACTAGCTTGGGGTCTTACTAGCTCATGTCTGAACAGTGAAACAGAAATGAAGACAGTAGCCAGTGAGTTTGCTAGGCAGACTTCTGTGGGCTGTTGCATGTCTCTAGCCTTATCCTCTAAGAATCTATGTTTTCCTCTATGCTGGTTACAGTGCACAGGGTCTTACTGCCCACCTGATGCATTCTGGAAAGCCTTTCTTACTGGAAAACCAGATCCCTGATCCAGACGCATCCATACTGTACATCACAAAAGTTTTATGAGTGTTTCTTCGATGAAGAATTAATAAGCCATACTCTCAAAACCATCATATTTATATTGTTATCTTATGGGACTATTGCAGGTGGCCTCTTAGCCAACATGACTAAAGTTCTAGAGCCCCCAAGTGCTAAGAGACAGGAGAGAGAATCCTAGGAGAGCAAGACATAGTAACCTAGGCATGCTATCTGCCCTCAAAGGCTAGAATCATAGGACTTGAATCTTTCTCAAAGTTCCCCTTGTCAGACAGCAGAACATTTTGTAACACCATTTGTAATATTCATGGCATGTCCATCTATGGCCAATGGATTTAAGATCTTTTCCTTCAAAAGATCTCAAGTAAGGCAAATTTTGTTTACAAGAAAAGATAAACAATCCAGATTAGTTTATTTTTTTTAAATGGACACGATTAAATTACCTGATACATGTGCCAGATAGGAGAGGTTAAAAATGCAAATTATTATGCACCTTTATAATCACAGCACTCAGGTAAATTGCAGAACAATTTTATACCACACTTTTGATGCTCCCACATAAACAAGCATGGTGATTCTTTATCTTCCTCACATTCAGCACTGTTCTAACTTTAAGGGATGCAGGTTGGCTGATTGATGATCAAAATTGCTAGAGCGCTCTAAAAGTACTTTGACAGATTTAGCCCATGTTTTTAAAAAAAAAACAAAACAAGAAACAGTCTCCTTTAATGGAGTTGTTAGGCAAAATGGTTTTCCTTTATAGCCTAGAAATGCCTAAACTTTGTCTAATGGTGTGATTTAGAAATGCATAATAATGTGTATGATTAAATACACCTCTTTTTCACTATTGTTGGTAATTTGTCAATGGTCATGCCAGCCTCTGTTGCTTTTTTGTAACTTGTTTCAAGCAGTCGTATTATTCACAGCTTTCATTTCTTGGGGAAAAGTCAAACCAGAAAATATATATCATTTCATATAATATGATAATCAGATTTTCAAGTCAATTGTTATGACCCGACTGGAAAATTTTCTTTTCTGATAAATTTCTATAGCTCACTACTTATTAACCTACTTTTGGTTTCTGTGATGTTCTTTGGCTTGATTTTATATATCTGAATTCTGTGGCATCTTGCCTGCTTAATTATTTTATCATTTCCAGGGGGAAAGGCCCTGTGGAAGACCAGTGATTATTACAAAGGAATTTAACATGAGTATTTATTGAAATTTGGAAACTTTTTCTTATTCTTTGCTTTCCTTTAAATACTGCCTCTTGCCAGAAGGCTGGTCATGAGACTCTCTAGGACAAAAATGTTCCATGGAATTAATTGAATCTTTATGACATGTTTTAATGAAATTACAAAATGGCTAGGGAATTGTGGCCTAATAAGAGGACTTTTTAATGTAATTTTATTCAGGACTATCTAAAGTGTTCCTGAGTATGCATTTACATTTTTGTAAGAGAACGAATGAAGCACATAACATAAGTGAGATGAAGTCACGCCATTTGTCTTAGTAACTCCAGTTTCTTGTTAGTCATCCACATTTTCACATTTCACTAGCAATTCCATAGTCTTTCAGAAATGTTTCTCTCTTTTAGCTTCTGTTTGTGAACTATGTAGAAATATGGTTCTCATGTTCTTTACATATCCACTGCCTCATGTTATCCCAGGCTTTATGATATGTGACACAGATATTTTCTGAAGACATTGCATCATAGGGGACTGTATATATATTTTTTGCCAGTCCTGGATCTTGAACTCAGGGCCTGAGCACTGGCCCTGGGCTTTCTCAAGGCTAGAGCTCTACCACTTGAGTCATAGCACCACTTCTGGCTTTTTCTGTGTATGTGGTACCAAGGAATCAAACCGGGTCCTTGTGCCTGCTAGGCAAGCACTCTACCACTAGGCTAAGCTCCCAGTCCGGGACTGTGTACTTTTTTGAAATGGTTGTTTATATTTTATTTAGACTTTTATTATGGATTGTAAAATGTAGTTTAAGGGTCTACTTTCTTATGTCCACCTGAAATTTTTTGTTCTTATATATATATATATGCATACATTAATATGTATACATGTATATATAGACTTAAATATATACATACACAGAGAGTTAAATATATAGACAAATATATGTATATAAAAAATATATATGTATTTAACTTTGGATTTGCTTTGAAAAGAAATTGAATTTTGTTTAGATTTGCCTGAAGTAAAGGAGGAGATTCTAAAGGAGAACCTGAATCTCTTGATAGAATAGAATACTTTACCTCATTTAGACTGATGAGTTTATAGCATGTCTGAAGTATGATACCAATTTTGATGACACATGTTCTTCATATGATTTATTTTTCACTGGTAAATGAAAGGAGAGACTAGATGATTCTGATTGTATTATTTGTTTCAATATTAAATAATTCAACTTATAAACTGAATATATACTTATATCTGGTGCAATTATTAATAGTAATATACAATGATGATAACAATAGTAGTGAAATAAATAGTTGGGAAATTATTAGCAGTTCTCTGGACTTTATGTTCGTTGATCCATTGATTTTTGTATAGTGTTGCCACAAACACAAATATGTCATTAATAACTGCTTTATGTCTTGTGCTTGTAATGAAAGAAATACAATCTATATATTGCACTCTCATTTTGGCTACATTTTAAGCATTTAGGATTTATCTGTGTGGCTGTACATATGGCTATATTTCAACCACCTATTATTTGGTATTTATGATACTAGTCAAGCATAATTAATGTCATTTACAGTTGGTAGCAGTTTGAGAACCCCAATATTTGCTTTTGTCAGCAACGGAACTTTGAATGTTCAAAGCAGCCATGTTTCTCAGTAAGACTTTGCCACTATGCCCAAGGGACACAAAGTAAGAGTGGAATTGCTGAGTCATGAAAAAGATGCCTTAGTTGGGAGAGGTGGCTCACATCTGTAATCCTAGCTGCTCAGAAGTCTGAGATCTGAGAATCACAGTTCAAAGCCAGCCTGGGCACTACCAAGCCCCATGAAACTCTTATCTCCAATTATTCACCAGAAAATCAGAAATGGTGCTGCTGCTCAAGGAATAGGACAGTAGCGTTGAGCTGAAGAGCTCATAGACAACACTTGGGTCCAGGGTTCAAATCCCATGACCAACAAAAAAAAAAAAAGAAAAAAGAAGAAAAATAAAAGGATTCCTTGACTTTCAGGAAGCAAAGATATATCAACACCTCCACCCCCCAGGAGTGTATGAAAATCTCTTTTGCTTCATGTCTCCAACACTTGGTATTTTCATTTGCTTAATTTGCCTTCATCTGGTCGGTGTGAATTAACATCTCATTATGGGTCTAATTTGCATTCCCCTGATTGCTAATAAAATTGTACATTTTTTCCTCATAAATTGGTTGGCCATTTGTGACTTGAGCAAGATAATTCTATGAGTCAGTTTCTCCAGTTGAGCATCCATTTGCTTTCAGACACAGATAATATTGGCAGTTACTGTGTTTCTGTGTTCTGCAACATTTTGCTTTGGGGCATAGATGTTCTTAGTAGGGTGACTTTCAGGAAGTGTTAATGTATCATGTTTATGTTATTCTGGGCTTTACTTAAATACCTTACTGTATGTATACTCATTTTGATCTAACAAAGACATCCTTTCTTAGCACCAGAACAACACTTGCCTTGTCAGTGTCGTCGTGCTGACCCCGACCCCTTATTAAGCCTATGTAGAGAATCGCTTACAGAGCAGCGGATTCTGAAGCTGCCGGCTTCATCTGAGGCACATTAGGAATCTTGAGTATGAAATGGAACCAAAGGATAACAGAATAACAGAGTTGTAGTGGTAGATACTAGATCTCCGTTAAAAATTCTGATCCCTTTATTTGACCTTAAGTTTGTTTCCAACATAGCAGAATGCCTGAGTCCAGTAATACTGTTAAATTTATGGCATAGACGCTTGTGGGTTTCAAACAGACACCTGTGCTTGCACGTGTGTACCCGCCTCCAATTTTTGTTTGGGTTCCCATGGGTTTCACTGCCTCCTGTGGGACAGGCTACTGAAGGTCCCTGGGTGCAGTAAAGCATTGGATATGCTGAAGGTGGCTGGTCTTGCTTGCTGCCTTCTGTGCTGACTCATTAAGAAGTGAGCCAGGGCCAAGACATCTAAGCAAACTCCCTGCATTCAGTCTTCCCTCCATTGTTCACACATCTTTGCTCAGCCTCATGGGATCTCAGAAGAATATAAATTAAAGAGAAAAATCTGCAAAGCTTTGCCTTTCATGTCTAATGTCTGGGCAGAGCTGTTCCCTGCAGGACAATTTCTAGTTATTTTCTCTCTCTGGTTTGTCACATCTCTAGGGATGCCTTGTTGACTATTTCCCTTGGGAAAGTTTGCAGCAGCATATCAGTATTTACTTTAGAATTTTTTTTATCCCACAATGTACTTTAGATAGCAGTGTTGTAAATGTTCTTCTCATCTGTCGTCTGAGTCCTGGGTTCTATTTTCCCCATTTAGTGATAACTCTCCTCTCAGGAGGCTTGTTCTAGCCATAGTTATTCTTGTTTTCCTACACAGTCTTTTCTTAACCAGTCCACAAATATTTATTGCATTCAATCTTGCTTTTCCTTTTTCTTCCTTCCTTCCTTCCTAACTTCTTTCTTTCTTTCTTTCTTTCTTTCTTTCTTTCTTTCTTTCTTTCTTTCTTGCTTGCTTGCTTGCTTGCTTGCTTGCTTGCTTGCTTGCTTGCTTGCTTGCTTTCTTGCTTTCTTGCTTTCTTTCTCTCTTTCTTTCTTTCTTTCTTTTTCCTTCTTTCTGTTGGTCATGGGGCTTGGACTCTGGGCCTGGGCATTGTCCAGCTCAAAGCTACTTCCCTACCCCTGAGCCACAGCCCCACTTCCTGTTTTCTAGTGATTAATTAGAGATAATTAGTCCCTGGTCTTTAGTGCCCAGACTGGCTTTGAACCAATATCCTCACATCTCAGCCTTCTGACTAGCTAGGATTACAGGTGTGAGCCACTGCGACTGGCTTTATCTTGCTTTATTCCCCTCCAGGAGCTTTCATAATGTTAGCACTCTAGTTTGTTCTTATCTTTTCAGTAATCAAGAAGCCCCAGATTTAGCAAGAATGCTTAAAGAATGCTGATCAAGACACACTATAATCATTGTAACAAAGATCATAAAACAAATTAAAAGTAAGTTAAACATTATGAAAAGGAACCCCAAATTTACTGTGCCTTTCTCAGTAAGATCTCCTGTCATGCATTTTAAAATATAGATTCAGTATTGACAACTTATGGTACATGAAGGGACCCACATTTTGTCTCTAAAAACATGTGTTCTCATTTTTTTCTGGTAAGCCTTTCAATGCTGAACATAATCATTGACATATTATAAGGATCAAATAAGATTTAGTATTTGATTTTAGATAATAGTGACAGGGCATTTACCAAGGGTTCCAAAAAGATAAATGAAAAGGTTCAAATTATTTCTACCCTTAAGGGGCTAATTGTCAAGTTGAGATGACAGACAAATACACAGCTAAGTAGCAAAAAGGAGAACAAAGTACTCATTAAAAAGCAATGCAAACAAAGTGGGACTGACTGCACATATTTATGCATTATGCCATTAATATATTAATATTATCCAGATGGCCTGACAAAGTCAATTCTCCCATCATTGTATCCTTAGATTGACTGAATAATAATAAAGCCAGGCAAGCGAGTGTATATAGTTGTCAATCATATTTAAACCAAACCATAAAGATGAATTGTACCAAGCAATAGGTAAGGATAAAGGGTTCACAGATTCTCTTATAGATCTTGGTAATGTGTTGCTATAAACATCCCTTCCCTGGATCTTTTCCTATATCTTGTTCAATTTTCTAGGTACAATGTTAAGATAGTGATGGAGTTTATAAACATGTTAATAAAATAAAAATATCAGAAATCCATCATTTCAAATGAAAGAGGTCTTTGAAGGAAAGTAAGTCTTCTAAGGGTTGCAGAGAATGAAATAAAGAAGTCTTTCCTGAGATTGTTGCTGAGTTAACATCTTGAGAATGAATAAACTACATGAAGGAGAGAATGATTTCAGAGAGCAGTGGATAGGAACTTAGGTAAGAAAGGAGGGTGCTAAGACCCTGAGTTTAAAGGAAAGGTAGTGAACTCCATGAAGACTAAGCATGGCAATAACTTAACTAAGGCTGAAAATACCTTAGCATCCTATCTTGCCAGCCTTTTATGCTCAGCAAACATTGGTTGAGTAACTTGAAATTAGTTTATATCAAGGAGCCCTTTCTAATATCAGCACAATCATTTAACAAATTTAAGCAATTTACACAGACAACTCTGACCCTGATTGTCTCACATGTCAGATGTGAATTTATGATTCTATCATATATATAAATATATACATATATATGGTAGGAGGTTATGTGGTCATAATTATTGTAGACTGGGAAGAGGAACTTCACAAAGTATAGACAATGAGACAAATGCCAATCATTATTTTTAAACACATACACACACACACAAACACACACACACACAAACACATGCTTACACACGCTTACACACGCTTACACTTTGCAAACAATCCTTGGGCAGAGAGGAAGCGGGACCTCACCTGTTTATAAGGGTAAGACTGACATTTCTTCTTCTCGTGTCCTCCAGTAGACTATGTTTACTGATTGTTCTGGGTGAACTCAAGAGAAAATTATTTATTAAAAATTCTATTTTTATGTTAGTTTCATCAAATATGTTGTCTTTGCTTCAAGCTGTAGGTCATTCAGGAGTTACTGACTCACAAATTTTTCAAGTCATTGTGGTCTTCTGGGTCAGTGAGTCAGTCTAGCATCTTACTTGTGAACTTTGCAGAAGCAGCAGCTGCATAGTCCTATGGACTTTGGTCAGGATGAGAAAAGTGACACAACCTAAGGAGAAAAGTCTGCCAAACAATGAACTTCAGAGAAGCATTTAGGTTCATCAGACCTCAACATTCCCAACGTTAAAATGGTCATAAAATCAATTTCTGCTTCCCAACTCAATTGAAATAAAAAAATGAAATTTCAAGAAGGTAGATAAAACATCTATTTTAGTGCCTTGTTAGCATTTCATGTATACTATCTGTTATTAGAATGACCTTACTATGGAGTATCTCCATCCTGCAATAGTATTAACAAATTTAAATAATATATAGGCACAGGCTGACACTCTAAACCTGTAGAATTTTTAAGGTGACATACAGAGGCGTTAGTTATGTAAAATTATGTAAGTTAGGTAAGGAGTACATTTATTTTTTAACAGTGTCACTTCTTCCCTCATACTCTCCCAGTTTTTCACTTCCTTACTCTACTCCCATCCCCAACTTATATGTTCATTTTCTACGTAGTGTTTAGTGAGACTACTGCTACATTTGTTTACCCTTTGTCCCACCATTTTGGGATCCCTTTACCTTCCCCAAGATAGAAAAAACTTACAAAAACGAACAATACGGAAACCAAAAACAACAGGGGAAAACTAAAAACCAAAATCAGAGTGTAAAACAAAAAAACCCTCTTGTTTCCATTTCTTGGAGTTCACGTCAATGAACATCATTTTACATGATATGAACATAGCTATTGGGCCGTTGTGATCCTCTCCTCAGAATATCCCCCTTTGGTTGCACTCAGTAACTGCCTAGAGTCCTGTATAATTTATCATGTCCAAGTATACTTTTTTGTCTCATTGTTCCAATTTAACAGTTCAGAAATAAAACCAGAGAGTCATAACTCATGGGAATTGTGGCTTAGGAGTGGGTGCTGGTCCATTTCTTTCTGAATTAGAGGATAAGAGGTCCAACTAGTAGTCTCTGATAAAGTGTAATAGCAAATATTTTATCCTAACACAAACTCCTCTGAGTGCTGCATTCCATCGCCTTTCTCTTCTTAACTCTTCTTTGGTTAAGTCTATGTATTTCTTTCAAACCTACTGAACAGCAATGCCTTAGTTTGAAGGCCTAGAAAGTAGTTCTTACCAGGTATGATTTGTCCTCAAGCTCTTTGCCTTGAAGCACTGGTAGTCACTTTGATTGTATATCAGTTTTCAGCTTTCCTTCTTGCCACTTAATTTAGAATCTGAGAACTTTTCAAATCTGCAGGTGATTCTAATATGCAGCCAGGTTTGAGCACCACTGTTTCATCTTGTTCGTGTGTTCTTGTGTCTCTGGACTAACTGCATTGGCATTACCTGGGCTCTTGTTACCAATGCAGAAACTCAAGCATGTCTATTGACTTCCTGAGGTTGAGTCATTGGTGATGTAGGATCACTGCCCTAGGGGACCCTTGTGTTCTGAGTCTTCCCAATTACAAGTACTCATCCAGTCAATGGGAAAATATTCCATAAAACCTTTTTCAGCTTCAGCTTGAAACCTCTTTGGAAGGTCTTAGCATCAAGAGCTGGTCTTGCAATGACAAACTATGCCCATATCAAAGAGTGGTTTGTGGTTACATGGCTGATTCATTTCACAGAGGCCATGAAGTCACCCTAAGATCAAAAATCCTTTTTGGGTGTTCCATATGCCTTTTCCCTTCTTTTCCGACCAATGCTCCAGATAAGAAATCACATTTCAAAAAGACATGCTGGATTTCATTTCATATTTTCCCCACCCTCTATTCTCTTCTTCCTTAAAACTTACTCTGGTGCAGGGGAAAAGAAGGCATTTGAAAGAGGTACTGGTGCCCTGGGGCCTTTCTGCTCCTTCCCTCCTCTATCTCCTCAGGTCTGAAAAGCTGAAAGAATACACATGCTCAAAGTGAGACCCTGGTGGGGTGACCCCATACTGAACCTCTCCTTTTGATTGGGAATAGTCTTCAGGGCATGAAACAGACCAAATCCTCATTTTCCTGTGCTTCTGTGGCAGGGGAGAAGGGGTATAAGTGAGTTTTTAAAAGAAGAGTAAAGCTTTACAGGCAGAAAGCTAGCTCAGTATGAGACTTGGAAACGTTTGCTCTGTAATGCCTAAGAAGAGTTTTCACTGGCATGCTCCAAAATCAGAGCCTAGAAGAAGAAGAGGTAGGGGGGGCTCAGCTGTGCAGACAGAATCAATCTGAATGAAAATCGCTAGTGTTCCCCCTGGTGAGAGAAGTTTCTGCTTAGCTCATGAACTGTAGGCCCTTCTCTGGTCCTGGGAGAAAATGAGTAGAGCTTTTGTGAAAGGTTATGTAAAACCACTGTTTTCTCCCCCAAGAGTAAAATTCTATTTATAGAGAAGTGAACAGCCTCTCCAGGGGAAAAGTGCATTTCCTAGGCTATGGCTTAGGAAGGAGAATTTAATCAATAGCCTGTAAGGAATTAAGGGATCAGGAGAGAGAATAGAATCCTAGGCAAAGGGGTAGTAAGAAGTCTGGAAGGGAAACAAGGGGAGGAGAGGGCATAGATACCATGACACAGGTTGCAGATATTAGTTAGAGGGTGACTAATGGTTCCTGGTTGTCTCAGAAAAGAGTTTCCTATGGATTAGGATTCACACTGTCAACAATCCAACAGCCTCAGATAAACCACGATGGGTGGTTCTTCCTAAATTAGGTGCCTATGGTAGATCTGAGAATGGAGACATTCTTGAGGATTTCCTGCAAGGCAATGTCTTCTAAACACTGCATTAACCATGTGAGGGGTCAACCAGTGATGGTAAGGAGGCTTCTTAAAAGTGCTTTGATGGCACAGCGAGGATGAATGCCTGTTTCGAAGATAAGAACTTGTCCCTCATCTGTGTATCTGGATCACTGAGTCCTTACCTTGTAATCCAGTGGAAAAAGTCACTAAAGTTCATGTCCAGAACAGCTTGAGCCTATTATTTGGCCCAAAATGGCCAGAGGTAGCTGATTTTCAATGTCAGGGTATGTATGTGTGTATATATACGTGTGTGTGTGTGTGTGTGTGTGTGTGTGTGTGTGTGTGTGTGTGTGTTTGTCAGTCTTGGGGCTTGAATTCAGGGCACAGGTACTCTCCTTGAGCCTCTTTTGCTCAATTTTAGCACTCTGTCACTTTTAGTCACAATGCACTTTCAGCCTTTTCTGTTTATGTGGTATTGAGGAATTGCTTAAAGAATGATAGGCAAGCACTCTACCACTAAGCTTTCATTCCATCTCTCCCTTTTTTTTTGGCATTTTCCTCCCTTTACACACCACTATTAAAAATTTTATTGGCAACATTCCAGAATTCTTATAAGAAATTCAAAATTAAGGAAACTCTGAGAATACAAAAAATGCATATGTGTAAAGTCTGGAATTCATCATGCCCTTAAGCTCTGGTGTTAATGCATCTAGGGCAATTGCCAAGTCACACATCTCAATGTGGAACAAGATTAACAGGTAAATAATTATTTCCCACACCATAATCCCAGAAAGAGTTTCTGCATTTGCCCTAGGAAAGTATCCCTAAGGACTCAGATGAGTAAAAAAATTAAAATGTTATTTTTGTAGAAGCCAAGACAAGAACGTGGAGATGAGAAAGGCACTTCAAATGAAAATGACAAAACTTGTATATCAATGCCCTGACTAAACATTAGAGGGTTTCAACAGTTGTTTTTGATGACTTTCATAATGTACCATCGGGAAATAAGAGTCCAAAGAAGTTGAGTAATTCAAAACTAAGGACAGGCGCCATGAAACTGTTCGTATATGACTGGACAAAGGTGGACAGCCTGTATCTTGGCTCTATAGAAATTTAGCTATATGATCCCAATGAGGATTTAGGAGCCTCATTCATAAAATTGGAAAAAACAATTGTTGAATGGATTCCACACAAAAGGATGAGTGCACTTCTTGGCACTGAGCCTTTCCACTTTTATCCAACCCTGCCACAAGTGCTGGTTAGGGAAATGCTTGCTGTATGTCCTCTGTTCACCCCAGTGGTGGAGTTGAGAAACATGTAAACAAACTATCCATGTTCCATTAGGAACTCAAAAGAAGCAGAATCACCTGGTCATATGTTGTCATGTTACTGAGAATCAAATAGGCAAGGAATATAGGAAGGAGAACAAAAGAAAATGAAATCCAAAAGGCTTCCTGAATGGGGAAGGAAAGAGCAAGGAAACAGAAGAGGAAGGTAGGAGGTCCCTGTGTAGAAAGCGTCATTTGGATGTCGAGGCTGTGGATGTCGAGAAGAGAGATGGCAATGCTTGATTGCTGAGTGGGAGTCACCCGCTCCACTGCTTTCCAACAGCTGCCCAGCTCACAAGTCTCTTCTCAAACAGATGTGTGATAAGGCTGGGAGAAAAAGGCAGAAAGAAATGACAAGGTCATCTATGAAGAAACTGTAGCAGCATAAATAATGTAATTTTAGCATGAAGAGGCTTTTCCTGCAAGGCTTTCTCCTAATAATTTTAGGGAGGTCTCACAAGAACAAATTGCTCAGAGAACGACAGATGCTATCAGGCAACTTATTTCCAACTCCAATCTAGTAGCTAAGAAAGCAAATTTAGGCCTCTTCACTGCTGGAATAACTCCTCCACTGGAAATTAATGCTTCCTTTCTGCATAGCCTTAGAATGTATAGAAAAGTTTGGTTAGGGTTGCCAAACTGTTTTTCATGAATGCAGCAAAGATGTTGTTTTTCTGTTTGTGTTTTAAACTAAACAGTGGTTACTTCAGTACAGAATTTGCTACTTAGATAGCTCTTCCTTTGTCTTTTCTCCCCAAATAGCTTGATAAGGTTATTTTAATAATCCTAATAAAAAATAATTGATGAAGAAGAAGATGATGATGCTCTGTGATTGTCTTGTAGATTTTCTTTTCTAAGAGCTTTGAAATGTCTTATGTAGATTAATCCCCTAGTACCTCCAAATAGGCAGAATAACTCATTTATCTCACATGTGTTTTTTTTTTTAATTTTTTTCTGTAAGTTTAAGATGGCTGGTGACCTGCTATTTATTTACCTGTTCTAGAAGGAAAATGAAGTGTGTTATTTATCCTAGATGGTTTTTACCTGTGTGAAATGAGTACTCAAATCTGCTGTTGAATTCTTAAATTCAGCACTATACACTTTTCAAAGCAAGGACAGTCCACTAATTTGCTGAACAAGTACCCGAACTTACCTTGTGCGCTCAGTGTCTTAATGCTGCTTTGTTCTTCACCTCTTCCTCTCAACACTCCTTTCTCTACTTGTTTCTGCTCACTTATATAGAAGATATTGAAATACACCTCAAAGTCGTGCTTATATTCATTGAACTAATATAACCTAGTAAGTCTTACTGGACCTGAGGCATAGGTAAAGGACAGAGATGTAAAAAAATATATTAATGGCTTTTATGAAAGATGCTTGGTTTAAAGTCAAACATGGAAGATGTTGCCTATGGAAATATGTAGCAAGGTACAAGATTCCCTTGCAGCTAGGCTGACTCATGTGATGGGATGTTCTAACAAATAGTATGGGCTCAGAAATTTCTTGGGAATATCAGACAATGCTGGGTCTCCTGATCTTAGAGCCACTCCTATCTTCCTGTTTCTTTCTTTCTTCTTCTGGAGCTTAAACTTTTTGTCATAATCCTGTATGAGGTCGGCTGTTAAGGATAATGAGAAAATGCCTGAGACAATGAGGATTTCTCATGTAACTCTACTGGCTTGAAATTGATTGCCTTTACACGACTGGTTATGTGAGAAATTGAACCTCCATTTTGTTTTAATAGAGTTAGTGTCATGTATGGCCGCATAACCATAACTACTTACATTTCCATAGGAATATATTTACTCCTTAGGGTAAGAGAGTAAGGATCTCTGACTGGACCAGAAAAGTAAAGTGATACAGGTGTCATCCAGTTTCCTCATAGTTCTATGCTACTGCATCGCAGAACTGTGAGTCAAATCCTGGTTCAAAACACATGTACACAGAACTGTGTTCTAATTCATAGGCAAATTGTAGATGTTATTGGGTTATTGTTTTGTCTAAGATATCCACTTCCCTCCAAATGGATGGCATTTTCCTATGTGCTATTTATTATTTAGACACTTCTAGATTGAGTATCTAAATAAAAACTCAATTTTCTGTTAATCATTTTCAAATGTTGCAGTTTCTGCTAACAAGTTATAAGAGACAGCTTCATGCACTTTAATTTCCTCTGAAGAGGAAATCCACTGCCACCTTATGAGGGACTAACATTGCAACGACAGCTCTGGAATACTAATGGCCTGCCTTAACAACCCAGGCTCAGCTCTGTAATTCACATATGTGTTGCAGTTTCTCTTCCATTGTAATGTAAGGGAATTTCACATAGTTTTGATAGATTGTGTAAATTAGGCCAACAAAGTGCTGTGCTATGTCTTCATTAAAATAGAAGACAGTAATAATGCAACCGTGTAGCATGGTCTTCCAGGCTTTGAGTTATGAACATTCAATAGCGTCTCTTTACTTGTGCTTAAGTTGGCATTTGTGAGCAGCATATAATCAATTAATCAATAACCCAATTTTCTCTTAAAGAGATGGTGTATCATTTTAAAAAAAGTCAGAGACTATTGTATGATTTTAGAAAAAGAGCTGTTTCAGCAAAGAAACTTATTTGAGAAACATTGAAAGCCTTTTTCAGGGATGATGGTTTTGCTTAACTAAGCCAAAGTGAAATTGGATACGAATGTTCAGTTCCTGAATCCATTTTATTACTTTTACAACTGCTGGAAATGAAAGAACCAATTTTGGATTGCTAGGAAGAAGGCATTGCTTTTTGTTTTTGTTTTTGTTTTTTTAATCCATGATTAGAGATGGGTAAATGGATTCAACTATGCATCTACAAAAATAAACAAATCCTAAACTTCACAGTTTAAAAGCTCATGAATTTTGTCCTATTTCTTGCAAAATACTGGTGCTCAAAATTTATACTGTTGCTAGTGGATTTCCCAGGGTGCTACAACAGTGAGAAACAATACTGCTATGTTTCTACAGCCAACAGCCTGGGCCCTCTCTAAATTTACACATTTTTTTTTGTCTTCACTATATTTTTCCTAAAAGTTAGATCGCTCTGATGTGAAATTTCAAGGATGATGGGATTGTGTGAATTAGAGAAGGAACAAGCAAATCATCTCTTCTGAGCACCGCTATCATTTCTTTTGTTCAATATTTTTACTTTTGCCTTTCTCTAGCTTCCACAGTGTGTGCCTGGAGAGAGAGCTTATGGTTATAGTTATTGTACATTAAAATATGTAGCTGTGTTTTCTTTGTACAAAACAATCAGAGACACATATGTAGACAAAAAAAACTTTAAATATTTAGTTACCAAAAGACATGATGAAGACAAACATGGTAGATGGGCATACTGGCACATACCCATGATCCTAGAATTTAAGAAGTAGAATGGTGAGTTAGAGGATAGCCCAGGCTATGTAGGTAAATGGATAAGTATAGTAAAGTGGAAATTTTTCCAGAAAGCAGACCAGTTGAGGATACCAGTGTGGAGGAAAATATGAGTCAGAGCCTTAGAAATGTTCAGTTGTCCTCTAGTATCTTCTCAAGGTACAGCCTGTGGGCCCAATTCATCAACCTGACATGGGAACCTACGCAAACACTCAGGCTCTGTGCCAGAATCTGTGATTTACCAACACCCTCCAGGTGGCATATATGCCACTCAAACTGTAAAATGCCACCTCCTATATTCTAAGACCTGTGAGTGGTCTTGACTATGGCACTGTGGGAGTGGGTGGAAAAGAACCACTGTCATCACAGTTCACAATTCACGTGACTGCCATATGGATCCAAAGCACTGGATGAGAATAGTCACTCACAGGCAGCTATCCTTCCTCTTCACTGGGGTCTTCTTCATGTTCTCTTCATGCATCTCTGAACTCTCTAAAAGCCCCAGTGGCTTGAAGACTTATATCCAACCATTGCTTACAAATCACATTTAATTGGATGTCAATCTTCTAACACACATAAGCACTTTGTTCAACTGTGTCTTGACTTGCAGTGAAGGAGATGACCCCAAATATCTTTTCTTTATTCCAGTTCTTCATGTAATGCTTGGCTAGGCTGAAGCTGTGATTAACCATGGAAATGA
Organism: Megascapheus bottae; assembly: GCF_031878675.1. Classification (NCBI taxonomy): domain Eukaryota; kingdom Metazoa; phylum Chordata; class Mammalia; order Rodentia; family Geomyidae; genus Megascapheus; species Megascapheus bottae. The sequence continues at coordinate 15,850,815 of NC_143527.1, read as the reverse complement.
GTATAACTCCTTTCCTGAGAAAGTGGTGGAAATGAACATGGCTTGGAATTTTCTACAAGGATGACATCACAGAAAGAGATGAAGTTTTAAGATTCTATGAGTTCTCTACAGGGATGAAAGCAAGACATGGTTAATTTTTTTCTTTCTCTCATAGCCCTAGGTGCTGCTGCATCTACATTTATACACAATTTTTATCAAATAGATTTGGAAGCATCAAAAAACATTTCTTAGCCAGATGCTTAGTGTCTCATGCTTGTAATCCTAGCTACACAGGAGGCTGAGACCTGAGGATCACGATTCAGAGCCAGCTAGGGCAGGAAAGTATGTAAGACTATCTTCAGATAATTACCTGAAAACCAGAACGTGGTGTTCTGGCTCAATGTGGTAGAGTGCTAGCCTTGAGCAAAAGAGCTTAGGGACAGAACCCAGTCTCGGAGGTCAAGCCCCATAGCAGACAAAAAAAAAGCAATAAAACATTTCTGCTGGCACTTTGATATTAATTCTCCTCTTCTATGGCATATCAATTTAGTCTTACTGGATACTAGATAATCAAAATTGATGAACTGATGATGAAACAAATTTGACCTCATTATACATGATCGTCAACGTATTCTTTCCATCTTAAACTCCATTTCTCTTCTGTTCACTAGATTCTTATCGCCATGCCAGTATTGAAATATATTGGATAACTAGAAATGTTATTGAAAAACTTAAATGAATAACTTTGAATGACTGCCTAAGAAATGTTTTCTTTTTTTAATATCCAATAGATGCTTTTTATTCTATTGTCTCACACCTCACATGTAATCATTCTGATTACTTCGTATTTCTATTAAAATTATTCTGATATGCACACAAAGATGAGAGTCTCAGGATTAAGATGCATTTATGAATAATTCAGATTATTACATAAGTTCTAAAATGTTTTCAATTAGACCTAGGTTTCTTCATGTTTGACTGTCTTAATGCTTTCGATTATAGTAAAAATATCTATAATAAACCTGATGTTCAAACACTTTCTTTCAGATTTGTTGTAGAAATGTTTGTAGAGTGGAAAGAGAAATTATAGTTTATCTTCTGTCATCCTGCTGACTTGACCTGCAAAATTGAAATCTAGGAGTGAAGCTAGGAAACACTGAATTTTCTTCTAATTGAATCAAAGCTGAGCTTCCTATAGATAATATAGTTGAGGGTATGTTTTCCCTTGTAAAAGTTTTAGGAATTTAGTGCTCCAATCTCAGGATGTTTGGGTTGACTCTTCAGTAATACAAAAGCTTTCCTTCTAAGAACAGTGTGATACTTCTAGAAGTAGTCTTGATTGAATGAAGAAACAAGCCTTGGGTTGTGTGTGGCATTTTGCTTTTGAAATCCTTCTCCTATTTGACTGAAAATTGTATATGTTTCAGGATGGAAAAGTCAAGTGACATCTCATGAACCAGAGCTGTTGGACCAGCCTCTGAGTTCTTTTCGTCAAGGATGGTGGTCATGTCTAAAGCTGCCTGGTGGTTCCCACAAATGGTATCCTGGTGGCCATTAGCTATGTGAAGATTCCTATACAACCATCTCTGTCTCTTGCTGATCATTGTATTCATCATTATATTTCAGGATAGGAGCTAGGAAGTCACAGACTTCTTTCTCAAATTTATGTCATGTATCTACCTATGCTGTCATTCCAAACATAGGTTTCTTATCCAATTGGAAATAAAATTAGGGGTTATATTAGCAACTGCCTAATTCTATTAACTAAACCTTCATAAGTTCTTAAGTGGAGGTCTTCTCAAGAAGACATTTGAGTTGTTATGGATTTTATCTTTTAGCCCTATGTTTTATCTTTCTTCTAAGCTTCCATCATGCATGCATGAAGTTTGGATTTGTATTGTGTTTCAATCCTTCAGTTAAGAATATCAGAGGAACCTAAAAGGGAAGTGGTGTTTTGTTAAATATTGAAGAAGAAAAGCTGAACCTATCTTTATAAACCTCAGTATGGATTGGTAGAGAGAAGAGACAAAACTCACAATTTCTTTTTGTTCTTTTAGCCCCTATCAAAACCAAAAGAGTTTTTCTTTTTTCACATGGGGCTGTGTAATGCACACCTTTTAAGGGATATATTTTGTTAATTTGCAGTTGAATAGGACATTTAGATCTGTCACTAATTCTGTGTTGAGGTGAAGTTTGGTTAGAATTAATGCAATAGTTAATAAATTGATTCTGTTTCCCTTTTGAGGACTCTTCTACTTTGAAATGAGAATATGAAAGTGATGGTAAGGTCATGAGGTGACCCATTAAAATCCCTCCTTTCTCTTTTCTCTTGTATGAAACAGCCGAGGAAGAGTATGGGACATTTCCCTTTTTTTGAAAGGTGTACTGTAGCTATCTTGTGGACACCACACTTCCTTTGCCAATTACTTCTGGCTATGTCTTCCTTGCCTCCAATGTTCTATCCCTAGATATGTTTTTCATGCGAAGATTTGATTCACAAGAACTTGTAGAGCCAGAAGTCATGACAATCATCAAAGCAGAAGCAAGAAAACTAAGTTCCATGGACACAATAAGCAAATCATTGAAACCCATTGATAGTATTCAGTGAACATGGAGCATTATGGAAATTTCTTGCTTACAACATTAAAATGTTGATTTAGTGGTTAGTTGATGTTTTTGGTTTGAGGCTTCCTCGTGCACTCTCCCTCTTCTGAGGTACTTGATGTTTTTCAGCTAACATCTCCCCATTTTTAAGATGTCACCATCATTATCTTAGGAGTGACACATGGAGATTCTGTTCATCTTGGGAACCTCTGGCACCCTTTCTTTTTTCATTCTTCCTGTTAGATAGTCCAATATGGCTTGCCTAGGAACTGGCTCCCAGAGACCTCAAGCCCGTCTGTGTTCTCTGGTTCCCTGGGATATGAAATCTGAGCATGTGGTTGCTTCCTAAATCACCTTCCATATACATCAATGGCAATTTCAGTCCAAGAACTCAGGAGTAGCTGGAAATCAGAGTCTTTATTTACAGTCAATATTCAAGTGCCTTCCCTGTGTGCTGCTTCTGTTCTGTGGGGACATTGTCTTTCTTACAGCTCAAAATGTGTTTGGCAAATATATGGTAGCATATGTAATGATTGGTTCTATGATTTCTCTAATTCCTTTTAAAATAAAAAAGAACTTTTTATTGTTTTTTTATCTTATTGATCACATGTAATAGAGAAATCATTTAAAAAGTTCAGTAGAAAAGGTTCATAAAATTCCCTCATTGTTACATGACAAGAGAGAATTACTATTCAAATAGATGTTCTGTTATCAATATATAGTATTAAATGGATACTTTCATACACAATTCTTTGTTCAAAAAATGTAATGTGTTGTAAGCAACATTCCAATAGGTAAACATTGAGAAGGAATTTGGAAGTCGGTCAGCTTCACTTTTCGTGCAATCAAACAAAACCTCTTAGGCAATATTCCTGTCAAAGCCTCATAGCTTCCCCATTGATATCATAGAGGATGGAGGCCCACAGGGTTATTGTGCTTTTCCTTTTCCTTTTGGAGTCTTATTTTTTTCTAGAACTTTCTGTATTCCTCAGTAACACAGGAATTATTCACTACCATTGCATCAGTGATTCTGGTTGTGTTCTTACTTTGCATCAAGGAAGAGAAATGGTGAAACAGAAAAGGCTGGCCCCAGACTGATGAGGAGCTGGCTGGGCTAAGGTAATAGCATTGTCTATTATGAGTAAAATTTTTGTTAATATATTGTTATTTTTGTTAATAAATTGCTCCCACTTTCTCTTTTCTTCAGAAGCTTGTTCTGGTGAATTATACTTTTTCTGTCAGGCTGGAAAATATTAGGGATGTGGACAGTTTAGAAGAAATAAACCACATTCACTTATTTTCTGCTTTTTTATTTTTATTATTTGGTGGAATAGAGTATTTTAGGGAGAGTAGGTGAGTACGTGTTTGAAATCATATTGGGTTGGAAAATACCTAGGGATTAATTCACTGTAATCTGGTGTGGCTAAACTTGTCTCCTTATCATTAATTTCTTAGTTTGGAGAAAATTAGCAAAATGATGATATTTAATGCTTGAGTACTTGGAAGAGCAATATTCTACAATGTCAAGTACAGTTGTTCTCCTTTGCAATAGTGGCTGACCACAGGCCAGTTCCCATTGTTGAATTCAATTAATTGATTCACGTATTTATCCAATGTGGAAACAAGGATGTTAAAACAGTGCATGACATGTAAGTTTCTGAAGCTAAGCCTACTTCTCCAATTTATAGGTACCTAGTCAAATTCTGAAAAGAAAGGCTTTTCTTAACCATGCAGGATGGAGATACTTGGGAATTATGAGAATCACTTGAAGGAGATTTAGGGTAAATAGAGAAGAGTCTGGTTATGCAGATTTCTGATCAGATTAAGATGGGGGGCTAGGGGCCTCAGGATTCAAGGGTTGCTGTGAAATCATATTTCTACACTGTCTTCAACATTATTCTGTGTGAAAGAGTTGATATTTAAATATTTAAAGCCTTGTGGTACATTAGGGATCAGCAAACTTATGCTACAAAAAACTGGATAGATAATATTTGAGGCTTTGAGGGCCACCTGGTCTGCGTATTGACTACCTAAATCTAACAGAGTAGTGTAAAACAACCCAAGTTGATAACCTACAAGAATGAAGTTGGCTAGTTTCCAATAAATCCTCTTTTAGAAAAAAAAATAATTGCAGATGGCTGTAGACCAGTTTGCTAAGCCATGTTCTAGATTCTTACATCTGGATCTCAAAGCCATATTTAGAACATAAGATTATCACTTTATTGAGTAATTAGTTTTGTTTGGATTTTAGCCTCTTATAAATCTATGCACTACTTAAAATGCTGGCATTTTCACATTGTCTGTTGTCTCTATCACTTTTGGGGGTTGGAGTAAAAGAATGAGATTTCAAAATGAACTCAATGGATCATTTTGAGTCTTGACTTTCCCTCTCTAAACTATATTGACAATATTACTATCATACAATAATAGGATTTCCTTTACAGGGCGTGCCAGGGAGATTTGATCCAACTTCTCTGCAGACCTGCCTCAGATCCCTATTACGTTGTTCTGTTATTTACAGAGCTTTCTGAAAACAGCTAATTTATTTATTTTTTGTTTATTTAATAGTTTGTTTTTCTCAGCTCAGCAGGGATGACAATGCCAAAGGTGTGTCTCAGGCAGGCAAAACAAACCAGTGCCTAAGTGTGGCCACATCTCTCAGCTCACAAGTGCTACCTCTTATAACACGATATGGCACAGAGAATCTAGGAAAGTACTTTGAGTGTGAACCAGTGGGATCCTTGCCCTGAGGGAAGGAGGTGAAATGGACTGTTCACAGACAGGTTCCGTGAGTGTGACAGTGTAGGCCTTCCTCCTGTAGGAGTGAACTTTCCTTGCTGTGCCCAGTTAGAGCTATTGACCGCGCTGGCTTTGTTCTTCACTCTTTTTTCTTTGTACAGCTTGTTCCTGTCCAGATGGTGACACCTGCAAATTCACTAATAAGCAAACAGTGATGTGAACTTTGCAGTGTTTTTGGACCTTTTCCACTCAGATAGACCCTGCTGACTGAGACAGGGTGAACTCTGTTCTTGACTGGAAGCAAAAGAAATGAATTTATGGTAGTTGATGAAGCTTTTTATTCTGTGGCTAGATTTTACAAATGCACATGTGCACACGTGGACTCATGCGTGCACACAAATATGCACAAACACACACACACACACACACACACACATACACACACACACACACACACGATGAGGGAGTTCCCATAAGATGTAATCTGTTTAACTTCTATACTTATTTTGGAGTATCTTGAATTATTTATTTCCATTGTTTTTGTTCTTTGTGCATATTCTCTTTCTTTCTTTTTCCTTAAGAATGGTTATTTTTAATTGTTTCATTAAGGAGTTGTTTTGTTAACTTGTTGTCAATTGAGACATTTGGATAGGAAGAAAGCAAAAAAGGTCTATCTACCATCTATCATCTATCTATTCATAATAATCTATCTTTTGGAAGGACTTGGAATAAACTCAGCTTTGTACTTGCCAGGTAGGCACTCCACCACTTGAACTACACATCTGGCAATACATGGTCTGGTTATTTTTGCCTGGTTAGGCCTATTATGCTTATCACCTCGGTAAGATGACAGGCACATACCACCATGGCAAACTTTTCCTCATGAACCTTTTTGTATAGGCTGGTCTGAAATTATTACTCTCCACCCCTATCTCTGCTTCCGTAATAGCTAGGATTAGAAATATGAGCTACTGGAACTTCTGTCTGTCTTTCTGTCTATCTGACTGTCTGTCTGTCTGTCTATCTATGTATCTAATCTCTATTATATTTCTCCTTCCTACCTTCCTTCCTTCCTTGCTCACTTCCTTCCTTCCTTCCTTCTTTCCTTCCTTCCTTTCTACTGGTACTAGGTTCTAAAACCAGGGTCTTGCCCCTGCAGACATGCCTTTCTTGCTTTCTTATCACTTGGGCCACACCTCCAGTCCAGATTTTTGCTGGTTATTTTAGAGATGGATTCTCAGTAACTTTTTTGTCCTGAATGTCTTTGCACTTTCATCCTCTAAACCTCAGCCTCCTGTGTAGCCTGGATTATAAATATAGGCCATGAATGCCCTGCTCCGGCTTCTATTTTTAACCTCAGTGGAGGACTTCTAGGTACAGATGGTTGTTCTCTCAACAGAAAAATCAGCATGCTTCCATCTTTATCCTTAGCTGCCTGTTGTTTTCCTATAGGGAAAAATAGTTCTGTCACGTGGAAATACCTGAGCAAGAATACAGAGTCAATAAAAAAAATGGTGCTTGCACTACTGACACATGACATTTCTTCTGTGGTTTCAAATATGATAACTGAGTTGCTTAAACATTAGGCAGTTTGAAAAGTGAAGATATTCTTTCTCCAAAGGGTCTACCTGTTCCTTGTCTAGAAGGCAGTGTTAAATAATTAGATGTATCTGGTGGAAAAGAGTATTCCCAAATGTATATACCAGTTTCTCTGATCTGATCATTGCACGGTGCACATGCCTTGAACTGTCTGCCACACTTTATCCTGTAAATACACACTATTACTGAGTCAAATTTTAAAGCTCTTAAAAATAAGACAAGGGTAGATATTAACATAAATTAGTACAAATAAGCTATAGCAAAAGAAAATTTGGTAGGTCAATCAAATAACCATGCCATAAAGTTACCCAACGACAGCACAGACTGAAAATGTGAAAACTTTGTGACAACACAGATTGAAACTGTGGAGAATCATCAGGCCATAGCCTGAAGACCTTTCTTTCACCCCCTGTGATAGGCACATTTGTCTGTAACCACCTGTGTGGGAACAGGAGCTCCGTAAGAGCACATTGCACAGCATTTATATCCTGAACACAGTGTTGTTACACCCACATTCCTCCCTGAAGCTGTACAGAATTGGTCCTCTCTCTCTGTAACCTAGTGACCCTTGACTGAAATCACTAGCATTGTTGCTGTGGTGTACACATGCCTGGTAGAGCGTTGGATCAGTGTAACTAAGATTGGGATTGAGGATTCACAGGACTGTGGTAATAGGGTTAGATTTCCATTCCTTCATTTTATTCCCCACATGCATGATCTAACGATGGAAAGGCAAATCTTCCTAAATATCAAAACTCAAAATCTGAACTGCAAGTGGTAAGATTAAAATGAGACACAAACATATGAAGCAAACACGAGCAAATAAAGGTCCATGCCAAAAACCAAAGAGTAAGAATCAGAAATTGCTCATCCATTTTGGTAATGTATCTCTATTTGAATACGGAGGAATACAAATAGATGGCAGAGGATCTCAAAGAAACCACAGCGTGTGTGTGTGTGTGTGTGTGTGTGTGTGTGAGAGAGGGGGGGAGATTTCTATACAGTTATAATTATTTGGACGCAGTTTAGAAGGAGACAATAGAATATGGTTTGATAAAAATAAGTAAGTAAATAAATAATGGCATTCTAGAGTCTGGTAAGAACGAGAATTCACAAGGCAGTGGAGTATTTCTACTCAAGACCAGCCACCTTTCCCCATATGCCATTTCTGTTTCTGTTCACCATTTTTTGCTTCCTTAAATTCTTGGAGTTGCTTAGCAGCTTCCTCACCAGATCTTCTTCCACGTCTTCCTATTTGCTGTCTGGGTGTGAATGGAAACAGATTTAGTTCATTTATCAGGGGGAAGTCAAATTGATCTAACGGGATTTTTGAATAAGCCTAACAGGTTTCCCTGTGCTTTGTATTCGTTTCCTTAGAGCTATGTTTTGAACTTGATGGATTTTCAGGACCTAGAGAACAGTACCTCTGTAATTTTATACACTTGGGCAAGCCCATCTCAGTGTGATCAAGCTGATGTCTCTTTATTGCCTTTTTATTTGTTTGTGATCACATATCCTTTACTTCATTAGCTACTGATTTAGGATTTGTTGTTGTTATTGTTGCATTTGACTACATTATATAGAGAAGGATAGAACACTTAATTTCTTTAGCGCTAAGACAATAAGTAACACCTCACACAGTACTTTACCTAGGTCCTCTTCTCTTGCCCCAGTTATCAAGAGGGCTTGTTATATCTGGATGGATGTCTCATTCTGACATTTGGGATTCGGAATGGTGATTCTCTATACAGAATAGGGATATTTATAGCTGTATTTATATGGTGGAATAAACTTCCTCTTAGGTAGTGTTGAGCTTGAATATACATTTATGATTATGTAGGTATGCATGCAACAAAACTTTTTGGCATTTATTAACACTGAGGTGAAACACAATGCACTTGAGTAATTTATTTATGATTCGATAAGAGCGTAGATGTGATGTGCTGACTTCATTCGCTTGTTCCCCATTCCTATTCCCACTTATTGCTTTAGCTATCAAAATGTTTCTGAAGCAGTGTAGCTATTGCAGAGGCACTGAATTTAATTTGTATAGCCCAGGACAACTTTGGGATCATTTAGAAGATGGAATGACAAAAAGCTGAGAAGACAGAAGAGGCAACCATCGGAAACAATTTCTTGTTTGGATGAAAAGCGCAATGCATTTTGCTAAAAACCTGTACTTAACACCATTATCCTGTTAGGGTTGCAGGAGCCTCTCTTCTCACACTGGGATTGATTGTGTTCACAACACACCTGTGGCTTACAATCAATGGCCTAGCTCTCCAGCAGTAGAGGTTTACTGTCCAGAAAGAGAACTCAAAATATAGAGAAAGTCAACCTAGCCAGAGGAAGAGTTTAATGAGAGAAGAGAGAGGAATCACTGTGAATTGAATAAGGTTTGTCTTATGGCAGTGATCTTAAGATGGACGCTTAATCCAGCCACAGAGTTTAAATGCAGCGTTAAATGCAGCATTTAGAAAGAATAGATTTGGTTTAGAGTGGATTCTTCTGTGACTGAATCCAATTTGAGAGAGAGAGAGAGAGAGAGAGAGAGAGAGAGAGAGAGAGAGAGAGAGAGAGAGAGAGAGACAGAGAGGGAGACAGAGAGTGAGAGAGACAGAGAGAGAGACAGAGAGAGAGACAGAGTCTCCATCCTCCTGAATAGTAATGATTCCTTGGTTTCTGCTGAGATGTGAAGCAGCCAGCAACTCCTTGCCAGTTGCCTCTCGTGTTTGGACTCCCAGACTCCAGAATGGCCAATTTAAGTGAACTTCTTACAACAGTAAGTCATATCACTAGTGTCTTTATTACAGTCATGGAAAGTTGGCTAACAATCACTTCAGTGAGCAGCAACCTAGTCCAGGCAGAGGCTCCAAATATGATCCTAAATGCAGGTAATTTGTATTTACTTCAACTGAAATTTTCAATGGTATATACGTATATATGTGCATCCTGCGTGTATGTAATATGAATTACGTATCAATGAAAGATAAGACAAAGTACAGAGTAATGTAATATTTTTTGTGCTGTACAGTGAATATGAGAAGATGGCTGGCTTCTATTTGGTGTGTGCACATTGTATGCAATTCTGCATTTGAGGACAATTACAATCCAGTAGTTTTTCGCCTGCGTGTTAACTAATAGTGGAATGGCTGGGAGTAGAGAGATGATTCCATTCAATATGTAATTACTTGTTAATGTCTTCTGTGGTGGTTTGTAGTTTTAACACCACAGTTTCTTCTATGATACACATGCCAACAATTCTTTGTCTTCCTTCCTGATTCATAGCTTCTATTACCGTTCTTTCAATCCTGTGCCGCAAAAGTGAGCAAGCAGGTGTGAGCCGGCAGATCCCAGTTCCGCATCACTCGTTACCCTCCACCTGTTCCCTATCTCCTCAGATAGGTTGCAGGCTTTTTACAATAAGTAACCAGTTGCAGAGATCAATGAAACACATTGGTTTGCATCACATTTTCTTATTTAGATCATGTTTTTAAAACCTGTAGTAATTTCATTCATCGATCTGAGAATGAATATAGTTTCAAATAGATTTGGTGATTCTATCTGATGATCTTCTTTGTGTGTGTGTGTGTGTGCGTGTGTGTGTGTGGTAAGAGCATTGATACCTTGAACATGGAAGACAAGTAACTCACTACTTGAGCTGTGCTCCATACCTCGGTATCCATTGTTAGATTTACTTCTCAGTGCAAGGTAGAAATTATTAGGCTCTGCTTTAAGTTCCTTAGCCCCACAAGTAGCTCTTGAAGCAAAGACATTTTTATTTACTGAGTTCATTGTCCAGCCTCTTAAATGTCTATGCAGTATTGGGAATGGACTAAGTACTTGTATTTATCTGAACTAAATAGTTTAAATGCTGTATATATACATATATAGTGACATCAGCCATCTGAGATTGTCTAAATGTTATAGTTGTAATGTCTAAATGTTATAGTTGTACCTGAAATTATCAGTCAGAGACAGACTAAAAGTTGTTGTAGGAGCATTTTTCGACTTATTTGTTCCTTTGATTCTTATGTATTTGTGTAGTGTTGGTGAGTGAACCTGGGGCAGGCCACAGAAATGTTCTTCCTTTTGTGGCCCATGATTGCCCTTTGCCTGAATTATGCATTAGGACACTTTAAAAAAAAAGTCTTGATTCTGAGCTCTATACCGTCCTGAGTTCTACCCAGACAGAAACTATGGCAATGGCGTAAGATTGTAAAGTTCTTTACTGTGAGAGGACACCAACTTTAGAGAAGTCAGATGCATGTGTGAATTTAGAACACACATAATGTAAAACTACCGTGTGCATATTAAAGATATGTCTTAGATGAAACAAATTAGGAAGCCAAACTTTCTCTGTATGGTTTTATTAATACTAAGGGAAATAATAAATTTCTAAGCCTAGCCTAAGTCTTTGGAGACACTTACTAATTATGCCGTATAATTAACCTTCATAACACATTATTTAATTTCAAATAACTTCAGAAGATAGTAAAAATGAATCTTGACCCTTTTGAGTAACACAAAGGTATGAGTTCTTAGTGGAATGATTATGGTTTGGCTTGGATTCTCTTCTTGGTTTGGAATGTGACTTTGAGAAATTCTGCACACAGGAGTCTTGTTTTTCAAGTCTAAATGGAATTGTAATGATTAAAAACCCACTAACTGGCAAATGTAACTATAACTCCTCTGTGTATCACCCTGACAATAAAATACAATTTAAATAAAATAAAAAAAAAACCTTTCTGGGAATATCCAGGAAGCCTTGAAACATCCAGTGTCAGCGTACTGACAAGGCCTTGGAAACCTCTAGGTTAGCTTGCTTTCTTAGGGAAACGGTCAGATCCTGACTTGAATATGGAGAAAAGTGTGTGTGATCAGGGTAGTTTTGGGATAAGAAGTCAATAATACAGGTGGTAAAAGCTACTACAGACTTTCAGAGCAAAGTTGAGATTTCATTGCTTTGTAGGAGTTATTCGTGTATAATCAGCACTGCTGCAGTCCAGAAATTCTAGAGGCTAGAGCCCCCTGGGTTTTCAGTTAGAACTTTTGGCAAATCTTTTCTCCTTTTGGCCTTCCTTTCCTTCATCGGCAGGGTCAGGGGTTGGAATAACATATTAGCTATGATAATGTATTGTTATAAAGCACCTCTGGAGCCTGATGCTAATGGCTCATACCTATAATTCTAGCTACCTAGGTTGTTGAAATAGGGAGGAATGGGACTAGAAGCCATCCTGATCAGAAAAGTCTGTGAGACTCCATTTCTAAAGCAAACAGCTGGGCTAGAGGTATGTCTGAGATAGCCTAGCAAATGTGAGGCCCTGAGCTCTAAACTCAGTAACACCAAAAATAATAAAATAAAACTCCTGAATTGTACTTTATAATGCCTTCCTGTAGATCCAAAAACTTTGACTTGGAATTTCAGAGCACCTTGAGAAATGGTTTGTCTGGAAATCTCCAATTGGAAAAGTGCAGGACATACAACATAGATGGTAGATATGAGTCAATGAAACCATCTTGACTCCTTAATAATATTGACCTTTCCAATAGATGTGGAAATGCTTTAAGGATGGAGGGATTATTTCATTTGCCTCTGAAGATTTACATTGCATAGTGAAAAATAGGAAGATAGACTTGATTTCTTTCAGAAATAATGGGATGATTCTGTTTGGGTTTCACATATAGATTTGCAGTAGTTCAATCTGACAACCTTGTTTCTATAGATAAAATTCTATTCAAAAATATTAAATCTAGAGCTACTATAAATCATTCTCCTTTGGTAACTGACTTCCTTGGCAATTACTTAGCAAATAACTACTGTTGGTACCTTTCCAGGTACTATTTATAGCTTATATATATATAAATTTATATTTATTTATTTGAAATAGGGAAGGGAAGGGGAAAAACAAGATGATTGGGAGTGGGTGGAGGGAGGAAAAGAGGGACAAAATATGAGAAAGGGTATTAATGTTTGAGAAGTAATGTACCCACTACCTGATGAATGTAACTGTAACCCCTATAGAGGGGTTACCCCAACAATAAAATACAATTAAAAACAGTTACATATATTTATATAGATTTATAATTCTCTATATACAGTTCTACATATTTGTGGATTGATTAATTTGAATGCACTTGTCCCTGAGCTTACTTGCTCTACCATTTGAGCCACAGCTCTCTCCATTACTGTTTTTTTTGTTTTGTTTTGTTTTGAAGTTAACTGGACCTAAGGTTCTCACTGATTTTCCTGTTTGGACTGCCTGGAACTTCATTCCTTAGATCTCAGCCTCCTGAGTAGTGGGCATTGCAGGCATGAGCCAGTCACTCTTTGAATTATATATCTTGCTGCTCTCCTTAATAAACAGGACATGCTGCTGGGAACATAATCTTAAAGATTCACCAGAGTAAATAAAATAGTAAGACAACAAGCAGACATTCAGAAAAGTGTAAGGAGGCAATCTGAACGAAGGATGTGGTCAGCATGTTGTAGACCCTAAACCACTGGAACATTCTGTAGGTTAGAAGGTCCAGACCTTCTAGCACCAATTGTACCGGGTGGTAGCTGGATTATTTCCCCTTATTCCTCTCTGCAGAGGTCGCTAATAGAATATACTGTCTGTGTGTAGGCATACAGTCCCTTCAAGGAAACAGTTGACTTCTTTTAGGAATTTCTCTTAAGAGAATTCTTTTAAACAAATGCTTCACTTCAATTCCATCTTCCATTTCTCTAATTGGTCTAAATGTGAAATTAAATTAGCTACTAATGAATAATTCCTGTGCTGTTAAGATTATTTTTTTTTCTTTTTACTTTTCCAAAAGAGAAACACCAGCATCCATTACTGTCCTTGGCACATTTTATTCAAAGCTTTAATGGATCACTTAGAAACGTGCTGTTTGTCTTTTCTTAATGTTGACAAGTAAAATGCACATCAGCCTGTGATCACAGGAGTTTATTTATGACTCTTATACAGGTTAACATTCCCGTAAGTAATTTTTCTCATGAATCTTCAGGAATGGCTATGAACTATCACACTATTTTTTTTTCTACTATTAGGATGCTCCTGAAAGAAGACAGGAAAGAAATCAGGTTTGACACAGGAATTTCAGTATTGTTGTCTTCCATTTTAAGCCATGAGACCTATTTAAAACATTCTTCTTCTTTAACTACTAATCAAGGCAGAACCTTTCTCACCCTTTGTAGTATTCATATTTTTATTTACAGAAACTGCAACAGCTAAACAAAATAAACAATGTTTTAAAGAATTGTGTGTTCTATCTTTCCTTTGATCTTCCTTCTGTCCTTCCCTCCCTCTCTTTCTCTTTCATTCCCTCCCTCTTTCTGTCCTTTCTTACTTCCCTCCGGACCTCCCTTCCTCTGCCATTCCCTCTCTGTGTGGCCCTCCTTTTCTCCCTTCCACTCTCCTTCTCTCCTCATCCCTTCCTTTCCCCCCTAGCAATCTGGAATTCTGTAGGACTTCATACCACAAATTTATCAACTTCTAAGTATTGTAACAATTTCTCTTTCTTTTTCTTTCTTTCTTTTTTCTTTCCATTAACTCATTATTACAGATGACGTTAGGAACACAGATCCAAGCTACTCTTACTGATTTAGGAAGTTGAATGACCATATTTATTTTCATATTTATTTCATGAAATAATAAACTCAATTTGGTTAGAAATATAACCACTTACAAGATAACATATGTAAAAATATAGAATTTCACATTTTGGGAAAGATTTTGGGAAGATTATTTAATGCCACAACTGAAGTGTTTTTAGATTTTAATTCAACAAGCCTTTATGAGTACCTCTATAAATACAAGAAATATAATGTATACACAACAAATATGCATAGTGAATCAATAGTTCAGAAATTTTAATGATGCTTGAAGGACAAAATGCAGCACCTTTAACATAGTTGTGTGTGTGTGTGTGTGTGTGTGTGTGTGTGTGTGTGTGTGTATGTGTGGTTTTTTTTTTTTTTTTTTTGCCAGTCCTGGGCTTGGGCTCAGGGCCTGAGCACTGTCCTTGGGCTTTCTCAAGGCTAGAGCTCTACCACTTGAGCCTCAGCACCACTTCCAGCTTTTTTTCTACGTATGTGGTACCAAGGAATCGAAGAATCGAACCCGGGTCTTCATGCATGCTAGGCAAGCACTTTATCCACTAGGCCAAACTCCCCGCCCATGTGTGTTGATTGAAAGTCTTCCTTCCACTGAAGGCATGTGTATATTTCTATAGTATGGTGTCAAATATTCTCATTCTACAAACAATCGGGTTTTCCCTGTTCATAGAGAAGAATATTAAATGTCACTTTCTCTTGTTAAACTTTTATGTACCCATTCTTGTAGAAAAGGTAAGGTGCATGTATAAAACTATTTATTTGTAGTCACAGAAAGGCATAAAATTGTTTAAAGGATTGCACACATTATTACTGTCATCAAACATTTTGTGGCAAATGTTCTTTTTTTAGAACATTTAGAATGTGCTATTTCTGAATGTTTATTTATGCTTTTTTCACTTATTTCTCTTGTTTCAGTTTTTCCTTAGGATAACGTGAGATATACTTCCTCACCTGGCTGGGAGAGCACAGATTTTGTTGTTGTTGAGTGAATAGCACATTGGATAATTGCTCAGGGCTTAGTGAGAAATCAAAGTGAAGTGTAGAATGTTGAACGTTGGGCATCTTGAGGAGCTGGTTATTGGTTTTCAGGTGTTGCTATCATTCTTGTTCCAAATTTTTTCATTAGTCTCAACACTTATTGCCAAGTGTTTAACTTGTTTTGTTCCTTAACACTCATTGTCACTGTCAAACTTGTTGACTGCTTATGTCTACAATTATCATTAGCAGAAATAGTTCTTCTCTAACTTACTTTGCCAGCTGCAAGGTGTTCATCTAGGATTTGCACAATTCCTAAAGTCTTTTCAATAATTATCTATCTTTCCTCCTCTTGTGGTACATGTAGGGGATTCACACTTACTAAAAGCCAAGAGTTGTTTCTTGTCTCAGTTTCAGTTACCAGGTCGCTGGATGATTTTGAGACATACTTCTATTTTCTTTGTTCATGCTAGAATCTTCAATTGTAAAATGGCACTGTTAGAGTTGTTGGGCTTTCCTTAAGGCATAAATAAGAGTCTCCTCAGCACTTTGGTTACAGAAAGGAAGAGAGAGAGGCGAGGGAGGCAAAAGTGGAGGATAGGGGAGAGGAGAGAAGGAAGAAGAGAGGCAATTTGAAGAAAGAGAAAGAGAGGAGGGGAAGGGGAAGAAGAAGGGAGGAAAAATGGGTGAGAAGAGTGGGAGGGCCAGGAGGAAAGGACAGCAAAGAGAAGAGAATGAAGAAAGAGGAGAGGAGACAAGAAGAGGAGGGGAAGGAGGGAGGGAAAAGAGGAGGCAAGGAAAGAGAAGAGGGGGAGTAAAAAGAGGAGAGGGAGAGGGTTGGGACAAGAGAGGGGGAAGAAAAAGAGAGACATAAAGGAGCTGGAGTCCAGTAGTTGTGGTTGCTGCTCTAAGTCTGGAAATGAAATAGGAGGAGTGACAAGGTCTCAGAGGCAACAAAGACCTGGTTTTGGCAGAAATAAAATGATTTATTGTTTCTGAGGTTTAGATTCCATTTCTATGAGGCAGGAAAAGTAGCATCTACATCCCAAGTTTGGAGTTTACATTTTCTAATTCATGAAAATTATTTGGGTACTCTCATGCCTCACAGCCACCATTCATTTCACGTATGATGCCCATGCAAGAAAGTAAAAATTAGGGCTAGAATTGGGAGAAATCGCAAAACAGCACAGCCCATTCATTTTTCCTGGGAATTCCACCTTCCTTTCAGATAGTCTAACTGACCTTGAACTGCCGGGATGCACAATGATCTCTAGAAAGTCCTTAGCACCTTTGAAACAGTCTTTAGAAGTTTTCCTTGTGATCTGAATCTCTACCTAGAATCTCTGGATGTGAGCTTTCAGATTTGAAGAACATATAATATTAGTGGTGAATAAATTCTCTGCTTTTTCATGTTAGTGAGGTCTTTGATCAAAACTATCTAGAAAATGGGGAGAGAGCCTATACTTTTAAATTTCTAGCTTGATGATCACTAGTATATTATGTGACACAATGAACAAATGACTCCTTTAAGGCATTATTTATGGTATCTGCACACTAAAACAATAGAAATATGGTCTCCATACTTTTAAGCAATAAATAGGAAAAATGCTAAATTGTCTGAACCCTTGGAGAAAAGAAAATTTTCTATTCAAAAATTTTTTGTATATTTTTTCATATAATTTTATTGTAATTAATAGAAGGATTACATTATATTCACCAGATAGAAGGTGCATTAACTTCACAAACATTGATACCCTTTCTCATGTCTTGGTCCCCATTTCCCTTCCCCCACCCCCACCCCTCATCTTGTTTTCCCCTTTTCCTATCCTATTTCAAATAACCAAATAAGCATATATACAATATATCAGATAACTGTAACAATATGAGATAGCCAAGGGACAGCAAAAGAGATGAGAGTACATTAAAGACAGCAATCACTCATTATATGGCTTTTGTTTCTATATCCTGGAGGTCCTTTCATTTGGCATCATCCAATATGGGCTTATGTATCCAGGTTTTGCTCTATTGTAAATCTCTGCTAGGAGAGCCCAAGGTTTCTACTGATTATGACAAATGAGGGAAACCATTGAGCCTATGTTCCTTTGAGCTTGGCTTATTCACTTTCTATTCCGAATTTTAACAATGCTAATCTTCAGTGGCCATTCCAGATAGGTGTACTCATTCACTGATAGAATAACACAGATTTCAGATGTAACTACAGGCTTGATATCTTTTCCTTCCATTATCAGTTCTTAGGTTTCCTTCTCTGTAAAATGAGAATATGCAGTCATGTAAAAGGGAAAAGAACATGAAAGATCCTTTCCAGAAATAATACTGTGGGAGTTTATGATGTGAATAGATTCTTATAGGTGGCATATGAAATCATTCTATCATTTTTTTCCCATCTTATCTGTATGGGACAGGCCAGTGGACCGTTGTTATTCTTCAGCTGAGAAGAAACTGAGGACTTTTCCTTGAATATATTTCTGTGTAAAGGAAATAAACTCTGCCCTGACCAGACATAAAGGAGCTATTCTAAAGCAATACACCTGCCATGAGGGAACATATTCTTATCAATTACAAAAAAATCACCAAGCACAATTTGACATTTTAACCCTTCCTAGCAGCTTGAATATAGTTTATTAATTAGACAATGAAGAAGGGGGGACTAATTATTTCTTAAATGAAATAGTTAGTGTTGCTGGATTTATAATTTAATGAGATCCATTAAGAAAAAAACTTGCTTAAACTGTAGTGATACTACTGTGAAATAATAAATTGCTTTCTGAAGATCATACTTTGATCCTACAGTAATTGAGAAATGCCTGTTTTAGAACATTTTTGGTTTACTTAAGGGACAGGTGATACATGAAGTTGATATAGCATTGAAGGACAAAAGATTGAGATTCTAAGGCTCGAATATTGTAATGGAGAAATAAAACTTTAGCAAGTAATACACAGCCTCTAAGGATAAAGCCTTATTTAGGTTTATATGTATTTCCCTAGATGCAAGATAAAAATGCAACATCAAAGATATTCAAAGTTCAGAAAGGTCTACATGAGTAACACTAAAGAAGTTAATCAGGCTAGAGACGTGATTTTTTTTGGTGCCAATTGTACTGAACATAATTATGTTCCAGTAATACTATGTGAATAACTATGATGCAAAATTCATTTACTGTACCCTTGTTCCCTGTGGTGGCTTCTGCTCTGGTTTAAACCCCAGAGACCTGATGACTCCAAAAGAGGAGCCGATCTGGTATTTGCAGGTCCTGAAGTCCTTTTGTTTTTGTTTTTATTTGTCTTCAAATCTATTTATATTGTAACTACTGTAACTACTCTTTCTTTTATGTCTTTCTGCCCAGAAAGTGCTTGCTTCAGAGCTGAATCTTGTTATTGGGTCTTAGTTTGTGGTGTGGAAAATTCAACACAGAGTATTAAAACTTCCCAGAATCATATGCCAAAAATAACTTTAGTATAAAATTTTGGCCTTAGAGTTGAAAAATAAAATGTTTTAAAAATCTTGAAATGAAGCAGTTTCGCTAGTCCATTGCTTTAGATTTTAAAACAAACAAAACCCAGGCAAACACAAAGCCTCCTGTGCTGTAACTGGCTTTATTGGGCTCTCCTTTGCATGAAGAGCTAGGAATGACCCCCTAGTGACCAAAACAGTGAGACTGCATACTGTAGGCCTGAACACATCGCTGGCCACACCTTGAGTGGCATGATGTCAAGTGTATTTCAGGTATATATACAGTCAGAGCTGTGAAAACTCAGGCAATATTTCCTGTTATGTTCCATTACAAAGTTGGTATATGAAGCTGACAAGTGAATACAGACTTGTAATTAGGGCTATTCAGGAGGCTGAGATCTGAGGATCACCATTCAAAGCCAGCGTGGGCAGGAAAGTCAATGAGACTTATCCCCACCTAACCACCAGAAAAGCTGGAAGTGGCGCTGTGGCTCAACGTGGTAGAAGGCTAACCTGGATCAGAGAAGCTAGGGGATAACTCCCAGGCCCTGAGTTTAAGTCCCTTGACCAACAAAATGAATGAATGAATAAATGAGAAAATAAATAATAAAAATACATGCTGTGAACCAGAACATTGCCTTACTGACCTTCTAATACATTACAAACTGTAGTTTGGATGCCCTGGGAACAAAAGATGCTGTGTTTTTGAAGCTTACCAAGGAAGGAGTTAAGGAGAATTAAATAAACTAATGCACTTTTTTCTTTCTCAAAGTAACAAATCTAATTATATATACTATAGCCATTGTTTATTCTCATTGGAAAAAGTAAAAATGGAATAAAATAATTAAGGGAGGTTGGAATGCAAGGAACAACCTGTAATATCCACAGGATTATTTACCAAGATACACATTTTTGAACTTGATTTTATGTCAGAGAACCCTTAAATGACTTGAGCAGAAAAGTGCCATCATTATATTTTTATTCTATGGAAAACATTAGGGCCAACAACTATGTCTATCTTTTAGATACATTTTTACTAAAATAAACCTGAGGTTACTGGAGAGTACTTCAAATATGTAACATGTTTTTCTGGAAATGAACCAATGGACATAAGTGACAAACTGAGAGTTTCTACAGGCAGCCAACAGTGACTGATTTTTTTCTGGACTATGCTAGAGCCACTGCACCACTTCCAGCTTTTTCTGTGTATGTGGTACAGGGGAATCAAACCCAGGGCTTTGCACGTACAGGCAAGTATTCTACCACTAGGCCACACTTCTTGCCCTAGTCAATTTTTAAAATTTTGGAGTTTCAAATTTTTCTAATTTCCCTCTACTTCATGTGGTTATTTTATGACAGTCTTTTCTGTTTATCTTTTCAATACCGAGTTCCAAGTGGTATGCAACATAATATCATTTTGAATCTCATTGTGCTGTCTCTCCTACCATCCATTAGTCTCTAGGCTATTGCGCATATAGCATAGAAATTTTCACCTCAGTAAATCTTACTGTTTTTCCTTCACCTGGTTTGACATGAACCCATCTTGCTATATATGGATCCAGGCAAATCTTATCTATCAGTCATGTAGTACCTTCTACAAGAGTTTTTTTTTAGATTAATATTTTCCTATTCTTAATCACATCATACTGTTTCTGTCTGAAGATATTTTTTACTGTATTGTTTTACTAGTGCTATTTTTAAATGCCTTAATTATTATTTACTGCTTGTCTTCACAATTACCTTATATTTCAGAGACCAAAGAAGGCATAGTTTATTTAATTTTAACCCCCTTGCTGGTAGCTCAATACTGAGCACAGAGGGAAAACCAGGACCACAAGACTCATTGATTGTGCGGGATTCCCAAAATTTTGTGAACTCACAAACATCGGTTCACAAAGAACCTCCTTTTAGAATGGAGATTGGAATTCTGGTATACCTTGCTAAGTCTCTTCTCAAGAATCCATTTGTTCCTTTATGTAGCTGATAATTGTGAAACTATACAACATTTAAATGCATATTTATTCATAAGTGAGCCCCAAACAGTATTACATGGCTCCATTTGTCACCATGCTTGCATGTATGTGATGTGAAATGAAGTCACAGGCTTTCCTAAGATAAACTTATATATGTATGTACATATTTGTAATGCTTCCATCACTTGATAATATTCACTATGATTCCTCAAATAAATGTTTCTTTCTACTAGTAAGATAGTTTACAGAGCTAATAGTAGCAACTTGGAGAGGTAATTTTTAAAAGGAAAAAAACAACTGTACTCAAATATGTCTTTTAATGCAAATCCTGTTATAAAAGGTAGGTCATGAGGTTTTCGGTTAGCTTTCCTAAGTCAAAGTCACACACAAAAAAATACTGATGAGGACTATAAAAGTCACACCGGGTCTTGTTGATGTTACCTGGCATTGAGTGGTAAGTGGATGGGAGAGAGTAGACAGTTCTGGAGTGTCCCAGAAATGTACATGGAGCAATTTTGAGGAGACCAAGTATTCTTTCTATGCCTACTTCTTTGTGCTGGACTCAAAGAAAGTAACTTTTTCAAGTCTGGCTGAACAATTAGTAAAAGTAAGAGACACTTATAGAACAAAACAAAATACATGTTTGGTGCATGTACTCCTATTGTAGAATTGTTCTACAGCAGTCATTTAAAAAGAATAAGATCTTTCCCATTCCACAAGGGAATGAACCCACTTTCCTTGTAATATAGACAAGTAATAAGATTAATGAAAAGAGAGACAGATACCAGAGTTTACAATATCATGAAGAACCAATTTAATTAATGAATTCTCTAAATAATTAGTTTGTGGAACAGCTCTTAGCATAGAGATGAAACACACAATGGAAGAGCAGCATTATTAAATGGGAGGTTTATTTTCTAGAAGCTTGGATGCCTTCTAGGATGATAAATGGTGTGTAGAGCAAAAGAAAATTAAATGTAAATGATTCAGAACCATTGCTGAAATTTCCCTGAAGAAGCAAATGGAGAGGACATTGGAGAATTCACTTGGCTGTGTGCTTGGTTCTCTTATCCTAGGAGATAGATGTGCCATGGGGCATTGCCACAGTCTTCATTTCAAATGATGGGCTCTTGAAGCAGCAGGCCATCCCCAAATTCTAAAAAGGAGTTCGTCCCAGCAATGGTTACAACAGAAGCAGAGGGTAGAGTGCATCTAGATGAACCAATAACGGTAGTTGGTTGAGTGGAAGGTACATTTTCCACAGCTGTAGATTGCTTGAACTCAAAGCTTGAGTCTACATCCAACCTACCTACTTGCTAAATGAGTTCATTCCTTCTCTTTCTAAAAAGTGCCAATTTGTCATTGGTGTTTAATACTTAAATATTGTTCTGTAGAGCTTGGTTTCCATGACAATGATTTTAAAATAATTTAAAATTACCTGCTAATGTTTTGCTTCTTCTAGCTGGGAAAGATGTCTTAAAAATAGAAGAATTTACACTGAAACTAAGAAAATTGAGGGGAAGGGTGAGGGTTGGAAAGGAGTGGAACCTTGATGGAAGGGGTAATATTCATCAAGATGCATTGCACTTATAAACTCCTTTATTGAATCCCTTTGTACAACTGCTTAAAAATAATAAAATAGAAGGTAAAAGTGGGCGCTGTGGCTCTTGCCTGTAATCCTACTTACTCAGGAGGATGAGATATGAGGATTGCAGTTCAAAACCAGCCTGGGCACTGAAGAGCATGAGACTTTTATCTCTAATTAACCATTAGAAAAGGGGAAGTGGGGCTTGGCTCAAGTGATAGGGCAGTAGCCTTGAGCTAAATTGCTCAGGAGAGTACCCAGGCCCAGAGTTCAAGTCCCATGACCCACCAAAAAAAAACAAAAAAAAAAGAAAGAAAGAAAGAAAGAAAAATATATAAGGTAAAAGAGGAAGGCACTTGTATATGATGAATTATGGTAAACATATCTAGTTGAACTTGAGCTATGCATGTGTTTATATCTTTGTAAGTGTGTGTAGCATGTTTAGTTTTATTCTTGATGTGTTTTGGGTGATGAAGATCAAGCCTAAGGCTCCATACACGCTGGGCTTGTAAATGTTCTTCACTGAGCTCTGCTCTCAGCTCTCTATATTAGACTCTCCCTTCCTTTCCACCTATCACCACACACACACAAGTTGTTTCTAGGTGCCTTGAATATGGTCATGCATGATATTAACCAATATTAGTCATATCATCTTCCCATTTTACACATAGCAAAAGAAGGGTTGTGGAGCTTAAGCAGTTTTCAAAGTTGATAGAACAGCATTCCTGCCCAAATGTGTCTGAACAACTGTCTCAGTCTACTTCCCAGGTACTTTACCAAATAGTTCTGGAATTTCCCATATTTTAATGAGCTGCATTCAAATTCGAGTGCTAAGATGTTAACAGAGACATAACTTCCAGGTTTGTCCGAAAAAATAATTTTAAGGCCCTGTGATGGAAGGACATGAGGGGATATTTCAAAGTGTTTGTAATAGTTTTGCAGTCAGCAAGTGATGTGTTTTCTACAGTAATATTCCCCTGTCATTTATTTTCATTCCTCTTCTGTTGATCTAACAGGTCTCTTTTGGCGAATAATGAGTATTGAAAAAAATGGAGTGATATATTAATTAACCAGGCTAATTAGTTCGAAGAGTCTTGAATTTAAAATCCCTAAGTGTATACATTATTTCCGGATTAGGGGGAAAGACAGGTGATAACTCAGCAAGTGAAGTAACACTCAGTTTCAGAAATTAAGAAAGGTGAGTTTTGGAAAGAAGATTTCCAGACCCTTGTTTCATTTCCCATGTTCATTTGTTAAGATAATTTATAATTTTATGTTTTAATTGTATTTTATTTTTGGCATGATGGATGGAGGGGTTACAGTGATACTCGTCAGGTAGTGGGTAGATCACTTCTTATATAACACAAATATGGTATCTCCATTGCTTGGACTACATCACAAAAGCTTCCTTTCACTACAAGCTCAGTGTTCTCACTGAAGCTCGCCAATCTAGTACTTACCACTGATGACATTTTGGGCATGCCACAAATTGTAGGAAGCGAATTAAAATTCCAAAAACAAATGTTGTTGGATGCTCAGAGCTCATGCCTGTAATCCTAGCTCCTCAAGAGCTTTAGACCTAAGGATTTTGGTTCTAGTCTAGCCTGACCAGGAAAGTCTGTGAAGCTCTTATTGTTAATTAATAACTAAAAAGACAAAAGTGGAGCTGTTGCTCAAGTAGTAGAGCACCAGACTTGAGCTAGGAAACAGTATGTAGGCTTTGAGTTTCAGTCTCAGTACCAACACACACCAAAGGATAAACCAAAATAAAATGAAAGAAAAGAGAAGTAGTGATAATGAGGGTGAGATGTACGCTGCTGTATTTCAGTGACCGATTAAATAAAACACGAGGAAGGTTCTTAAGCTGTGAAAACGATTGATCATATTGTCTCCTAGTCTAATGTGTCTGTCTGCTGTGACTTCGAGCTTTCTAGCCGACGCAGCCTCGCCCTCCTGAGCCTGCCTTCTTGCATAGAACTTCCTGAGATTCTGCAAACAAATGCTGATGGCATTATGAACAGCAGGGCTGGTGATGAATGGAAACAAAAAGAAATATAAGACATTACAGCAGACACAGAGGAGGTGTGCACATTTCTGCCTCTTTGGTGTGGAAGAACTATGTGCCTTTCAGTTTGTGTATGCTGAAGTTGGAGGAATCTCCCACAAGGCCTTGCTGTATGTTTGGATGTGAGCACTGCCAACAGGAGGAACACTACTTGTGTGGGTTTTATTTGCACTATTATGATCAAATACTGGAGAGAAACAACTTCAGGGAAATACTGTTTTCATTTTGGCTCATGGTGTTAGAGCTCCATTGAGTCCATGCTGAAATAATATATCATAGAGTTGAAGTAGGAAGAAGAGAATACTGGCTTTATGACAGATGGGGGAAAGAGAGAGAGGAATCAACAGGGACAAAATTCATCTCCCCAGCAATCATATCCATTGATTTTCTTCCTCTGCTAAGGACCCACCTCCTTAGGTCTCTAGAACTTTCCACAATAGCACTACCAGCCAGAAACCAAGCAGCCCATTCCATAAAAGCCCATTGATAAACCGTATTCAAACCATCACATTCTTTCTTTAAGATCTAATAGAAGAGGATCTTTCAGTGTTTAAGCCTCATTGAAGTAGAACTGACAAAGGAAGATGAAATGTATTTAGGATGTGCAGTGAAATGCCTCCTCTACCCTTTCTTCTGAGTTTGTTCTTCAAAGTTCACAAGAATACTCATAGAACAAGTCCAGGGCAATTCTGTATGGTAATCCTCAAGGGATATTTTTATGAGAGTCACTGTTGCATGTACCACTCAGTCATCTCTGCTGAGGCTATGGTTGAGCCTGAAAGGATTCTCTCTTTTCTGCATGGTTGGGCATGGAATCCTAGAACAATTCTAGTATCCGCATACTAAGGGAGGAGCTTTGGCGGTCCTTAACTTCTGTCACCAACTTGTTTTATGACTTTGAGTAGGTCCTATAACTTCTCCATTTTCTTCTCTTCACTGAAGCCTCTGGAGAAGACAACTCTTTATGTATTAGAAGAGGACTTTGGAAAAGAGATTTTAAAACTCCTAAATATCTTTCAATGAGCTATTACATCTTCCTGTCCACTAATTGGTATTCATAGTTTCTCATTCAGGATGTTGTCACCTTTTTCTCAAGACTCTGTAACCTAATAAGAGAATTGCTTCTGACTATTTTGGTACAAATTATTCTCTCCTGGTTACAAATGAAACTACTGCCATGTAAGCATTTTCTTTTACAAATGGTACCTATTGCATACTGAAATACATACTGTGTTTTTCATAGCTTGCTACTGTACATTTAGAATATGTAAAAACAGACCCCTTTGGTACGAGTGTTTCAGCAAAGCTTTTATTGGGGCTGTCAAGTTTCTGTCACCTTCCTACAAGTGATCTGGATAAAGAAAAGGAAAATGTATTATCTTGGCTTTTTTCCTTCAGAGTCTTCATGCTTTGCTTTTAGCGATCTTAAAGTACAAGTAAAAATATGTAGGGATGAATGAGCGAATTTCTTTTTTGGGGAAAAATACCTTTCCCAGGTACTTTTTGCCTTGTGTTCAAAACTGTGGGATCTGCAAGTAGATATAAATGGCAGTGTGATATATAAATGGAAGAATATTTTGACATCTTTGGATAAAAATGTCCCCACACAATGGAAGTTAGGTTAAGTTAATAACTATCCTTGGCTGAAAGTCAGTTACTACTGAAGTAGCCTGGCATCATTACTTTATCATCTTTTGGACAGTATTGCACACACTCTGCCCTAAGTGTGTAAGGGAGAGCATGTGGTGCCATCCTCACTGAGAATGGTCCAGATCTGATTGCATACACACAGGATTAGCCCTCCCGTGTTTCTACATCACCTCGTTGCTGATGCCCCAGTTCAGTGGCTCATACGAACAAATAGTTTGTCGTCCCTCAGCCCTCCACTCACAGTGAGCGTGTTGCCATATCTGCATACCTTTTATGGTGTCACACTGAGGGGACTGCATCTGCCATGTGAAATACGAGATGCCCAATTAAAATTGAATTTTCAACATGTGATTTTTAATGCATCTCAAATGTCACCTAGCACATACTGATACAAAGAAAAGTTTTTTATTAATGATCTGAATTTCAAATGGAACCAAATGATGACAGGTTTATGGCAGTGATGTCTAAATAGGGACTGGGGATAGTGCCAAGCAGGACCCAGGACAGTAAAGACTCATCCAGTATGACATGTCTCTGTAGAATGAAACAGAGAAACCCCAAGGGTAGTAATACATTATGTGAGAATAAGTAGCATGGACAATATAGATTTTTAAGGATAAACTAGTAACAGTCATAAAGAAAAATTCTGTGGTAGGAGTCTAGGAAACAGAATAACTTAAAAAATCAATTAGAAAGATTATATTACTAAATCTTGGAGACTGTGTTCAACTTGTGTCTTTCACCGTTTGACCTGTTCCATACAGCCCAAGAGCCCTTTCCCTTCAAGTAAAGCTAGTATTCATTGTTCATTTAATTACTTACTGTTGATTAATTCCATGAATAAAATGCCAACACTTGTACTGGAAACTTATCAGTTGATGAACTCTGTGATTTCCAGTCACACTAATCTTTCCAATCTAACATGGTTGTGATTTCCCCAAGTTTTTAAGATAGAAAGACTGAAAGTCACACTGGAGCATGTCCTGAGTCAGAGCACTAGAGGTGAATGATAGACATGGGATTTGAATATTGGATAGTTCTTTCTCTAAGTTTCTATTTCTTTGTCTCCATCAACCACAGATAGCTCAGGCAGCAGCATGTCTTAACAAGGAAAATTGTCTTTTCTCTGGGAAGTTCTGATGCCAGCTCTTCAAGTTACTGACTGTCTAGCAGATTGTAATTTTGTGAGTTTGTTCCTACTCTTTCTCAGTTGTGAAAAGTGCCTGCAGAGGTAGGTGGATCTATTTCCAAACCAATACCTGCTGAGTGGCACTCCTGTATTCTCCTGCTCCTAAGTCATTGCTTATGGTAGTTCTTGGGGTGGAACTGGGAGGAGGCCATGTGACAAATCCTGCTAACCCAGCCTATGGACACTCTAATTTAGTTGCAATCATTGAGCCTTTTCTTTCCCCAGAAATTGTAAAATGAAGAAGATTGCATGATTCCCTTTAATTTGTGTATCCGATTTCACACTGGAATCATTTGCTGTCTCTGATGAGCAGGTTACTTTTTATCCTTTATAGTATTGTGTACCCTGCAGAGATCTAGGTTGGCACTGCCTCTTTGTCACATTCAGCAGGAGGTCAGGGACTTCAAGGAGACAGATGCCCTTTTAGTATGATGGTGGAAGAGGAAAAAAACCAAAAACAAAACACCAACAACAACAAACAAAACAAAACCAACCAAAATAGTATCCTTAGTTCTGGTTAACTCCTTAGTGACTCAGTATAATGGCTGCTTGTTACAATAGGCAAAATATTTGTTGTTCCTCATAGCTCTGTTTATGGCTGAATGGATTCAAGAATTGTCAGGTTGTATTTATATATTTCCCTTAGCAGAGCCTGGCATTGCTGATACTATAAGCCATCAGTGCCCTTGCCACTGAAATTTTTCCACCCCATTTTGAGAAATCTCTTCTCCTTCTTCACACTAAGTCTTGCCATCTCTAGTCTTTCCAGATCTAAGAGAGGAAAGGCTTTTGTGCATTTCCATATAATATTATACATACTCTCAGGCTTCTGTGTTTCACATAGGCTGTCATGTGATTCCCAAAGCAATACTGGAATATAACGCAGAAACTGAGGGATATACATGGACATATCTCAATGTCAATGAGAAGCTGAGTCAATTTGGAGCTTGTAATCTCTTAAATTCTTTCCCAGGAAATTATTTTTCCCTCTGCCATGTAGCTAAGGAGTTATTGGAAGGACTCTGCCATGTCATTTTACCATTACAGATCTCAGTCTCCAGAATCTTGTCTGTATTTATTTTTAAAGAAATGCCAACAAGTATACAAATAGGGAGTACACCAATGTTTGGCTCTGGATCTTCTAGTTTAGTTTTATTTACATTTTTGTTCCCCCTTCCCTCCCCCTACCCCTTCCCAATCATCTTGTTTCCCCCCCTTCCTTTCCCTATTTCAAATAAACAAATAAACATATATACAATATACCAGGTAACAAAGTCAGATACAGTGTCAGCATGAGATTAATCATAGGGGCAAAAAAGAGAAGAGAAATAACATAGTACATTAAGAACAACAATCACACAAGATAAATCTCTTGTTTCCACATCCTAGCATTCATTTCATTTAGTCTCATCCTGTATGACCATATGTACATAGGTTTTGAGCTATTGTAATCCCTTGCTAGGAGAGTCTAGATGTGTACTAATTATTACAAATGAGGGAAGGCATGGAGCCTATGTTCCTTTGAGTCTGGCTTACTTCACTTAATATGATTTTTTCCAAGTCTTTCTATTTTCTAAAACTCTGAAACTCTTCACGAATTTGCGTGTCATCTTTGCACAGGGACCATGCTAATCTTCTCTGTATTGTTCCAATTTTAGCATATGTGCTACCAAAGCGAGCACTGGGTCCTCTAATTTAAATGTATAGTTTGAGCACAAAACGTTGATAGATTGGAGGGAGGAGGTTTAACATGAGAGATGAGCATGTGGGCTCAACAATGATGTGGAATTCAGTTTGTTTTTTCTTCTGAGACATGAAGAGAGGCATTCAGGGTCCTTGATTCTTTTTAAACATCAGTTGTACAAAATGTTAACATCTGGCCATGTGTAGATTTTCCTGTAGACTGAAATTCTGCCCCGGCTTAAGAGTATTTGAAAGGAATAAACCAATGAGGTTGTTTACCAAGGACACTGGTCAAACTTCAATGGGTACCATATTGCGATTGAGTACAGTATTATGATTAGGTAACTCTGCTCTATTTGGATATTTCTCTAGGTCTATTGGGGAACTGGAAATACATTTTACAAGCTTATACACTCCATATGGTCTAGTGCTTTCCTACCAAATCTTTAGTATGTATCTTATAGATATATGGCTGGGGAAGTGTCAGGAGACTGCTCCAGAGGGACAGTTAATGTCAGACACAAATCTGTGTGTCACTTTTGAAGCTGCCAACATGATACTATGTGTCAGCTATTCAACAACCCAAATTCTTGGCATAAACCCCAATAAGTCAAAATCAAATCTGCTTTATGAGGCATACAGAGTGCCTGACTGTTAGAGCACACATGCTCATTCAGCTATGTGTGAATAAGAATCTGCTGGGTCTATCTGTTACTTATGCTTAAGAGTCAGTGTGAAGCTCTAGGTAAGTGCCTGGGAGATGACGGAGAGCTGCCTGATAAAAATAGCACAATCTTAATGGCATTCTTCATATGCAATTTGATAGTTTGCAATATGAAATTATTTAGCTTTATAACAGAAATTCCTACATTTGTGCTATGAGAGTGGCAGTTGGGTGAGTCACTGTCATGAACAGTTGTGTGAAAATAAACCCAATTACCCAAAATGCAATTTAACCATTTAGGGACCTTATATGCTACATTAACACATGTAGGCACTATTCCTAGAAGGAGGGCTGCACATGAGTTGGCTGAAGCATTATTTTCTAGTCTTCTGATGACTGAGAAAGGGCAGTAGATGTATGAGCTAAATTCATATCTGCTTTATTTGCAATGCTATTTGGTGAGACAAGAAGGAAAGAGCACAAATTGATAATGGGTTCTGTTTATTGGACCATTGTTCCTCAGTCATATCAAGGTTTGAGCATTTTTGTGTGTATCTATCTATCTATCTATCTATCTATCTATCTATCTATCTATCTATCTATCTATTTATCTATCTGTGTGGAAAGGGAGGAAACTTGTTATATTACTCTAGTAAAATGAGCAGATGTTGCCTTAGAGAGTAATTTCTAAGTTCTAGTATCAGTAAGACTTGGGCCAAATGGATCCCCGCCTTCTTTCTCACTGCCATTTTTTCCTGTGTTAAATGTCACCTACTGTTGATATTTCTATGATCCCTACCGCATTTCTTGATGATATTATATTTACCATGTTATGTCCCACTTATTCAACTAACATAATGATGTTTATTTTGTATGGGAAAGGTAGTGCAAAGGCAAGAATATAAAATTATAAGAGGCAGAGTTCATAAAGTTGGCTTCTGCCAGATGACCATTCACATAATTGGAGTCAAATAACACATTATCGATAGCATCCTGCTTCTGATATGAAAATGTAGGGAAACAATATTATGTCTTTATAGACTCTCTTTCCAATATAATGTGGGTCCTAGAGATTTTTTTTTCAACTTGGAAAGCTTTTATTCTTTCATTCAATTCTCCACGGTGATGTCAGAATCAGGTCTTGGCAAGGATTAAGAAATAATCAACTTAGTCATCAACTTAGTGACTTTCCCTTCTCTCTATTCTCAGAATATCTTAAAAGATGAGATATTCAGGACATGATATATGCCATTGACCAGATTAATTCCCTGGAACCTAGGTACTCAGTGTTAATTTATGTCCATTCTTAACCTCCAGATCCTTAACCATAAAACGAAGGCTGGTGCAACCATTCATTAAAAAGATTTCCTACACCCATGCTTTCTTACTTTGACCACAAAAGTTTTACAGAAGTCAGAGGTGATGGTGTTGATGTAGTGCTAAAAACCGTTTCAGATTTCAGGGTCCTGAAATATATTTCCTCGTCTTTGAATGATATAGTTAGTGGCTCATACAGTATGAAGCCAGCTGAAAATGTAATGATAGGCAAACTTTGAATAGGAAACTTAAGGGGTGGAGCATAATCTATTTTCAACAACAGTGTTATTCTCTTTTTATGTACCACAAGTTTGTGGATCACTAGCTCAGATGGTGAAACTAAGAGTTTGCTTCCCAGGCCACTCCCATGAGAATTACCAGGAGCTTGTTACAATTCCAAATTCATTCTTCCAAACCAAGACAATAATTCAGAATTTCTAGGGTTAAATCCCATTTTGGCAAACTCTGCAGGAAATTCTGAAATATGTGGAAGTTTTGAGAAAAATCACTGTTCTAGAAAAGTGGTTCTCAAAATGAACTACATGCTAAAATCACCTGGGGGAGATTTTAAACAATATAGCTGGCTAAGCCCCAATTGCAGAGCAATTTTCTAGTTTCTAATACACAGCCAAGCTTGAGAATTACTGGACTAGATTATGTTTAAATCATTGCTGATTTAGGCTGCATGATTTTTTCCCTTGCATGTGTTGTTTCCTAAATGTGTATTTTAGCCTTGGCCCTCAATTTATAGTATAATTATTAATCCATACTATAATTCTTTCATGTCATCACAGCTCACTGTGATGGTAGGAATCCTCAATGACTAAGTGTACCACCGTTTAGAAGACTGTGAGCTAAACTCAGGAAGACTTCATGCAAATGGATCTCTACCTCTTTCAAAGCATCCTGTGTTTGTGTTAACTATGTTGAATGGTATTAGATTTGTACATTTTATTTCCTCCAGTTCTGTTTTGCAACTGCTTTGGAATTATCCTCACTGTAGCTTGCATTAAATTTAGCACTCAAGTCAGTGAGCTACAAAGATCGGAGGACAGGCCCTTGGAATTATTTCTGGAAGCTTCCTAGATCCTTGTTGTAATAATACATGCCAGTGCTAAGCTTAGTAAAATTCTTTGGGCAATACTTTGCCCAAATAACTCTAGTTTTCAGGGAAAACTCAAGATCTCTTATCATACAGATTTTTAATCTAAGATTTGCTGAGGCAGGCACAGGGACAGCTAAAACATATAGGTAGAAGTAAAGGTTTGTCTTGAAAATAGTTAATGAAAAACTTAGAGAGATAGACAGATTGGCAACTCACTTTGGGAAACAGACCATCTTCTTTCCAATTCTCAGACACAGCCTGAGGGTAAGTCATCAGAAACAAAATAAACAGGAAAACAGTAGAGAGAATAACAGCACTCTAGGACATCTATCAGTGGTGTGAGCCAAGGCTATTGATGCAGTTAGACAGACAAACAGTTCTTGGTTCTTATTTTCTATTCATAAAGGTTGCCAACCTGAGCTTTGTGAAGACTAATACCACAATTAAAGGCAGGCATGTTCTGGGGAGCTTAATGAAATGATCAAAACTGAGTATTTTGAAGTTTAGATTGAAATTTACCATTGGCTAGGAAAGGGGTATTTATTGTACCTGAAGACAATAGTATTGTTTCTACATCCAGCAATTATGGTCACAAAGCTGCTAAGATTAGCAGCAGGTTGTTTCAGTGAGAGAAAAAAGCCCAAGGCTTTGCCTGCAGCCTTGTTTAGCTGTGTAGGTTTGAGTTTTCTTTGGCTTTGTGTGCTGTGGGCTTTCAAATTATTATCAAAGGTAGAAGGAACTTTTATGCCTCATCAAGATTGATGAGACCCTCTCATTCCTTCCAGAAAGCCACCCAAAGTAAACCCAGCCTGATAAACTTAGGATTTACTAAATGCAGAATCCACTAACCAGAACACATTCTCTCTGTACAATCCCAAGCAGATGTCATGTCGAGTTCATAAAACCATTCCAACTGGGAATTCCCAGGCTTCTCTACACACCTAGCAAAAGCCAACCCTTTCAGGGTCTAGAATTCCCCATTTTTATTTCTGGAAAATTAGAATCAAAATCCAAATCCCAAATTTTGGATATCTGTTGTAGGTCACATTTCTTCTAAACTCAAAGGTCCTTTGTTGCTATGCTCCATTCTTAAGTGAAAGCCTACTTTCTCTTTTATGCAGGCTATCCACAACCTGAAGAGGTGTGTGTGTGTGTGTGTGTGTGTGTGTGTGTGTGTGTGTGTGTGTGTATGGTTTTGTGTGTGCTTCTCATAGAACAAGTAGTATTCCTAGACAAATTCACAAAGTCACTTAAGTCAGAGTATATCTCTAGGTAGGAAATGTTAGATTGCATCCCATAATCCCTAACGAGGTCAAATCAACTATTGAGAATGATGAGGCTTGCTTTCAGTGTATTCCTACAAAGGAAAAAGAAATCACCCCTGGGTTCAGGAATTAGATAGGCTCATATAAATATGAACACCAGTACTGAGGCTGTAAAGCGTTATGTTTCCATGCCAACTGTGAGTCCTTTCCCAGGTTTTCTATGTAGTCATCTTTACAAGAGAAGATAAAATAAATGCTTCTGTACTTTACATGGCATTTCATTTAGCCACACCCATCTGTTTTAAGCAAAAGGTGCCATGCAATCTACTGATCTGTCAACTTTAGTAACAATTAAACCATCCTGGAAGCCTGATTCCCCTAAAGATATGAAGCCCAAGGGTTTGAAGAAGCTAAGACTTTTGGAAAATCAGGTGGGAAATCAACAAAAAAAAAACCCTAAAAAATTGCCAGTTCCCACCATTTTTCCTACCTTCAAGTAACTCGTACATGGTGATCCTCGGGTTTAGGTTCCACCTACTCATTCCTCCAAGCTTCATTTGTAATCATTCTACAAAGGAAGTCCAGAGGTTAATTAATACATTATTGTTAGTTCTTGAACATCACCCCATGATTTAATTCTGAGATAGGCTGAACACCCTCGTTCTTGAGTGGAAAGGCTATGAGGTTCAATATTAATTCTTATAGCATTTACAACTCCCATTGGGATTAATATTTTAATCAACAGAGTGGTTGCCTTTTTTATTTCATAATGGAAAAGTTTCAATAAAACAGAATAGGGCATGATATTGCAACAAATGACAAGCACTATCAAATTTTCATTTGAAATCAGTTCAGTTGAACCAGGCAGCTGTTTCATAACTGATAGGTCATCTCAATTTAATGAACAATAACTAAAAACATGCAAAACAAATGTCTGAGATGAGATGAAGCACAGCAGGGGACTAATTATCACCACTCTAGTCTTTACAATCCCTAAAGACAGAGCTGTGTGTCATTCATTTTCCCTAGCCAACCAGTAACACAATACCAAACACATAGTGGATACTCTACAAGGGCTAGTATTCAATAGCAAACTCAGTGGGTACTCATGGGATTGAATTAATTAATTGAAAAGTAAATTAATCAATTTTCCTCCTTAGAGAGGGAAATGGATACTGTATTTCCTCTTTGTGGTTATTTTTTATGGAATGGTAAATATCATAAGCAATTACATGTGTTTATTTGGTTTCTTTTATAAATTTTGTGGGAATCGTCCTCAAACTTGAGTTTATATCAGAATTTCTTGGGAACTTACAAAGCTGAGGTTTGTGGACTCTAATCCCAGATTTTCTGAATCAGTAGTCTTGGCTAAGGAACCCAGAATTTGTATGCTCTAAGGTGACCTGATGCTCCATTTTAGATACTGTACCAGAGATTATTGGCTTATAGTATCTATCTATGTGGCATTGGTAGAAATTTCTCTTTGTTATTTGTGTACAGATGTGAGCAGGTCTTCCCATATAGAAACCATCCCAGGGAAGTTTTGCTGACTACACAATTTCAGCCTGGGTAGTTGAGTGTAAATCTGCTATTATGGACTTCTGTGGCTTTGGTCCACAGAGACTCTTCACCATGAAGGCAATAGTTCAGTTCTGCTGTTTGCTTATTTTTTCTTTATTTCTCCCTTATGAGATGAGCTACAATTAGAAGTCTATTCTTCACACATATTGCTTGCCCCAGGGAAGCTCACTGTGGCTGTTGGTGGTGCTTCCATCACAGCTATGTAGATGACTCTTTATGCAAGTAGGAGTTGCTAGGACAATGGGATGTATTGAAGCAAGTGAGTAGTATTAACTTTGGCCTTCCATCTTTGAGTTTATGTATTTCTAGTTCTCATTTCTGTTGATCCCCACCCCAGATGGGCTTCTTTTTACATTCATGCCACATTATCATCATCATAATCAGCATCATCGTCATCAACATCATCATCTCTACTATTATCATCCTCCTCCATATCATGGTTTTCACTATCATTTTGGGATTGTATTCAACCAATTAGTGAAACATGCAATATTGATATATTTCACTTTATATGATGATCTCAATTCTGTTCATTTTCTGCAATTTCACTTTTAACTGAATAAGATCTTGTGATACATCATATATATACCATGCCTTTTTCATAAAATATTATATGTATTACTTTAAGTTGATAACCCGTCTTAACTAATTTTATGTTTAACTAATACATAAAAGTGGAAAATTGCATGTTAGTAGGTGAAGTTATGTTAAATAAGCCTAATATTTAGTTCTATCCAGATAGCCTACAACTATTTTCGTCTAAACAACTATTTTAATTTAAACATTTTTATGATTTTTTTCTTTTTCAATTTTTTTATTTTCAGGGTAATGTGTAGATGGGTAAAGTTACATTAGCCAGATAGTAGGTGCATTACTTCTTACACATTGTTACCCCTTCTCATGTTTTTGTTCCCATTTCCCTCCTCTTTACCCCTCCCATTCATTTTAAAATTTGACTCATCCTAAAGAAAAATAATTCATTTCTCTCTCCTCAGTGTTTTTCTCCTGCCATGAACTCTTCAGACTTCCCACCACCTCAGTCATCTCAGGAACTTGATGGCATCCTACGATGTGACATCTTATGTATTTTTATTTAACTTTTTATGTGAATAAATTTTGGTTCCTCAGACTAAAAACTTACTCAATTATTTTTTAATTGATATTGATTCAGTATCCACTGTGCACAAACACAGGAATGAATACATGCTCTTATATTCTGCCTTTTCTAGGGTTTCTGCTCTAATGGAATCAAGTGGTGTGTAGTCCCATTAACTTATTATACAATAAAATTTAAGGCACAAACTTTCATCAGTTAGCATTGTGTAGCTTCCACATATGAGGAAAAACAAGAAACCTTCGTCTCTTCGTGTTTGACTTACTTCACTTAAATTTTCCAAGTCCTTCCAGTTCTTTACAAATGATCTGATGTCTGAATAAAATTCCATTGTGTGCATATATAACACATTTTTCTTCACCCATTCATCCGCTGAGGGATGTCTGGGTTGATTCCCTACCTTGGCTATGATGAGCCATGCTTTAATGAATCAAGATGTGCTGGTGATTTTGCTGTTTCCTGGTTTGTAATCTTGTGAATAAATGCTGGAACATGGGATAGTTTTATGTTTAGCTTTTTAAGGAATCTCCTTACTGCTTTCCAGAATGTTTGAAGAAGTTTACATTCCCACCAACAGTATATTAGAGTTCCTCTTTGGCCCCATACTTATCAGTAGCTTATTGCTTGTTTGTTTCTTGATAATGTCCATTCTAACTGGGGTAGAAACTCAGTGTAAACAGGAATATTTCTGACACATCTTTTTTGTCATAAGTTCCAAAATGAAATTCCAATTCATATCACCATTGCATTGCATACATTTAAAATGAACTGGTTTACCCATGGTTGCAACTGTCTTATAGTAAGCAAACATATTGCTTGTAAAAGGGGTTGGCTGTAGAGGTATTCCATGTGGATATGCCAGATGGAGTTTTTGTTAAGAAAGCCATTCTATGTTTTTGAACTTTGTTATTGCAGACTAAATAAAATAGTCACCTAATGTAAATGGTGTACATGAGAGCATTAAACATGACCCAAACAGGGCAGAATGCTAACTTATTTTGTAATTATTTAAAGTAGATTTTGTAGGACACACCTGGTCTGGTTTGGCTGGTTGAAATATTCCAGCCTTTAGGCAGGAATGCTTCTGAGTAGGCAATGCTCATGAGGCAAGTCATGATAGTCTATTCTGAACTCACCACAATTCACTGTAAAAATCATCCAATTGCATATGTTATTTCTGGCTTCCTTTCTGCTCTCTCTATCCTTTAAACACTGAAGAATCTACAGCAAACTGTGACTTGAAAGTTTCATCGGATTATTATTCTACCTCCTCTTTTAAGAGTTGGCTGAAGTCCCAAATATTTCTACAAAAATGTTTCTTCTTTTTTCTCCTGTCTTTCTTTATATTCATTTTATGTTAAATAGAATTCCCCCCGTGGCATTTTACAGTTTGAAATATGTAACTAATGAGACTCATTTTCTTTATCTCCTTTCTATAGCATTTCTTTATGGACTATATTTATGAGCTGGAATCATCATTAATTAGTTAATGTTTGTAAAGAGTTTGCAAGAATGAATTTGGTGATAATAGGGAGAGCAGAATAAACTTGGGCTGCTGGTGTTAAGAGGAATACTAATGAATGGTAATCAAGAATGCTCACATGGCATCTTTTGTCTTCAAAGTGGCAGAAAGAAACACTAATTAATCATCATCAGCCTATAGGATGATGACTGAAACAGTTATAATCAGAAGTTCTGTTGGTGAATTACAGGCCAGACTGAAGGTGTATTCTTTCCAGTGAGAGTGACATTAGCCCATATTATTGTGTGGATGGACTTAACTGGGATGGCACACATGATCATACGGCATCATTTCTTGGGATACTACTGAAAAGTGAAATGAAACATTGAGTGATAACATACACATTAATATTAGATTCTGGAGAATTAGTCACAGGAAAGCTTTATACATGAAGGAAAAGTGCTTGGCTATCTCTCATTGAGCATTTCACACACACATTTAGTTTAAAATCCAGTATATTTTTCCTAGTAAATTTTAAATAATAACTTTAGAGCAACCCTCTTCCAAAAAGACTGATATGATGACGATGTTTTCCAAGTAGGCCACATCAGGTAGTGCCATAGACTAGTCTTGTCTTCCTTTGTCCTTGCCTGTGCAACAGAGCTAGAATGCCTAACATCTCCTGGTGTTCTATTACAGTAGTCATGAGCATTCACTCTTCCTGCTATACAGATGTCAGTTCACTCTGGCACCTGTAGAGATTCTAGAATCCTATTCTAAAGAAGCTGACATACCATCTCACTTGTGTTCAACTTCATGGCTAGAATGTATTATATCCTATCTCCTAAAGAAGCCATGATCAAAAGACATAGGAACATTTTTCAAAGGCAGCAATGCAGTAGATATCTTGCAAATTTGGTTCACCATCCCTTTCATTTTCTAAAAACCTGCCATTTCTATTGTTCAGTGTACTATTCATTTGATTTCATGGATGATGGGCCCAAGGAAATAAACCAGAAAATACTTCAGGAAAGATTAAGTAAATAGAGCCAGGGGGCAGAACAATGCCTTGGTAGCTATTTTGCCCCTGATGTTCGAAGCATAACTGGTATCTAAATTATGTGTTTTCTGCTAATTCAGTAGCATATTTCACACTTCAAAACCCTCCTAAGCAAGAACTTGATGCAAACCCTTGTATTCTTCAAGGAAGGCCTGTTAAATGTGCGTCTGATAACTTCACCATACACTGGGAATATGAAGCACTATTTGGAATTCTCTGTGTCAGTAGACATTACATGGTTTTTAGTCATGGACAATTAGTATGCAGTGACCCTCACTGTGATTTACACTGTATTTGATAGGCTTAGAATGACCATTTTCAGGAAGAACACGAAGTATATTCCAGCAGATAAGATGTTCTGGCATCACAGAGGGTTCTCTCTACCTTTCAGATGTATCATTTGGGATCTTTGAACACATGCAACGATACATGGATGTATCAAAGAAAATTTGGTATCATATTATAATTACTCTAAAATACATAGTTGAAACTCGTTATGTGTTAAGGATGGGAATTACTATGTTCACAAAATTTGAGTTTGAAGGAATTAGAAAATGCAAAAGACTTTCTCAAGTTCACGTTCACTAGTTTTAGTTAAGACAAGAGGTCAGTACCACGGACAACGACCACCATCCCACATGGTGACCTAATGCTCAACTTGAATGATAACAGAGATTAAATAATGTCTGTGTCTATTTCTTTTGGCAGCATGAACACTTACGCATCACAAAAGATACTTAGATCACATTTGTGTCATTGCACTTGTGGTGAAGGAAGGAATGTTGTCTAACTCATAGAAAGAAAACACGTGATCTATCAGTTTTTTTCATAATGTAGAAGTAGTAAGAAGGGACGGCTTCTAATCCTTACAAATGATTAGATTTCTACTTCAGTCAATAGTGGCATTGTCAGAGTTTATTCACTAAGGCTCTACAGCATTATTGCTTACTAGTGACTTCATATATTTCCATAGCTCAGAACAGCTCTTTCATACACTGTCATTCTGACTACAGTAAGCATTCAAACATTACAAAGGTGCTATATAATCCTGTTACATCTTGGTATCTCTCTCTAATAACTTGCATGTTTGTAAGCTTCATATTATATGTGAAGTTAACTAACACAAAAGTCATGTTTTATGTTTTTTTTTATTGATATCCACTCTCCAAAGTCCTTAAATTCGTGATGAGAGTGACTTAGAATATAAATATAACTAAATGAACATATTGTGCAAATGTCTGAACTCATGATTATTTTTCCCTTTAATAAACTTCTTTTGTACATCTACATGTAGTTACATTTAATATCCTGGGGTTTTCTTTGTCCTCATTTTCAAATTAATATTTTGATTGGGATTCACGCCATCTATTGAGAAATCACCATTTCTCTTGAGTTCTCCTATTCAGTCGCAAACCTTGATTACTGTGCTCATTTCCAAATATCATTTCCACTTTTTTTTCCTTTAGGAACATTTAGGGGCATAGTTATTGATCCCTCAGCTGGGGGTTGATTCCTAGCCACGAACTGTTTTTGCTTCATTAATGTTGCCATCTAAATTCCCAGGAACAGTGATCGATCAATCCTGTGTCCATCTTACAGTCAGGGATGCTTATAGTCCAATGTTGAGAGAAACATGATTGGGACTTTGAAGTTGAAAAAACTTTTTAAGGTCAGTAGGTGAGAGTTAACTACCAGTGACACAAGAAATGCTGCAAAGTAATAGGACTCTTATGGGAGGAAAAGGTGTACCTACTATATGATCAGTTGACCAGATCAAAAATATATACTATAACGTGTTTCGGCTGAAGCTCAGTGCTGGGGTATGAGGCAATTTGTTCAGAATGCAAAAAGTAAGTGTTGGTTGGATTTTTTTCCCCAAGAGAGATTGTGAATGTGGGTGTTTCTTTTTCTTTTTTAAGGAGAGTTACAGAGGGAAATATATTAGTATTAAGTCTAGAGTTATCCTTAACCATTTTATCCCATGTACCTTTGTATTTGAATAGGAAGTTTGTTTAATAAATGGTGAGTGAAGTACTAGATTGAATGCCAGTATTTTAAGATATATTCCAAATCAAACCATACTAAATTTATAGAAACAAATATTCTCCAGTTCTAATCTACTAGTTTATTCTGTTTATTGCTTTCCTTTTTGCATCTTTTCATGACATGTTTGCCAAATTTACATATGTAGGATGTTAACATAAATAATCAATGACAAACAAAAATAAAATTATTTCTAGTTTATTTTTCTTCTTGACTTCCTTCAGTCAGAACTCCCTATTGTCTTCTAGTCTTTTAATTTTGTTTTAATTAAGGCTTAAATCTAACTGGTTAATCTAGGCAAATTTTGTTCTTATTTGTAAATCTTTATTTATTTATGAGAAACTAAGTATTATGTATTAATAAAATACATTGTTCATCTAGTTAGACTATAACAAGTGCATAAACTACTTAAAATTTATTAAAAATTGCATACTCACATGGCATATGTGATATTCAAATATGGTAACAATAGTTTACATCATCTTTGTTTCAAAAAATCAGAGATACATTTTTATACCTGAAATGAAATTAGATTCAATGCCATTTAGTTACCCATAAAAGTGGATAATAAAAGATATCTGATTTTTTTTAGAATCTATTTTCTGAGGGAAACTGTTTCAAAGAGAAGCTGTTTCTTCAATTTTCTTTGAAAGCAACAAAGGCATAATCCAAGGTGCATGAAGAATTATGAACTGAAATGATAAATTTGAAATTTCACTTTAGAACTATGATATGAATTTTTATGAGCTCCTTTCTGCAATTTAATTCCTAATGTGGACCATAAAACAACTGGTGCTTGTAAATTAATTTATGTATAATTACACCCCAGGTTCTTTAGTCCTGAGTTCAGATGCAGGAGTTGACTGCACAATGATATGCTCAGATGGATAGTTGGCTGTTTAGTATTTTCTCTGAGGCATCAGTGCATCAATAACTCCAGAGAGTTCTGTATTTGCTATGTCATATGATCTTAAAACAAACACAATTTTATCCCATAAGCATTTTTTTAGCTTAACTGATCATTACATGCAGAATTGGATTTCTATTCATTCCTCAAATGCATTTTATAATGGATTTGTAAAATTTCTTGTAAGAAATCGTTTCATTTGAAACTCTTTATGAGATAGAGAAAATTATTTGTGTGGGTGTGGTACTATTTATTTCTATCAAGCTAAATTATAATGCGATCCTCCTGAGACGATTCTAAAAGCAGTTCACCTTTGTCCATCTTATTATGTTCTGTATGTATTTTCTGTTTGTTTGTGTTTAGGTTTCTCTTAGTTTTCTGTGCCTTGTGTCTTGTATATACAGTTATTTCATATGTGGAAGGGAAAGGGAATCACAGAATCCGCAGGACAAAGGATGAAGCAATATATTAATATTCACTTGACACTATGTAGGATATGAGCCTTACACTTTGAGGGGGAGGGGAATAGGGAGGAGTAAAAAGAGAAAATGAAGGATGGGGTAACAATATTTAAAACAAATGTACTCATTACCTTACTTGTGTAACTATAACTCCCCTTCTCATCACCTCTATAAAAATAAAACAAATCTATTTATCGTGGGTCATGGGGCTTGAACTCTGGGCCTGGACGCTGTCCCTGAGCTCTTTCACTCAAGGCTACTGCCCTACCCTTGAGCCAAGCCCCACTTCTTGTTTTCTAGAGGTTAATTGGAGATGAGTCTCAGATCCTTTTGTGCCCAGGCTGGCTTTGTTCCTTGACCCTCAGATCTCAGCTTCCTGAGCAGCTAGGATTACAGGTGTGAGCCACCGTGCCTGACTTAAAATTTATTTTTTTAATAAAAGGTCAAATAAATGCCCTTGGAGATAGCCCTAGACACAGTTCTGAGCTCTTATCAGTATAAAGCATTTATAGATATAGAGAGAAATGTTTTGGTTCTATCTTTCAGGAAAAGTTTCCAAAATAAAACAAAAAGCAATACATTCTACACACAATAGAAGTTTTCTGCATTTCCTGCACTGCTGGAATATACAGTGCTTTTTATTTAGATTACATTTCCCTCCATCATTGGAGATAGTTCCCAATGAGCAAACAAAGACATGGGCAAGTAATCGTATGATTGTCTTACTGGATATGCTAAACTCCTGTGAATAAGACTGGACCATATATGAGGCTAACTAGCCTTTTTCAGACCAGTTAATTTTGTATTGAGCCATATGAAATTTCTGATGTACAACACTCTTTTATTAACATGGAAAAATGGAATTTCATATAGTTTGAGTTAATAGTTCCACATGTATTATTTGCCTCCAAAGGCCACCTGCCTATGGTTGAAGGCACTTTAGATTTACAGCTCGTGGCCTGGGTCTGTGTCCTGGCGATACTACTTGCCTGCTGGGTGACCTTTATAAATCCATTAGAATTGGGACAGTGACACATGGGAGCAACGATAAATCTAATTCATAAGAGATTTAGTGGCTGGTTTTTTTTCCCCTTTAATTTTCAGTAGAACTATATGGAGCATCTTCTCTGTGGTAAGGAAGTGAAGGTACAACACCACAATGTATTAAAACCTAATGAGCAGTTCAGATGCAAATATGTCTCCACTGTGTCTCTATTGTTAATTAAGACTTTAACAAGGGGGAAGGTAAAGCACCATTGTCTTTGTTTTCTAATCAGAGAAACTAAAAGTCAGGAAAATTGACCAAAAAATCAAGCAGCTGATATTACCCATTCTCGGGAGGGTGTTAAGTGTCTGGCTATTAATGCTTTCTTCAGGGTATCCTCAGAGTCTCAGTGAGGTGAGTTGCTGCTCCATCTTATCCCTGCAGCATTGCTAATCTTATCTCCAGCAGTCAAAAATCTGGCTTTGAAATGTCTCAACAATGGTTTGCAAGTTCTGGTAGCTGGAAAATACTTTGACTAGTTATGTTTTCTGAAGGATGATGTTCTCAGATGCCTGGTTTACCTCTCACATACGATTCCATCCAAGGTGGTCCACAGGTACCCTTGCTAGAACTTTTGCTTCATTAGCTCATTATTACAGTTGTCTGGAGAACTAGCAATTATGAATCCAGTGTCAAATTGCCTAGCATCCAATCCAAGTTGCTCCATACATTAAGTCAAATAATTTGGGGCAACCTTTTGTGCAGGAGTGTCTCATCCATCTGTTAAATGGGTATAAGAACCTGTGTACCTGGTTCAAATCCTCCTGTTTCTGGGGAGGGGAATGTGTCTTTAGAGTGAAACTTTTCAGAAATAATTTTAAGGGGTCTAATTTATTCAGAATTTGGGACTGTGAATAAGTATCTTCATCCTAAAAATTAAATTTATTAAACATCATTTTAAATAAATCATAGATACTGACTTTAAGTGTATTATACTATTTTACATTTACCACTCCTATTGTTTTCAATGGGCTTTGGCAAGCATATAGGATTTGTCTAGAAACTTTGAATTTCTATTCTGAATGATCATCTTCTTTGCTTCTGGGCTTTAAAACTGTGTATGTCTTGATGATGAATAAGGAAAATTGACGGAGAACTCAGAAATGCTCATACAGAATGTATTCTTTAAAATACGCAAACCTCATTTTGACACAGTGTTTAAGAAAGCTTTCCTGAGCTGGGCATGGCGGCTCATGCCAGTAATCCTCGCTACTCAGGAGGCTGAG
This sequence comes from Megascapheus bottae, assembly GCF_031878675.1. NCBI lineage: Eukaryota > Metazoa > Chordata > Mammalia > Rodentia > Geomyidae > Megascapheus > Megascapheus bottae. Next base: position 15,806,428 of record NC_143527.1, on the reverse strand, counting down.
ATCTGAAGATCACGATTTAAAGCCAGCCCAGGCACTAAAACAGTCAGTGAGACTCGGATCTCCAATTAATCACTAGAAAACCAGAAGTGGTGTTGTAGGTCAAAGGAGTAGAGTGGTAACCTCAAACTGAAGAGCTCAGGGGCAACCCCAGGCCTAGAGTTCAAGTCCCACAACTGACAGAAAAAAAAGGATGCTTTCCTATTTGTATGCAAGAATAAAAAGTCAGGCACTAATTATTTCAGTACTAACTACCTCCTCTTTTTTTAGACATATCTAAATGATTAGAACATTAATAAAAGAATCATGTGGCATCATCAAGTTGCTTGAAACTACTTTGGTGTCTATTTTCTTAGCTTTCTCTTCAGATGTTATCCATCATATCCTCTGGTTATAAGTTTGTATAGAGAGCAATCTACAATTATTTATGTCAATTGTCACTGAAAGGTTTTATTTTTTTTCTTGGCATTCTCATATGGAATAATTATTTATTCTGACAAAATTCATTGTGTTTAGCTCTGCATATGGTGTTGTAGCTTGTTGAAGGAGAGAGAAAATGATGTTCTTTATGAGATGCTAATGTAAAGTCACCCTTAGAAGCTTTATGAGAAAGTACTTATACATTTTTATATCCTTTGGTTTTAGAAAAGTACTTTTGTAGGTTATAATTACATACTAATTCATGATATATTTGTGTACAGGCACCCATAAGGAATGGCTGGTAGGACAGTGATCCTCAAATGGAATAATTTGTCTTTCTGTACCCCTCTGTGCTTGTGTTGCCTTGCTTAAAAGTATCCATTCATGCTTATCACATGTCTTTTGTCTCTTAGGTACATGAAGGTACTGATAGTCTGCTTGATTTTTAACTGCTGCCCTCTTCCTTGACATGGACTTGAAATGACTTCCCTTTCCCTCTCCCTTTAACCCATTTCCCTTGACTTGCCACTAGTGAGCACAGAATTCCTTTGCACCCCTGAAATGGTCAGCATAGATGGGCAAGCTTCATTTTCTCACGCAATCAGCAGGATTCTCCTCCCGTTATCTCTAAGAGGAGAACAGAATCTAAATGACCTGCCTAGGCAGCTAGGTGAAAAAAGCAAGATCCTAGGACCCCACCAGGTAGCCAATGAGTGCATAAAACTCATGTCAGGTGGCGAATCTTCCTAGGTGATGGTCACAGGAGCCTGAATGACTTATGAGTCATTAGGGAATTCTGGATTCATTTTTATTACCTTTAATTATAGGCGCACTATAAAATTTACTCATTCTGCATTGCGTGAAAAATGCAAAAGTTAATTGCTCCTGACATTTAATTGGTTTATGCTTCTCGCTAACACAGCCTTGTACTGCAAGAGACAGGAAAACTAGTTGGCATGTTTCTGCAATTTCGGAGGAGTATACACCCCCCAAAAATTAGTCTTTTCATTAGCTTTAACACTGAATTACAAATACAGTTTTAGAAGTGTGGGGAGAGAAATAAAAATCTGTGAGTCTACTTTCTCCATATGCTAAACGACTGACAAGGGTTTCTCTGGACATTTACTATGACTTTGACAGAATGACTGAAATTTTCTCATTATCATCATACAGGTTTAAAAATGACATGTAATTTGTACTTGGAGAACATGCCATGCCGTTTATATCCTTGGTGTAAGCCATGTGTACCCTTCCTAACCTTTCCACATATTTTTTCAAACATCATCTCATCTGGCATGAAAAAGCATAAGGTTTCTGGCTCTTACTAGCTATAATAGATGATGGCTTGGGGAAACTGGGTTTTGGGAAAAGCACTTCTCATTGCAGGTGTGGTAAGATGCTCTGGAGAGCATCCATTTCCTGTGATGTGTTCCAAGCTCCAAGTGAGAAAATGAGGAGAAAACTATAAAAGCCACTGCTAATTTCTATTTGACCCAATTATGAAGCAACAACACACACACATGTAATGCAGACAACACACAAATATTTCCGTATGCCAAAGTGAAGGTGACAGACAAAAGAGGCAAAGGTCTTTGAAATGAAGAGCCTGGCTTGAGATGATACAGTAGGGCTGTAACACATCTAATCATCACACAAAGCTTTTCCTTTAAGATTTTTCTATCTCTAAAAGATTAAGTGCTTTTCTTTAGTGCACTTGGCGCTAGGACTGAAAAGTAAGTATGCCTGCTTGCAAGCAAGTTGTGAAAGGCTAAGTCCACTTATCCAAGTCTATTTTATTTATGAAAGACTCCTGGGTGAGCAATCACAATTCTGCAAGATGAAGGAAAAGAAGACATATCCTAAACTCACTTCACAAGTGGTTAACTAAATACAAGCAAGTCACTAATACATCCCGAGGATGTAGTTACCTATCTTCACTTGAGGAAAGTTTTGGAGTTTCACACTTTAAACAGTAATAGGCATATTTGCTAGTTCATGGCCCTCCTTCAGCATAGTGTCAAGACTGCAGTTAGAAATGTCCCTGTCCAGGAGAGATATTTCTTCAGGAAGAAGTGGTGAGAATTATGTGGGCAGTCAAGCCAATCACCTTGTACACACTCAAAATGATGCTTGCAACCAAAGAATGGGGACTAATTCCTGTCCCAACTGTCTGTTGCCTACAGACCTAAAATGCAGAGCAAGACAGCCCTGCTCCTACTCTTTCCGTAAACTTTCTCTGTCTTGACCATCATATGTTAGTCTGAGCCAGAATCCATTTTCCCTTTATATAAGGGTCAACTAGCTTGCTACTCTGGGTCTAATGGTATCATTCCTTGGGTGTGTAATAACCTTGTTACTTGTAAACCAAATTCACCTTGCTAGGTGTGACTGTATACCTTACGGTGGTGCTTTGGAATACATCCTTAGGAATGACTCTTAAGAATACTCAAGTTCAAGTTTCCTCATTTAGATACTGGAATGTAATGAATACATGAACGTCTAGAACGCAGACATGACCAAAACACCACCTGAAAAATTTGAAACGCTGGGAATAGGGGATACATAGAACAAAATTGAATACAGATGGCATCTTAGAAGATTCAAAGTATTTTATTTAATGACAAATTAGTATTTATAGAGAAAAGGACCTAAAATAAGATTCTAAGGTAGATGAAATCAGTGGACATCATAGAATAGGCCAAGAGCTAAAGATAACTTTTGATGAGGTCTAGGTTTGGAGAGGAGAGGAGTGGAACCTGCTTTAGACAGAATAAATGTGACATAGACATGTTAAAGCAAGTTTAGTGTAAAGACTCTGTCAAACAAGTGCCACTATCTTACATGACCCAAAGCCAGTGAGTTTGAGAATTATCAATTATAAATATTATTATATTGACTGGAAAACTCTGCAGTGCAACATTTATGCTATGATGTGTCATGGATGCAAAGTATAAGGATTTTTACAATTGTGCAAATTCCTAGGCCACAATCTGGGTACTTCAGTGTATCAGATCTGGTCAATTGCTCCAAAGAAAACACACAGAAGTAGTGATAAATAGGTAAGGAAAGATTTACTCTAAGTGGTAAGTTTGAGAATATAGGAACTTAGCATTTCAGCTAGTCTTCACAATACTGACATGAGTTTTAGTTTTAAATAAATAAGTAGATCTGGTTACTACCATCTTACTTCTGGTTCTGCAAGTTGGCCCTGGAGAAGTCTTCTCTGTTTGAAGGGACAATTTAGTTCCCATGGGATGATGGCTATTGCTGGGGGTCAGCTCACCAAAGGGCGATTTGTCTGGTTGGCTCTGTTTTTCCTGATTTAGGACAATGAATGTAGACTTTTAAATACCTGTTAAGCACTCTGTAACAAGACATTGTAAAGCCTGGCAGCTGATTGCTCAATTTCTTTTATCTTTGTGCCTTTGGCCTTGAAGGGGATGAGATAGGCTAGTTATCAATAGTTTTTAGACTGACAGTCCTTGAATGATTAACATGCCTATGTGAAGAGTTAGCCAGGTGTCTGACCCAGGAGATTGATGCCAAATGTCTGCAGGGTTATCAGGATTTCATTCTGCTTTTAGTTATTGGTAGACTCAGGTAAGGAGTCAAAGCCTTTTAGCAAAAGCAGCTTTTAAGTACTTGCTATAAATGTACTTTTCACATTTTGAATTTCACCTGACTGGGAGCTACAGGAGCTTTCCAGCTGAAATGCTGAAGCAGAAGCCTGAAAAGAAAGGAGAAGGTAGATAGTCTCAAGAATGACATGGGCAGGCATTGTGGGCACACAATCCAGGCAGGCACATGGTGCTGTGTGCCCTTCCACTAGTCAGGCATGGTGAGTCACAGTCCTGCTTGCAATCTTTCTGTCAATGCTAATAACGATGACCAGTGGTTCTTGTAGTCTGTCCTTCAGAAGTCTCTTCCCAGAATTCACCTGCCAAAAGTCTCTTTGGTATGTAATCCCTGCCTTTCTGCTCTTCTGACCAGTTTCAACTCTCTGGACAGATAGAGTCTGTTCAGCTAAGTGTTGCGTTTGCCACATACTCTTGAAGTAACTTTGAAAGAAAATAGGGAATCCTCTTCTCTTGGTGTGTCTGGCTTATATAGAATTTACTTTGAAAAAGTAACCAAGTTGTTCAAAGCCAAGAAATACTTGTCACGGATTCCTCTGCCTGTCAATCAAGTGAGGCTTCCACAAACCGGAGGGGATGAGCCACAGAATGGTAAAAACAGCAACAACCAAAAAATGTTGGTATTATTTTCAATTTAGCTAATTGGTGGCTCTTTCCTCAGCTTCCAAATACCGAATAGCCACTTAGACTCCTTGTCAGATTCTTATGTGAACCTTGAGTTGGATAAAACTTCATTAATACTGTCACAAGAATCTACCATCCTTGGGAAAGCCATATTGTTTTTCAAATCTTTATGAAATGCCTTCACTTAATCAGTTAAAATATTTTTGTAATGCAGATATTTTATTAAAGAAAAGATTGAGAAATGAAATGCACAGAAAAGTCTTTTTCTACAACTGTGTATCGGGATGTATAATATCATGTAAATTTTTACATCACTCTTGATGTTGCCTTGTAAACTTAAAAGGAACTAAGGAATAAACACAAAAGAACAAATTAGTAAATGAGCAGGCACAAATTCCAAATGAATGTTTGATTACTATGCTTTTAGGCCACGTCAAAGTGATTGATTAGCTAATCTGAGAAAACAAACCATGCCAAGATGTTTATGGTTGTTAACTATATCCTGAGATGCATTGCTTTAAAAGGTGAAAAAAATAATTCTACCCCTTGTAATAATATCACAGATAAACATAACCTGCATAACCTTAGATTTTTTTAAGTTCAGTAACACCACATCAGAATTGTCTACTCTGTTTTTTTTTCACTCAGTGGCCAAGAACATTGCCTAAGGTGGATCCTAACATTTCCCTTGCACCCTCCTGAAAAATGTTATTGAGGAAGTCTATGGAAAATTGCAGTCTGAGGGAAAAGATTATACTTACTAAAATTATTTACATTCATTCAAGGATAACAGAAAAGCCTCTATGAACACATACACAATCTACCAGCAAGTGCTGGGTGACAGTGGAGGAAAATGGCTAGGGGCTGACTATAAGAGAACCAATGGATTTGGTTAATTAACTAGAAAAACTTAGATATCCTGTCAAATGAAGTATGCAGAAAAGTTAGAAATTAACCCAAGGAAGTTAGTAGAGTTGGAAAGCACAAGGGAAAATTGTCTTCAGCCTGTGCTGGGCTCATTTGTTTTCAAGTGCCTTTCACAGTCCCTGTTTTCAGGTTCTTCTGTGGTAGCAGAGCCTTATATTTGAAAGTCTGGGTAGATACACCAGGGTGGAGCCCAAAGGCTTAAGTCTCTTGGTGAAATTAATTTATTCAAGAAGCTGAGTCAGAAAATGAAAAAAAAATCATCTTATCCTATAAACTCCTTTTTCTTGAACATGTAGATTCCCACACCGATTTCCGTAGACAATTAGGAAGCTCATTCTTACTGTGGATTGGGCTGTATTCAATACTATGGGAAAAGGAAGTGTATATGTTGTATGTCTTTGTAAATTCTAATGACTATAGGGGAAGAAGGCAGGAATGTGTAAATATCACATATAGGCTATGTTCACAGGTAGTGCAGAAACTCAGTGTTACATGACTCCATTAGAAAAAGAACTGCTTCCAACTTGAGTGTCTGGAATGTCATCATAGATGGCAGAGTTTGAAGAAGGAATTCTGAGTGGATCTGACCACTGAGTCTTGAAACATTTTCTTCATGAAGATAATGTATCATCCTGAGGCACCAGGACTGCTGGACTTTAAACGGACCTTCACCCAGGATGTGAAACACAAGATTAGCTGCACGATCGCCCTCTTTCATATTGTCCTCATATATTTTCTATTTCTTCCCAATTTTCCCCCTTTAAACCTTGGATAGTGTTGGCAACTAAATATCTCTCTGTAGCTCTAAAGCACTATTTGCTATGTTAGAAAAATAATGTACTGACAACAGTAATGCAATTGTGGCATTACTTGGTGATTCTCTACCAAGGACATGCTGGTGGAACTTGAAGACAATTACGTCTAGTTTGATGTATCTTCTCTTCTTGCTTCTTCTGTCACCCCCAGGCAGGGCCTTGAGGCTGTTGAGTTCTATGGCTCTCCTTGCCTAGCCTGATACCTGTCCTAAGCCAGAGCTGGTGCTCAAATTCATTCCCACATTTGCTACATTTCTGTTGCTGTATTGAGATGCAGCAACATTAATCATTTCTGCCGGGACTGTCCTCAAACTCTGATTCCCCCATTCTCAGCCTGTAAGGGACTAGAAATAGAGACATGAACACCTGTCGCCCAGCTCCAACCCTTTTAGATATGGGTTCAGAGCATGTGTCCATTTTGTGAATGCGAGTGTCGAAAAGAAAATTCTAGCCATTATGTTACAAGATTAGCCAAAAATGGAGGAAAGCTGTTTATCCTAATTAAGAAGGGAATTCAAACTTTACAATAGACAAGAAATAATGGTCTTAGACCTGAAGGGAGAAGCATTTGAGTACAAAGAAAATTTATGCTTTAAAAGGGAGGATTGGAGCCAAACAACAATAAATTGTACACCTGATTTTAGAGTTTAATAAATGATTTACTCAAATGTTCTTTTAATTGGGCCAATTACTGTTGTAAATTATTATTGTCATCATTAGTGTTATTGTTAGCAAACTATTTCTGAGTATAAATTTGGTAGTAGGTATTTTGTGTGAGAACAGAGGAAGCATGGTAATTACAGTTTTTAAAAATCTTTATTTCACTGAAATAAAGCATTAAACAAACTAACAGAAGGCTTTGGCTCAGCAGGTAAGTTAATCCCAGGACATTCCTCTTCACCCCTGGGAACTCCTGTGTTACATACAGCTTGTAACTGAACAATGGGAAATTAGCACTGTAACTAATAAAGTTATCCTCAATACCTTGAAATATCCTTTGTCTGAATTGCTTGTGTCACCTAAGGCAAAATTTTGCAGGATAACCTCACCCAGCCTTTTTCTGCCATTGTTAGTAATCCTTATCTTGGATTTGGGCATTTCAATTCTTCTAGATATTCTACTGACTTTTTTTTCTTGATATATATGTATGTATGTATGCATGTATATATCACAAAAATGACTGATTTTCACTTGTGTCCTTAAGATATGTTTGAGGTCCATATCATGAGTCCTAGTTAACTAATAAATATAGTACTTTATGTTCATTGTATCCTTTAAGCTTCTCATCAGCTGATAAGCTGTAGTTACTACGTTTGACAATTTGGAAATGAGACTCAGTCAGGTTAAATACATTGACCAAAAGCATACAGCTAGAATGAGGAAGCTGAAATTCAGTCTGAGGTGTGTGTGTATGTATGTGCGTGTATGTTTGTTTGTGTGTGTGTGTGTGTGTGTGTGTGTGTGTGTGTGTGTGTGTCTTTCTATTGTATATTACCCTTGAATTTTCTAAAACAAATCAAGTACTTTAGGGGATGCTAAAGCCTTCTTTATTTTTGATATTATATATAAGACCATATTAATGAGCCTTGCTATGCATGTTTTTAGTGTGATTGATGAGGCCATGTGAAAATTTCCCTGGCAAGCAAATGAAGTTATCATAACCTCCTTTCAATTTCTTGTCTGTGTGTCTGCAAAACGTATCTTCTTGGAAGGTTCCTCTGGTTTGTTTTGATCAACAAAGCGTAGCCTAAATCACAAAACAGCTATGTTCTTACAGCTCTACTTAACAACCACTGTCATTCCGTCAGAATAGCAGTCATTCAGACTGAGATCCCATGACAAATCTTGATTAACTCCTAACCAACTCAGTGCCACATTTCTTCATGCCTAGCGATGCTTATAGTTATGCTGGGAATCAAAAAGCAATTAAAATCTGGTCCTTGCTCATAAGAGGCTTATAGAGAAGGAAGGAGCAGATTTTGCCTGAGCAAGTCAAAGGTGAGTAGGTGACTGGAGCTAGAGAGAGCAGAAGGCATTGTGAGAGAGGCACGGGAGGAGTAGCAGGATTGAGAGGAAGATGAAGTATGCATAATTACTTGGAAGGTAGAAATCACTCAGTATGTGAAACAGATTATAAGAACAGGTATGTGTGTCAAATATACATGGAACAGAAGTTGTACATGAAAAAAAAATGAGCTTAGACTATGTTGACTGTGAAGAGAGCTTTATGAACCCTCAGTGGAAGCTCAACTTTTATCTTCTTGGTAGAGGGAACCAGGGAAGATTTTAGAGAGGAAGTAAAAGGAATCTATTTCTTAAAAACATCATATAGATGAAAATGGAAAAAAAACTGAAGTGGGTGATGACTCAGGAGGGTGCTGTGGTGATGTCAAGACACAAGGAAGAATGTATGGATTAAAGCAACAGTGCAGAGGAGAGACAAACCATGTGGATGCAGCGTGCTCAAAACTAGGTCTAATGGCCAATGGAGGATGAAATGTGGGGACATGGGACTTGGTATTCTTCTCCAAGGTACCTAAGCAGATGTTGATCCTATTGGCTGAAGAAGAGAGAGCTGGGGACAGGGAGTGTGCCTGGTGGATGGCTGATGTTGCTGGATGCTTCTGGATAGCAGGAAGCTTCATTGGATGATAGTTACATTCTTTGATTACTCTTATCTCCAATCTGTACTGCAAATGGTAAAGAGAAGCCCTGCAGCACCTCTGTGAGATAATCCAATTTATGTCTGAAACTTCCCAGTTTTGTGATGTTTCAATAGGGAATTTCCAGCTGGAATAAAAAAACACTGTGGTTCAGAAAGAAATAAAACAATGCCGAATGAGCTCATAGAGTGAATTCAGCAATGGAGTAAAACATTCCCTAATAATGTCTTTTTACCTATTAAAATCCTTGTCTACAGCTTAAAACAAAATTGCTGGAAAGTTAACAAGTATATCCAATTCAACTTTTTGATTGTCATCTTCGTCTTCTTCATTATTTTTTTTAAACTATGGCCCTGGTGCTATCCCTAAGTATTCTTCTACTTGAGCCAGAGCTTTACTGATCCCTGCTTTTTCACTAGCTAATTGGGGATTAGAGCTTCATGGACTTTCCTGCCCAGGATGGCTTTGAACCATGACCCTCAGATCTTAGCATCCTGAGTAGCTAGGAATACAGGCATGAGCCACTAATCCTAGCTTAAGGTCATCCTTTAATACTCAAGTTCTTTTGGGAATGCAAAAAACTCCTTTATAAGTTATGATCACAATGAATACTCTAAGTTTGTCCCACAAGACTAGAGACATGAACTCATCGAAAGATGAGCAAGTACTAAGATCTAGTTTATGAAGGTGTTGCATTAATACACTAGAGTGGTTGTCAAAATGTGGTTCTTGGATCATCATCATCATCATCATCATCATCATCATCATCATCAACAACAAACTTACTAGCAGTTAAATATAGGACCCCCAACCTAAGTTGCTAGGGATGGGATCCCCAAAAAAACTGCACTTTTACCAGTTCACCAAGTAGTTTTGATTCTTACTGAAGTTTATGGTCTGGTAATATAGATAAAGGCTGATGAAGCAATGTGTTAAGAGATAACAAAAAGAGGACTGGGAATGCTGCTCAGTGGTGAAATGCTTGCCTAGACAACGCGAGGCTCTTGAGTTCCAATCCCAATAGTTCCAAAACAAATACAAAACTGCAGGCATATATCCCTTTCAAGATCCATTCAACAATCACTTGCTTAGAATGAATTTAATGCCAGGAATGTCATGAGATGTGTGGGGGAATGCCCTAGAGGTACATTCTAAAGCTGCAGATGAATCAAGATTCATCATAAAGGCAAATAAAACATTGTGTCTTCAGAGAATTAAGTGGACTGAGTATTTATGATTCTGCCACCAGTTGAAATGTTCACTTTACACTCTTGCAACAAGTAGAGCATGAGAACTCAGACTGGCCATGAATTCCACATTGCTAGGCCACCAGTATTCCCAGGACTCTGGCCATGTGCCCTGGCACAGTCACCACTCATCAAATATCTTGCCAATTAGCTTCACAGAACAGAAATATCAAGCGCTATTTGACTGACCTTACATAGCCCATTCCTACTGACGGGGCGATGGCTTTCTGTCTTTCCATCCATCTCACCTGATGGTCCCTTGGAGCTCAGCTAGAGAACTCATCTCTCAGACTCTGACACCGAGAAAACCCAAGGGCATCTCAGCAAAGTGCTGGAAACATCAGAACTGCCTCTGCTGATTCCTCTTTCTCCTATTTTATCTCTAGCACACACTTTGCTGCAGTGTTTACCCCTTTTATCTTCTCTCCTTGACATGTCTTCTCTTTCTTACTTTTTTGGTGCTGTCCGAGCTTAGAAATCACTGCCTCTCAGTTTTGTTGCCGTGTATCGTCCCTGACTTCCAGGCTCTCATTAACCATTGCTTATCTCCAAACATGCTGCACGTGTCTTGTTGTCACTTTAATAATGCATAGATCTCAGGAGCAGGTGCAGAGGGGCTCAGGTCTGCCTATCCAGGCTGGAGGTTTATCCTGCTGGCTTGGGTCTCCTTTGATGTGTGAGGACATTTGCAGCTCAGCAGCAGATTTTAAGCTTCTTTGATGTGCACTTCTTATTTTGATTTGATGTAGGCTATGCTCCTTTAATGTTCAAGAGGAGTCACGTAAAGAAATATCCCTCCTGCTTCTCACATCTATTTTTTTTGCCAAAGTGCCCTGTGATGCTATTTATGCAAGAGAGTGATACTATACACAATAGACAGTATAAATTTTAAAAGGAAAACAAATAATATCAGACAAGCCGATTGCAGTCCTTTCTAAGGTCTTAGAAAGCACTGTGTCTTTTCCCTTTGCTCCATGCTGCATTTTCATAAAGAGATCTTTCAGGCAAGCTAACTTGGCTGTGGATTGAAACATGCATTGAAACATGAGCTGGGTCTCAGTGGCTCAGGCCTGTAATCCTAGTTGTTCAGGAGGCTGAGATTTGCAGATCTAGGTTCAAAGCCAACCTGTGGGAACCTCCATAAGACTTTTAATCTCCAATTAACTACTAAAAAAAAGCCAAAAGAAAAAGTCAAATATTAAAATGTCAGAAGAGATCTAAAGCCTGGTGATCACTTATAGAGATTGTGATTAAATGTACTGTTCATCCCCATCCCTCTCCCACCCCCCCTTTTTTTTCCTTTTAAAGATCTAAGTACTGTATTGGGCCCCAAACTAAGAGCTATGGGTAGGTTTGTCTTGAGGCATGCAGCAAGCAAGAAAGCTATATGTTTTCCTGGTCCAGATGTTGAGTGCCCTAGCGATTTGATAGAAGGAATTAGACAAAGATAATTCTACTCTGATCTTCCTTTTTTCCCCCCCAGCCATTTACTGCTCTGTAACATCTGGCCAATAACAACACTCCTGGCACCTTATCAGGGCATATGCAAATAAAAACTCAAAGAATCTTCCATGAATCTTGTCTTTGTGACTCATTTTCTTTGATCTTTACTGCTCAGAATGTCAAACAAGCTTATTCTTCTTACAGTCATTGTGATATAAGTATTTTATTCATTTATAACCTTTCAAAATTTATTTTATTGGGTATTTGAATGATATTTAGCTAGACATTTAGGGTTACTTGCACTCAAGATTTCTTTTATTATACTTGCTTACATTTATTGAACTCTTTGTGAAGGACATTTTAAACTTAGAATTTTGTTCAAACATGTCAATCATATGAATGTGTACTTACACTCATTTTAATCTCCTTTGAGTAAGAAAGGCAGAATTTTTATAGTCTCAAATCACTGATAAAGGAAAGAGTGCATAGTAAGACTGGAGTTCTGGCCTAATTTAATGTTCTTTTCATTGTTTTTGCCGATGTTGTTGTTTGTTTGTTTTTGGTCAATCATGGGGCTTGAACTCAGCGCCCGGGTGCTGTCTATAAGCCTTTTTGCTCAAAGATAGTACTCCATCTTTTTGATTCACAGCCCCACTTCTGGTATTCTGGTACTTATTTGAGATAAGAGTCTCACAGACTTCCTTACCTGGCAAGCTGTGATCCTCAGATTTCAAGCTCCTAAATAGCTAGGTTTACAGTCGTGAGCCACCAGCACCTGGCTTAATGTTCTTTATATCTAGTCCAATGTACTTACTTTGGTGCATACATTTAATTAAAAGGAAATGGTTTCTGGATACACAAATGTAATATTTATATGACCAGAATGAAATGTTATATATGATTTACACAAAAAACAGAAGCGAAAAAATTGTAGCACATATCTAGTTTGTTATCAATGTATTACATTTAACACACATTTCCTTCTTAAAGCAATTACTTTTATCGACAACAATAATTGCATAAATATACTCATATTTTTTGTCATTTTTATAACTGCAAATCACATAGATGTCTTAGGAATCCTAGGATACGGTCTTTGTTCTTTATCTAGTACTGAGACTTGCATGTTGTGCCAGTTTTCCTGTGATACAATCTGCGAAAGATAAGACTGATTGTGGAGACATGTTAAACCATGTAAGAAAATGATGTCCATATAAACCAAAGACATGGGTAGAGGGAGGGGAGTTCACAACAAGATGTCTGATGTAAATAGGGCCTTTCTGTATATTGATTCACAGCATTTATTGCAGAATCAGAGAGTCTTAGAAAATTTCGATGACAGGGAGTGTTTATATAATCCAGCTTCTGATTACTGTATAAAATCGATTTGTTTCTTTCTACCTTATATATGTGAGATTTAACAAAGTAGATAGGTAGCTATATGCAGATACACCTTTGATCATCAAATGATTCTCCAGTGAAGAAGATGTTGCTATTCTGGGAACACTGAACATTTTCTAGAGATAGTGTCTGATGCTACAGCTGGGCCATGTTGCTGGTCTTTCCTGGGAAAAGGCTAGGAATGCTTCCAAAGGTCCTACAATGATGTCTCATGCTCCTGCACTCCTACTAGAAGTATCCATCTCAAAAAGATTAATAATGCCCCGTTTCAGAAATCCTGATTTAGACAAAACAATGTCAAGTTGCTAACATTATCAACGATCTGACTGGATATTTTGTGTGTTTGATTTTGATGGCCCTAGGGCTTACACTCTGGGCCCACATGCTATCCAAGTCTTCTTTATACCTAAAGCTGTTCTACTACTTGAGCCACAGCTCCTCTTCTGGCTTTATTAGGGTTATTACAGATAGGTGTCTCATGGTCTTTCTGCCTGGAATAGGTTTGAACAGCAGTCCTCAGATCTCAGCTTCCTGAGTAGCCATTGCATCTGACTTGAAAAACTGGTTTCCAGAGTTATGAGTCAAGGACAAGTGGCTTACACCTATATCATCCTAGCTGCTGAGGAGGTTGAACTCTGCAAATTAAGATTTGAACTCAGAACAGGCAAGAAAATCAGTGACACTCTTATCTCCAATAAATCACTAAAAAGTCCCAAATTGGAGATACAGTTCCAGGGGTAGAATATGAGCCTTAAGAGAAAGAGCTAAGAAAGACTATGAGGCCCTGAATTCAAGCCCCAGTAGCAGCACATGCACACAAAGAAAGAATAAAGGAAAGAATGAAGAAAAAGGAAGAAAGGAAGGGAGAGCAGGAGGGAAGATGCAAGAAAGGATAAAAGTAAATAGTAGAAAGGAAAAAAGGAAAGAAGGTAAGTAGAGAGAGTGAATGAATGAAAAAGGAAATGATGAAAGGAAGAATGGAAGGAAAGAAAGAGAAGGAGGAATAGGAAAGAAAGAAATTACTTCTTGTTTATAGTTTATGCTTAGGTGTTAGAGATAATCAAGCGGCAGTTATCAAAACTTTTCTGACCAGAGATCCTTTGGAAAGAATTTTGTATTTTGTAAATTTAGGCAATTTGTATTTTGGGTTGCTAGTTTCCATTCCCTGAATATGTTAATCAATAATTTCTCTTAGAATGAGGGCAAGTTGATGTGTACGGTTTGTGTTAACAATTAAGTACACTTAGTCAGGTCCTGACATCTCTGCTTAGTGCTTCCCTCAGGAGCCTTCCCTGATTCAGCATTGGTGATAGGAGCGACGGTGCTGTAGAACTTAGTATATATTTTATGCTAATACATCTAGACATGTACCTATATCTCCTACACATGGCAATCAGATTTGTTATGGTTGTTTCATTTTTCTTCCCAGAGAATCAGAGTGCCTTGTTAGAACTAAGGGATTTGTTCATGCAGTAAGTTTTCCATTCAAATGTAAGACTATTTCCCAACTTGAGTTTGTCTTTATGCTATAGTAGCTTCTTCCCATGTGGATTCATATTCTGGCCCCTGGAGGCGACGATAAATGCTGCCTCCTTTTCCATCCCATCTCTAATCTTCTCACCTTCCTGCCTGGATAACCCGTCAAGCCTTTGCCATTTAAAATATTTCTCCTTCGGCAGTTTTCTCTGCTACCTTGCTGATTGCTTTTCTGCACCAAAAATCTCCCAGCCTGATTTGCTTGTGTGTGTGTGTGTGTGTGTGTGTGTGTGTGTGTGTGTATAAGAGAGAACAAGAGAGAGACAGAGACAGATATAGTGGCAGAGAGAGCAAGAAGGAAAAATAAGAATTAGGAGGAGTAGGAAGAGGAAAAGAAAAAGAATGAGGGAAGAGAGAATGAGAGGAAAAGGAGAGAGAGAAGAGAGAATGAGAGAGTCCTGTATTCCTTCACCAGTTTCCTTTCAGCCTCTGTTTTGAAGTGTTTGTTTTTTTTTTCTACAGTGAGAATTCAATCTCTTCTCTGCCCCCTCAGAGCTCCAGGTGGACAGAACCACATACATGCTGACTCTGTCTAATCCTACAGCTCTGTCATTGCTGGGAGCTGCTCCAGTGCCTCCCAAACCCTGGCTGCTTTCTCATCACCCTCACGGAGAATAGAGCTGCCTGTTCCATTTATCAAGACAGTGATAGCGATCCACCTTCTGGGGCAGCCCTGCTGGGCCACCTGCTTGGCTGCCAGCCTTTGAGATTGATACTTGCCATTTCTGTCACCAGGTTTATACTGGTCTCCCTGGGCATGTTCACTAAAAGGGGCATCAGTCTTTCCACACTGTGCCAGGGTAGGAAGCTCCATTACCGACTGTCATTTGATTGGTTTTCTCCCTCCTGTCTGAATTAGCTTCCATGGCTCTGGGGGAAGAGGTGACTGCCCATGCAGAGGAAGTGTTACCTCCAATATGATACGTGCTTTTTCCATGCTAATGGGACAAGACAGGCCCTAGAAAAGTTAGTGGAGTCCCCAGAAGCCTTTGCCCCAATGCCACCAGGTACTTTCTATGCATGCAGGGATGCTCTGCTGTGTGGCTGCATCTAATCCTGTGAAACTCTGATTCCATGGGGGAAAAGCAGAGGAACTACAAGGTGAACCCCTGCCAGAAACTGAAACCTTCCTGGACAATGACTAATCAAGTGTACTCCTAACGTCCATGTACTTGACTCCTGGATAAGTATTTACAACAAAGTCAGTGTTACTGATGTTTTCGCATAATTTTAAATATTATGAAAGAAAATATTTTTCTAGTCTCTGGAGATAACAAAGTGACATGTAGAAAATAAATTTCAGTGGGATTTAGGGTTCCTAAGATTTCAGCTGAGCAGAGCCATAAAATGATTCTGCATTTGACCTGAGTTGGTTTTGTTTGGGGGAGGGAGAGAAGATTGGGGTTCATAGTCATATGGCAGGATGAGGACACGCTGGGGTACTATACAGAGTGCAGTCCAAAGATGGGCATAGCAAGATCAATTATGTGTTAAGGAGATAATTACCATGGCCTTTCCTCTCAACAGCAGCTGGAAATAGACAGGAACAGATGGAGCCAGAAATAGTGAGAAGGTTGTGGTGGAGCCTCAAAGGGGACAAGGGAGTCCTCAGAGTAACAGTTTAAATAGCAGGAGCCCCGTGGACAGTGAAGGATGTGGCTACTAAGACACTGCACACGTGATTACAACAGGTATTTTAACCCTTACTCTCACTAGACTTTTATTGTTAGAAGAAGAAAAGGAGTCAATGAAATTTATCTTCCAACTTTACTTTTGTGGGTCATGGGATTGGCTTATATGTTTTTTTCTTGTGTGTATCTTCTCAGGAAGTTAAGTGATAGTCTAGACTGTCTGTAGTCACAAGAAAAAATATCTACTAAAATTCAAAATACCTTTTCTAAAAAAAGGTATTGTAAAGGTTACAGTTATATGTCATATAAAGAGTACATTGCTTTTGGAACAATGTCATCTCTTGCCTCCCTCTCTCTCAATTTTTCCCTCCTAACCCTCCTCCCCCACAAGTTGTATACTGTAGTTCATTTTCAACATAGTATCTAGTGGATATCACTATTGAATTAGTCAACCCTTTGTCCCATTATTCTGTGTTTTCTGTTACCCTCTCCCAAAGAGATAAACTTACATACAAGACAAAAGATACAGAAATCAAAAAGGGAAAACACACACACACACACACACACACACACACACACACACACACAGAGTAAAATAAAAAAAACCCTCCATTTTCTAGAGTTTATTTGGATAAATATTATTTCAAAGACTCATATGTACATAGCTATAGCTACTGAGCTTTGGTCATCCTCTCTTGAAAAAAATCCTCTTTTGTCTCACTGTATGTGAATGCCCAGAGACCTGCATAATTTATCATATGCCAGTGCATTTTTTTGGAGCCAAGAGTTTGGGCTAGTGGTAGATTGCTTGCCTAGCATGCACGAAGACCCAGGTTTGATTCCTTGGTACCACATACATAGAAAAATCTAGAAATGGTAAGGTGGCACAAGTGGTAGAGTACCTGACTTGGGAAAGCCCATGGATAGTGCTCAGGCCCTGAGCAAAAAAAAGGTTTGTTTATTTATTTATTTTACCATTCTGAGTTTTTAGTTGTAGTTGATAGGCACATTCTAGTTACCACAAACAAGGGAAACCATGCAAACTCTGTTTCTTTGGATCAGGCTTAGTCTGCTTAATATATTTTTTCCAATCTTTTCATTCACTTACAAATGTATAATATCATCCTTTCCAATGAATGAGTCAAATTCCATTGTCCACTTAGGGGGCATTTAGGTTGATTCCCTATCTTGGCTATGGTAACCAATGGTGTAGTAAACATCCTTGTAAATTTGTTCAGCTGTAAAAGAGGTATGGTGGTTCCTGAAAAGATTAAACATAAAGCTTCCATATGACCCACCAATTCCACTCCTGGGCATTTGTCCAATAGAAAACAAACAAGTCCACATTAAAGCTAGTAACATAATAACGTTCATTGCAGCCTTGTCTACCAACATACATTTCTTGTTCTTGCATTTGGAGTGGTAGCAAATAAACTCTGCTTTCAGAAGTCATTCTGTGCAGGAGGTAGTCTATGTGAATTTTCACCCAATGAGCTTTAATAATATTTAACTGTCCTTCCATTCCCTACTTGTCACCAACATTTATATTAATTGCCAAATGTAAAGTTGAAGACTTCCAGGTAGGATGGTATTATGGACATACTGGTTGATTGAATCCATTGATGTTATAGCTGTTAAACATCCATTATTTCCAAAACCAGATTTCAGGAGCTGGAGATTCTTTTTGATGGGTTCCCTGTTCCCCTCTCCTACCTGAAACACAGACACAGACACACAGACACACACACAGACACACACAGACACACAGACACAGACACACACACACACACACACACACACACACACACACACTTTACATGGCTACACTGCTCCTCTCCCCAGTCTTGACAGTCACACAGCTGTTAATGAGTGATTAACTCTTTAAAATGTGCCAAATTCTCTTGACAAGCATGGTATTCTTCTACTCTGACTGGCCCCTCAGCTTTAATCAAAGTAAGAGCTATGTGATGTTTCAACAGATATTATTTTGGGATACCAAGGTTCTTGGTTTTTTTAAAAAAGGCAGTTTTATGGAACCACGAAAGAGAGATTTATTTTTCATGTTAGCACAGTCTTTATAGTTCACAGATTATATTCTTTTTTTCATATATTTTATTGTAATTAATAGAAGGGTTACATTATATTTGCCAGATAGGAGATGCATTAATTCACATACATTGATACCCTTTCTCATGTCTTGGTCCCCATTTCCTTCCCCCTCATTCCCACCCCTCATCTTGTTTTCCCCCTTTCCTTATCCAATTTCAAAAACCCTGAAAAAGGAGATTATATTCTTTTTATTAAAAAAAACTGAAGCTTTATTCACACAGCTCAGAATTGTATGTACCTGACCTCACTAAACAAAAGTTTCAAAATTAAGTAGAAATGGAACCTTTCAGATGTCACAGCTAAGTACTGATACAAACAAAAGACTCTTCCAAAATCAATTTTCCTAGACGATTGAGATATAAATTAAAATGCATATTCTTCACACCTTAACAGAATAGAGCTACAATAATAAAACATTACAATATATTTACTTAGCACTTCGGATTTTTCAACTGGCACCTCTATTTCATTATCACATTATGTACTTCACCTCAAAGCTCAGCAGACGGTCTCCTGCTAAAATGCCATAAAATGTATTATGCAGTCAATGGATTATGGGGGTACATTTAAGTAAATTACTCATGGTCTTCAGTGAATAGCAGTGACTCAAAGGGACTTGTAATTCCCACCTTTCAGAGGCTAGGAAGATTTGGAAAGATCAATTGGCAAGGTGTGAACAATGGCTAAACACTTTCCCACTTTTCAACAGAATGAATAATGAAGTTTCTCTGTATTTCCTGAGCTCCTGTTGTTTTCTGCAACATGTGGATTCAGATGAGAGAGGAAAATTAGATATAAAATTAATACATTTCCTGCCATCTCACCCCCTCCATCTGCTGCCCAAATTGGTTAGAAATCACAGTAGGAAAGACCCAACTGAACACATCTCTCTTAATATGCGGGTGGTTCATGTCTACGTCTAGCTTCTAAGGAGGCTGAGATCTGAGGAGCGTGAGGAAGTTAATCTAGGAAGAAGAAGCCCTGAGACTCTGATCTCTAGCTAACCAGCAAAAAGTCAGAAGTGGATGTGGAACTTAAATGGTAGAACACCAGCTCTGAGCAACAAAGCCCAGTGAGAATGCGAGGTCCTAAATTTAAACCCCAGCACTGGCACAGATATTTTTTTTTAGAACACATGACTCAACATTTTGGAAGCTATATATTCTATTTATTTGTATGTATGGCTTCTATAATCACAGAAAAAAATAGGTAAGCATTTATCCTTGGGACCAAACAGTATGATTCATATCAGTAAGATGAAGTATATTTTCTGAAGTTTAAAAGCACATGGCTATAGTTTAGTTTTTGACATGGTACTTGATATTTCAGTCCCCCATGTTTTCTTACTGCTAAATGAAATTATATATATATATATATATATATGAGTAATGTTCTTTTTTTTTTCTTCAGGCACAGACCACTCATATTTGCCTAAGTGTTTAGAGCCTCTGGGGATATGGTGCAATATCTTTCCTGTGAAAAATACACAAATCTGAGGGTTAGCAGAGGACAGCGAGGATGTTTTAAGGTCTATTGAAGCTTTAACACACAGCTGGTCCCCATTAGATACTACACCGCTATGGAACATCACATTTTTCCACAGACACGAACTTCTAGGGTCTATTTCTATTCACAAGATGTGTCGGAGTTTTCAGTTAATATTGAATAAATATTTGTTCAGGTAATGAATGAGTGCACAAATGCATAAATAATAGAATTAGGCATAGCTTTTTTTCTTTCCCAGACAGAATGGAGTTTAGATGGGATAAGTTTGGGATTAAGGAACCTACAAGATTGCAGAATCAGTCTTGAATTTTAAAGAGTGGGTGGCCAAATGGGGGGCAGTATTTCAAAACCTGCTCAGAGCAGACTTCTCAGAAGGTCTCAGTTTGAAGTACACACACCTCTCTCTCTGTACCATGTGTCAGGGTGAGTTATGAAGGATGAAATCTCTACAGATTCCATGAGATAAACAAAAGACATCTTCTTTAACAGTCTCTTGTGAGAAAGCATTAAGTGTTTACTTCCATCAGATTGTGCCTCCATAAGGACAGATGCTAGCTGGCATCTTGGCAAGACATGGTTTCATGTTCTCATTTTTGTCTTTTTGTTTTTAATATGAGAGTTTCATATTTATAGGTATACTATATCCATTCATCCCAGACCGATGAAAAAGGCTTTTCACCTGCATATTGTGAGTGCATTATAAGGCCAGCATTTAACAGTGCTGATTCTTTTGCTCAGTGACTTTAACAGTTTGGAGAGGAGTTAGGAATGTGACAATAGATATACAGTAAATGCCTCACATATGGGAATTCTCCATTTTAACGATGTGTGTTTGAAATGTAAGGTTTGATTTAAAAAATAACATGTTGTCTATTGGCATAATTGTGTGGTCAGCAGAACATTAAGTTTTTCATTTCACACTTTCTGTGTCTTAAGCATCATGGCTGTATGGGGAAAGCTGTCATTTTCTGGTGATCTGTGAACATATTTTCTGCCAATCACAAGTGACTATCATCTTGCCAAGACACTTCTTTCAAGGATCTTCATGGAGGGCATACAGAAAGCAAAACAAAAATAGTCTTTTCACTATAACTGCTCTGTGTAAATTTACAAGCCATAAAGCCACAAGTAAGTCTATAAGACAATAGAAATCTACTTTGAATGGACTCTTGCTACAAACTGTGAATACTGGGACAGCCATCTAGGGACTGCTTAGTAGGAGCTTAATGGCAAATCTGTGGGTTCATTCCTTTGCCTCAATTTTGCCTTGAGGCAAAGAAAACAGTCAGAATATTGTCCCATGATTAATTTACTTAGAAAATTACTGAGGATCAGGAATCACTGATTTTTATTGCTGGCTTTGGAGTAGCTAGAATTTACAGACCGTTTATTTTAAGAAATAGCAATTCTTGTACATGCTTCTAAATTGGGAATTAGAAGAAAGAAAGAAAGGCAACAGAAATGGGATAAGTGGTTTCAATATTAGAAGTGAGCAATGTTTGCATGGATTCATGCATGAAATACAATCCTGTGTCTAGATTTTTATTCTCCTCTGTTTTTCTAGTCTCTCCTTTTCCAACGTCCATGAGGTATTGTCATGGATCAGCTAGTAATCTATTTCACTTGTAGCTTAATTTTTAATCTGGAATATATTGTTACTTGAAATTCTAACAATATGAAACAATAAAACGAGGACACAATGATTTCCCCTTGAATGATCCTGGCTTTTCTCTCCTAGTCAAAGCACTTCCTGTTGAATTTTAAACATTAGCATTTTCATTTCCTTCAGCCTGACACAGTCATTTTGGGAAATTTGGTCCATTGAGATATTTTCTGGAGGGGTTTGATTCCATTGTTCCTCTTCTTTCACCTTAAAGGATAGGAAAGGAAGTAGTCAGAGTATCTAGGAGACCCGGACAAATAATAACCAACTGAACTCCATGAGAATCCAGATCTCACAAAGGCAAATTAAATGTATTATTCTTACAAAAGGAGATTAGTGAATTGTCTATGAGTCCCAGCCACCCTTTCCCTCTTTTTATTCTAATGAGTTTACTATGCAATAATGATGGCCCAGGCTTCATTCAAATTCTGCAAGTGAAGGGGAATTCAAATGAGATCTGCACCATAAACCATAGTCATCCATCATAGAGAAGTAGCTTTCGCCTGATAAAAGGCTGTTTGGACAGAGTCAATCAAATGAGCATTATTAGAGCTTGCTATTACACTATCCTTTGGGTGATGGGTAAGGGATGTAATACAGTTATGAAATGTGATTTTTTATGCCTCTATCGCTTTTTGAAGTTTAAACTCGATTCTAACATGAACATTGCACAGTGACAGTCATAATCTTCATTATATATTAAAAAAGAGACCCTCTCCTATTTCTCATCTGTCAAGAACAGTTAGACCCATGTAGAGTTTTCATGATATAACTAACACTACAAAGAAATAGCCTTCTAGCTAAAATTACAGCTCATAGATGTTGCTTATTAATAAAAGATAGGTTGGGCTCTTGTGTGAACTAAATGAAAACTGACAAAATTAATTTAACTTTTAGTGTCCTTTGGCTGTGATTAGAGATCCTAATCATAGCAAAAGTCTGGAAGCTGATAGGTCATTTAGATAACTTCAGACTGAGTGGTTTTCTAATTCTTATTTAGTATTGAAGTCTTTTTCTTTTTAGAAGGTATTTTTATGTCATCAGTATACACAAAAATGATCAAAGTCTAGGAGATTTTATTCAGATATTGGAAGATCATCTTTTTCCTTACCCCTTGCCATTCACTCCTCTGAATTACCATGTTGGAGATCTTGCAATGCATTAAAATAGTCCATTTTTGTTATATCTTCACGTTAAGAAACTATATTTGGGCAAAAAGTAATAGATGCAGAGATTGCTAAATGCAAAGTAAATAAGACATCTTTAAGTCCTCATTTTTGCGTAGACATTTTCTACACTGTACAAAGATCCTCTGTCATGTCACTCATTGTATATCCTGGGTCACAAAGCTGGTGCCTGGGGGTCAGGAGGGAAGCAGCTGGTGAATTGAAAAGCTCACATTGGGCAGATGTGCTTTCAAAAGAGACTTGGATTCCATGTATTTTTCCCCATTATAGCAGCACTTGCAAAATGAGAACACAAATGTAGTAAAAAGTGTATCCTAGTTTTTCAATTAAATAATCATAATAAATAGTTACAAATTAAGTAACCAACAACCCCAGTCAAACAATTGATGTTGAGTTCAATGTTATATTGTGTTGTAAAGCACACTAAAATTTGAAACATTCCTGTGCTTAGGTTTAAGAGATATGTCCAATTTTTAACCTTACAAATGACCTTCGACACCACTTCCTGAATTTACTGTAAAAACATTGAGGATAAGCGTAGGGCATGTGTTTAGAAACATATTCTCAGATCTTCCATGCTCCTATTCCAGTGGAAGGAGACACATACAGTGACCAAGAGGGAGTTGCAAGAAGTTGAAATGATGTGGCTGGAGGTATGAGTAGGGTGATATGACTTCTGTAATTCTGGAGGGAAAGGATGTTCCCTGTGGCGTTTGTCAGGCAAGAAAGAGAACATTCTAAGCAAAAGAGAATAGCAAACAGATAAGAAAAGAGTTGAAGAAAACCTAAGAATTGACCCAAGATCTGCAAGGAATTTGACTTGGCTTAAAGGCATGGAGGATGGTGAGAAAGATGAAGAGGGAGATGAGGTCAGACCTATTGACAGGAACTTGTGAAACCACACTCTATCAAACATTTTATAACTCTGCTAAGGAGTTTGGATTTTATTGTTCCATTTTGTGACAAACATTTACAGCTTGAAAATTAGGTGAAAGTGCCAGGTTTCTATTCACAAATGATAATTTAGATGGGGAGAGTTAGGGAAAGGAAATGGCCCCAGGTTATAATTACTAAGGGCTGCAAAGGTGGTAAGATTGGAAGCATGGAGGGGAGCAATTTGTGAGAGTCTAAGTAGCAGCATCCTAATGTTGATTGGTTAAGAAAATGGCTAAGCAAAGACCTGGAGAGATTAGAGGCCAAGGAAAGCCTGGGAGCCTTGACTGACCGTGCAGCTGGCTTAGCCAAGGGGAGACCCATGACTGGGAAGATAACCTATTACCCCAGCACAGATATAGAGCCCAGATGCCAGCACCACCAAGCCTGGGTGAGGATCAAAGTCCTCAGCATGTGTAGTCACTGGCCAGAGGATTTTACCTAAAATGAGGGGTTTTCTTAATTTTTCTCTGGCACATGTCAAACATAATTAAAGTAGGACTTAACGTTCTTAACATACTCATATGAATGAAAAGAAAGACCAATCTTATTAGAACTTGCCAAGAAGCTTACATTTAACTCTGATTTAATGTAACACATTTCATTACTAAAAACAAACAATAGCAAAGCCAATAAATGCCTTCCAAACATGACCAGTAGTATTTCCCAGCTGGTTTCATGAGTGCTTTGCTAAAAATCTGAGACAAAAGCAAACAAGTCTTCTATTTTTTTTTCAAAAATACCAGTTTAATAGGTTAGGTCTTTTATTTTGCATTTGAATATGAAATTCTTGACTTTTGACTTTAGTTTCAAACAGAAGGGAAGGGATAAAAGACATTTTCCTCCATCTCCTATGGCCTACTATATTAGTAAGCCACATTATGCTATTGCTCTGCAATGTAATCTGTCTCCTGGAAAGTTATCTCATCAAGATTAAATGAAGGGGGAGATGAGTGAGAAGAGGAAGAAGGGAGACTATCACTATAATATTTAAAACATATGCTTATTTGTTTATTTGAAATAGGGAAAGGAAGGGAAAAACAAGTTGATTGGGAGGGGGTGGAGGAGGGACAAAAACATGAAAAGAGGTATTGATGTGTGAGAAGTAATATACTCACTACCTGATGAATATAACTGTAACCCTTCTATACATTACCCTGACAATAAAATACAATAAAAAAAGAAAGAGGACATATCCAGTGAAAATTTAAATAAATATTGAGGGTATGGATTGGGTGAAAGGGATGAGGGAATGTGCCTAATGGGGTGACTTTGATGAAGAAGCTTTGTACTTAAATAGAACTTGATTTGATTTCCTGAATGGTAACCTGTTTTTATGACTACTTAAAGATAATTTTACAAAACCAAAACATTAAAAAATTAAAATAAGGGCATTGGTTTGGTGTCAGTGGCTGATACCTGTGGTAACCCATTTTTACAACTACTTAAAGATAATTTTACAAAACTGAAACATTAAAAAAATAAGGGCATTGGTTTGGTGTCACTGGCTGGCGCCTATAATCCTAGCTACTCAGGAGGATGAGATCTGGCCCTTCTAAACCAGCCCAGGTAGAAAAGAACACCAGACACTTATTTCCAGTTAACTACCAATGAGGCAGAAGTAGAACTCTGGCTCAAGTAGTAGAGCACCAGCTTTGAGTGAAAAAGCTATGGCATTATGTATAAGCACCACATCATCTTGACCCAATCATCTACTGAAGGACATCTGGGTTGTTTCCATCTTTACATTATGGTAAATAGTGCTGCAATGGACATCGTTATGTGAGTGGCTTTAGTATGTCCTTGCTTCTGGACATTTGTGTAAATGCAAAGGAGTGGGATTGCTCAAAGGGGAGCACTGTGTATGGAATTCTATGCTGCCATCAGAAGGAATAGCATCACCCCATTTGTAAGGAAATGGAAAGTCTTGGAAAAAGTCATCATAAGTGAAGAAAGCCAGACTCAAAGGAACATAGACTCATGGTTTCCCTCATTTGTAATAATTAGCACACATCTAGGACTCTCCTAGCAGAGGATTACAATAGCTCAAAACCTAGGTAGGTAAGGTCATATAGGATGAGACTAAATGAAAGAATCTGTAGGACAACAAGAGCTTTATCTTATGTGATTGTTGTTCTTAATGTACTATGTTATTTTCTTCTCTTTTGTTGCCCTTTGTTTAATCTCATATTGTTACTGTATCCAACTTTGCTATCTGGTATATTGTGTATACATTTATTTGTTTATTTGAAATAGAAAAAGAGAAGGGGGAAAACAAGATGATTGAGAGGGGTTGGGAGGAGGGAATAGGGACAAAAACATGAGAAGGGCTATCAATGTATGAGAAGTAATGGTCCTACTACCTGAAGAATGAAACTGTAGCCCTCTATACATTACCCTGACAATTATAAAAAAGCTATGACACTGTTTAGATCCTGAGTTCAAACCCCACTACTGGCACAATAATGATGATGATGATGATGATGATGACGATGATGGTGATGATGACAATGAAAACATGCCTATTTTTTGCAGGCAATCTCCCTCTTTTTTAACTTACAATATAATACTTTATAAGCAAGCATTTCAGAGAGGATGTGGAGGGCCGGGAGTTTGGCCTAGTGGTTGAGTGCTTGCCTAGCATGCATGAAGACCCAGGTTCGATTCCTTGGTACCACATACATAGAAAAAAGCCAGAAGTGGTGCTGAGGCTCATGTGGTAGAGCTCTAGTCAAGGAAAGTGCTCAGGCCCTGAGCTCAAGCCCAGGACTGGCACAAAAAAAAAAGAGAGAGAGGATGTGGCATTCAAAGCAGAAACAAGATAGAATCTATTGAGCCTCCATAATAAAATTATATCAAAGTGAATAAAGGAGAAAGAGCAGAAACCAACCTGATAACTTTTAGTGGAATCTCTAAGTAATAATTCCTCTGAAGAGAATTTATGGCCCTTGATAAGTAGCAAATGGCAACATAGTATACTCAGACTAAGAATAATAACACCTAGTAATAACCATCTCAAAGGAAGTCTGTGATTCTCCCAGCCTCTGATTTAAAAGGTTGGTTTAGGAACAGCAGGAATATTACAAATGATATTTGATTTTCCAAGAGAACTAGCCATAAAGAATCCTGCAGCTGTACTTATTTACCTCTCCCTTCATAGCATCATTATGCAGACACTGATACTGAGAAAAACACAGTAACAAAATTTAAGAGACTGCATAATTCTTTATAAATACACCCACTTTCTGTATCCACATATATTGTGCGCTCTTCAAATGCAAATGCAAAATGTTGTTTATCTGTTGCTCCTCTCCTCGTGTCTCTGTGCATAGTCTCTCCTTAAGGTAATAATATATTTCGATGTCTACGTTCTCTTACACAGAGAGAGATTTTGAATATGTGAGTTGGGGAATTTTCAATGAAAGGAAAGGGCAACAGAGAGCTAGCCAAATCTTGTTATCTTACTTGGGAATGAGTTAGCATTCAGAGTCACCATCAAATGCCTGTCTAGTACCTTTGATTTCCACTAACTGATCAGTAGTTTGAGAATCTGAAATTACAGGTCTCCTGGGGAGAAAAACAGGTTCTAAGAGATGCTAGATCTTGGGGTTCCTAGAGTAGAAGACTGTACAGACAATAGCAACAGCTGCCTCAGCTTCGTTTGGACCTCAGCATCTCTAGTATCCCACACAACATCACCAATGTTCATGTTTACCTGGATTAAAGAGTAAATAAGACCAATTTTAGAGAATCCCTGAAAAAGTACACATTGCTTAATAATACCCTATACGATCCTCAAGTCTAAAATGCCTAGAGATCTGAAAAACTCATAGAAATGCCACCAATGTCAATAACTCAAACAACTACTTCTACAGAACATATTGGATCCTGCTCTGAAGTTTAGCTTTATATCTTACTGATGATGTTATATAAGTGTATTCAAAGGTCTATTTTTCTTGTTTTGCAGATAAATGTAAAGCATAGTTTACAGTAGGACTTTATCCTGCGGGTGTGACTTGACATTCTCCCTCTCAATCTGTTATGTATCTGGCTGAGTTGTATTTACCTGTCATGGCTGATCTCCTCTAGCATTCCCCACCCCATGTATCCATGCTGATATGACAATGTGCATATGAATGTCACTAAATCCTCCTCCCCTTCCCATACGGCTGTCCTATATTGTTAAGTCCCCAGGCCACACCATTTCCCTAGAAGTTTATTTTCAGCAGACTTAGGTAGAACCTTGCCTCCAATTTTAAATCTGAGGCCTATATTAGATTCCACATAATGCCCAGAGAGACATTTGGATCCCACTGATTGATTTATACGTGAGCGTGTATGTGTGTGTGTGTGTGTGTGTGTGTGTGTGTGTGTGTGTGTGTGTGTGTGCGCGCGCGCGCACAATATTCTCAGGAGTACTATTTGCCGGTTTTCATCCTCCTTTCTGTCTGAGTGGTTTTACACTGCACTACAGTAATAATCTCAGGAACAATTTTGAAACAATTCTCTTCTCCATACTCTTAAAAGTGCCTCAAAGACTTCAGTCCTCTTGTGAACACAAAGTACTGCTCTTTCATGGATAGAAGATACAAGGGATATCTTAGTGTGCCTAAGGACTTCAAAGGAAGAAAATATGACACCTTACAGGACAAATAACCCCTATTTCAGTCCATAACTGTCACTCACCTTGCCCTTTGATATTATTATCAAATACTATTGAACAAATAGCCAGTGTTAGAAGAAGCCAGAGAACCACAGTTAGAATTTGGCTTCTTTGCCTCTAAGAAAGCTTTGCTATGGCTGAAAAGACCACACATAAAATGTAAAAGACTTAAATAAATAAAGGGCATAATGTTACTGTTTAAGATGCAGGGCCAGGCAAATGTTATACTGTAATTTGAAAAGTGCTGGACATCAGGTCGTCAGCACTGGAGTTTGGGCAATGGTAATATCTCCATGCAGGTGAAATGATCATTTGTGAGAATACTGTTTATATGGGATAGAAGGTTCATAAAATGTTGTGTTTATAGAAAAAGAATTAACAACTATTTAATTACTCAAGGGAAATAGAAGGCATTTGAAAACTTTTCAAGAGAGAGGCTTTCTAAGATCTTTTTGCCCAGAATTGGTTTTAATGGGAAGGTAGCAGAAGGAGAAGCCAATGGGAAACATTTCATTAGTGGTCAGTATATTTCATTAGAGATTTGTAAGCCAATGTTCAGATCATAATGATAGCAGGAAAATCAGACCCCGGTCATTCCAAATCATGTGGATAATTCCTTGTACTTTATCATACCACCTAATATTTCTCCAACTAGCTGTCTGTCCCCAGGGTTTTGCCGAAGGTAGTGAAGTGTGTTTGGGGGATGTGTTTCATGAAAATTGGAATGAAAAGATTAACATTTGGCAGTTTATTTCCTTAGACTAAGAGTCTCAATGGCAGAGCCTTTTGGCATTAGACTAAGAATCATGGAATCTCCTCTATAAAGAAAAAATATTCATAAACAAGAATATATATACAGTTGCAGTAGTTGGAAGATACCCCAAAACAAATTTGTAAAAGCTAACAGAAGAGTCATTATAAGCAATTTTTGGTCCATAGTGATTTGAGCATGTACCTTCTTTGAAGCTATGGGTAGATGTGACAGTGGTCACATTGTCATTCAAAGGGAAAGGATGAAGCATGGCTGCTTAGAGAGTAAGCTCCCCCACCCCCGCAACCCCTGAGGTGGGCAAAAAGCCTCTTAGAGATGCCAGAACAATTTCAGAAGCAAGCTTCTCTCAAACGGAGGCCTAGATAGCATAGAGTCATTTCAGTTCATTCCATTTTCCTAAGTGAGCTTTCAAGCGTTTGGCCAACAGCCACATTATTCCATCATTTTGGAGTAGTAAGTAAGCAAGGCTTAATTAAACTTGCTTCATATGAATGGAAGAGGGAAGAATGTGTTTATATTAATGACTTGATGGTTCTTTTTATTTTTTTTTGTTGGTCATGGCGCTTGAGTTCTGGGTCTAAGTGCTGTTCATGAGCTGAAGGGCTATCACTCTACCACTTGAGCCACAGCACCACTTTTGGTTTTCTGGTGGTGAATTTGAGATGAGAATCTCATAGACTGTAGTGCCTGGGCTGGCTTTGAACCATGATCCTCAGGTCTCAGACTCCCGAGTAGCTAGGATTACAGATGTGAGCCACCAGCGCCCAGCTTCTTTTTATATTTTTTTTAAAAAATATTTTTATGTTAAGGTAGTCATACAAAGGAATTTGCCATTCAGCAAAGTTGAATGAATATAGTAAATGTTTAATAAATTTCCCAGTGAACTTAGTAAATATTTATATGGCATTTTCTGTGTATTGGACCTAATGAAAATGTGGCCACTTGTTCTTAGAGGGTCCAGAATTACAGCTACTTATCCAGTGTGAATGCCACTTTTATTCTCCAAAAAGTTTTACCAGGAAGTGGCTCACACCTATAATCTTACCTGTTCTGGAGGATGAGATCTGAGCATCATAGTTTGAAATCTGCCTGGGCAGGAAAAGTCTATGAAACTCAACCAAGTAGCAAAACAAACAAAAAAAACACAAAATAATCTCCACCACTACAACAACAAAAAACAACCAACAAAACCAAACCAATCAGCAAAACCAAGTGGGAATGGAGGTGTGATTCAGATGTGACAGTGCCAGCATTAAACACCAACAACAAAAAGCCCCCAGGACCAGCATGGGTGCACATATAGACACACGCATACACACACACACACACACACACACACACACACACACACACACAGAGCATCTTGTTTTAAACAGTAAATTATATGGTTAATCTAGCCTTAGGCTGAGTGTGGAAAATGATCACTTCAGGGAGAAATTTCTTGTTAATATCAAAAATGTTTGACAAGGCCATTGAAAAATGGCATGATTGCTATACTATTGTTGGAATAAAGTAGATACTGAATTACTATGTGCTTTGGAGTGAGTGAACCACCCAGGATACTTTCTTTATCTGAAGACATGTTCAAAGATTTAAGAACAGATTGTGTGTAACACAGCAGGTCTAAGGTAAAGAAACAAGAAATAAAAATATTCTTGGAAGGATACAAGACAATTATTTTATTATCCAATTTGCTTACTTAACTGGTATTTTACCACCTCAGTCAAGCATTGAATCCTGAGTTTTTTGCCTACTATTTTAGTGACAGAGTCTCTCAAACTGTCCTATGTAGGTGGGCTTCAAGCCTCAACCCTTTAGATCTCAGCCTTTGGAGGAGCTAGGATTACAGATGTGAGTCACTATCACCCATGTCTGCTTACATTGGATTCAAGATCAATATTTAAGTCAATAAAGTATAAAGATATTAAAATGTTTTCTTTAGTTATACAAGCTTGTGAGAACACCTTATACTGAAATAACCATGCAAAACATTAGAATTTCTCAGCTGGAATATTGTAAGGCAAGGATTAAAAATCCAGCACGACAAAGGAAATAGGTGAGTAGCATTTTTGAACAGCACCAGAGTCAACATAAGTCTTTCTCCCTTCCTTCTTCCTGTTTGTCTGAATTGTGCCATATAGAGATATCACTTTGTGAGATAGTAACCTAGGGTACATGAGCTGTATTCTTACTTTACACAGAAATCCATCAAGCTTGGTTATCTTGTTTCCCAGCCCCCAGAAGATTAGAAGCAAAAAGTTGCAAAGAAAGCTGTTAGAGTCAAACAGATTTATGGTAATAGGAGAGATTGAGAAACCACAAAGAGGAGGCTGGGGATTCAAAAACCCATCTTTTTTTTCTGGCCATTTGGGGAAGAGATTAAAAAATGTTGCACACCTAGCAGCCCAGAAATACTCACTGCATTACACCAACTCACAGTGGCTGTCAGTAATGTGGCCTTAGGCAATGAGGAAAAGATTAAAAGTAGGTTTATGTTGATCTGTTCCATAAGAGGACATAGTTTACAATGCATTTCAGGGAACTGGTGTTTTACGTGGGCACACGTGCAAGGAAGGACCCAAAAATATTGTAAGAGAAGTACAGTGTGTGTGTGTGTGTGTGTGTGTGTGTGTGTGTGTGTGTGTGTGTGTGTTGTGTTTCAGCTAAAATTTAAGCAAGTTACTACCCAGAAAGACTTTAAAGCTTGGGTGGCTTTCTGTATTGTTTTCCACATTGGTATCAAAGTAAGTGGGAAGAAAGGAAGTAGGTCAGGATCTGTAAACATCTTAGGGAATGGAAACTCTTAACTAACATTCACTGAGAATTTACTAGTTATCAAACATTGATACTAGCACCTCAGATATACTTGCTCATTTTAATCCTCACAAAATGCTGTGGACTAGGGGTAAATTGCCCAACTTCTATAGTTGAAGATAAACTGGCACCTGGGGGTTAAATAATCTTAGGATCATAGAGCTTCTAAGTGAGGAACACGGAGGTTCAACCTAGCTCTGGTTAGCTGTCCCATCAAAGGCCCTGACCTGTGCCTCCATCTTGTTATGCCACTGGGCATGACAGGCCATAGGCCATGTCTGATTCATTTAAAATCATAGAATCTCCATCAAACTTTCTCATTTTTGGACATGCAAAGGCTGTTCCTCATAAAGATGGAGATGTGTGCTTCAGGTCATGGGGTTGGCTAGTGACAGAGCCAGGTCTGCAGGAGGCAAACAGAAAAAGAAAAAGATTCTTCCAAATGGTGACAGGTCTTGAGTGAAATCCTAATGGTTCAGAAGTGAAATGGTTCCGTCTACCTTTGAAGGATCAAGGAAGAAAATTAGTGATGTGAATAAAGGAGCAAAAAGAAAGAGCTAAGATGTGAATGGCAACTGATACTGAAACAGAGTGATGGAAGTTCCTGAATGTGGAGAACAAATCAAAATGAAAGTAACTAGAATTGTCTTTCAATATGATAGTAATCTAAATTGAAAAAATCAAAATGATCTTAAGAATCATGACAGTACTTAATACAAAAACTTTTAACTTTACTGTATATATTATACTTTGCAATATAATGTTACTTAATAATATAACTAAAAAGAAACTAAGATAAAATGTACCATCTTACCTGTGACTCACACCTGTAATTCTAGCTACTCAGGAGGCTGAAATCTGAGGATTGGGGGGTTTGAAGTCAGTCTATGCAAGAAATTCTGTGAGATTGTCTTCTCCAATTAACCAAAGAATTGGAAGTATATCTGTGGCTCAAGTGGTAGATTGCCAGCCATGAGCAAAAAAGCTAAAAATAAGTGTCCTAGTATCAAAACACATGCACACACACACGCCCCAGGAAGAATATACTTGAAAGCAATCACGTGAATGCAAATTGAAGCATTTGAATATTCTAGTGATATTTTAATGCATGCAGGCTTTTTTTTTCTGGTCAGTACTGGGGCTTGGACTCTGGGCCTGGGTGCTGTCCCTGAGCTCTTCAGTTCAAGTCGACCCTCCTACCCCTAGAGCCACAGAGCCACCTCCACTTCTCTAGTGGTTAACTGGAGATAAGAGACTTAAGGTGGTTTTTAGTGCTGGAGGACTTTGACCGGCAATCCTCAGATCTCAGCCTCCTGAGTATCTAGGATTACAGACCTGCACCACTGTGCCTGGCCTATGGAATTTTATGCTATGTTTCCTTCAACTAATATCAGCCAAATGGCTGTTAGGAATGAAGTGTAGACTGTAAACTATAGAAATCTTTTGTTCTTCATGGGGATTGACAACATTTAAGACCAGGGTTAGTTTCAAGATCCTTAAACAATATTAGAAATTGAATTAAAGTATTGCTTTGTTTGAGCTGAATGTTTGCTAATGCTTCCATTGAAAGGCATTGAGAAGAATTAATTAGTGCACTCATAATAAAAGACAACAAAAATAAGTACCAATAAATACAAGCAATAACATTACAAATAAAATATTTAATACAAGATGAGGTAAAGCTTCTAATTTTACATTAATACTGTCACTTGATGGACTGTGTAATGACCAGTCCATAGAAGTGGAATTAATTTTGCACCATAATTATTCTTGCAACTACCCACAAAGTAAAAGTCATTCACAGCAGAATTGGTGAGAAAAAATGTCTTGTTTCCAAGATACTTTCTGATCTTATGAAATTAATCTTAGACACCTCATGATGAAATATACCACTGATATACTGCTGGCTTTATTTGCCAAAGCCATCCTCAAGGTGTTATTTTGAGCTGTGTCATCACTCTTCTCTTGGAATGAAAGTGGGTTTTTGTCTTTACTTTTGTGGTCGCCAATGTTTCATGTTATCTAGAATGCCTTTTTCTACAAATTTTACTAAGTTTGTTTGAACATACTCTTTTCTAAAAAAAAAGTTATTTTATTGTAAAGATGCTGTACAGAGGAGTTTCCATTGCATAAGTAAGGTAATGAGTACATTTCTTGTTGAACATTGTTACCCTCTCCTTGTTTTGTTCCCACGTTCCCTCTTCCCGCACCAAGTTGTAAAGTTTATTCTCAGCACTATCTCTTCTAAACATCACTGTTGTGTTGATTCACCCTTTGTCCTTTGTCTTACCATTTGTTATTTCCTTTCCCTTTCCCCAAGTCAGACAAATGTATATACAAGGCACAGGGGACCAAAAACAAAAACAAAAACCCAGTATATTTTAGAATACTCTTGCTCCTAAACACTGTGTATGGGAGAAAAAAAAAAGTGAGAGGGTCTAGTTTTCTTCATTGGATTTTTTTTTCTTATTAACTTGTATTTTATTGTAAGGGTAACATATAGAGGGATTACAGTTATATTTAACAGGTGGTGGGCACATTACTTCTTGAACATTGATAATCCATTGCAATATTTTCTAAGTTTAAAGCTGATGTTATAGGAAGCCTTATTTTTCTCTGGGAAAACAGAACTAGAAAAGGAGTAGGAGCATGAAATGCTATAGGTATCTCCCTTTACATTTCCTGTATATGGGCTCAATGAGTAGATAATGAGGGGATTTCAAGTGACTTGCTCTGCAGTCTCCTCCTCTCTCTCATGACACATGTCTCTTCATTCCTGTGAACATCAGTGTATCCAAATTCTGGAGCTGTGTTTTTAAGGGCTGGGAACAAATGGAATTTGAAATGATTGGATTAAAGGAAATTAAAAAAAACCTGATTTATCATATTTTACCTCTTGTTTGTGAAATTCAGTCAGTATTTAACAACACTTTAAATTCAGTTGCTTTACCTTTTCAAAATAATGGCAAGTTGAAGGCATAGAATCTATTCCTGAGGCATTGTGAGTTTGCATAGTTTAAAAGCCCTTCCAGCCATTTTATTCAATTACTTTGGTCCACAGAAATGCATGCTTAATTAATAAAGTCAGGCCATCATCATTTATCTTGTAATGAAAACCTTTTACGGATAACCACTAATGAAGATCAGACTTTGCCTTTGCAGTTAGGCCCGTTGCTTGGTGCAAAATCAACCTGCATGGCAAAGGAGGGACACGGAGCTCCTTTATGCTACATCATTTAGAACTGTCATTAAGCATCCACATATCAATTATGTGTTGCACCAAGGTCTATTAATGATGTACTTATCAAATATTCATTGTATGGCACTAACATTTGTAGAATGTGTTCTACGGAGCCTAATGGATCTGTGCTTTGACTGCCTGGGTTATTTAGTGAATTAATTCCAGGGAACATTTGGAAATACTGGAATCTGACTTGATGTCATCTGTCATGTTCTACAAGAGCCTTGCTGTTCTCCTATTTGGGGATAATTACGTGTCTTGTCGATAGAGGAAAGGGACCCAGGGTCCATGTACACATGCCCATGGGTGCATGCATGTGTGCTGTGCACACTCCCTATGTATACATACGATGGCCCCCAAACTAGTTGGCCAGTTATTCCTTAATTTAAAAATTAGACTAGACATATGTCTAGCCTAGTCATTAAATTCGAACAGTCCCAATGAATAATGCCAGTGAGGAGCTCTGTGAGAGTTGTACTAATGTCCTCTTAGGTACTCTTGTTAGAGCTTTGCTCCTGGAGTTAACTAAAAGAGAACTACCACTCTGCCTGCTTCTCTGTTGAAAACAGATTACAGATGAATATTTATTTAATATACTGTGGGTGTCCATTAATGAAAATAATACTTACTGAAAAAGCTTCAATATATTTCTGGAAGTTTTATCCCCAGGCTCGATTTATATTGAGTTGGGATGATTCTATCACATTTCTGAAGTAATAGAAATGAATGAAAAATCATTCATTAATTTTATTATAACTCATTAATGATATGTATATACTATATTTATAATTTATTAATTTTACAACAATAATTCCTATTGCTGTTATTATCATATCATATTTCATTTTTACCAGTTGTTAAAGGAAGTACCCAAATGTGTGTTAATGAATATTGTCAATACTTGGTCACTTTCATATAAAACAATTGAAGTAGTTATTTATAATGGTATAAATGGATAATTGACTCTTTTCTTAGCATATATTTGAGATATGGTAAAGGTTACTTAAGGTAGTAGATTTTTTAAAAACCTGTAACTATGATTGTATTCAGAGCCTCATGCTTGCTCAGCTGAGATTCTAACACTTGATGGATCCATGCCTCCAAATTTACTTTTTGCTGATTGTCTTGGAGGTGGAGATTCTCATACTTTTTTGCATAGACTGACTTCAAACTTCCAGGTTCCCACTCCTGAGTGTCTAGGATAATACATATGAACCACTGGAATCTAGTTAAAATGATAGAGACTTTTGTGAGAACCTCATTAGTGTCCTGGCTTTGTTAGTGTTACACGATAGTTATTTTATGTTTGTAAGCCCAGTGTATCTTGTGGCTTGGGAGAGAAAAACATTTAAGCAAATGAGAGGCTATAGTCAGTGATGGCATTTTGATGGTGTGTAGAATATGTATCTATGGATTCCATGGAGTCATAGACATAGACCTTAACTTGACTGAAGAGCTACCTGGTCAGATCCCTTGTTTCACCGGAAAGCTGATATGACCAGATGCAAACTGTGAAAATAGATATAGAATTCCATTTTCCCACATTGGCAGAGAGAGGTCTTTGCAGTGTACAGTGTCACTTCCTTAGTGTACTAGTCTTAGAGACAATTTATCTAGCATTTTTATTTTCAGACTCTTAAAAAAAACCCACAATTTCACTCTGATTTGTATTGAAGTGAATAGAATCCTTATTATACTGGCACTTTATGGAAATGCAACATGCAAAGAGCTCTTTGTGCTAGCTTTTCATTTCTGGTTCTCTTTGTCACAAAAAGCTCTTCGCTTTTGTAGTTGAAATCATCAGTAATTAGGAACTGTGCTTTTTAAAAATTCATCAATGAAATCTTTGATTTAAAAAAAAAGAGGTGCCAGAAGAAACACAGAAGAGGAATGAGTGGAATTTAATGGAATTGGATAGCTGTAAAGAAGCCACAAAGGAAAGGACCTTCATCTGAACCAGGGTCTCACAAGTTGGCAGGAAAATGAAGGCACTGTCTTCAGTCATATTTTGGACCTTGTTATTCAGTTGTATTTGATGCACAAGTGCACAGAAAATACCTTGATGTCACATGATAAATATTTGTCACACCTTGAATTCCACTCGGTGGCCTGGAGGAATTAGACTCAAGTGATCATCTATGGAGTGACAGAAGACGTACATTAAGTTATTCTAGTTTTTTTTCTAGTTTTTCTATTGTTATTGTATTATTTCCAAACTGTAAAATAGACATTTTTATGAGGATCGTAATTATACCAGCAGCTGTTGTATCTCCAGAGCATGTATATTTTAGTGTGTGTGTGTGTCCATCCTGGAACTCAAACTTGGGGCCTGTCCCTGAGAATTTTTGTTCAAGGCTGGCACTCTACCACTGGAGCCACAGTTCCAGTAGTTAATTGGAGGTTAGAGTCTCACAGCTTTTCCTGCTCAGGCTGTCTGGAACCGTTGTTCTCGGTTCTCAACCTCCTGAATAGTTAGGATTACGGGTGTGAACCACTGGCATGTGGCTTCAGAGCATATCTCAAAAAAAGAATGATGACTGACTCAAGAACATGTTTAAGATGATCAGAGAGAAAAGAAAGTATGCAGATACTTCCATATGTAGATTTTGATGGATCCATGGCCTTATTCAAAGTCTTCAGTTACCTACTGTCCATTTTACTTATTTTACAACTAAGGTGCATATGATAATACACAGACATTTAATAACACATCATCCTTCATGCTCCCATTGACTTATTTCTAGGACATCAAAGCTGTCCTCTCCAGGTCTTGTCCACCCTCACAACCTCAAGTGGTTTTAAAACAAAGTGAAATAACTCATCTGTCCAGATTCCAGAAGCAAATCTCTCAAGAACTACTCGCTCTTGTGTCTCCATCTAATCAATTCTGCTAGAACGTTTGGATTTCTGCCATGTGATGTCACCAGTGGAGATAAAAATCTGTACTGGCACTGCCACATATCCCTGGTGTATTTTATGGCCTCAGATCTTTATCAGGTCTTGGTACTACCAAAAGTAAAGAAGGTACATTTCTACTTCAGCCCCACACATCAGCTGGCATCTCCCTCCTCAATCCACTGGACTATCACAGGCATTGATCTTGAAGATGGTCTCTCCTGTGATTCTCCAGGCTTTTTTGTTTGTTTAAAAAAAGAACAGCACCACGAACCTAATACCCTCCATAAGTACTATTGAGAAGGCTTGCTGACTCCAGATCTACGTGTTGTATTTAAATTTTTCTTTATTGGCTAGAAGGCTACCATGCTTTTCACAAAACCCCTAGTATCCTTTCTTAGGAAGAGCCCCTTGCTCCTTGAAATATCAGGAAGATGATGAATATCTTCAAGTTTGAATTAAGACAATTTGGGTCAAAGAAATAGCACCAGTGATTCCCGAGGATTAAATCCAGCCAGGAACCAGAAGGAGGTTATCTGTTCTCCATCAGCAGTACCTATTTTCTTGTTATTTCCCCTGCTTGTGGAAATTTCCTATACTTCTGTTTGCAATGTAAAATGACTAGCCCTTTTTCTGGCACGCACAATAGAAAACCTCTCTGTGTCATCACAGATGTTGATGAAGGTAGTGGGGACTTGTGTTCTGTGTTGGACCTTCTCCTTTCCTGATCAGTTCAAGTCAATCTAAAGGAAACTGCAGACTTTGAAGTAAAACTATCTTTGTTCTTTAGTATTTATTCAATAATTAAAAAATGATTATACAGAATGGGCTGAATCATGGTACCAATTTTTCTAGAACTGAGCGCTCCTCTGGGAGGCAGGGCTGCCATAGAGCTCAGTTAACTAAGGAGGCAGTGGGCACACTGGAGTGAGCTGGCCTGTGCTATTCAGGCCACTCTGCTAAGGTTTTGATAAGCTTAGGCCACTAATTTGCAGTTAATGCTGCCCAGTACGTGCTCGAAATATTTCAAGTTACTCTACATTGAGCTGCATTGCATTTTCTAGAAATTGTTGTGGGACAGGGATTTCCAAAGACTAGGGAAAGATTGCACCAAGTAGTTCCCATAAATACATATCTGTGATGGACTCTTCATCCATGTTTCCCTTGATTAGTAAATTTCCTGGTCATGTGTAAGAGTCCAGAGAATGTTTTCACAGCCAATGTGCTCACTCTGCTCTGCTCTACTTCTCTCTGGCGCCTTTATTTCCTTAGTCTCACAGTCATTAAGTGCACAATAGCCACCTCACATCTCTCAGATGCCTGAGGTTTGTGAAGGGGTCCTCGGGGACTTGAGTACCACAATGGCTCCCCGATGTGGCTGCCCCTTCATGCTGACAAAGGAGCATCTGTCCAAGAGCTTTTTGCCTGAAGTGCATCTATTCAGGCCCAGGCTGGCCCTATTGTTCAAAGCATTTCTTGAAAAGGCAAATACATAAGTCCTTTAACTTTTCTGGCTTAGTCAATGTGATGACAAGACCTCAGGCATTGTCACCACAGGACTGGTATAATAATAACAATAACTCTGTGAACAACAACTTAAATTTATATGCTCTTCATGCCTCTCTCTGTACTTGTCCAGTACTGGCCTCTCCTAGTACTTTGTTGACTTCTTAATGTGGACTTGGAGGGGAAAAAGAATGAAAATGGTCAGTTATATTCATTTTATAAATATAATGTGTTCAGTTCTTCAAGCTCAGTTGTGCTAGGTCGTGATAAAAATTAGTTCCCTGCTGATTGGTCAATTTCATTATCAGAATTGATGCCTGGATTGTCTTACTGTTTGATATGCAAATGGTCTCATAGTTGAAGTCAATAACCACAGCTTTCCAGAAATGAGACAGACGAGTGGCTAGTCGTGCATCTGTTTCTTAGCTCCTCGCCCTTTATAGACTAATAGTGCTTTATAGACCTTTCTTCTGGTCCCGTTTCATGCTTTTCAAATAAGGTTATACAGCAGGGGGCCATGAGGACACTGAATAATATGTCCATGGTTGGTCTCACATAAAAACAGCAGGGTTTCTTAATAACCACATTATTTTTATGTTAAATCAACCATGGACATGTTATGAAATAAGACAAAATTTCACATAAAATTGTAATACAGCTCTGTAAAATCCAAAGAACATTCAGGTTTGCCAGTCTATGCCATCTCTGGTTGTTGGAGGGAGGGTACAATTCAGGGAGATTTTTGCTTTTTTTGAGGGGGATCTGCTTCAGGGGGAACAGTTTTTTTTTTAAATCATTGATTCAAAAGTCCACGCAGATACCACATTCCATGGCTCTCCCAGGATTTGCTGACCTTGTTTGAGCTCATAGTTATTTTTCTTGTCTATAACAGCAATATTGGCTCTTTTACTGAGATAATAGCATTCATTGACCTTTCCTCTTCATGGTTTAAATGATACTATATTTAGATTTATGCAGATTAAAATTAGAAAACATTGTACTGTGAGCCTTTGGACTTTCCAAAATAAGAAGAAAATGTATCATATTTTTGGAATTATTACTTTTTTTCCCAAACATTCCACAAAGCATTTTCCTTCCCTCCCATCCCCTTCAGGTTCTGGGGTTTGAAAACTCAGGGCCTGGGCTCTGTCCCTGAGCCTCTCCTTGCTCAGGGAAAACACTCTACTACTTGAGCTACAGCCCCACTTCCTGCAATTTCTGAATAGTTATTGGAGATGAGTCTCATGGACTTTCCCATCTAGGTTGGCTTGAAACCATGATTCTCAGATCTCAGCCTTCTGCTACTAAGCATTTTATATACATTTGTTAATAAATGTTATTAATTTGGCTTGATTATCATCCTACTTTTGAAGATAACAAAACAGAAACTTAAATAATTATTACCCACTTAAGTAAATCTTGAGCAAAAAGTACTTAGGGACAGCATCCAGACAGAGTATAACCCCTATGACTGACAAAATGAAAAAAAAAAATAGAAGAGGAGTGGGTAAATGACACAGTTGATTAAGAAATACAGTCTCATTAAGTTCAGTAATTACGCAAATAATGAAATTTAACACAGGTAGTGACATTTTACATTTAGTTGGCTCCTAGTCTGAGTAGGGCACATGAACTAATTAGGATACACTCACTGCTGTAGTGTATCAAACAAAACCTCTGTGAAGGTTTTCAGTCCTTACTGTAAAACATGAGTCCACCCAGTGAGTCAGGGACCCAGGTACCTTTCTGATTGTGCCTCGTAGTCTTCCCTCCATTCCTTCCCTGTAGCTAATCAGTGAAGTAGAAGAACACAGAAAGATATCATGTAGGGGGAAAAGCCTGGATCTCCATACCTTCACTCACATTCTCTGGTGACATGCTGCTAACATGACAGGACATGTAAGAAATATAATTTTAGACTTAAGAGTGAAACAAACTGAGATGTGTTGATTCTCATAACTGCTTCTGGCACAGTCAAATTTGTATGTGAGCTTGAAGAACCAGAAAAAGAAAAGATTTAGAGACATGCATAAACTTCTGGAAATAGAGGACAGAATTCTCTTTAAAAAAAAAAAAAAGAATAGACCTAGGAAGGGATTCAGTAGTATTTGGCATACTAAGAACAGTCCTGATTCTATTCTGACCTCTGACTATGTCTCCACTCAGTTACATATGTGTCTTTCGTGGGCTTATGGAAATATGTGCAAAAGTGGCTTCCCAGTGGGGCTACAAATAGTCTTTTCTGCTTTGAGGATTTGGGTCCAAGAGAATTTAAAGAAGAGAAGCAAATTGTGAAAAATGTTCACTCAAGACTTAGAATGTATCTGACAGCATCCCACTTTCTGTCCCATATTCTCCATGTTTCTGTTTGACTTTCATGTCTCCATTAACATAGAAAAGAGGACCTAGGGATTTTCCACTTAGTTACTGTGCCCTGAGATCCATCAGATGGACAGTATGCCATAATAATGCCCACAGGGATGCAGGAATGAAGTTACAGAATTCTGTAATTGGATAAACACATTTTATCAGAGGTGTTTTTAGTGAGAGACGTTCAAGTGTGTGTTGGGAAGCTCAGTGATTTCCCTATTAATGTCTCTTTGTGTGAGCTAAATCTCAGCACATGAAATATATGGTCCTCTGTGGAAGAAAAATAACCTATCCTCTGACAGGCTTAAAATAACACACAGGTATGAATCATCTGTTGATCTTTCTCTAGCACACTTATTGTCTTTAGAATTAGATATTGAGTGCTAGAGGGCAGGGGCTATAACCTTCAAATCAAATTCTGTGTCACAAACACACTAAACTCTATAAAGAACTGCCCATTTCTAGTATCAGATGGGCAGATCCTATCGGAACACATTCAAAAAGAAGACTTTCCACTAATGCTGACCTCCAAGGATTGAGGCAATCCTCAGCGTTTTCTGGGAAGAGTGAACTACACTCTAATAACTAATAACTAATAA
The DNA here is from genome assembly GCF_031878675.1 of Megascapheus bottae. NCBI lineage: Eukaryota > Metazoa > Chordata > Mammalia > Rodentia > Geomyidae > Megascapheus > Megascapheus bottae. The sequence continues at coordinate 15,763,831 of NC_143527.1, read as the reverse complement.
CAACACCCTGAGTATGATTTCTTCTTTCAGACTTGTCTACCTGCTGATTTTTATTTTGATGTTTTAAAGAGAATACATGCCAGTGTGTTATCATTAAGGTTTTCAGGTATGCTTCACATTTTCTTGAGTTAAAGCAAATCATATAAACAGGTTACATTCTATTAACCTCAATAAATCTACATAAAACTAATTATACATCTGAAAAAATTCATTTAGAGCACCTAACTTTAGGTTACAGTGAGAATTTAAAAAGATATTCCTAAGCCTAAAATGTGATGAGTGAAGCAAAAAATTATTTGGGGTTAAAAGCAGTGAACCTGCTTTAAACATAGACCAGGATGCTAGTAAAGAATGACTGTTCCTTTCACACATATCTTTCAGCTTTGCAATCAAATGAATGTCTATAGAATACTTCTCTCCCACCTTTTTATTGTAATTACTAGAAGGGTTACATTATATTCACCAGATAGATGATGTATTTCTTTACAAACATTGATACCCTTTTTCATGTTTTGGTCCCCATTTCCCTCCCCCACCCCTGCCTCTCATCTTGTTTTCCCCCCTTCCCTATCCTATTTCAAGTAAACAAATAAATACATATACAATATATCAGGTAACAAGGTAAGATACTGTAATAATATGAGATAACCAAGGGACAGCCAAAGAGATGAGAGACAACATAATACATTAAGGACAAAAATCACTCATTATATGGTTCTTGTTTCTACATCCTGGAGATCCTTTCATTTAGCCTCATCCTATATGGCCTTATGCATCTAGGTTTTGCCTATAGTGAAGATATGGAACCAATCCAGATGCCTCTCAGTTGATGACTGGATCAACAAGATGTGGTATTTATGCACATTGGAATTCTATGCTGCCATCAGAAAGAGTAACATCTCCCCATTCATAAGGAAATGGAAAGACTATGAAAAAATCATATTAAGTGAAGTAAGCCAGACTCAAAGGTACATAGGCTCAATGGTTTCCCTCATTTGTCATAATTAGTATAAACCTTGGACTCTCTCCTCTCCCACCTTTTTAAAAATCATCAGTCACAGTGGCTCACGCCTGTAATCCTAGCTACTCAGGAGGCTGAGATCTGAGGATCAAGGTTCAAAGCCAGCCTGGACACTTTAAGGCCCTCAGACTCTTAATCTCCAATTAATGGGAAGTGAGGCTTGGCTCAAGGGTAGGGCAGTAGCTTTGAGCTGAAGAGCTCAGGGACAGCACCCAGACCCAGAAATCAAGCCCCACTATCCACAAAAAAAAATCATGGTATGAGCTAATATGTAATTTAAATTCTCAAATGTTTGGTAACACTCTGGGTTACCTTGTTGAAGCTTAAGTTTTCACCATTGTAAACTTCATATAAATGAAAACTTTTATGAAAATAGTCTCATTTTCTGCCTTATATGAAGTACAGAGAATAGAATCAACATCTACAACAATGAAATGAGCTTTCAATACTCAGAAATTGCCTCTGTAACTTCCTTAGGCCCCAGGAGGTAGAGCAGGTAAAGGGGAAGAACATTCTAGAAATTGTCCCAAGGTTCAAGTGGGAATACACAAAACAATTTCAGAGTCTTTGTCATCTACACCATTAGCTCACTTTATTTGAGGCTGTCTGGATGCACTTTTGGAAAAATAAGAAGTTTGAGCAAATCTTTTTCAAGGACCCTTTCAGTATGATGAAATGTCTAGGGTATTGTGCAATCATTTTTGCCCTGTCTTAGTCTCTCCCAAATTTTACTTTTAGTTTCTGCTTCAAGGACCCCAGTGTCTCTTCCTAATCCTAATCATGTCTGTACCACATGACTGCCTACCTGTGGAGACATTCCTGTCACTCTTTTAGCCTATCAGAAACAAGTACTTTGACACTAGTTCCAGTGGCTAATGACTGTAATTCTAGTTACCCAGTAGGTTGAGCTCTATGGATCAAGGTTTGAGGCCAGCAGGGGCAGAATGTAAAAATTTACAGAAAGAACACTGACTTTAACAAGTACCTATTGATTGCTTTTAGAATCAACTTGATTCCTATAATTTTATGAAAGAACCACAAAGTAGGAGTCAGAATGCATGTGCTCTAGAGCCAGGCATGGTGGCTCATGCCTGTAAACTTAGCTACTAAGGAGGCTGAAATGTGAGGATCGTGATTCAAAGCCAGCCTAGGCACTGAAGTTTGCGAGACTCATCTCCAATTAACCACCAGAAAACCACAAGTGGTGTTGTGGCCCAAGGGGTAGGACAGTAGCCTTTTGCTGAAGAGCTCAGGGACAATGCCCAGGCCCAGAGTTCAAATCCCACAACTGACAAAAAAAAAAAAAGAATGCATGTGCTCTGGAACCTAATGTAAAGCTCCTAGCCATGCGTTCCTCTGTCCCAGATTCTCCACATAGTAAAGGAAAACCAGGACAAGATGATTTTCTGTGTTGCTTGTCTCATTAAAACTCTTGGAGGCTAAACATGTGATTGATTTCAGTCTCTAAAGATTTAACAAGTCGATTGGCAGGTACCACAATACACACTTTCCTACTTGTCTCATTCAAGGTCACTTTCCCGACTCCACTGCCTATATTTACTTAACTAAGTCATTGACTATCGCCATTCCCTTCTGTGGGTTAACCTTGGAAGAGATAATGAGGAAACCATACAGGATTTCACTAACTAATTTTTCATCCTACTCCTTCCAAGCCTTCTTTACTGTTTTCAAGACTATAGGAAGCCTTGGTTGAAAACAGCAGTAGATTTTAATGACAGGCACATTGTCTTTTGACCTGGCCTACTCTGTGTCTGGTGTTGGGAGGTAGAGACTTCTATCCCAGACTGAACCCATGAGGCTGCCCCTCCAACCCTCACAACTGTAGGGGGGCATGACCTCTATTCAGAAGCGTCATTCATGTAGAGCCACAGAATTTTATAGGTGAGGAAATGGCTAGCAATGAGAGAGGTGAAATAAATCCTCCACGGATTACACAGCTGGCTAGAGACAGACCTGGGAGAGGAACTACTATCTCCACACTTGTCTGTGTTCCTGTTGTGTCAATGTGCCTCTGTCTCAGAGGCTGGGAGAAGAGACTTGAGGTTTTAGAAAGGATTTAGGCTTAACAAACTTGAGACTTAAGCTTAACAGGCTTCATTTTTTTTTTTTAAATCTTATTTCCTACCATAGTATCTGTCTAAAGTTTAGTAAAACAGATCATTTCCCTGATATTAGTTGATCTTTGGAAGTTGTTCAGTTACATGCAGATATAGAGAAGTTAGCATTGTACTGGTCAGTCTGATTTTAGTTCTCATTTGTCCAGCCTCCCATATCACATTGTCAAGTAAAGAACCCTAAAATGAATCCCAGATATTTAGAGTAAGAACCTGACAAAGCTTCACCTACCTCTATTTACATTTCTTCATTCTCGGGGAGAAGTGACACACAACATTATGGGGCTGTTTTAAATACCTTTTGCTAACTTTCACATGGAAAATAGAATGGGCTTAAAATGCGTTAATTCAATAGAGGCCATCAGGCTAAAGCTACTATGAACATTACTTCTTGCAAGAAAACGAATGCTAAGCTCTGATAGGGGCAGAAATTAATGTGTACGATGGTGGATAATAAATAATACCATTAAACCCTTGTACCATTCTGGCTTTCTGTCAAGATAAAAAATGTGATATTTATTGCAGGTCCCATAATTACTTTTATGCTTACAACAGGAAGAAATGAGGTTGCTGATACAGGAAGGTATTAGTCAAGTGTTTTTCCCTGTGGGAGTGAGGTGAGGTTTCACCTCTTTAAGGAAAAAGGAGTCACTCATATCAGTATCTTCTATCTACTAGGATTTTGTCCTTTTCTCCAGTATATTGAAATAGATTGATTCTCTGTCATTCTTTTCTGACCACTGTGGTTGTGGTTATTATAGAAGACAGAAGAGGAATAAACAGAATTTGGGAAAGGTGGAGGGAGAATGAGATGGATGATTAATTTAAAGCCATAAGTTTGAATTTTCAAAAGCAATTCATTTTATCTAGTCAGATTGATTATCCGCTATTACTACAGCTATTTTGATCTTCATTTCCATCAGCTTTATTCAACCTCTACTCTTCCTATTACATCTCTACTTAACCTTCCATTATCTTCTAGGTTTAAAGAAAATCATTTGGAATCATTTCACCAAGAAAATTAGGCATTTTCACCCTGCCCCCATCTTACCATAGAACAGTATTTTAGAAAGAACTATGATATCATCTTCAAACATTTGAATCCTGAAACAATGTTAGCTAAGGTCCAGAGGTAGATACAGGGCAAAAATTTCAATGAAGCCAGCTCTCTTTCTATAGCATGAGTTTGGAAAAAAATCAAAATCTGATTTTTTTTGTTAATTTCAAGGCAAAAATAAGGCTCTCATAACTTTAGCACCTGAGAGCTTACATTACGTTTTATATTCAATGCACATGGCCACATTATCTCTTTTCTCTTTTGTTCTTTCTCTTTTCTGACAGAAACCATTTGAAGTTTTATTCCAAATTATCTGGCTGTTGGCATAATGAATCTTAGATGCAGATTTGTAGTTTAGGGATGTGTGTGTGTGTGTGTGTGTGTGTGTGTGTGTGTGTGTGTGTTTGTGGGTATTCATGTGAGTGTTTAATTAAACCAATGTGAAATGCTGTCTGAGCCGAAGGCGGTGATTTTTCTTTTACTTATTTAGTGTTGCATGGATTACAGCAAGCTTTCCATATACATAATCTTTCATAGAATACTGCTGAATTTAAAGCATGCTTGTTTACTCAAAAGCTTTCATTTAGATGGGAATAAAAGTTTAATTACTCTCTTCCACCCTTACATATTTGGTACAAATTAAGGTAATGTCTTGAGAAGAAATACATTGAAATAGCAATCGCAGCAGTCCCATCCTGGCACTGACTGCTTCTAGTTAGTTGTGTGTGAGTTCACAGGAGTCACTTCCCATATTAAGGTAAGTAACTGCCACTAAAAGCAAAGCCAAGCAGGAAGAAACACAAATAAGAAAACTCAAAAGTGCATGTTATGTCTCACTTAGGTAAGAGTCAAGTTTAGACAGTAACATCAGCTACATTATCGCCTTCTATTTGCTCTTGATTCCTGTTATGTGCGACTAAAAACCAGTTTTTACTGATTAAGAAACCAGAAGCTTCTTAGGAGAAAAGTCTCCTGTAAGAGGCTGAGGTCTGAGGATTTTGAAGCTAACTCCAGCAGAAAAGTCTCTGAGACTCTTTTTTCAGTTAACCAGAAAAAAAAAAGCTGGGAGTGGGGAATGTGGATCAAGTGGTAGTGATAGTCTTGAGTGAGAATGCCAAAGGAAAGTGAGAAGTGCTGAGTTCAAATCCGAGTCCCAGCATAGAGCGACAGAGACAGAGACAGAGAAAGAGACAGATAGACAGAAAGCTTAAGATAGAAATAGGTAGACAAGCAGACAGAGACAGAGAAGGAATGTATGAGAGAATGATAGCCAAGGTAATCTGAGCAACATGAAAACCAGGACAACTAGCCTCATCTTGGCCTCGGGAACAAGGAAACAAGGACTAATTATTCATGTGACTACGGAGGATTATTCTCATCTTTCTCCTCTCCTCTTGGTATAGATTGAATTTATCTTCTCTCACTATGAATTAACTCATTCTACCATGGTATGCAGAGACATGATACTTGTTGCCTAAGCTTATGCATCATAAATATCCATCTTCTGCACAGGAATTGATTTGACTACTGAGTTTCATTGCTTGAATCAAGTTAAAGAATATAATCTCATGAGAAAGAGTATCAATGTATGTGAAGTAATACACCCTCTATCTGGTGAATAAAATGTAACCCTTCTATTAATTACAATAAAAATATATGGAAAAAAGAATATAATCTGATATGGTTGAATGAGATAGTGCACATAGTCAAGGTGGCCCCAGCATAGGGTCACTCAGTAACATTATATAGGATGCTGTGGAGTCATTTGAGCAGATTACAAGGCTGTCCTTTTCACAATCACCATCTCCTTGAATACATGCCTTCAAACCCTTGGTTCTCCATCTTTATACCCTCATCAGAAAGCGTGCTGTGCTGTATTTTTCTTTATCTTCCTCACATACATCAAATTTTTCTTCTTCCTTCCCCAAGCTACTCAGATCCCAGTTTTCTGCTACATTAATCTGACAAATTAATCCTTGTTGAGACTTAATGACTAATTAATCCTCTTGGATTCATTTTTACACAAATTTTCAATGTCTTTAACGGTACAGGAAATCTCAGTGTTTACTAGCCTCTTATTACATGCAAAACCCTGTAGTAGGAAATATAGAGTCAACTGAAAAATGGCCTGTCATGTATAGGAATGAAATTTGTCTCTAATGTTAAATTGCAAAAAAAAACCCCTCAGCTTTGTATCTGAACACATAACCTGTGAGTTCTTTATCTTTATTGTGCTTTCTTCATTGCAGAATAATATGAATAGTTAAAAACAAAACAAAACAAAAAAATCCTACCTCTAAATGATATGTAGAAATATCATTTCAATATGTAATGCATGTTTGTAGAGTAATTATGTCATTGTAAAGGTCCAATGCTTCTTATTTTTTAACATATTAGAAGATGTAGAGTTAGTTTTTCTTTTGAGGACAGCTTATTTTATTTTTTTTCTAGCTTCATTTCTAGGTATATGTTTGTGTTAGCAGTTAGTATAAGTTACTTTCCACCAAAGACTCATTTTATCTTTTTGGAAAATCTATCTTAGCACTGTGAGATCATTTTGTTCATACTGCCTCAGTCTTTGATTGAAAATTCCACCTATAGTTTGTGTAGGCAAGGTTTAGGGAATACCTCTGAACAATGAATGTTACTGGGGCATCTGTCAAAAATCTCTCCTCTGCACCAGCCTCGTGTTACCTACTGACTTTCTCTCCCTCTCGTCTTACTCATTTTCCTCTCTGTCTCCCTCCTGCTCTCTTCCCTGCTGCCTCTCTCTCTTTCTAAATGAATTTTATTTCAAGTAATGCTCTCTTTCTTAGGCACTAATGCTAAAATTATGGTTGTTAACTAATCCATTCAAGTGTAATTTGAGGACAAATATAGGCAACATGTTCTATTAAATTTGATCTTTCTCTACCAACATGGCTAGGGGATGAATTCAATAAGGAAAAATAAAGACCCTCCCAACTCCCATGCTAAAAGGAAACCACTAAAGACAATTTCTCTCCCGCTCTTCTCCCCCACTTCTTTCTCAGTTTTAAACCATATCAAAGAAGAATATTTTTACAGAACATGAATCTTTTCTATCGCTTCATAATGTCCCACCACTAACAACAAATATTAAATATGTGTGGAGCACTAACTCTCTACTACACACTCTGAAAATAAACTCTTTTCTCATCAGTCAAATGTATTATTAATACCTGGTCTAGTCATCTTTCCTTGACTTTCATGAACCATTTGTGATCATATGCTTATTCAGAGCAAAAACGTATTGTGGCTCATAGCTTGGGATTCCAGTTACCAATTCCATCAGGCTTGTAAAAAGTGTATTGAGTAAGAATTGTGGTGAGGATATGGAAGAGAAAAACTGCTTACCTCATAAGACAGAAAGCAAAGAAAAAAGAGACTGGGGCCCCACCATGCCCTTCAATGGTAGAAAGTCAATAACTTAAAGGACTCCACCTAGGTTCCATCTTGTAATAATCCCGTTGTCTGCACATACCAATATTTTGATGGTTCAAAATGTAGATTCTGCTCATGTCTTGGGATGTTATTAGTGGGATACAAGGGATAGAAGTGTGGATCCAGACGCTCCTGGGCTATCCATTTCTTTCAGTGAGGAACACTGCTCTATGTGTTTCTTTCATTGACAAACAAAGCTTTTCTTCAGTAGTTCATGAGTGGAAAGCTCAGGACCTGCAGCCATCAACACAATTTGATGGTCTCACTGGGCTCCTTCATGCCATTTTTCTGTGCTTTCACAGGGTTGTTACCAATCATGCCAATCTCTTAAACTAGTAAGAAATAAATGAGTTGATTTATCTGTAGAACAATTAGAATGTCACTTTGTTCCAATAAACACCCACACACTGTTAATTATTTCAATTAATAGAAAGACAGACATCAAGCATGCCTCGTAGCTTTCATGCTGAATATTTCTCTTTGGTAGTGGTAGAGGTAAAGGATAAGTAAATTTTGAAGCTGTAATTATTTGATTCTATTTGGTTTTCTGCATTGCCATCCACGGTAGCAAATTTACTATTGTATTTGGGATATATATCTATGCTTAAAGTAAAATTTTTAAAATTTGATTGTAGGCTCTTGCTAATGCCTTCTTTTCATGTACATGGTTTGTTGTTGTTATGTTGCTTTTTTCCCCCCAGTCCTGGTGCTTGAATTCAGACCTGGACAATGATCCTGAGCCTTTGTGCTCAAGAATAGCACTCTACCATCTGAACAACAGGACCAGTTGCAACTTTTTCTGAGTGGTTGATTGGATATAAGAGTCTTACAGACTTTTCTGACCAGGCTGGCTTCAAGCCACAATTCTTTTAACCTCAGTTGATCAGCCACATTATAATCATATACCTAAGTTTCTTACACACAATTGTACCATTCATTTGCTGAATCTTTATACTCAAATTCCTACTTTTCAGTTTGGAGAGATTTTCTTGCATTATTTATGATTGATTTTTCTCTTATTCTGGTCTCTTTCAATGGAGCTTATATGATTTGTACATTCTAGGCCTGGTAACATTGATTTATTTATCTATTTTTTCCTAGTCCTTTTGCTGTTCTTTGATTTGTGTGTACTACCTTCTGTGAAATTTCTTAATTTTGTCCCCCTGCTGTTTCTGCTAGCATGGATTTTTAATACCCAAGGTCTTCTTTGCTCTCCAAATATTCCCTTTTATAGCAATAATATTGTTATTTAGAGTATATATGCTTTTTCTCTTATCTTCCTGGAAATATATTTACCTTTCTTTTCCCTTCATCTTTTCATTTCTGTCCCAAATACACAGGAATGGGCCTTCTTTCTTCTTTCATAAATATCTAAGGTATTAGTTTTTGGTTGCTCTTTTCTTTCTTTCTTTCTTTCTTTCTTTCTTTCTTTCTTTCTTTCTTTCTTTCTTTTTTTTTATAGATTCAGATCCCCCGTCTATTTTTCCACCCAAATTACTTGAAGTTGAAGATCTCAAACTTTTTGGTTTTGTTTTGCAGGTTTATTTTTTTTTGGCTCTGTCTTCCAGTAATTGGGGTGTACAATTACTGTCCTGATCTTCGAAACTTGAAAGTCCCACATGGTGTCTGCTAACCTGTTTCCATCTGGGAGCACAGTAACCATCCCTTTTGTAGCGGGATTTGTGGCTTCCTTCTTTGGTTCTGGAATTGGTCTATGTATGGTGCTGAGGAGTTGTAGCAATCCACTTAAATTAATAAAGAAATATGGTCACAGACAGGAGGCCCATGCTGAAGGGTTAGAAAAGATTATAATGGCTCCGACTGGGTGGAAATGGTTCTTAACTTTTTTAAAACCATAGAATACCTCAGCAGGCAGATGCTTACAGATTAATAATCGCTTTACAACACGGTTGGAGATCAGTTATCCATCATCACAATATGGACTGTGTTGCCAGAGAGAATTTTAGAAGGTTTAAATGCAGAATGCGCTGCAAATGCTTCACCAAAAGAGTTATTTCTTTCATCTCATGAAATGTATTTTAGTTGAGCAGATAAATTGTATCATTAGACATTTTTATGCACTGTCTGGCTGTGTACTGGCACCAATAGCTTTTGCCCATTTCCTACCCATTTTACAAAATAGAAGAGAACAAATGGTAGGGTAGGAGAAGACCTAAGGAATGAGAAAATATATCTAGCAGAATCTCTTCCCACTCTGGTATTTATATCCAGAAAGAGAAAAGGATGGGTTTTCATAGTTCTTCCCACTAACAAAAAGTAAGAGAATGGTACAGAAATTAGGAAAACAGTTTCATAAATTATGAGTGCTTTACTTGCTATTTTATATTTGAATAAAATGTCAGAAAATTTAAAGGGATAACAAGTCAGTAGAGTTGCAAAGGCAGATGATATGGCATAAATGAAAGAAATAGAATATACTACACAATCTCTCTCTAAATAAGAAGACAACCTAGATGTGGGGTATAGTGTTTAAAAGTATAAAATATGATTGGTTAATCTTCTTTGACAGTAGCTGTAGTTTATATTACAAATATAGTACACTTTTTCTGGTGGGAAACACAAGCATGCAAAGGGAAGAAATAGTTTGGAAATATCCATCCTGTACTTGCTAATATTTATTGTATCCTCATATTTTGCATATTGAAGATGAAGATGAGTGAAGATGAGGTCAATTATTCTCAAACATTATCAAGTAGAAAGATTCATTAAATGACAAGGATCATTCCCCAGGGTTTTTTATTTAGAGTCTTTGTCGGTGTTTAGAATCAAATCAGTGTTTGGGCTCTGTTTCTAATTTCTAGGATGTTCAAGTTAATGTCAGTGTTAATGTCTCTCTGGCAGGCCATTTTGATCACTGGGATAGAGATCAGGAATGGATTGTTGCTTTTATGTTGGACTGAGAGTTTATGGCCTGCCTCACAAATATCCCCCATTATCTATTCTAAGTGTCTTCAGGAAATTATAAGCCGTGGATCTCAAATAAAGGTGCATTATTTGCTATTGAAGATTGTGTGATAGCAAAGAAATAAACAGTTCGGGAAAATATTTGTTTGCCTACCTTTTGAACGTGGATAATGAAGTTTTATCACCGTGAAAACCAGAAAGAATGCTGATAGCCCTGGAAAAACTTCTCTCTGGCTAATTTTCTTCCAGCAAGATGTTTCTCTTATCATCAAGATAGACAAATATAAGCCACAAATTTGAGAGACTTATGTCTGTTAATTATTGACTAAGAGAAAGCTTTCTGGGAAATGGTGGGTTTAATAAATAATGGGGTTGGTCTGGCCAATGACAGATGTGTGTAATTCTCATTAAATTCAGTGGCAGTTACACAAATGAATCAAAGCAAAATGATACCTTTTACAGAATGTTCTGATTTAGTAAATTATTCACTATTTCTCAAACAGTAGAGACATATGCTATTGTTCTGTGGGGGCCAAGAAAGATGATGTAAAGGCAAGAATGTAGCTGCAAATTTTAGACTTACAATGTGCAGCTAAGAAAAGATATTACACAAAAAGGGTTTTAATTGTTTTACAAGATCTTTCCAGGTATTCTATGACAGGTTGTGAGGGTATTATATATCCACACTTACCTCTGGATTTTCCAGACATTAGATTGGTTCAGCAGTGTTAACCATACTGTATCAATAATGAATGTCACAATCAATGACTAAAATGCTGAACTTTGTAAAAGTTATTATTGTAAAAGGTAGGCTGACCTATGAAAACTATAAAGTGTTGACAATTCCACAGTGAGTTAAAAACTGTTAAACTGAACTCTAGTGTTTGTTTAATCATTCAGATGCTAGGTCCCTGGATGGGCTTTCATTAGCACACCTAGAAAATATGATCAGCCCACTCTTTCTCCCTGGAACTCTGTGATGAACAATAATGGAAAACATGTTGATATAATAGGAAGCATTATATTAATTAGTGGAATAAATTTTGGAGGAAGCATTTGAGCACTCACTGTAAAAGCTCTTAGACAATGGGGCACAAACCTACCCTCTGATTACAAGCTATTCAGAGAATGAATGTGCCTCGAAATGTTGACTCATTCAAACGCAGATTTGATCACTAAAGAAGAAGGAGGAAAGAGCTTCATTGGATATGCATCTGAGCAGTTGTCTGTACCCCAAACAAATGTTTCTTTAATTCTTAATTAGCAATTAAGGCCTGGAAATAGAATTTTTAAGCTCTTGAGATGATATTGTTATGTGTTTATTTTTGGTTAGTTTGGAGGCACTGAAGATTTAGCCTAGCTATTCGTGCATGACAGTATGCATACTATAACTGGAGCCACAGAACTTTTGTTTGAATTTGATTGTGAGGTTGTTAGATAGGGTCTTTACTTTTTTATGGTTTTTTTTTTTTTGGTACTGGTGCTGGTGCTTGAATTCAGGGTCTGGATGCTGCTGTTGTTCTTGACAAACTATGATCCTCAGAGATAGGCTCTTTAACTTTACCTAGACTGGCTGACCTAAAAATCACAATCCTCTTGCCTTCATATGCTCCATTATCTCCTCTAGGAAGAAAGAAAATTCATGAACTAGAAGTCAATGGCTCTATTAGAGATAGTGTGATAGGTAGCAAAGAAACAATTAATCAGTAAAGATTTGGTTCTGGAATCAGACTTTGCACAGTACTAAGATGTCTTGTCACTGCTTAAATTACTCTTGACTGAGTAGCTAGTGGTATATGCATCAGGAATGTCATACCATCATTAGTTTTTCTATAGAATGATTCCTCATGCTTAACTCAATTTCGTTATATATTCCAACATTATTTGTATTTTACTTACTAGCATAAATTTGAACTGCAAGTGATTGATTAAACACAATGTAATCTTTTCCCAATATAAACCTTGGACCCTAATAGAGCAACAGTACTTGAGAAAAAGATGGCAGCAGTCAATGTGAGTGATTTTTCTTCTCTAGTATCCTAGCATTAGTATTCTTTGGGAATGGGTTTGGTGGCTCATGCCTGGAATCCTAGCCTCTTAGGAGGCAGAGATCAGGAGGCAAAAACTTATTAAGACACACACTTAAACAAATGAACTGGAGGTGGTGATGCACAAGTATAGCCCAAGTTTACACAGATGGCAAAGGATCTCTTGTCTGAGATTACTTCTGACAAAAAGCTTATCCAAAAGAAGAAAGAAAATATACAAAGAGCTAGATATAGAGCTCAGGGGTTAAGTCACCTGAGTTTATATCCTGATACCACTCCTTGGAAATATGATTTTATGTTCTGCTTAGAATATGATTTCATGTAAGAATGAAAGATGGGGATATAGGAATAATGATGAGAGCATTGCGCATGGTCCTTGCTTCAGCACATCCTCAAGATTAGAAGGAGAGGAAGTGTAAGTGAAAGGCATTCTTGACGGCTGCTTCATCACTTGCTTGCAAGTCTTCATGTGAAATGGCCTTGCATTGGCATCTGCGGGAACCCTATAAGCTTATGTCGCAATGCCATAAAAAGTCTTACCTGTAGACAGTGAGACTTGATTATTGAAATGCAAAGTTTCCACAGGCAGGAAAACCACCTGCCACTCTTTGCTGATTTTAGGCAGGGGGCATCTCTAAGTCTGTTTTTATTGAAACAGGAAATTCCAGATCAAAGAAGTTCCTTGTGTTCTCTGTGTGCCTCCGATTTGAAAATAAAAATAGTTATCTACTATGAATTGATATCAGATAGTTCACTGTAGAGAAAATTTGGAGAGATTTGAAACATCACTAAGCCACATAGATCCTCCTCTTCTTCTGCTCATTTTCTTCCTCATGCTTTCTCATGTTATATATTTTGTGGTACTGATTAAAGTACCAAGGTAGACATATTGACATTCCGGTCTCTGTTAACTCTCTAATTTAGTGTTTATCAAATGTCAAGTTGCACATGAATTCCCTGGGGTAAGTAGGATTCTGAGACAGAATGTCTGGAGTAGAGAGAGACTCCACATTCAAAAAGCTTCAGATCTTAAAAGGATTCTTTGTATCTATTTTAGATGAATCAGAAGTTCTGGCTGATATAGGTAGCTCAAAAAGATGTGAATTAAGCGATTCATATTCTGTCCTGATGCCATTTTCCACAAGTATTCACTCATATTAAAGTTGTGATAGTCAGTGTGAATGACTGAGCAATTGCCGAAGACCAAGTAAAACTCAGCACGTGAAAAGAGATAGAAATAAATGAGATATGAGGGCTGGGAGTTTGGCCTAGTGGTTAAAGTGCTTGCCTAGCATGCACGAAGACCCGGGTTCGATTCCTTGGTACCACATATATAGAAAAAGCCGGAAGTGGTGCTGAGGCTCAAGTGGTAGAGTTCTAGCCTTGAGAAAGTCCAAGGACAGTGCTCAGGCCCTGAGCTCAAGCCCAGGACTGGCAAAACAAACAAACAAACAAAAAAACCCAAAGAAATAAATGAGATATGAGATATGCTAAGGCCTCACTCCCCTGCCTAAAAACTGACATTAAAAAAATTGCACTTGAAAGGCTGGTTCTTTTGTATTTTTGTAGCTTGGAGAGTGATCCTGGGCTGCATCTACTCATTTGGTTTTGTAGCTGCTTTAATCCTCCATGGTACTTTTGCTAATGAGCCTCCTATGGATGCCTTCAATGGAGTGCTACTCTAGCACTTTCAGGTACACACAGAGCTCCCCTGTCTCCCTGCTCTGCAGGACTCACAGCAGAAACTTTACTTTGGAGTGGAATCCCTCTCACCTGAATTTTCTTAGCTAATGAGTCGAAGAAAATGATGTTGTCCTGTACCCTAAGGTGACATCTTCTGAACCCATTCTTTCAAGATTTGGGGGTCACTGCTTCAGCACAGGTAGTACAGAAAGCTTCCTGCTGGGTAAATATGTATTTGAAGCACCATAAACATTTTGATGCACTCTTCCCCCTTTAAGAGTTTTCTATAAATACAATTAGAGTAGATATAAATCAAAATGATGCCAGTCCCTTGTACAGTTTTTTTTAAGGTCCCAGGAGTGTGTTAGGGCTATTTAATTGCTTACTAATGTAAAAATATCATTGTTAGTAAAGCATAAATCATGGCAATTTTAGCCTCACTAGAGGCTAAAAGCAGCACAAGATGTGGTAATTAAGATATACTAATAGATCTGGCAATTTCTATAATAGGAGCTTTTAACAAGGTAGAAAAAAAATTCATCTCCCTCATGCTACAGTGAAACAACAAAGAAAATACAAAATTTTTTTCCTGCAAATGAGATCACCTGTTCTCAAAACAATAGCCAGACAGCAGGTAAGAGCATGTTAGTTCTTTCTCATCGCCTTTTGTGTATTCCCAGTCACGTGGAAGAAGCTTAGAATACAACTTTGGGTTAGAAATCAGCTTCATAAATTATAAAGGCTAGAAAAAGTCTTTTGATAGCAAGTGATTTCTTTTGTTTTCATAACCAGGAAACGGAGACTTAAGCAGAAAAATAGTTGATCTTAGCCACTTGGGAACAAAGCTAGACTAGAAAAACAACTGCTTCTCAGCGAAGATCTTCATGATTAGACGGACTTATCTTCCTTCAGGGACTCTAACCACTTTTTAGAGTATCTATGCCCCCTTCTTTATTTTTATGGTCCTTCTCATCTGTTTTGGTGTTGGGCAGATCTGGTCTTAAGAATTTTTGAAGTTGATTGTCTTTGGTATTTGTATTGCATAATAGGAAGTGATATGATTTGGAGAAATCATTACTATTGAAGCCCTGTGACTAGTTGGAAGTGTTAAAAAATGATTTAATACACTAAGGCATCCACATGATTTCTAATGTGACTTCAGAAGTTATAATAAAAATAACTTGTGCCTTTCTGATCTGATCTTCAGGAGCTATACAGCAACAACAATCTATTTCCCCTTGACACGTGTTTAATTCCAATTAGTATTAATTAGAATAATATACACACAGGAGGGGGCCATGTTGCGGAGGTAAGCAACTTCACTTCTACATAATGCCTGACTGACCTTAGATGGTGCTTTTCACCATAGCTCAAGGATGTTTGCATACTATGAATATTCATTTCCTCTTTTAGAAATTATTCCAGTTTTTGGGAAAATCATACTTACATTGATCCTCTGGGCTGAAGTGTCTGCTATATGTTTGTTACCTGTCCTATATTGTCTTTGTCAGGCAATAGAACGATACTTCAACTATATGGATGAGTCTGGAAGAGAACACGGATGCCTATTGGGAAATGTAAGAATGGTAATGAGGTATAACATAAGATAAACAGTGGGCCAAGAACAGAGCCCAGAGGCCAAGGCAAGGAAACTAAAATAGGAAGCTGATAATGGAAAGGATTTGAAGACAACGAACCCTAATGATCACTTGAACTTCAAATGGGTTTCTCATGTGTGCTATTGGGTCCAGGAATCTGCGCAAGATCCAGGGTAACACACACACTCACACTTCCATGCCTGTTGCATGGATTAAAAGCATAGGATAGTTAAGTAAGATATAATCGTTGGGGGAAACTTAGCAAAGGTAATGCACAAAGCTCTCAGTGTTATTTGTAAAGATTCCTATTCATCTGCCATTACTTCAAAATAAAAATATATTTGGGGGGAGCTCCTAATGCTTGCAAAGCGTAAAAGAATTTCAGTGCTATTATTTGTTTTCATACATTTTTTCATATTTTTTATTGTAATTAATAGAAGAGTTACATGATATTTGCCAGATAGATGGTGCATTAAGTCCCACATATTGATACCCTTTCACATGTCTTGGTCCCTATATCACTCCCCCCCATGCCAATCCCTCATCTTGTTTTCCCCTGTTCCGTATCCAATTTCAAATAACCAAATATAAATATATCCAATATATCAGGTAACAAAGTGAGATACTGTAACAATATGAGATAACCAAGGGACAGCAAAAGAGATGAGAGATAACATAATATCTTAAGAACAACAATCATTCATTATATGGCTTATGTTTCTATAACCTAGAGATCCTTTTATTCAGTGTCCTACTATATGACCTTTTGTGTCAAGGTTTTTCTCTATTGCAAATCTCTGCTAGGAGAGCCCAAGGTTTCTACTGATTATGACAAATGAGGGAAACCATTGAGCCTAAGTTCCTTTGAGTCTGGCTTACTTCACTTAATATGATCTTTTCTAAGTCTTTCCATTTCCTAACAAATGGGGCAATGTCATTCTTTCAGACAACAGCATAGAATTCCATTTTGTACAAATACCACATCTTGTTGATCCACTCATCAACTGAGGGACATCTAGGTTGGTTCCATATCTTTGCTATGGTAAATAGAGCTGCAATGAATATTGTTGTGCTGGTGGATTTAGTATGTCCATGTTTATGGATGATTGGGTAAATGCCAAGTAGTGGAATTGCTGGGTCATAGGGGAGTTCTATGTTCAGTCTTTTGAGGAACTGCCATACTGCTTTCCATAGTGGTTGAACGAGTTTGCACTCCCACCAACAGTGTAGTAGTGATCCCTTCTGGCCACATCCCCTCCAGTGTCTGTTGTTATTAGTTTTCTTGACCCTGGCCATTCTAACTGGAATGAGGTGGAATCTTAGAGTTGTTTTGATTTACATTTCTTTTATGACAAGAGATGTTGAGCATTTCTTCATGTGTCTATAGGCCATTTTTGTTTCTTCTTCTGAGAAGACTCTCTTTAAGTCTTTGGCCCATCTTTGAATGGGATGGTTGTTACTTTGGAGATTAGTTTTGGATTGATTCAATTTTTTGAGCTGTTGATATATTTTAGATATGAGGCCTTTGTCTGTTGTATGGGTTGGTGAAGATCTTCTCCTATTCTGCAGGCTTCCTAATTAGTTTACTAGCTATGTCCTTTGCCATACAAAAGCTCTGCAGTTCAATGCATTCCCACTTGTCGAGCCTTTCACTGATTTGTTGTGATTCTTGGTCCTTATTAAGAAAGTTTCGACCTGTGTCAATGAGGTCTAGTGTATCTCCTATTCCTTCTTGTAAAGTTTTCAGAGTGTCAGCTTTTACCTCCAGGTCTTTGATCCATTTGGAGTTAATTCTAGTACAGGGTGACAAAGAAGGATCCAAGTTTAGTTTTCTGCAGGTGCTTAACCAGTTCTGCCAGCACCACTTGTTGAAGAGGCTATCTTTCTTCCATTCTATTTTTTGGCTCTCTTGTCAAAGATTAGGTGGCCATAGGTCTGTGGTTTAATATCTGGGTCTTCAGTTCTATTCCATTGGTCTTCAGGCCTGTTCTTGTGCCAGTACCAAGCTGTTTTGAGAATTATAGCTCTGTAATAGAGTCTAAAGTTTGGTATTGAAATTCCTCCTGTGCTGTTCTTTCTGCTAAGAAGCGTTTTTGCTATACAGTGTCTTTTATTATTCCATATGAAATTTTGGATTGCCTCTTCTGTTTCTTAAAAAAATGCCATTGGGATATTGATGGGTATTGCGTTGAATTTGTAGATAGCCCTTGGCAAGATTGTCATTTTCACAATATTGATTCTTTCAATCCAGGAGCATGGGAGGTTTTTCCATTTCCTCAGTTCTGCTTTAATTTCCTTTTTCAGGGTTTTAAAGTTTTCATCAAAAAGGTCCTTTACATTCTTAGTTAAGATAATTCCTATTTACTTTATTTTCTTTGAGGCTATTGCAAAAGGAGTGCTTTCCTGATTGTTGCCTCATTCCTCTCACTGTTGGTGTAGAGGAAGGCAGTTGATTTTTGAGGGTTAATTTTATAGCCTGCTACCCTTCCAAAGTTTTGAATCAGCTCAAGAGCTTGGGAGTAGAGTCTATAGGATTCTTTAATTACAGGATCATGTCATCTGCAAAGAGGGAAAGTTTTACTTCCTCTTTCCCTATTTGGATTCCCTTTATGCTTGCTTGTTGCCTGATTGCACTGGCTAGGAATTCTAAAACTATGTTAAAGAGGAGTGGAGAGAAAGGGCATCCTTGTCTCGTTCCTGATTTTAGAGGGAATGGCTTTAGCTTTTCACCATTAAGTATAATACTAGCTGTGGGTTTGTCATACACAGCCTTTATTATATTGAGGAATGTTCCATAGATTCCTAGTTTCTCCAGCGCTTTTAACATAAAGGAGTGTTGGATCTTGTCAAATGCCTTTTCTGCATCTATTGAGATAATCATGTGATTTTTGTCCCTGCTCCTGTTGATGTGTCGAATTATATTGATTTGCATATGTTGAACCATCTTTGCCTCCCTGTGATGAAAACTGTTTGATCATAATGCATAATTTTTTTGATGAGGTGTTGTTGATGGTTGGCCAGTATTTTGTGGAGAAGTTTTGCATCAATGTTCATCAAAGAAATAGATCTATAGTTCTCTTTCTTTGATGAATCTCTATCTGGTTTGGGGATGAGGGTTATATTGGCTTCATAGAATGAGTTTGGTAAGGAACCTTCATTTTCAATTTCGTTGAAGAGCTTGAGGAGTATTGGTTTGAGTTCTGCTTTGAAGACCTTATAGAATTCAGCTGTGAATCCATCTGGCCGTTGGCTTTTCTTAGGTGGAAGTTTTCTTATTGCCATTTCTATTTCAGTGCTTGAAATAGGCCTGTTGAGTTGGGTTATTTCTTCTTGGTTCAGTGTGGGTATGTTAATATTGGCTAGGAATTCATCCATTTCTTCTAGATTCTCAAATTTGTTGGCGTAAAGGTTTAAGTATTCCCTCATGATACTCTGAAGTCAATTATTTTATGTCTAGTCAAATTTTCTATTAATTTGCTACATGCTTATTCACAGTATGTAGTCACTGTCTTTAAAAGATCAACACTTGTGCTTAACCCTTTACAATCAAATTAAAATGGCATCATTAATGCTAGAATTAGTCATTTCATCATGTCTTCAGACACTCGTTAGGTATCTTAATCCTAAATATATATTTTTCATTGTATTTTATTTTCAGGATGATGTATAGAGGGGTTATACTTACATTGGTCAGGTAATGGTTGCATTATTTCTTGAAACTTGATACCCTTTCTCATGTTTTGTCCTCCTTTCCCCCCAGTCCCTCCCACTCATCTTGTTTTCCCCTTCCCTTCCCCATTTCAAATAAAACAAATAAATGTATATACAATATACCAAGTAAACAACAAAGTCAGATACAATAGATGTACAATAGGTGTCAGTGGAAATGAATATTTTGTGGGTTTCAAAATATGGTCATCTCATAGGGGGACTAAATATATTTTGAAATCCACAAAACATTCATTTCCAGACATTTAAGAACTCATGTATTTGTCCTGTTTTTCTTCATTCTACCTGACATTTCCTAGCTTCTTCCTGCTTGAAGAGTGGTCTTCAGAATTTTCAGTTCTAAATCTGGAAGTAAGTTTAATGCAGATTTAATTGAATTTTCCTTTTCTGATAATCTGTACATTTTGCTTTCCCTTTTATAGGATTAATTTTTACTGTTTATAGAATAATAGATTTGAAAGGATCTGTTTGTTTGTTTCTATCAATTTTTTATTTTAAGTACAAGGCTGTATATTTCTTCTTCCAGAGACATGTTTCTTTGTTTTTTTTTATATGCTTCCATTGGTTTCTCTTTCAGTAGTTTGATTATGATATAATATTTGTGCGGAGTATGCATATACCTGTATTCCTGTATGTGTTGTAACATCTAACTTGCTAATAGCTCATTGAGTTTTTTTTTAAAAAAAACATCTGGGGTGTGGGCTTTTACTGATAAATTAAGAAAGTCCTTAGCAAAAAAAAAAAAAAGAAAGTCCTTAGCCAAAACAATATTTGTGTTGGTACATTTTGTCTTTTCTTATAGAATTTCAACTTCTTGACCCTGGGATATTTATAACATGCCACACTATTTTCATGTAATTTTCTATATTTTTCATTTTTAAAAAATTGAAGCCAGGCACCAGTAGGTGGTTCACATCTGTAATCGTAACTGCTCAGGAGACTGAGATCTGAGGATCACAGTTCAAAGCCAGCCTGGGCAGGAATGTCTATGAAACTCTTATCTCCAATTAACCATCAGAAAACTGGAAGTGGTGCTGTAGCTCAAGTGGTAGAGCAGTAGCTTTGAGCTGAAGAGGTCAGGCACAGTGCCCAGACCCAGAGTTCAAGCCCCATGACCAAAAAAAAATTAATAAAAATTTTTTACTGACTTTCTCCAGTTGACCAACCCTATTTTATGCAGTGTCTAGTTGAGAACTCATCTATTATCATCTTAATGTCAGTGTCTGTGCTACAAGTTCTTGTACTGCATACTCTTATTAAAGAATGAAATCTGGAGACTGGAAGTTTGGCCTAGTCATGGTATGCTTGCCTCACATGCACAAGGACCCAGGTTGGATTCCTTGGTACCACATGCAGAGAAAAAGCCGGAAGTGGTAGTGTGGTTCAAGTGATAGAGCTCTAGCCTTGAGAATGCCAATAGACAGTTCTCAGGCCCAGAGATAGAGTTTCCTGTCCATTTTCTAGAAATTTCCTTCTTTTTTTTGTTAAGTTTAACTCTAGCTATGAGTAACTTTTTTCTAAGTTAGATTCTTGGCTCATTGATTGTCTATTTGTAATGTCATTTTTCAAAAACTTGAATGGATAATATTGTCCCATTTACTACATTTTACTGAATGTTAAATACTAACTTATACAGATTTAGGAATCTTGAATCTTGTCCATCTATCATCCTGACAAATTTTTGTCTTTCTCTGCCAAACCTATGGAGTGGGACCTGATCAGATTGTCTCAGTGAAGGACTGAACTGAATGAAGTTTTATATTTCCTTCTTTCTCCTTTCTTTCTTTCAGTTGTGGGACGTGGAAATCTGGGCCTGAGCGCTGTCCCTGAGCTCTTCAGCTCAAGGCTACCGCTCTACCACTTTGAGCCATAGCATTATTTCTTGAAGTTTGATCTTAAATTGCTCCTATTTTCCCAGGAGCAAAGGATTTTGGGATCTAGTCATAGCAAGGCTATGATCATTTGAGCTTCTCTCTAGATGGTCCTCACATGTTAGTGCTCTGAGCAGCAAATCTCCAGGACTACCAGGAAGCTGCATTTTGCTTCTCAGATGCTTTCTAAGTATCCTTTTTTACTCATCCCAGTATAACTTCAGAATCTAGGAAAGGCCTTCAGGAAACTGATAACCATTTGTTCTCATACTATCTTTCCAGTTGCATCTAGACTCTTTTAGCCTCAACAAATAACCAAAACAACCACAAAACTACAAATTGTTTTGTATTTGTACTCTAGGCCTCTCTGCCTATGAAATGCTTACATTTTTAAAGATTTTTTTTTCCTGTAAAATGTGCCTCAGTAAAACTTCTTTCAAATATCAGCTCATCTTCATGAAGTTCTTTCTCTGAAGCTTGACCCTTGAGTTCTCATTGCCTCAGCAAATATCCGATGCCCTGAATCAGTTTTTGTTGTAGCACTTTTCTTGGCAGGAACTGTGCTTTATCATAAACTAAGAAGTGGAAATTTCAAAACAATACTTTTTACACAATAAATCACTACAAGATGTTTTGCTCTTAAATTTAGTGGGCTTGGGAGCTTATAAAGGCTTTGAATTCAGACTGAACTTTTTAAAAAATCAACCTGGTGCTGTGTGATGCCTAATTTTGAAATTGTATTATTAGTAGCCACGATTAGTGAATTTTGCATCAGACAAATCTAACCCCGGATGAAACAGGTCACTATACTAGTTCTTCATTTATGTGATGTTGGCAAATATACTAGCTCTTTAGATCTCATTGTTACCAATTACAAATGATGGTGATACTTGCTCACATAAATACACGATCTCAGCATATAGCATGTGAAATACATACTAAAACTTCAATGAAGGATAGTATCATATTACTCATCTTGATTACAATCTACCCCTGGAATTTGTTCTATCAATGGTCTATTATTCATCCATACCCATTTAACTTCAGAAATACGGGAAATATAAGTAGAGGCTAAATGTGAATACTTATTAAGCTTTAAGCATTCATATTTTTGTGTTGAACTTGGAAATAAAGCCTTAAAATAAAGAACTAAACAAAGACTACAGCCGATTTACTCATCACTCCAATCTTCAGGATAGTGCAAAAATATGCAATAGATGTTCCCATATGTTTTTCTAAACAGTGCATCTAGTTTGAGATTGAATAATCACTGTGAACACAACAATCAAACAAATAAACTACAACAAATCAAAATCAGAAAAGTGACTGAGACTAAAACGTAAACATTTAAGACCTTGTTTTGTTTTTTAGGGGAGAGAGTGATGGTTAAAATGATGTCTTTGATTGTTGCCTGAAGACAACGCAATGACCCATGGGTAGTTCACAGATCTGGAGCCTATAGCTTTGGGTTTCAGTAGCTCCTTGGGTGGTATTTGCACTTCATTTCTGGCCCCATAGATCTGATTTGATGACATCTGTTAAGGAGATGGTGAAGGAAAGATATGCATATGAAATCTCAGTGAATACTGTCTGCATTTCAATGAGCCAAGGCTGCTGTTACCTTGCCATTTATTTTGTGGCCTTTAGGGCTTTGACAGGCTAAATCCAATCTGCTTCTCATCAGGTTTAATCTCAATATTTACTTTTACATGTGTTACTTTAAAAACCTTTTTTTATAAAATAGAAAAGCATGCTTGTCCACACCATACAGAAATGACACACTCAGAAAAAAATAGATTTTAATATAACATCTATCAAGCATCTCAAGGAAAAAAGAACCACTTCTTATATGATGAGAATAAATGATCAAGATGAGCAATAAACAAATTCACCTAGAACTGAATCACTACTTAACATAAGCTACATGTGCTCAGTTTTGACATGTTTTCCTTATTCTGGTGGCTTGCAATTGTCAATACATGAACTAGAGGTTCCCTTTACTGGTTTAATGCTGTCTCCTGATTTTGAAATTTTAGGATGAATCCCAAGAAAATTGCTGTTCTTATTAGGTGTTGATTACCTAATCACTAAAATCATTAAGGAACACATTGCTCTGGATGAAAATCTGACGCTCATATGTAATGGATCTTGAACCATCCTAATCAAGTAGTTGTCCAGATACAGTAGCAGCAGCCCCACGTGCAGCTCATTAGACATGCAGACTCACAAACCATCAACATTTACTGAAGCCAAATCTGCATCTTAATGAGATCCTTGGTTGATAAATATAAACTATACAGAGAGCAAAGCACCCCAGTATAGATCAGAGGTTAACATCAGATTTTTCCGTCCCTAAAAAGAGACAAGGAGTACATATTTCACATTTTATAGGCTGTGGAGTTTGTGTAACAGTTACCAAACCCTGCTGCTCCCGTGTGTAAAAGGCAAAATAGAAAATGGGTAAGAGAATGAGTGTGGCCAGACCCTAGTAGAACTTTATTCATAGAAACTGAAATTTGACATACATGTAATTTTTCCATATACTACAAAAGCACTTCCAGTGATTTTTTTCCTAATCATTTAAAAATGTAGCAAAAGTAATAAGTAACCAGTCAATCTATTTTACACATACATCAAAGCTAAGACGTGGGCTGGGATGTAGCTCAGCTGCCCTAGCAAGCGCAACATCCTGGATTCAATCCCCAGTACCAAAAAAAAAAAAAAGCTAAGAAGTTCTACACACTAATATGCCAGCACAGTGGCATGTAAAATCTTATTTGTGACCCTTTTCTGGCTTGGAATATGGTGTCTTCTTGTTTTGTCCTCAAGTGATGGAAGGTGACCTCTGATGTTTCTTTTTCTGTTGCACTAAGCATAACAGACTTACATGATTAGGGTCTCAATAATATGGCATCATTTAAAATTAGTTTCTCAAGGTGTTGAGGTCTCAAGATCATGGGAGGAAAGCCAATGAGACTCTTATCTCCTAAATTACTCAGAAAAAAAAATCCAAGAGTGATGCTGTGGCTCAAATGGTAGAGTGCTAGCCCTGAGCACAGAGAAACTCAGGACTGGCACACAGGCCCAAGGTTCAAGCTCCAGGACCGACATTGTGTATTTAGAGCTTTAATGTGTACATTTGGGAAATGCAATGCACAAGTTTCCATAACATTGTTTGACATAATTTTCTCTCTCCAACATCTAGGAATTGTGGGTTCCACAATGCATGTGTGCACCTCCTGTAATCTCCTCCGATCTCTGTTGGCTAAGTGTCCTTGCTCACTCTGTCTCATATATGGTGCTTAAACCTGACCTTCTGCATTCATGACAGCACATTCTGATTCTTCAGTTAATTTGCAAGCTCTCTGAACACACACAGTACTGATCAAGGATTGAGGGGCTCAAATAAACTTGATTTACTGGGTTGAGCTTAGTGGTTAATGGTGGCCAACTAGAAATGAAACAGAGTTACCTTTCTAACTCTTGACTCTGAAACTTTATTTGATTTCAGGCTCTCTAAAGCATTCTTTGGGTATATTTTCTTCATTTCTAAAAATGGGATAGAGATATGTGGATCTCCTTTGAAGGGATTAAACACGATTCATTAAGCCAGGGACTTGTGGCTCGTGCCTGTAATCCTAGCTACTCACGAGGTTGAGATCTTTGAGTCACTGTTTGTAGCCAGCCAAGGCACGAAAGTCTATGAGTCCTTTATCTCCAATTAAGACAGAAGTGTCACTGTGGCTCAAGGGGTAGAGTGTTAGCCTTGAGCCAAAGGAGTTCAGGGACAGCACCTAGGTTTAGAGTTTAAGCCCTAGGAATCTGGGGTGGAGAAAAAGTGATTCTTTAGGACCTGCTCTGAAGAACCAGTTCTCTATGACTTAGAATTCACTTAGCTCCACGTATAGTCCTTTCATGCGGTCACTTTTCTCCTGACATAAAATAAATAAATAAATAAACAAACAAACAGTGATTCCATTCCCCGTATTTAAATGGAGAATCTCTTGTGCCTTTTCCTATATTTCTTCTGTCATCTGCCTATGGAGGAAAATATCATCAACCACGAGGTCCATGTTGAACAAAGACCTTCCATCGTGTTTTATTTACCATTGATGTTTTAACATTGTCTGTAATCAATCTTAGATATGAGGTCACTGTGAGCAGTCTCCAGAGGGCCATTCTGTTTTGTTTCCTGATGAACATTTTCTAGGCTTTTGCTCAGTCTCTTTTTAATGACTCTTGTGCAGTTTCCCAGTCTCGTTTTGATTATGTCTGCATTAAGGGAGTTGCGGTGCACACAGATGGCGACGTGGGTAAAACCCCCATAAATCATTCTCAAGGGCGAGTTGTACCACAGTCACAATTGAAATCTGAAGGGTCAATGATGTATGGATGCATCCTTATATTATGAGATCTGCTTTACAGAAATGGGATTGAAATTGGCATGAGTTAACACTCTTTGCTGCTGCTTTTTTACACCTCAACATTTGTGACGTGGGGTAGTGTCCCTATTTCCTTTATAGCCCAAGACACATGGGCCATTCTAGAAATAAGGCTGTTAGATTTCCTATTCATACTAGGGAGAAATGCAGGTGACAGGACACGCTTTTTCTTGTTGTATTGCAAATACTCACCACCAAGTGGGCTGCACCCTGCATTTCCTGCTGGAGGTGAGCGCTTGTCAATTGCCTGCAAACAATACAACATCAAGTCAGAGGTGCAAGATGAATGTAAAGAATTCATGAATGGCAAATGAAGACTAAACAGAAAATCTTTGAGCAAGAGGCATGTATTAGCACCCAGAAAGTGTTCTCTTAGGGAAGAATTCACCTCTTGATTTTTTTTTCATTCCATTTGGATTTATCATGTGGAAAAGCCAGCAGGCCTGGAAGATTTAATTTGAATGAAATAAAACAGAAACAAGAGAGGCATTCTAATACTTGTTGCAGGCAATGCCAAACAAGCTTCCTTTATTCTACAATATTTTCTTACTAAAGCGTATTTCTCTAGAGCCTCTGGATCGCTGTTTTGGATATTTCCTTTTCTTGTCTTTTCATGCAAACACTTTAGATGAAGAACATTTTTCTATTAAAATTAATTCATGTCATTTGAAATCAGTATAAATTAATTTGAATAATATTTCTTTCATTCTAGAGTTCATGAAGGTTATTTCCAAACATCTGCCTCCTCATAGACAGGAAATGATGTTTTATGTTTTTAACTGTTGAAAGGAGAAAAGATAATAACATTTCTAAATCATATGTTCTTGGATGTTGGTCAAGTGACTGAGCCTGTTGATTTTCAATTTCCTTAGCTGAAAATGGGGAATCAAATATTTATTTCCCTAGGGACTTGAAAGCTTTAAACAACTTACACATGACAAAGTAACTTATACAGCAGTTTGATGTCCTACCATTTGTGATGGCTGCTATAGTTTTGAAGAATTAACTGTAAGGATTATTAAAATTACAGTTATATCCATTAGTTCTAATGACATGAAGAGAGTCCTCCCTAAATAACTGTAACATTGAGCAGAAAGAAAACAAAGTTGTCTTAAAGTGGGAGTACCTTTATTTAAAATCCTTGCACACTGGTAATTTTTTATGAGACATTTTGTTCACCATTGCCTGTTCAGCCAAGTACATGGCTTCTGCACATTGTTGACGAAATGACCAGCAGTATCTTTCTCATTCCTAAAGACTTTGTGTACACTTTCATTAAAGATAAAGCAGGTACCTGGCAAAGAACCGGGATATAGTAA
Source organism: Megascapheus bottae (assembly GCF_031878675.1). Taxonomy (NCBI): domain Eukaryota; kingdom Metazoa; phylum Chordata; class Mammalia; order Rodentia; family Geomyidae; genus Megascapheus; species Megascapheus bottae. The sequence goes on along the minus strand of NC_143527.1, from coordinate 15,736,541 downwards.
ATAAGCCAATGAATGGTATGCCAGAATCAATTTACTGCAGTGTCCCAAATATAATCATGTTCTCCTTAGATATTTACCATGAACCTGTATGCACACCTATATGACTGCAATGCTTTTATGGGCTTACTTCAAGCAGAGATTTAGCCCACAAATTGGCGGGGGGGGGGGGGGAGGAAAGAGAAAGAGAGAAAGAGAGAGAGACAGAGAGAGAGAGAGAGAGAGACAGAGAGAGAGAGACAGAGAGAGAGAGAGAGAGAGAGAGAGAGAGAGAGAGAGAGAACAGAATGTTTCTCAAAATAAAGTTCAGACTTCTGAAATTATAGTTAGGAAAGGAGAGCAGATGGATTCAGTATCATTTATATCTGTGGACTGTTAACTGGTGAGGAAACTGAGTCATAGCATGCTGAATCAGCAGCATGGTATAGAAAGCTACTTGAGATTAGAGGAATCAGCATTCTCTGAGGTCCATGTTTCTCCTCTGTCTAATAACTACTTGCAAAGTTTCTGAGTAACTATTTCTCTCATTTTCTTTTGGAGAAAACGATAGAATCCATTTAAGGTGTTTGCTTGTACTGGCCTGCCTTATATGAAGCATTCAGTGTCTTTGAGTAGTCCATGTTATCATGAGTATATGGAAAGAAAAATTAAAAAATAGATCTGCATGCTATATCCTCAAGATCCACAGTTCGTCAAGAATGTAAGAAGTTAAAAAAATTGTCAGAACATCTGATTCTTAATAGTACAAGTAAGCAGATAAGCAGGAAGCCACAATATGGGGCATTCTGAGATCCTGACCTACAAGCTCTTCATTTATATATATGTCTGGAAGAAGGCATTGAAAATTCATAATTGAATTTTTATTCTTATAATGAATAACATTTTTTTCACATATTCCAATGGGTTACTTAGTTCACACCATTTAGCCGTTGACAAGTTATAATTACAGATATACTAATCTCAAAGAGAAACTTCAGTATAAGCACAGAAAAAAAAGTTCAATTCACCTTCGTAAAAATAGGGACGCTGATTATATCTGAACATCTTTGAGTCACAGCCAGGTGCTGGTGGCTCACACCTACAGTCCTAGTTACTCAGGTGGTTGAGATGTGAAGATTGTGGTTTGGAGCCAAACTAGGCAGACAGATTTTGTGTGATTCTTACCTCCAGCTGGAAGTGGTACCATGGCTCCAATAGTGCAGTGCCACTGCTGAATGAAAAAGCTTAGGAAGAGTTTGAGATCCTGAGCTCAAGCTCCAGTACTGGTGCTCGTGTACCCACACAATCACTTGCCTCCCCCCAACCCCGCCATATCCATACCCTTCCCCTACACACTACATTGTTGTTTCCTTACTATGTTCAGTGTTGCCTCATACTGTTATAGATCCTAATATCTGATTTATTACAGACTTATTTTTAAATGATTTAAAGCTGCATGCATGTACTCCTTAAAGAACAGGAGTGGAGATGTCTTAGCTTGTTGTGTGGGTTTCCTTGTTTTAAAATTTTTTTTCTTGTTGTTTTAAGGTGAAATAATGAGCAATGCCAGGGCACTGCCTAAGAGCTGAGGGTTCCATTCTTTGGACTACAGCAAAAAACATTTATTTCATACCTGCAGAGAACAGAATTGCACATAGCCATTCACCATTGCTTCACCTTTGGAAACTGACAAAAACTCCCTTTCTTGCCCTGCCTCATGTGCAGTCTATCTTTCTACCTACATTGCACAAGTCACTAACCTACATAATTTTTGCAGAATCTCCCAAAAAGCCCAAGGCAAGAGTTCATACTATATATATTCAGCATTCAGAATCTGATGTGAATGTGCTTGGTGTCAGACTAGGGAAATTTCCAAATATTCCAAAGCATTGTTTTGAAGTTCATTCTATTTGCATCCTTTAGTATGTGCTGGCATACTAATGTTTGTCTTTGTCATACATTTGCTATTTGGAATTTCTATTCAGTCATAGAGACCACTGTATTTATAATGTTTCATTTCCTGTTGCATTTCTGAAAGCAGAACAGATAAATCCAACTCTCTCCCTTTCTCTTATTTCCCTTACTTGGTTTTTAGATATAAAGCACAGGGTCTAATTTCAAAAGTCACTTTGACTGTAAAGTAACATATACGATAATATGTAAATGTTTACCACATTCAGGAGTTTAAAGGTTGTCATTAATCACCTCAATGTACATGTTCCAGGCAAACTGGGGCTCAGGGTCCCCTTCCTACAGACATGTCTCCTTGGTGATTTAAAAATATGTGGTCAGCTTCTCATAAAGAAGGCTAAGCAAAACTGTGTTGTGCTAAATCAAAACCTCTACACTAAAATCTCTCTGATCCAATACATACCTGTTCTATTTAGGTGTTTAAAAGTATTTAGTAAGAAAACCATGGGAAGGTATTTTTAAAACCCCAAACCAGAATTCAGCTTATTTTGTGTTTTCCTGTAATGTTGGTCTCAAGAGTTCTATCCTTGATTCCATCAGCACATGGGAAATCGTACTGGCGGGACTTTCTGCTCATGGCATTTGTGGTAACTTTATGCTGACATCTTAGGAGGGGACCTTGAGTGACTTGATTCAGACTCTTGATTGCTAGCCCCATTTTAATCAAGAGATGATTCTTGGTTAACCTGTGTTGATGTGGCATTTATGCCTCTCAGGGTTCGTTGGCAAGATAAATTTGTCAACTTCCTGAGCCTTGGTAGGGCATTCTGGTTGCTCAAAGATGCTGGAATAGATATAGTTGCTTGGGCATCCTATGTAGTTGAATCTGCTGTAGTATTTTATACTATGGAGGACATGGGTAACTGATCCAGATGGGAAGCTGAGTCAAGCAATTCAGTCTTCCAATTCAAACTTGCTTGTTCTGCTCTCTTACTCTCTCCTTTTTCACAGCCTTCCTTACCTTCATTTCAGAAAACCCCTGCCTACCATCTGCAGGGTAAGATTGGGAATTGATTAATAAATTATTGGGATCATTTTTTCATAACATAATAAACCTAACTCTTCAAAGCCAGAACTGGACAACTTTATTTTCTGATTTCCCTTTAACATAAGGGAGCTTATGGATTAGAAGTCTTGGAAAGGGGACACACAATAACCCCTAGTGATTTGAGAAGTAGAAGTTGGAGGATCATACATTAGAGGAAGCCTGGGGGCTACATAACAAGACCTCGGGTTAAAATCAAACAAACAACAGTATCATAAAATAAAACCCACACTAGGGGAATTTGTCAGTTACCTCTGTCTAATCATCCTAGAATTGGGTTCAAGCACACACAAGAAAGAGGAAACACATTGTGTCCTTCAGATGAATACACACTTTGTCATGGCAGGCATTTGCTTTGAAAAATAACAACTACAAAAATAATAAAACAGAAATTGAAAGAGTGATCATGCCTCTTGGGCATAACTTATATTTTCTAAATGTCATAACTTTTTTTATCAAAGAAATTCTGAAACAGCTGTGATATTGTGGGAGCACTTGTGAAGACATGTCTGTTGTGTTAAAAAGGTCATTTATAAAAATCTACAAATTTTATTGAAATACTTTTTTTGTGTGGTGGGAAACACATTTTCCCATGTCACCATGTTCACAAAACTACCTGCCAGGGTTAAGGAAAGCGTGAATTTCTTAATATGATCACAACACCATTATTTTTATTTCTTATGGAACACCAAATTCCCCTAGGAAAAGCACTGGAATAATGTTTGTTTTCCCTTTTGTTTTGCTTCAGGCAACTTCATTCTCATCAATTGCAATTTGGTGGATGAATTATTATGCATAATTCTAGACAACGTGATATATGTTCAAGGATTAATTGGCAATACTAACCTTGGAAAACAGAATACCTCTTTGTTGTCCATAATTCAATTCAAAGGCCTTCATCTCTTACTAAAGATTTATAATTTCATAGATTTCTTTAAAATGTATTTGAGATTGCTATGTGGACATCCCAATCCATATAAACATTATTCATATTATAATGGAGTTTGGCTGGATAGACTATAGCAATAAATAAAAGCCACACAATCACTTAAAATGCACGAGCATGAAATGGTGAGCTTATATTATGATCATTACTTTTGGATTTGTATTTGGTTGTACGTTGTCAGAATTAATAAAAGACTAGCTACTGTCTGATATTAGAAAATTATTAAACCGAAGGTGTTTTCCGACGTTACTTGAATATTTGTGAAGGTGATGCATTGTATATGCTTCATTCTCCCACCTCCAAAATTCTACATTTCAGTTTAAAAGCCTCTCTTTCCTCTTCCCCACCTCTCCCACTGGAAGTAGGCAGTGTCTTTCTCACCAAAGAATAGACAATTCAGCATTCCTATTAATGAAACCATAATTACTAGATATTGCTATTTTATCATCTCTGCTGTCACTGCTGGCCAGAGATATAATTATTTTCCCATTTCTGTAAAAATTTTAAAGAATGATTATTAACAATTACGTATATGGGGAATTTAAAGTGACCATTGTTATAGGTGTCTCACTGACGTTTTAGATAATGGCATTCAAAGTTCAAATTGGTGATGGATTTTATTGATTGAAGCATGAGAGGCAGATGGAAAAATATCTCTTCAAAGACAGATTTGGAGTCAATCCAAAGGTAATACACTGCAGGAGGCAAGTGGACATCAAAGGGTTAAAGAGCTTACTATACCAAGGCTGTTTGTTAACTTGAGATAAGATGCTAATCCCTTGCAACTAATAGGAATCTCATATCCTCTCTTAGGCATCCTATTTTCTGTTTGGCTTTAGTATTCAGCTTCTGTTGGGCTATAGTATTTGGCTTATTATTATTAATATTATCATTATTATACTGAGCCAATCAAGGTCGAAATAATTAATTTCTGTCAAATGACTCAAAGTCTGGTGAACAGCAGAAAGATGTTATTTTTCTAATCACTTCAAATTTTCCAGAGTTAAATATATTAAGACAGTGCTTGTAAGTATGTTAATATAGGTCTTGATTGCACTGAAGTTGTGTGTATGAAAAAACCTGTGCCTGCGAACAGATGAAGCATTTGCATTCTTTATATGCAAATCATAGATAAAAGATTGAATAGGACAATGGTGGAAACTGAGCTAGAGACAGTCCTTAAGAACAATGCTGCAGAGGGTTTTGTGTTGAATTGAAAACTTAACCTATCAGCTGCCAAACTGGTAAGTTTAGCTAGCAGTAATGAGAAATAACGTATTATATTTATGCCATAAAAGTGATATTGACCCAAGACTATGTCTTTTTCAGTCAGTAGGTCTCCAAGCTAGATTTTTTTTTCTTATTACTGTTATCAAAAGAATAAAAATCTACCCTATTTCTGCTCAGTGCATAGTTTACTTTCAAGATAATGTTTTCCTCCTCTGATTTCACCAAAACCTATGGGCATCTTTATCATTTTTGGTGATACTTGGGCTGAACTCAGAACCATGCAGCTCTATTAGAGCCATACCTTCAGTCCTTTGGGAGAAGGGAGGAGCTGCTTTTTCTCTAAATTGCTCCCTGTGTTCCAGAAAAGTGATATCTTGTTGTGTCTTATATTTTGTTTTTAAGGAAATGCTTCACACCTGCTTGGAATTGGGAAATCTGGCATGAAACAACCCTTGTTAATAATAAAATAGTAGTGTAGTAGCTCGAGTTGAAACTTTTGAGAGTCTCTTATGCATCTTAGGGTAGCTTCAAACTCAAGATTGTCTTTGCTAGCACCCATTTTTAATATCAGTTGACTTCAAATTTTCTAGTTGTGTATACTGTAAACAGACAGTAGAAAACAATTCATTTCTTTTTTTTTTTTTGCCAGTCCTGGGCTTGAGCTCAGGGCCTGATCACTGTCCTTGGACTTTCTCAAGGCTAGAGCTCTACCACTTGAGCCTCAGCACCACTCCGGCTTTTTTCTATGTATGTGGTACCGAGGAATCGAACCTGGGTCTTCATGCATGCTAGGCAAGCACTTTAACCACTAGGCCAAACTCCCGGCCCCAACAATTCATTTCTTAAAGCTTTCTTAATATGGCAATCCCAAAATTTAAAATTAGACCCATGCTCATATGAAGTCTTTTATTTCTCTTCTTGTAAAAATATACACAATAGACTGGAATATTCTAATTTTACTATGAATGGATTAGGTTGTAGTGATAGAGATTAAAACAAAAGGAAAAGGGAAATCCCTATAATTATTTGTGAAGTAAACCATAACCACTAAGTCCACATAAACGTAACTGTCAAAGTCTAAGATACACTCTAGAAAGAAACTCCATAGGTTGTTTACTCAGAGGAAAACTGGTAGCTAGAACTCCTTGGAACTAAATTGGACAGAGGAAAGTATATGATTCCCTTATGTCAGTTATGCAACACTTCAATAAGGAAGAAGAATCTAGATACTCCAAGTAGAGAACAATGTTCCCCAGTAGGAAATAAAATGCTATATCTACAGATAGTTTTGAGTCAGTACTCGATTATCAGAGTGATGGCCCTGGCACAGAATTCACAGAAGCTACCATTGCAGGCATATGTTCTAGGATGCACAGAACAACCCCTCAAAGGAGAATTATCCAGCCCTATGTGCATAGCAATCACTGATTTAGAATTCATTTTACTCTCACATATTAATGGGCTGGGAATCACCCATACTAAGTGTCTTATTTAAACTAATTAAAACTAATCAGGAATGTGATTGGACCAGAACCAATGACTCTCCCTCTCAGGGCTGGCTTTCTCATGGGAAAATGTGTCTTTCCTACTGTCTGCCTGCTCTTCTGAATGTATTTTCAAAAGATTCATGAAGTCTATGGATCGTCGGAGATGTGCTTCCTGTGTGGTTTCTGTGTGTTTGTTTTTGCTTTTCTGGGACTTAAACCCAGGACCTGGGCACTGTCCTTCAGGCTTTTTTGCTCAAGGCTAATGCTCTACAAAAATTTGAACCACAGTACCACTTCTGGCTTTTGTTTTATTGTATATTATTATTGGGGTAACGCATACAGAAGTTACAGTTGCCTTCATCAGGTAGTGTATGCATTACTTCTTGAACATTGATACCCCTTCTCATGTTTTGTCTCCTACGTTCCCTCTCCTCATCTCCAACCAATCATCTTATTTTTCCCCTTCCCTTCCCTATACTTTTATTTGTTTGTTTTACTTTTGTTGTTTTGTTTCCTGCCCTGATTGACACAGAACTGGGAAACTCAGATCTCAGCTGCCCAAGTAGCTGGGATAATAGGTGTGAGTCACTAGCACCTAAACATTTTCTGTGTTTTTATGTGGTAGGTAAAACTGATTTCTATGAAAATGCATATCTTTTGGAGGGACTTATGCTTTTCTTTTATATACATATTTTATTGTAATTAATAGAAGGGTTACATTATATTCGCCAGATAGAAGGTGCATTACTTCACAAACATTGATACCCCTTCTCATGTTTTTGTCCCCTTTTCCCTCCCCAACCCCTCCCTGCATCTTGTATTCCCTCTCTCTCTCCTATGTCAAATAAACAAATAAACATATACAATATATCAGATAACAAGGTAAGATACTATAACAATATGAGATAATCAAGGGACAACAAAAGAGATGAGAAATAACAGTACATTAAGAAAAACAGTCGCACATTTTATGGCTCTTGTTTCTAAATCTTAGAGGTCCTTTCACTTAGCCTTATCCTATATGGCCTTATGTATCTAGGTTTTGCTCTATTGAAAATCTCTGCTAGGAGAGTCCAAGGTTTCTACTGATTATGACAATGAGGGAAACCATTGAGCCTATGTTCCTTTGAGTCTGGCTTACGTCACTTAACATGATTTTTCTAAGTCGTTCCATTTCCTTACAAATGGGGCAATGTCTTTCTTTTTGATGGCAGCATAGAATTCCACTGTGTATAAATATCACATCTTGTTGATCCACTCATCAACTGAGGGGCATCTGAATTGGTTCCATATCTTCGCTATGGTAAATAGTGCTGCAATGAACATCATTGTGCTAGTTGATTTAGTATGTGCTTATTTCTGGATGATTGGGTAAATGTCAAGTAGTGGAATTGCTGGGTCATAGGGGAGCTCTATGTTTAGTCTTTTGAGGAACTGCCATACTGCTTTCCATAGTGGCTAAATGAGTTTGTACTCCCATCAACAGTGTAGTCGTGATCCCTCCTGGCCACATCCCCTCCAGCATCTGTTGTTATTAGATTTCTTGATCCTGGCCATTCTAACTGGAGCGAGAGAGAATCTTAGAGTTGTTTTAATTTGCATTTCTTTTATGGCCAGAGATGTCGAGAATTTCTTCATGTGTCTATAAGCCATTCTTATTTCTCCTTCAGAGAAGATCCTCTTTAATTCTTTGCCCCCTCTTTTAATGGGATGGTTGTTTCTTTGGAATTAGTTTTAGAGTGATTCAACTTTTTGAGATGTTTTTATATTTTAGATATGAGGCCTTTGTCTGTTTTATGGCAGTGAATATCTTCTCCCACTCTGCGGGCTTTCTATTTAGCTTGCTATTTCATTTGACATACAGAAGCTCTGCAGTTTAATGCAGTCCCCCTTATTCAAACTGTCTTTGATTTGTTGTGTTTCTGGGGAAAAGCACATATCTTAAAGATCATTCTCATTGGACAGTACTGAAAGGTTATAGGAGGCCTAAGTTTTCCTTTTCCCTTTTTCCTTTTCTCATTGGGAAGAATGTGGCCAGTATTATGAAAATGTGTGTAACATATTTAGAGCTTAGGGTGTATGATCCAAGGTATAGGGGTATTGCTATTTTGATTACTTAGCCTTCTCTAGATGAAATTTCCATTCTTCCCCATGTCCCCTATCTAGACTTCATTAGCAATTGCTATCTAACTGAAGAAATGACTTCTTTTGATATCACCATCACAATTTCCCATTTTCCCTGCCTTCCTTCCTCCTCTACATAATCATGCAATTTTAGCTCCATAGTAGGGGCTACATTCAATTTCCTGTACACCTGTGATTCACTTCTTGCCTGTCCCTTCTTGGCTGCATGTAGCTAGTTCTCAGGGCATCACAAAATACTTTTGGATGTTACATTTTAATTAACATATTATTTGCATGTTCTAGTTAATGTTAGTTGTTTGCTGGTATCTGTTGTTCTTAAGAAAATGTGTTATTGTCTCTGCTAAAACATGTGGCAGATCAAAATTGCATGGGCTTGAAAGCACTCATATTCTTTTTAAAAAATGACTTACTTAAGATATTAAAACCTAATGAGGAATATGATTGGAGCAAAGCACAGTAAGTAACTCTTTCATAGACAGGAATGAGATTTCCTAGGAAAATGCTCCATTGTACTGAAGCCTCCAATCTAGTGCAGTGTACAGATAATTAGTAAGCAGATGTAAAGTAAGCACTGAGGCACTAACAGCTGGATAGCCAGAAGAATATGGATGAACTCCTCTTAACTTGGTGTAGAAAAGTTAACAAGCAGAAGACTGGGGTCAGCAAAGTGCCATGTAGTATCTTCACATAGACACAAATGAAAAGAGCCCCATTTGATGCGGATTTCTTTCAGAACTCACTTCTGTCTCTTGCTCTCTGTTTATTACTTGCCTGGAAAATAGGCAGAGCTGACAAGATTACTCTTTTTTCATAAACTGAGAATGTTTGACAAGAGACAATGAGCAGAAAAATCACTGGAACCTTACAGTGTGCTAAGTCTTTTAAATTATATTTACCTATACTTGCATGCTAGCTTGGACTTTTCTCAAACCTTACCTCTCTTGTAGGCAAACCAAGCATTTGTGTAAACATTTTAACCATGGGCCTAGAGTTGAAATGGTTCAGGGGATAGATGAAAATCCATCTTGCTAATTATTTTTCATTTCTTTTGGCAATAGATGGAAACACTATGCAAAAGATTTTCTCTTCAGATGGTGACATCTTTCTGAATGACAATTTTCTTATTAGCTCTACCTGCCTTTGAGAATTGCACTGTGGGTAAGTTCTCCAGAATCTCTTTGGCATTTGGAGCTGACCTTACAGGTCCTGCCTGCCTGCCTGCAGCTCAGACTTTGCTTTGTAAGGTGTCTTATCCTGTTCCTGGGCTTGGCTCATCCAGTAAAATGTAACCTGCCTTAAGGAGTGGATTTCTTTGTAAAATGAGAACTGCAAAGCAGTGGGGATCTTTTTTATTTGTATTAATTTTTAAAGAGAAGCCCAGGAGAGGAGGAAGGAGCTCTAGGATTAGAGGCTTCTAGGTAGAGCTTGTTGATAAAGAAAAAAATTATTCTGCATTTTAAAAGTTGGCAATAATGGCTCAATCTTCATTTATTGCTGAGAAAGTTGCAGTGAGATTCAGGCAGATGCTGTGTGAGGGGCACTGGTAAGACAGGCTCAGGTAAAGCCAAGTCATCAGAGCAGAACAGAAATTGAGAGGATCTGTGGCAAACCTTCTGGCTGTACATCAGGTATTTTACAGGCTTAAAATTGGGACTCTGTTGGGATCCACCATGGCTTTTTATCATGCTGAGACACCATAATGTAGAACTCAAGAAGAAAATAGGAGGGCTAATTGCCATTGTGATTAGGAGATGCCTGGCAGTTGAGTGGAAATTGCTTGGAGATGAAGAAATTTCAATAAAACGTGATGGACAGCAGTATCTGAAATGAGAAAAGGTGTGGGGTGGGGTAGTAGAGAGAACAGGGAGGGAAATCCAGCTGTCATGTTGCCTCTCTTCCAGTTGGATCTCAATAGCAAAGCGTACGTCATTTCATATGTACTTGTTTGCAAGAAGCAAAGGGAATGATTCAATAGGCAGAGAGGAGATGTACTATGTTAACTTGTCTACATTTTGTCTTTAAAGACAACCTAGACACTACCCAAGGGTCTCTTCCTGTCTAGTCCCAGTGCTGTCCAAAAAGAGATCTTTTATACTCCCTTCCACAACCCCCCCCCCCGCCCAAGCATCAAGAACAGAGAGGAAGCTTTCCTTATTGTCAAGAGCTATTTTTCCATGGGCAGTCATGTCTGGGTCACCTTGCATTATATGTGGTTGCTACACCAATGGAATGAGTCTGTGTGAACATACCTGAAGAGCATTTCTTCCTGGTAACCTTTCCTTATCTTCCCAATGGGGTCTTCATCACTAAAATGTATACCTCTCTTCGTGATCGCTAGATGGAAGCCATTGCAAATTGTTTTCACCACAGATTGCTGACTAACAAATGAGATTTTTCTTCTGGATATACAGGGATATAAAATTTCATAGCATTTAGTACCTGAGGTTCAGGTTTAGGCCTTTTCTTAGTACTGCCACTCTAGATAAAACTAAATTGCAGAGTTAGTGCTACATTTTAGTAAATATTTGTAGGAATAAGTAATGCATGATTGAGGCCAGATATAGTAAGCCTTTAAAAAAAACAGCTTTAAAATGTCAGTCCTCAATCCTATCCAATATATATTTTCTGCAAAACTTAATTTTCTAACTTACAATAAATATAAATTACCAAGTTACTTTTTTTGTTTATTTGTTTAAGTGTGTGTGTGTGTGTGTGTGCAAGTCCTAGAACTTGAACTCAGGGCTTACACTCTTTCTAGCTTGCTTGCCCAAAGCTAGCACTTTACCACTCAAGCCACAGGGCCACTTCTGGGTTTTGCTGTGTAGTTTATTGTAGATAAACATCTTACAGACTTTTCTGCCCAGGCTGGCTTTGATCTGTGACCCTCAGATCCCAGCCTTCTAAATAGCTAACAGGCATCAGCTACTGATACCTAGCTTAAACCACAGGTTTTAGGAAGCTGAGGACTCAAGAAACATAAAGGAATGAAATGAAATGAGTAAACAATTACACAATATTCAGGATTAAGAAATAGTGTTGGATTACTAACAAGTGCCATACCCTAGGAAAATTCCCCATACATACATCTTGATAATATCTGCTTTCTCTCAGTCTTACCATTTCTATATCACTTGGCTCTATTTTTTTTATAATTTCACAGGCATTTTATAGGTCTAGATACCCTAGCATCACTGGACATACACAGCATTAGACAAAATAGCCAAGCTGAGAAATGCTTTCTCTTGCATGCCCACCAACATCCTGGCTAAGTAATACACTGACTCTCAAGCTCTATACCAAGTCCCAAACCTACAAGCTCTCTCAAAGAACCCTACCTGCCGGATCTAACACAGTAGATCTGGTTTCATATGAGAAATTTTATCACAAGAATACACACTTGCAATCATTCAATTTTTATTTTTATTTATTGTTCTAATTAACCACCTGATTCCAGTTCTTCCTCAATTGTTATTTTATCACTGCATATAATTTCAGGGACACTTGAAATGAGCGGGAGCCTATTTGAAAATGAAACATCAATCACAGCTACAAATACCTAGCAGTTAGATTAATGTACAAATGTAAAATAAATGTATTCAAGGTCTGAAAGGGGGTAATACATGCCTGTAATCCCAGCTAGTCCAGAGGTGAAGGTAGAAAGTAGTGGTGGAATGATATAGACGCTGGAATCCAGGAATGGGGCAGGATGAATGGTTTTCAGAAGCACACAAGTCAATGTCATAGGTACTTTGTGGACCACAGTCTGGGAAAGTCAGACCTTTTCATCTTTCCCATTTAGTTCTTCCATGTTCATATTACATAAGATAGAAAAGAAACATTTTTACCTAGACTTCAATGTGACTTATAACAAATGTATAAAATGCACAAAGCCTGATTTCAAGAGCTGTATATATATGCTCTATATCGTGAGTGCCACTGGTTACTTGTTTACTGGGCAAAAACTTAATCTAGAAACACTTTCATGAATTTTCATCATTTTTTCCCAACAAAGCCCTGTTGCGAATGGTGAATTATGCATTAACATATGTTCATGCTAATTTATATACCAGTGACAGATTTTTGGCATAAGATCAATAACCTGCAATTATATTTTTAAAAGTTCATTTATTAATAACATCCAGGAGCTGGGACTACCATTTAGACAACAATGAGTCATTTGAACCTGGTGTTAAAAGAAGGAAAAAGAAAAAAGAGCAAATTTTGCAGTTCTAAGAGGTTGGCATATTTGTCTAAGGCACAACAAATGAATCTGAAGCTAACAAGATAAATGGCTGCTGTTCCTCTCAATTAATAGTTATATAGCCCTGCTGGATTGTCTAATGTTGGTGCCTCACCATTAGATGTAAATGCAGGATGTTGTTACATGAGTCTCTCTAATGTTCAAATAATTATAGAGTAGCCTATTTAGGTCATAACACTTCAGATAAAAATTACAATTTTGACTATCCAACTCTGAAAATGTAATAAGGTATTTCTTTCTGCATTACCTCACAAGGAAAAACTAAAGTTCCCACAACAAAGTAAGAGCCATGTCTTTTCAATTTTTAATTTTATTTTATTGTAGAAGTGATGTACAGATGCTCTTATGGAGCTTCTATAGTGTATGCTTATATTTCTCTATAGTACTGTACTTTGAAAATGCAAGCGTTTAAGCAAAATCCTGTGTGTGGTCGTGCAAACACGTACACATGTGCATGCACATTCATGCATCATACTGGTGGTTTAATGCACGGTCTCAAACTCTTTTATAACATTTTTGCTGAAGGTTAAACTCTACCATTTGATTCATACCTCCACTTCTGGCTTTTTTCTAGCTAATTATAGAGAAGAGTCTCACAGGTTTTTTTCTTTTTCCCATTCTGGCTTTAAACTGAGTTCCTCAGATCTTAAACTTTTTGTAACTATGATTTCAGTCCTGATCCATCAGTACCTGGATAAAAACTGTTTTGAGAAGCTCATGGGTACAATTTTTTTGACTAAGATAAGTAAATGTGAGAATGAAGATAATAACTTATAAGACTGAAATAGATTCTGCTTTAGAAATTAAGAACAGATCTCTTGAAGAAGTTTCTAACCTATTACACTTAAGTTGCATTTTCTCCTAATTTTGTGATAAATTTTTAAAATAGTTTATTAAGTAAATGGAGCCTCATATTATCTATAGTCAGCAAGTATTTTATTGATCAGTATTATTAATGTGTACAGAATTATCTGCTAATGCATGAATTCATCCTATCCCGAAATTTATTTTGAACAAAATAAAGTTCCCAAGACAGTATTAATGATATGTTCACTTTATCCATCTTGTCATTTTCAATGGACAAAAAGATCTCAGGAATTTTTATTGTTTTGTGCTCATCCGGATCAACATTTCTGAAAATGTCCCTTGCTGCAGGATGGGCGAGATGGAAGAAAGGGGAATAATTCTCTAATTAGCAGTTTTATATGAAATACCACAGTCCCATGGAAGGTAAAGCAAAGTGATTCTTGTGGATAAGTTCCATGTTTCTGTTTTATAAGTCCTTTTCTTGTTTTGCTTGTTGAAGGAATATTGTTTTGCTCTGTGAAAAAAAAACTGAATTGAGACATTGGCTCTCTGAATTGTTGGTAGAGTTGTTATTATAGCTTTTGTGAGTTATTCTTATCTTCAAAATAAACAGCAGGCTCTCTCTATGGCTTGTTTTTAAGGAGAAAGTGAAATGGTCTTTAAAAGTGTTCTAAGCAGTGTCTGGCATTTAGAAGGCGATTAGTCACCATGTAAATGAGCATTTTCTTCTACTGTGACATAAGGAAGATTTTCCCATGATAGATTTGAAGCCAAAGTATTCTGTCTCCTCCACCCACCACTTGGATGTTTGGGGAATCTGACATCGTTCTGTGTTTGTTGGTAGATTGCTTTACCTCGTTTGCTAAAGGACTGCCAGCATCCAGACTAGCTCTGTAGAAACTATATCTTTTGGCCTGCCAGCTTTCTACCCTTTCCAAATAAACTTCTATTACTTATAGGTATTTGTTGCCTAGGTTAGCAAACTATTGCCTGTGAACCAATCCAAGCCACCTATCCATTTGAAATGTTTCCTGTGTGAAGAGTTCAGAGTTCATGTGGTCTTCTCTTCAAGAAGTTTCGTAGGGAGTGTTTCCCTTGGGGAAGAAACTGATATACTTAAACAAAGAGGAAGCAAGAACTGGAGGCAGTATTTGGGGAGGTAGAGGACTTAGCCTGAAACAGTTTCCAAAAAGGACCCAGTGGAAAGAAAGCAGAAGTAAAATTCAGAGAAAAGAATGTAGAACTTGGACAGAGAGGAAGAGCTAAGGGAGAATCAGGTAGCTAGTGGCCTTGCACTTAGAACACTAAGCCTGGTAAATGTAGCTTCCTAGGTTTAGACTTTCTCCCACATAACCAGAGATGAAAGATTAAGTACTCAGGTCCTATAGGAGCTAGTGAACCTGCAATTTAGTAAATTACAATTCAGAATAGCCTGGTTCTCTGAATGCTCCAAATGAGGATGTAAAAGACTGGGATTAAAAAAAATTATCAGAGTGATGTATAGAGGGGTTACAGTTACATTCATATGGTAATGAGTATATTACTTTTTGAAGATTTGTTACCCTTGCCATGTTTTTCCTCCCACTTTCCCTTCCCTCATCACTCCCAAGTCATAAAGTTCATTTCCAACATATTGTCTTGTGAATATCGCTGTCACATTGATTCATCAACTTGGTTTTCCCCATCCCTTCCCTGATACCAATAAACAGATAAATGTATATACAATACACAAGTATCAAAGTCAGATACAGCACCAACAGAGGATAAAACATGAGAGAAAGAAAAAAGAAAAAGAAGGGGAAAAAAGTAAAGAAATAACTTTACATACTACATTAACAACAACAACCACAAGGATAAATCTCTTGTTTCCCTATCCTGGAGTGCATTTTGCTTATCCTCTTCCTATGTGGCCATACACACATAGCTTTTGAGCTATTACATTCTTCTGCTAGGAAGATCATTCTGTTTCATGTCAGCATGGACACCTATCAGGATCTTCATCTTTGGTATTAGAGTTTTTTCTTTGTGCAACACACAACAATTCCAGGGGGCTAATGTACCTGGATTAGTTTTAAAAGATATTTCAATATAAGTTAACATTATTTGATATCTTTATAACTATAGGATATGGACTTCAAGTATATTTCCCTTAGGGGGTTGATACATGTGCATCTGTGCAGGCATACATTCACACAGATTTATTTCATAGATCTATTTTATATAGATAATGTCTAGCTAGAACATGGCAAAGTGGCCTATCTAGTAGTGGCACAGTGAATGAGACCATCTGATACAAGCGGTAGCAGAAATCATTGGTTTTCTCATTTGGGTGGTATTCTTAAGCACTCAGGGCTACCTACTTGCTAGGCAAAGCACTCTTTATTATCCCATATCCAAAGCATTGTTTCCTTTAGTTATTTTTTTTAAACACAGGTCTTTTGCTTTTTTTTTTTTTTTTTTTTTTTTGCCAAGTACCAGCCTGTCAATGTTGTTCTTGGGTATTCCTGCCAGTCACTGAAAATACCTACATAGTCTACATTGTCAATCTTGTTGAGAAGAAACTTCACTTTCTGCCAAGGTTCACTTGAAACTGTGATGCTTTTGATATGTGCCTATGGGATTACAGGCAAGAGTTACTGTGTCCAACCTCATCATTAAGCTGTAGGTGGTCACATTAAAATATCTAAAGTCACACACTGATAATGTTCTTATCCAGGGGACAAAATAAAACTCATGAAAATGCTTTTCTTGTAAAATTGTTGGCTAGACAGAGCATCATTCTGGTCAGTGTATAATCTAGGGCTTTTTACTGGGTTGCCGTCTCCTGGGATTAACCTTAGAGCTCCACTGCAAATGTATCTGTCTTCTTTGTATTGGGAACCATCCCTGCTTCTTAAAGAAAGGTAGGCCTAGAACAATTTGTTCTGCCCCTTTTCAGCTCAAGAGAGTAATATATCCACATTCTGTGTGAAGGCTTCTGGAAAGAAACAGGAGAAAAAAACAAACACAGCCTTTCCTAAGATAACAACAACAACAAAAAGAGTGATGCTTTGTATTAACACACAAAACAGCAGTTCTTTTGTTACAAAAGAAGCTATCTAGTGATTCCCACCTATGAGCCATTCCTTGAGAATGTTTTATTGGTCATGATTTATGGATGACAAGTTTGAGTAATTATTAAGCTTAATTACACTTAAGTGATGGATATTTTTTTTCCCAATTGTTTATCTTCAGGGCAAGGATAAAAGCAAATGCTTTAGAGAAATATAGAGTTCACTGGTTGCTAAATGAGTTTATTAATGTTTACATATGTAATGACTTAGGCCATTAATATGGGGTATTGGATGGAGCTGACTCATTGTGTCAGTCTGCAGTGAATCCTACACAAAACCATCCTATTCTTTGCAGATAAACATGCAGCCATTCCATCTCAATCACAAACTCAGGTTGTCCTGAGGTTAATCTGGATTTGTTTATGGCTGGAGAAGTACTTTCAAGAAGATAGAATTACTCTACCTCCTTGTCATTCAATAGGTCAAGAGCATCCAGGTACAACCAGCTCTAGGACGGAGGGCAATAAATGAGATGCGCTAGAGCTTCACCTTACTTCCTAGGATCGCATTCCAGGCAGCATATTTTACCTTTCATACCAGGAGTCAGCCAGATAAATTTGGCTGCTGTGGCCAAAGGCTAGGAGGAAACACTGAATTCCTACGGTTTTAAATCTTGTCCTTGTTCCTTATCATAGCTAATGGTGACATTGAATCTTGTTACAGACTTTCTGGTCAAAGATACAAGATACTTGTAAAATGAGCTGATCATGCATTAGGCTGATTTGATTGTACAAAGAGAAAGGGGGAAGATTGTTTTCATTTTCTCCCTTTATTGCATTTGTTTGTAAATACTGATTGCATAACTTAAAGTGATAGATACATGTCTGCATATAATATACATACACAGATATATGTGTATATATGTATAGATATATGCACACCTACACATACGTATATACACATACACACATATATCTAAACATATATACATATGTGAAAGACAGACAGATACATTTCACAGTCAAGGTACCCTACAGGTTTCTTTATTTTTTATTTATTTAATTTTTTGGTGTGTGGGTCATGGGGCTTCTTCAGCTCAAGGATATTGCCCTACCAATGGACCTGGGCATTGTTCTTGAGCTCTTCAGCTCAAGGCTACTGCCCTACCCTTAAGTTGAGCCTCACTTCCCATTTTCCTTTTTGTTTCTTTTCATGTATTTTTTATTGTAATTAATAGAAGGGTTACATGTTATTTGCCAGATAGAAGGTGCATTAATTCACATACATTGATACTCTTTCACATGTCTTGGTCCGCATTTCCCTCCCACCCACCCCCACCCCTCATCTTGTTTTCCCCCCTTCCCTATCCAATTTCCAATAACCAAATACAAATAAATCTGATATATCAGATAACAAAGTGAGATACTGTAACAATATGAGATAACCAAGGGACAGCAAAAGAGATGACATAGTACCTTAAGGACAATAATCATTCATTATATGGCTTTTGTTTCTATATCTTAGAGGTCCTTTCATTTAGGGTCATACTATATGTCCTTATGTATCAAGGATTTGCTCTATTGCAAATCTCTGCTAGGGGAGCCCAAGGTTTGATTATGACAAATGAGGGAAAACATTGAGCCTAAGTTCCTTTGAGTCTGGCTTACTTAACTTAATATGATTTTTTCTAAGTCTCTCCATTTTCTGACAGCAGCATAGAATTCCATTGTGTACAAATACCACATGGCAGTTCCTCAAAAGACTAAACATAGAGCTCCCCTATGACCCAGCTATTCCACTACTTGGCATTTACCCAATCGTCAAGAAACAAGGACATATTAAATCCACTAGCACAACGATGTTCATTGCAGCACTATTTACTATAGCAAAGATATGGAACCAACCTAGATGTCATTACCCATTTTCTAAAGGTTAACTGGAAATAAGAGTTTCTAGCCCTTTTGTGCACTGACTGTCTTTGAACATTGATCCTCAGATCTCAGCCTCCTGAGTAGCTAGGATTACAGGTATGAGCCACAGTGCCCTCCTGGCCCTACAGGTTTCTTAGGAATAGGAAAATGTATTAACTCACTTGGCCTTAGAAATAGGAGATTTCTGACAAATATACTTGTAAACATAATGATGCTATAGAATGTAACCTTGTGTCTGGGTTTCATATAAGAATTAAGAAAAAAATGTAAAAGGCCAGGTTTGAGTGTAGGATAAGTGCAGTGATATGTCCAAATACCTAGAAACTGGAGCCTTGGCTCAGGAACTGCACATATGGCCTCTGACTGTCCAGCAGCCATGGTGAACTGATTAGCACATTGCTCTGCCCTGGACAGCAGAAATTCCTGGCTCACACTCTGCGGTTTAACCATGAGGGAAAATGCTCACTGCTCTCTGCTCATACGGAACTGCTATTCTGAGTCTTTTGCTTACTTATATTTCTGGATTTGTTCTTAGCATCCTTGACTATACTTACTCTCTGTGCCAATCACAATCTTCTACCTTGCGGAACTATCAGGATGCTTGTTTATGCCACTGTTTGACAACAAATGGGTCAGCCCTTTTAATTGCCATTTATGTTCTAGAAAAGGACCATGATTAATTTTTCTCTCTAATCAAATGGAAAAATTTAGCAAACTTCTGTAACAAAATTTGTCTACTAGAGAACAATATAGTCAAATTAAAACTCAAACTCAAAATTTTAATGGACTTAAAAAGCTATGCATATTTTTTCATAAAGACAATGTAAAATATAGTCTAAATTAGATATGAACATATTCATAGACACTTGGAACAATTTAACCTTATAACGACTTCATCCACATTCCAGTTTATTCTTGTGCCAAATGTTGTCAACAAGAACCATCATATCTTCTTTGAGAAATGGCACGTTCGCCTGAGAATGAGAGGGAAAGATAGAGACAAAAATTAAGAGAGGAGACAGGGGAAAAGAAGAGGGAAGTAGAGAGCATAGGACAGGAGAGGAAAAGAGAGGAGGGGAGGGAATGGAGTATAGAGGAGGAAGAGGCAAAAGAAGAGAAGAAAAGGAAGAGGAGAGGAGAGAATTGGGGGCTGTGGAGTTACGTACCCAGAATTGTTTAAGTGATTGTCTAAATTCAATCAGCAAGCATTGCACTAACCTGAAATGACAGAACATACACTTCTTAGTGATCTAAGGTTTCAATAATATCCCTGCCAATTTCAGAACATGAAAGGGGGTATGTTTGCACACAGATGGGAGGTGAGGATTGTTGCCACATTTTCCTAAAGACTCAGTACAGACATATGTACCTTGGCAAAGAGTGTGCAGGAGGGACTCACTAAAAAGAAATGAAAGCTGAGGCTTGGTCTTCTGTGGTCTCTACTCCACCACATAGCAAGAGTGACATCTCACTGCTTCTCAGAGAAAAGGAATCAGGTGTCCAGAAACTCCAGGGCCTACATCTTCAATCTCTCCTTCTAACAGCCTTCCCCTCCTGTCTGAAATCATGTTTTAGAGCACAGCACAGATAGCACAATAGTTTAACTTCTTCCTTTCCTGTGCCATGAGTGTGAAGTACCAAGATCTGAGAGTGTATGCATCAGTTTTCTGTGACATCATTCTAGGTCATTTCCCAAAGCTGTAGTGAATTCTAGGTACTTGGGCACTTGTTCAGTATAAAAGACCTAGATACTAGCATTTCATTAAAAGAGAGCATGAGAAGAAAAAGACATTGTGGTCTCTAATGCCTTCCCTATTTGTTTTGGTAATTACAGTGATATTGGGGTCATCTTTAGATCACCCACATCTTTCTTGAAATGGTCATTGCTTATAACCAGTCTCCTCTCTTTGGGACTTTTTTGGAGGAAATCCTTTTTTCTCCAGGGCTACCTTTTGACCGATGAGTCGAGCAATTACTGAATGTATTATTAATCCCACCAACTCACTCAGAGATGTTGATGCAGGCCAATGATAGAAACTTACTTAAGGCTTTTCTCTACAATGATTCCTTATATACTTGGCTACAGAAGAGAGAGAACCACTCTAAATCCTGAAAAGACTAGGAGAAAAAGGCTATTCCAATATGCCAAAAATATTTTTAAAAAATCATTCTAACACCAGGCTTAAATAAAGAAATATGATAGTCAACAGATCAAACAGTTTAAATATATTTAAAAGTAGGGCAATATATTCATTACAATATGGTTTGCATTTTGCATTTAAAAATATCAAACTTATTTCCCAAGAGGGGTGCTTAATATATCATACTTCTTCTTCCCATGCATTGACAATTGAAATACGTTTCTTTTTTGCTGATGCATAGCCTGTCTAACTCCATTGGCTTAATGAGTTCTTTTTTCTTTCCCCTATCTTTACTTTCTTTTCTCCTTTGTTTACTTAAACTCTCCTTGGCTGGTAAACCTTACTCAGTACTTCACTCATTCAGTACCTTACTGTACTTTACCTGTCTGCTCTGTCAGCCACCCTTTCTTTTGTTCTTGACTTAATGGCTACACCTATCATAAGAATAACAATTCAATTCCCCAAACAAACACACAAACTGTCTTCTGGAATCCTGTCTAATTACCTCTGTGGGCCCATCTCATCTTCAGAACCACCTTCAACTCTCTCACTTAGAAGATGCATGTTAAACCAGTAGCCACTAATTTGTTCTCTACTTTTTTGGTGGGGAGGTGCTAGTTCTGGGGCTTGAATTCAGGGTCTGGATGCTCTCCCTGAGCTTCTGTTTCTCCAGGCTAGAGCTCCACCACTTGAGCCACTGATGCATTTTCAGCTTTTTGGGGGTAGTGTTAGCGTAGATTAGCGGCTCACAGACTTTACCGCATGTGTTGACGTTGAACCGTGATCAACAGATCTCAGCCTCCTGATTAGCTGGGATTATAGGCATTAGCCACTAGTGTGACACAAGTGGAATCAAAATGATTGGACCCAATCTGGATACTGGTGGCTCATCTCTGTAATCCTAGGTATTCAGCAGGCTGAGGGGTGAGAATTGTGATTTGAAACAAATTCAAGCAAGAAAGTCCATGAGACTCTTATTTCCAAAGCTGGAAGTAGAGCTGTGGCTTAAGTGTTATAATGTCAACCTTTAGCAATAAAAGCTCAGGAACAGTATCTAAGCCCTGAGTTCAGGCCTTAGGACAGGCATGAACATGCAACCATAAACACATGTATGTGCGTGCACACACCAACACACAGATGCATTACTGCATTTAAATGTTTTTATCATCCTTCTTGGTCATTATCCAGGTTACTGCATAAAGATGTGTCTCATTCATTTATTTCATTTGCTGATACTTTTACATGCAACCTACGTACCGCAGTTTGCTTATACGCATGCATACTGAAAAACATTAGACTTGTTTCAATTCGACCTGTTTCAAATTTGGGCTACTATGAATATTCCAACATCTTCACTCTTATTTGATGATGGCACTAGTTTAAAAAAATAGTCATTTTGATCTTCATATACTGTGTATGTGTTTTGGGTTACTGGACTGCCTTTTCTTCAAACAACAGTTTTAGGTTTTTACCTATGTTGTAGTATATATCAGTACTTTGAATATTTTTGTTGGTGAAACAATATTCTCTACCACATTTTATTTATCTATTCTTGAATTAATTAAATAATAGTGGTAAGAAACATGCTCTTTGAATTCCCTCATACCCAAATGATATTTACATAGTACTAGGAGCTATATTAAATGTTTGTATGTATTATCTCATCACATCTTATGATCTAAGGCATGGTGTGCAAACTAGGAATTCACACATTAAATACAGGCTCTCTTAGGAGGATGCATTTAGCTTGGCTACTGGGTTTTCCACTCAGGTTATTAGGTGGGCATTCTACCACTGGAACCACACTCAGCCTTTTTAAAATTTTTTCTTAATTATTTCTCATATGGGATTTTACACTTTTGCCCAGGGCCAGATTTACATAGTGATATTTGTAACTCTGCCTCCAGTAGCTGTTATTTCAGGTATGTATGAGGACTAGCTTATTTTTTGAGACATAGTCTCCTAACTTTGTGTATGTGTTTGTGTGGTTATGTACTTAATTTCTCCAATCCACAGCAGACTACTTTATACATTTTCTTGCTTTTCACTAGATGAGATCTCTATACTTGGCATGCTTGCTCTAATCAGGAATTTGATTTTGAAAGAATTAAGTTATTTTCTAAGTCATCTTGCCTATAAAGAAATTAACATTCATTCATTCACTACACAGATATTTACTGAGAGCCACCTACATATTAGCCCTATAGTAGGTATTATGATTCTGAAAGGCTAATTAACTTAGCCAAGGTCACAAATTTAGCAAAAGTAACGATTAAATATTTCATTGCACATTGAGCACAAAATTTCATCACTAATATTCATTACCTCTGGATCCTAATTAGAGCAATCGAGGGAAAATATTTTAAATATAAGGTACTTCAATAATGATATTGAAGAGCATTTTTAAACATAAGTTAACTAGTAAGCATTATTTTGAAAACATAATTTTCATTAGACTTGTCAAATACTTTATAGTATTTAATTTTACTGGCAGAGAATCTGATAGCTAACCCCTCTGACATATTGGCTTCTTATTGTAAGTTTTGTCCAACCTCATTATGTATAGCTGGAATGCAGATATTGAATGCAATATATCATTAAGTCACTAATAAACTTCAGTCACTCCTTTACCACTTTCTCCCATCCCCCACTGTCAATGAGTAATTTATCTTGCACGGCAATATGCATAAGTTGCCTTCAGAAGGAGGGACCTGGCATTATCAGTCACTGTGTGGACGAGTTATTGCCGGCTCCACCATGGAAGAGAACAGATGATTACAATCAATAATCAATCAAAGAACAAGTGACAGTAATCATACATCACCTTGCACTGTGGAATCTTCTCAGAAAGCATAATATTGCAAGATCCAATTTCTGGGTAGGTTGGTGCTGTGCCATTGTCTGAAATCTGCCCTTGGTTTGCAATGAGCCTGGAATATGGAGCATTCTTACCCGACCTTCCATTGTTTTGGAAAGGCTGGCATCAGTGGAGAAAACGCCATGTGAGAAAAAAACAGAGTTGTTTGTGTGATTGCCAGTCCTTGTTGCCCCTTGCATCCCAAGTTGTGAGCACAGGTAAGCTTGAGTTGGCTATATCATCTATTGCACATTGCTCATTAAGCCAATACATTTTGTGCAAGTTTTGGGCACAATTTTTTTATAACTAGATGTTGGCAATTGTGTCCAGCAAAATATACTGTCCAATCAAAAGATATGATGCTCATAAAATTGGAATTACTTTGGAAAAATTGTCTGGGAGGACTTATTGAAAAAGTAAATGCCTTTATAAAACATGAAAATGTGTGACAATATCAAAGTTCAAGATCCATTCTGTTAAAACCCGAATATATTCCAGCAAAACTGGTGGACAGGATTTTTCTAAACTCAGCATGCCTATTCTGCACTAGGAAATCATAGATTCCAACTTCTAAAATATGAAGTATCTTGAAAATATCTAAAATATCTTTAAAATAACTTATGTATGAATAAAACTGAGGAGTTCTGGACACTTCCATGAGAAGATGGTTTTGAATGCTTGGAACCAGTGTCTCATGCCTGTAATTGTAGCTCCTTATGGAGCAGAAGTCTGCATACTGTAGTTCAAAGCCAGCCTGGATTGAAAAATATTCATGAGATTTTTATCTACACACACACACACACACACACACACACACACACACACACACACACACACACATGCGTGGACCCACACGTGCATGCTGGAAGTAGAGCTGTGGCTCAGGTGGTCAAGCATCAGCCTAGAGTAAAAAAAAACTAAGGAGAAATGCCCAGCCTCTGAGTTCAAGACTGGCACCAAAATTCAAACTGGTAATGGAAACAAAATGAGGAAAGTTGAGCTCAAACCCAAGATCTGTAAGATAGCATCATGTCATAGAATAAAACTCCGTGAGTAAAAATATGGTTGAGGGTTGGAAAACAAAGAGAATCATGGTGGCAGAAGTGATAAATAGAAACATACAAGAGTCTTGGAGCCAAATTGTGAAGAGCTCATTTTCCAGGAGACTAAGAGGGGAGAAAAAAATTGATCAGATTGGCACTTTAACAAGGACTTTTTTGTGTAAAGACAAAAATGGAGACCCTAGAACAGGCAGACAAAGGAGTAAGCATTTGTTTCAAAGTTCCATATTTTCATTGAATACAATTTTTCTTTAACTTTCCTCTACTTAGAGATATATACCATAGCAAAGATCACTTTTCACAAAATGAAAAATAAGAATGCATTGATTGGAAGCAAGATATCATTGAATCTATTAAAAAAATATCTTCAGTAAACCTTAAAAATGTCAATCAAATTAGAACTTGCTTGTTTTGGGGGAAATTCCAGTATTGAAGATTTCCAATCTGGCTTCCAATCTTGGGATAAAACTAACAGAACAAATGCAAAACTTGCTGTATTATTTGATTTAATCCTATATCCATATCTTCTTCTGAAGTGTATGTAAATTACTCCAGTTCCTTTTATTCACCAGATAGGCCTCCCTTCTTTTAAAATAGAATGACCTTTATTTTTTTTATTACTGATTTTGATTCTCTCTGAGGGAACATTACCATGTTTTATGAATGAAGCTTAATTCCAAAGAAAAATCCCTGAAATTTTTACAGTTTGATGCTGTTCAAATTCTATATTGTTGACAATAAGATCTTTCCATAGAAGTAGGATTGATGACCATTTTCTTCATAGAAGGCTGAGTGAGATTCAGTGTGGTGTCTCTGTGATTTTAATTTCCCTTAAGGATATAGAAGGTACCAATAAGAGAATGCTGAAGCCTATTCTCTTAAAAGTTTGGGATTATTGGATTTACTTGTTTGCATACTGTTGTTCTTTTTAATAATATACTGAATTCCTCCCCAAGTCCTTATCATCAGAAAACTATCTTCAGTCTAAAGGACAAACACAAACTCTAAACAATAAGTTGCTGTGCTTTTTAATCAGGAAAAAAATTAAACAAACAAATGCAATTATAGTAAGTAAATGAATGGAGAAAGTAATATTTAAAATTTTCTTTGTGATATGTTTAGATATAGTTTGCAAAACATCAGCAGAACTATTGGAAAGAATTAAATTATTTTATTAGCTTTCATAGGGTCTAAAATTAAGCTGTTCTGGAGAGTGAGATTTTGGAAATTAGCTTTATAAGATTGATATTTTCCATTCAATGTGGGAAAGTAAACACAGTGCCTGTGGAAGCTGTTGCCTGGAGGCAAACACATAGTTAGCTGAAATCTTCTTCCTGGATATAAATATCTTCCAGGATTTATGACTTGGAGACTTTAATTCATAGACTAGAGGAGGCAGCTATAGGCCACAGCTGTATGCATTTTTGTACATTCTGTTAACCACCTCATTGTACTAAATGTTATAGGCCTGGAAAACATACATACATACACACACACACTCACACACACACACACACACACACACACAGAAATAACACACAAAGAACAAAGACTTGGATTCTTAACAACAGTAACATATGGCTTTCATATGTCTGTCAATATAAAGTGTTTCTTTCACTCTTGAAACTGTGATTGTGACTCATGCTATTTAGTCAAAGTCAGTCAGTGAACCTAGTGATTTAGCGCATTCCTGTCCCTGCCCTGTCTTTCTTTCTGTCTGTCTCTGTCTGTCTGTCTACCTGTCTCCCTCCCTCCCTCCCTCCCCCACCTCTTTCCCTCCCTCCCTCCCCCCCTCTCTCTCTCTCACACACACACACACACACACACACACAGGCCTGGGTGCCATGAGTACTCTACATATATCTATATTTCTCTTTACTCATGAATGTCAGGATCTTTTGTCTTCAGCTTTTACCTGTAGGATTCTCTTTTCTTGCCCAGGTAAAAATCGTGTGCTTACCTTAGTTTCTAGTGATGTCTACTTCACTGAACCTCCTATCCCAGATTCCATCTGTAAATAAATCAACCCATGGAAGCACTTCTTTAAAGAGAACTAAGCAATTCATTCCAACAATTAGCCATCTGCTAGATTTAGCCATGATTTCTTTATCCCCAGCAAGGCATAGAAGCCCCACATCCAGACTCTACACATTTACCTTTGCGTCTTTCTTCTGTCCCTCTTCCTTTCATTTCTCTCCTTCCTCTCTCTCCTTTTTGGTCTGTCTCACATACACATACATACACAAAGTAGGAATAATACATGTGTTAATTAGATCAGGTGTACAGTGTATTCATTTTCTAAAACAACATGTCCATGTTACATATATATTGCATATGCTATATATATAAATTTTATATTATGTATACTTTGTGTCATTTTAAACAAATACATATCATTTTCTTCAGCTTGTGGTGCTGCTTTTTGAATTCATGACCTTGAGCTTCATAAGCAGACAATCACACCTTCACCTCCTTTTATTTTCTTATCATATTTATTTTTGTTGTAAAAATGATATACAGAGGGATTATAATTAGGTAGGGAAAGTAATGAGTACATTCCTTTTTGAACGGTGTCACCTCTTCCCTCATTTTCTCCAGTTCTTTTTCTCTGTTTACACCCCTCCCTGCCAGTTGTACAGTTCATTTCCAACACAGTGTCTAATGAACACCACTGCCAAATTAGTTCACCCTTATTTCCACTATTTCTGGGCTTCCCCTTCCCTACTCTGAATCAGATAAAATTATATACAAGACAAAGTGCACAGAAATTTAAACAAGGAAAAAAAGCAGGAATAAAAGGGGGAAACGGAAACTAAAAAAAAATCCTCTTCTTTCCATGTCTTGGAGTACATTTCAATGAGCATTATTTTATATGATCATATGCATATGATGATTGAGGCCTTGTGATCCTCTCCTGAAAAGATCCTCCTTTGGCTTCACTGTGTGAATGTTTTTGAGTCCTGTTTATCACCTCCACATGTGATTATTTTTGTGTATTTTGCCATCCATTGTGTTTACTTGTAGATTTATGGACATAATCTAATTACTACCCTTTAAGGAAACCATGCAACCTCTGTTTCCTCAGGTCTGGCTTACTAGGCTTTCTATAATTTAGTTATATTTTTAAATAGTCTTTAATTTCTTCGTAGGGATGTCCTTGAGTAACGATCCTCCAGATCTCCACTTCCTAATGGACAGCCATGGGATTTTCAGATTTGAGCACCATATGTATTCTCACAAGTAATTATTTTTTTTTAAATTCTAGTGTACTTAGGAACCACTCAGTGGGAACCCTCATCAGTTTCAGGCCTTCATTCATTTTTAAGGCTTGCCTGCACTTTTCTAGTTCTTTCCTATGATGTTCACTGCTGTTGTCTGGATCATAGTGGGATGTTTTGTTTTGCTTTGTTTTGTATCAGAGGCACACTGGGGTTTGTTCATTTTCTTCAACAGCACGCCCTAGGAAACTAATGTTTTTCTGGACTTTAAAACTGTATCATTTCTTTTATGTGATATTGCATTTTCTTTTTTAAAGGTCATTCAATTTCAGTGGTATTGAGGCATTTGCCTTCAAAGTATGGTGACTTCTTTCCTTTCCTAAGAGCTCACAATGGTTAGACAGATTCAATATCATTCCATTACTGCAGAGAAACAAGTATGTTCCGACTTGAAACATGAAATTACTTTCCAATGAGCTGATGATAAAGGAGCTAGAGAATATTGAAAGACAATCCTCAATCTTAAGGGGAACCTATTGGAAATTATTTATGAAGGCTATCTTCCTTACTGTAATACCAGCTCATCAAGGCCAGTGGTAGTGTCATAGCTAATATAAGGTCCTTCAGCACCCAACGGAATTCATGTTGATGACAAAGTTAATTTTAGCTAAATGAAATAACCTAGAAAGTATGTACATGTGACAAAACTACGTGAAGATGAAGGAAAAGCAGGGGTTGTGATCTGTTTCTTATCTAAGAAGGTAGGCCTATACTTTGACATTATTGAGCAATAGCAGGTGGTGGGCCAGGAAATGCTGAGAAAGGTTAGCCAAGGAGTCTAACACCGTATAGTAGAGTCAGATCTCACATCCAGACTTCAAGGAGGTATAGAGTTTGAATCAGCAGTGTGGAAAAGAGAGGCTAGAAGAAAGGTCTGAGGCTGTGCAGGTAAGAGACAACATGGCTGCTGCATGCAGGATAAAAGCACCTCTCTGGTGGTGAGGAACAGGTTCCCAGGTTGAGAACTACATGATCAGGGTCTCTAAAAGGTGCATTGACCTTTCACTGAGGAGCCTTGATGGCAACCATGAACATCAAGACTCAGTTGGACTTATGCCTCTCACCTTTAACTACACATTGTTAGGGGTAAAGTTCTCGTTTAGGTTATCTTTGTAAACTATGTGAGAGACATTAGTCACATTGTAATATACACAGTATGGAAGATTGTTTTTAAATGAGAAAGCAACAAGGATTGTTGTTGTTGTTTGCAGCGGTGTGTGTGTGTGTGTGTGTGTATGTGTGTGTGTGTGTGTGAAACAGAGACAGAAACAAAGACGAAGACAACGACTGTTAGCCGGGCAGATGAGAACGTCAGGAGGACACAGAGTAGGGGGCTAAGCAAGCATTTAAGACAGATCCTGGGGTTAGTGAGGGAAGAATGTATCAAAGCTTCTGTTTTAGGAATGAAAACAAAATGGAAAACAAAAGATGTTGAAGTGTAGTATTGAAATTTGCCGAACTTCTTGGCTTCTGATAAAATTATTCTGATTTTATCCTTTGCGTTAAGACATGTTAGCCTTATGCTCATAATGAAATTACCATGGAATTCAGAAACATTGGTTGAACTGTATTTGATCAAGATGGCAAGTTTAAACCAGGGAATAATGGTTCTCATATCTGTAGTCCTAGCTTCTCAGAAGGCCGAGAATTAAGGATCATATTTTAAAGCCATCCAAGGCAGAAAAGTTCATGGAATTCTACATCCAATTAAGCATCAAAAAGCCAGAAATGGAGCTGGGGCTCAAGTGGTAGAGTATTGGTCTTGAGTGAAAAATCTCAGGAACAGTGCCCAAGCTGTGAGTTCAAGCCCCAGTACTGGACAACCCCTCATTCTTACACACATTGGTAGGTAACGAGAGATGGAGGCACTTGATATCAAAATGGTAGAAACAAAAGGAGATTAAGATAGGAATGTTCAACGTTTCAAGAACTCCTAAAAGTATTTTCCCAGTAACAGTCTTCAGGCAGATTGAATAGTAACCTAAAGAAAGTGGGATGTTTGTCTAGTCTCCTTGCTTTTGACATCAGAATCTACTTTGGCTCACTCATTAAATTTCATTTCAGTTATCCAATATTTCTTTATTATCCTTAACTCTTTTTATTTTTTTTGTCAGTGATGGGGCTTGAACTCTGGGCCTGGGCATTGTCCTTGAGCTCTTCAGCTCAAGGCTACTGCCCTATCCTTGAGCCACAGCACCACTTCTGTTTTTCTAGTGGTTAATTGGAGATAAGAATCTCAAAGACTTTAGTGCTTGGGCTGGCTTTGAAACATGATCCTCAGATCTCAGTCTCCTGAGTAGCTAGGATTACAGGTATGAGCCACCACACCTGGCCCGTAACTCTTATTTTTTTGTTGTTTTTTAATTTAATTTTATTTTATTTTTTTGCAAGTCCTGGGCTTGAGCTCAGGGCTTGAGCACTGTCCTTGGACTTTCTCAAGGCCAGCACTCTACCACTTGAGCCTCAGCACCACTTCCGGCTTTTTGCTATGTATGTGGGGTACCGAGGAATCGAACCCGGGTCTTCATGCATGCTAGGCAAGCACTCTACCACTAGGCCAAACTCCTGGCCCCCATAACTCTTATTTTTATGTGACATTTTTCTTTGTCAGAGGATGAGGTTTGCATTTCTGTAAAGTATAATAAGTAGTGCCCATCGCCAAAGCCGGAAGTGGTACTAAGGCTCAAGTGATAGAGTTCTAGTTTTGAGAAAGTTCAAGGACTGTGCTCAGACACTGAGTTCAAGCCCAGAACTGCCAAAAAAAAAAGTATGGCTAATATAATGAATGATTGTTGTCCTTAATGTACTATGTTGTCTCTCATCTCCTTTGCTGTCTGTCCCTTGGTTATCTCATATTGTTACAGTATCTCACTTTGTTATCTGATATATTGAATTTATTTGTATTTGGTTATTTGAAATTTGATAGGGAAGAGGGGAAAACCAAGACAGGTGAGGGGTGTGGGGGGGAGGGTAATGGGTACCAAGACATGTGAAAGGGTATCAATGTATGTGAATTAATGCACCTTCTATCTGGCAAATATCATGTAACCCTTTTACTAATTACAATAAAGAAACAAAACAAAAAAAACAAAAAGTATGGCTAAAAGTCAAATCAAACTCTAATCTTGTTTATATCTAAACACTCCTCCTGACCACTGTAATTCATTTATTCATATGTAAAATAAGCTTCATAGATTATTACTCATCATTTGATGCGATTTTCACTAAAATTACTCTTTTGCTTGATTAAATGAAAATAAATTAGTGACATGTTTTTGAGTCACATTAAGAATATTTCTGGAGATATTGGTCAGATATTTCTGTTATAAGGGGATGCTCTGGTTCTTTGAGTTTATTGTTGTTACAGTGATTATTTGTCACAAGTGTGGCACCACTTTATTTTTCCTACTTCCTGAAAATTCTTCTTTTCTTCTGATATATTTGTGCTTGTAAGCTACTAGATATTGTGACTTTGCCTGAGACCTTTTCTAAGAAAAGATCTTGAACAAGGGGCAAGGTTGATGGGAAAGATGGATGGGGATAGTCTTAGTGATACTGAAAATTTGGAGTTGATATTGTCTTCCATAAATTGGTCAGAAACTATCATATTAACCATCTACATTAGAGACATGCTTGACTCTCTCGAAAGTCTGTCAAAAGCATGACCTCATTTGGTTCCCATAAGCATCCAGTAAGCCAGGAAAAGTCTCCATTCTCCAAAATGACAAGAAGGTGGCTCAGTATGTTCATGCAATGTGCCCAGGTAATGTGTTATACAAGTGGAGAAGCCAAAAGGAAAGCTGAACTTATTATTTCTAATGTGATGTCTTCTCATCATTCTCAGCCACCTCACTCCAAATTCATGCTTCTTCCAGCACCAGATGGCCTTCTCCTTCTGCTCTAGGGAGTAAGAGCAAATGGGAACAGCAGAGTTGTGAAGATAATTTTAATTCAATCTTTTCATCATCAAAACTGGTGGTGATCTCTTTAGTGCCAATATGATAATAGTCCTAATAATTAATGAGTGGCTTGGATGGGTTAAAATATTTAAGTTCCATTCTCTACATTGCTGAGATAGAACTTTTATTTATTTATTTATTTATTTTGCAATCCTGGGGCTTGAAATCAGTGCCTGGGCAGTGATCTTGAGCTTTGAGTCTAGTGCTTTCCTGCTTGAGCCATAGCACCATTTCTGGCCTTTTCTGTGTATGTGGTACCAAAGAATTGAACCCAGGGCTTCATGCATGCTAGGCAAGCACTCTACCACAAGGCCATGCTCCTGGCCCAGCTTTTTATTACCTTGAGAGAAAATGAGAATTCTACCCTTAGTTTTCTACGTGCTAATATTATTACCTTTGAAATTAATTTCAAAATATTGTCTTTGAGTGCTTTTAGAGAACCAAGGTCATAGGAAGATGATTGAAATGATCCCTCGAGCCTCCATATTGCCTATAGTTTTGGTTTTGTTTCATACGTGTGACAGAATGGTAGATTTTCCTTGGGCTTAATTCTCACCTAGTAGCCACGATTAAAGCTTTTATCCTTGACCTTCTTGGTAAACCCTGTCAGCATCTCTCAGTGGGTGACCTTGTCCTTGTAATTTATAAGTGAGCCTGTGACTTTGGTCTTATACACTTATCCTCTGGTCAGCTCCCATCTAGTACTGTACTATGTCTCACGGAGTCCTTTGCATCTAAAAAAGTAGATGCATTTTTCATTGAAGAGCTGAATTTTCATCTTCATTTTAATAGTACCATTATATACAAAATATAGATATATTACTCTGCTCAAGTAGCCCTGGAGAAAAAATGAAAGAAAATGCATAGTCTCCATGAGGGAATGATTCAACTCTTATCTTGGAAGCAACCTGTGAAAGTAGCAAACTCAAAAAATGTCTACTTCAGCTGGGCACGTTGGTTCACATCTGTAATCCTAGCTACTCAGGAGGCTAAGATCTGAGGATTGTGGTTCAAAGCCAGCCCGGGCACTAAAGACAGTGAGACGCTTATCTCCAATTGACCACTGGAAAACCAGAATTGGCACTGTGGCTCCAGGGGTAGGGTGGGTAGCCGTGACATGAAGAGCTCAGGGACAACAGCCAGGCCCAGAGTTCGAGTCTCACAACTGACCAAAAAAATGTTTACTTCAATAGAATTTAGTCAAAAATCTTGAAAGAGTAAGCGAACATAAATGTTTAACAAGGGCAGATTTAGAGTTCATGACAAAGATCAGGGGGATGTCTTTGATTCTATTTGCTCAGTGGGGCTTTGTTTCAAAATTAGTACAAGAATATAACATGAGGTAAAAATGTCCCGTGATTGTTCATCTCCCTCTGGAAGCGAACAAGATCCTTAGCAGCCTAGGTCTGTAATCTGACATGCTTTGGAAATGTGAATGTTTAGAATCCTGTTTAATTTATTATGTCCAACTGCATTTTTTTGCCCTTTACCTTCCATTGTGTTTACTTGTAAATTTATAGGCACATTCTGAACACTACGAATGAGAGGAACCATGCAATCTCTGTTGCCTGACCTATGTAACTGTAACTCCTTTATAATAAAATGTTCTTTTAAAGAAAAGAATCCCTACATTATTGAAAGAAGAGTAGTAATGTGAGTAGTAATGTATTTTAAGGTTTGAATCACATTTTCAAATGAAATAAGTATCAGTATAAATTATTTAAATTCAACTACACACCCAACACATAGAGCCATAAAG